>NC_072378.2:61940000-62565000 GCF_028885625.2 Pongo pygmaeus | reverse complement strand
TAATCATGTATTTTTTTTCTTTGGTTCTGTTTATATGATGGATTACATTTATTGATTTGCATATGTTGAACCAGCCTTGCATCCCAGTGATGAAGCCAACTTAATCATGGTGGATAAGCTTTTCGATGTGCTGCTGGATTCGGTTTGCTAGTATTTTATTGAGGATTTTTGCATTGATGTTCATCAGGGATATTGGTCTAAAATTCTCTTCTTTTGTCGTGTCTCTGCCAGGCTTTGGTATCAGGATGATGCTGGCCTCATAAAATGAATTAGGGAGGATTCCATCTTTTTCTATTGATTGGAATAGTTTCAGAAGGAATGGTACCAGCTCCTCTTTGTACATCTGGTAGAATTCAGCTGTGAATCCATCTGGTCCTGGACTTTTTTTGGTTGGTAGGCTATTAATTACTGCCTCAATTTCAGAACCTGTTATTGGTCTATTTAGGGATTCAACTTCTTCCTGGATTAGTCTTGGGAGGGTTTATGTATCCAGGAATTTATTCATTTCTTCTAGATTTCCTAGTTTATTTGCATAGAGGTGTTTATAGTATTCTCTGATGGTAGTTTGTATTTCTGTGGGATTGATGGTGATATCGCCTTTCTCATTTTTTATTGTGTCTATTTGATTCTTCTCTCTTTTCTTCTTTATTAGTCTTGCTAGCAGTCTGTCAATTTTGTTGATTTTTTCAAAAAAAAACAGCTCCTGGATTCCTTGATTTTTTGAAGAGTTTTTTTACATCTCTATCTCCTTCAGTTCTGCTCTGATCTTAGTTATTTCTTGTCTTCTGCTAGCTTTTGAATGTGTTTGCTCTTGCTTCTCTAGTTCTTTTAATTGTGATGTTAGGGTGTCAGTTTTAGATCTTTCCTGCTTTCTCTTGTGGGCATTTAGTGCTATAAATTTCCCTCTACACACTGCTTTAAATGTGTCCCAGAGATTCTGATATGTTGTGTCTTTGTTCTCATTGGTTCAAAGAACATCTTTATTTCTGCCTTCATTTTGTTATGTACCCAGTAGTCATTCAGGAGGAGGTTGTTCAGTTTCCAAGTAGTTGAGCGGTTTTGAATGAGTTTCTTAATCCTGAGTTCTAGTTTGATTGCACTGTGGTCTGAGAGACAGTTTGTTATAATTTCTGTTCTTTTACATTTGCTGAGGAGTGCTTTACTTCCAACTATGTGGTCAATTTTGGAATAAGTATGATGTTGTGCTGAGAAGAATGTATATTCTGTTGATTTGGGGTGGAGAGTTCTGTAGATGTCTATTAGGTTTGCTTGGTGCAGAGCTGAGTTCAATTCCTGGATATCCTTGTTAACTTTCTGTCTCGTTGATCTGTCTAATGTTGATAGTGGGTTGTTAAAGTCTCCCATTATTATTGTGTGGAAGTCTAAGTGTCTTTGTAGGTCTCTAAGGAACTGCTTTATGAATCTGGTTGCTCCTGTATTGGGTGCATATATATTTAGGATAGTTAGCTCTTCTTGTTGAATTGATCCCTTTACCATTATGTAATGGCCTCCTTTGTCTCTTTTGATCTTTGTTGGTTTACAGTCTGTTTTATCAGAGACTGGGATTGAAACCCACTTTTTTTTTTTTGTTTTCCATTTGCTTGGTAGATCTTCCTCCATCCCTTTATTTTGAGCGTATGTGTGTCTCTGCATGTGAGATAGGTCTCCTGAATACAGCACACTGATGGGTCTTGACTCTTTATCCAATTTGCCAGTCTTTGTCTTTTAATTGGGGCATTTAGCCCATTTACATTTAAGGTTAATATTGTTATGTGTGAATTTGATCCTGTCATTATTATGTTAGCTGGTTATTCTGCTCATTAGTTGATGCAGTTTCTTCCTAGCATTGATGGTCTTTACAATTTGGTATGTTTTTGCAGTGGCTGGTACCAGTTTTTCCTTTCATTTCATTTTCATTTTTTCCTTCATTTCAACTTTGTTGAATCTGATAATTTTGTCTTGGAGTTGCTCTTCTCGAGGAGTATCTTTGTGGCATTCTCCGTATTTCCTGAATTTGAATGTTGGCCTGCCTTGCTAGGTTGGAGAAGTTGTCCTGGATAATACCCTGAAGAGTGTTTTCCAACTTGGTTCCATTCTCCCCATCACTTTCAGGTACACCAATCCAATGTAGATTTGGTCTTTTCACATAGTCCCATATTTCTTGGAGGCTTAGTTTGTTTCTTTTTATTCTTTTTTCTCTAAAATTCTCTTCTCGCTTCATTTCATTCATTTGATTTTCAATCACTGATACTCTTTCTTCCACTTGATCAAATCAGCTACTGAAGCTTGTGGATGCATCACATAGTTCTCGTGCCATGGTTTTCAGCTCCATCAGGTCATTTAAGGACTTCTCTACACTGCTTATTCTAGTTAGCCATTCGTCTAATCTTTTTTCAAGGTTTTTATCTTCTTCGTGATGGGTTCGAACATCCTCCTTTAGCTTGGAGAAGTTTGTTATTACCGACCATCCGAAGCCTTCTCTCAACTCGTCAAAGTCATTCTCTGTCCAGCTTTGTTCTGTTGCTGGTGAGGAGTTGCGTTCCTTTGGAGGAGAAGAGACACTGATTTTCAGAATTTTCAGCATTTCTGCTCTGGTTTCTCTCCATCTTTGTGGTTTTATCTAACTTTGGTCTTTGATGATGGTGACATACAGATGGGGTTTTGGTGTGGATGTCCTTTATGTTTGTTAGTTTTCCTTCTAACAGTCAGGACACTCAGCTGCAGGTCTGTTGGAGTTTGCTGGAGGTCCACTGCAGACCCTGTTTGCCTGGGTATCACTAGCAGAGGCTGCAGAAGAGCAAATATTGCAGAATGGCAAATATTGCTGCCTGATCCTTCCTCTGGAAGCTTCGTCTCAGAGGGGCACCTGGCTGTATGAGGTGTCAGTCGGCCCCTACTGGGAGGTGTCTCCCACTTAGGCTACTCGGGGGTCAGGGACCCACTTGAGGAGGCAGTCTGTCCATTTTCAGATCTCAAACTCTATGCTGGGAGAACCACTACTCTCTTCAGACCTGTCAGACAGGGACGTTTAAGTTTGCAGAATTTTCTGCTGCCTTTTGTTCAGCTATGCACTGCCCCCAGAAGTGGAGTCTACAGAGGCAGGCAGGCCTCCTTGAACTGCGGTGGGCTCCACCCAGTTCAAGCTTCCTGGCTGCTTTGTTTACCTACTCAAGCATCAGCAGTGGTGGACACCCCTCCCCCAGCCTCACTGCTGCCTTGCAGTTTGATCTCAGACTGCTGTGCTAGCAGTGAGCGAGGCTCCATGGGTGTGGGACCTTCTGAGCCAGGCACGGGATATAACCTCCTGGTGTGCCGTTTGCTAAGACCGTTAGAAAAGCACAGTTATTAGGGTGGGAGTGTGCTGATTTTCCAGGTACCATCTGTCACGGCTTCCCTTGGCTAGGAAAGGGAATTCCCCAACCCCTTGCACTTCCCGGGTGAGGCGATGCCCCGCCCTGCTCCGTGGGCTGCACCCACTCTCTGACAAGCCCCAGTGAGATGAACCCAGTACCTCAGTTGGAAATGCAGAAATCACCCGTCTTCTGTGTTGCTCACACTGGGAGCTGCAGACTGGAGCTGTTCCTATTCGGGGATCTTGGAAGAATCTCCTCTTACTGGTTTCTGTATTAACTTTTAATTGTGATTTTAGAGTATACTCCTTCTGCTTATATATATTTAAAAAGTTAACTGTAAAACAACCTCAGGCAGGTCCTTCAGGGAATGTTCCAGAAGAAGGCATTGTTATCATAAGAGATGACAGCCCCATGCATGTTACTGCCTCTGAAGAACTTCCAGTGGGACAAGATCAAGTTGCTCCTTCTTGAAATGAAAACTCTGTCAACACAAATAGTTTTACGTTTTGTGTCCATTGCTATGTTTCAGGAGCTACAAGTGTGCCTGACATACAATACCTGCAAAATGAATATTTATTGTTTAAATAATGATCATAGAAGTTGACAGTTAATCAACCTCCCCTTCATTCTTGCTAACAAGAAGTTCACTAAAAATCATCCACTTGTTCAAAGTTAAAAATCTGGGGTTGTAGGGGTGGAGCCAAGATAGTTAAATAGGAACAGCTCCAGTCTACAGCTCCCAGCACGAGCGACGTAGGAGATGAATGATTTCTGCATTTCCAACTGAGGTACTGGGTGCATCTCACTGGGGATTGTCAGACAGTTGGTGCAGGACAATGGGTGCAGTGCACCGAGCCTGAGCTGAAGCAGGGCAAGGCATTGCCTCACCCGGGAAGCTCAAGGGATCAGGGAATTCCCTTTCCTAGCCAAGGGAAGAGATGATAGATGGCACCTGGAAAATTGGCTCTCTTCCACCCTAATACTGTGCTTTTCCAACGGTGTTAGCAAATGGCACACCAGGAGATTATATCCGCACCTGGCTAGGAGGGTCCTATGCCCATGGGGCCTCACTCATTGCTAGCACAGCAGACTGAGATCAAACTGCAAGGTGGCAGTGAGGCTGAGGGAGGGGCGCCCACCATTGCCGAGGCTTGAGTAGGTAAACAAAGCAGCTGGGAAGCTCTAACTGGGTGGAGCCCACCACAGCTCGAGGAGGCCTGCCTGCCTCTGCAGACTCCACCTCAGGGGGCAGGGCATAGCCAAACAAAAGGCAGCAGAAACCTCTGCAGACTTATTTGTCCCTGTCTGACAGCTTTGAAGAGAGTAATGGTTCTCCCAGCATGCAGCTCGAGATCTGAGAATGGGCAGACTGCCTCCTCAAGTGGGTCCCTGATCCCCGAGTAGCCTAACTGGGAGGCACCCCCCAGTAGGGGCAGACTGACACCTCACATGGCTGGGTACTCCTCTGAGACAAAAATTCCAGAGGAAGGATCAGGCAGCAACATTTGCTGTTCACCAATATCCACTGTTCTGCAGCCTCTGCTGCTGATACCCAGGCAAACAGGGTCTGGAGTGGACCTCTGGCAAACTCCAACAGACCTGCAGCTGAGTGTCCTGACTGTTAGAAGGAAAACTAACAAACATAAAGGACATCCACACCAAAACTCCATCTGTATGTCACCATCATCAAAGACCAAAGGTAGATAAAACCACAAAGATGGGGAAAAAAACAGAGCAGAAAAACTGAAAATTCTAAAAATCAGAGTGCCTCTCCTCCTCCAAAGGAACACAGCTCCTCACCAGCAATAGAACAAAGCTGGACAGAGAATGACTTTGACGAGTTGAGAGAAGAAGGCTTCAGACGATCAAACTACTCTGAGCTAAAGGAGGAAGTTCGAACCCATGGCAAAGAAGTTAAAAACCTTGAAAAAAGATCAGATGAATGGCTAACTAGAATAACCAATGCAGAGAAGTCCTTAAAAGACCTGATGGAGCTGAAAACCATGACATGAGAACTACGTGATGAATGCACAAGCCTCAGTAGCCGATTTGATCAACTGGAAGAAAGGGTATCAGGATGGAAGATCAAATGAATGAAATGAGTGAGAAGAGAAGTTTAGAGAAAAAAGAATAAAAAGAAACAATCAAAGCCTCCAAGAAATATGGGACTATGTGAAAAGACCAAATCTATGTCTGATTGGTGTACCTGAAAGTGACGGGGAAAATGGAACCAAGATGAAAAACACTCTGCAGGATATCATCCAGGAGAACTGTCCCAATCTAGCAAGGCAGGCCAACATTCAAATTCAGGAAATGCAAATAATGCCACAAAGATACTCCTCAAGAAAAGCAACTCCAAGACACATAATTGTCAGATTCACCAAAGTTGAAATGAAGGAAAAAATGTTAAGAGCAGCCAGAGAGAAAGGTCAGGTTACCCACAAAGGGAAGCCTATCAGACTAACAGCTGATTTCTTTGCAGAAACTCTACAAGCCAGAAGAGAGTGGGGGCCAATATTCAACATTCTTAAAAAAAGAATTTTCAACCCAGAATTTCATATCCAGCCAAAGTAAGCTTCATAAGTGAAGGAGAAATAAAATACTTTACAGACAAGCAAATGCTGAGAGATTTTTTCACCACCAGGCCAGATCAGAGCAGAACTGAAGGAAATAGAGACACAAAAAACCCTTCAAAAAATCAGTGAATCCAGGAGCTGGGTTTTTGAAAAGATCAACAAAATTGATAGACTGCTAGCAAGACTAATGAAGAAGAAAAGAGAGAAGAATCAAATAGATGCAATAAAAAGTGATAGAGGGGATATCACCATCGATCCCACAGAAATACAAACTACCATCAGAGAATACTATAAACACCTCTATGCAAATAAACTAGAAAATCTGGAAGAAAGGGATAAATTCCTCGACACATACACTCTCCCAAGACTAAACCAGGAAGAATTTGAATCTCTGAATAGACCAATAACAGGCTCTGATATTGAGGCAATAATTAATAGCTTACCAACCAAAAAAAGTCCAGGACCAGATGGATTCACAGACGCATTCTAACAGAGGTACAAGGAGGAGCAGGTACCATTCCTTCTGAAACCATTCCAATCAATAGAAAAAGATGGAATCCTTCCTAACTCATTTTCTGAGGCCGGCATCATCCTGATACCAAAGCCTGGTGGAGACATAACAAAAAAAGAGAATTTTAGACCAATATCCCTGATGAACATCAATGCAAAAATCATCAATATACTAGCAAACCGAATCCAGCAGCACATCAAAAAGCTTATCCAACATGATCAAGTGGGCTTCATCCCTGAGATGCAAGGCTGGTTCAACATATGCAAATCAATAAATGTAATCCAGCATATAAACAGAACCAACAACAAAAACCACATGATTATCTCAATAGCTGCAGAAAAGGCCTTTGACAAAATTCAACAACACTTCATGCTAAAAACTCTAAATAAATTAGGTATTGATGGGATGCATCTCAAAATAATAAGAGCTATTTATGACAAACCCACAGCCAATATCATACTGAATGGGCAAAAACTGGAAGCATTCCCTTTGAAAACTGGCACAAGACGGGGATGCCCTCTTTCACCACTCCTATTCAACATAGTGTTGGAAGTTCTGGCCAGGGCACTCAGGCAGGAGAAAAAAATAAAGGGTATTCAATTAGGAAAAGAGGAAATCAGATTGTCTCAGTTTGCAGGTGACATGATTGTATATTTAGAAAACCCCATCGTCTCAGCCCAAAATCTCCTTAAGCTGATAAGCAACTTCAGCAAAGTCTCAGGGTACAAAATCAATGTGCAAAAATCACAAGCATTCTTATATACTAATAACAGACAAACAGAGAGCCAAATCATGAGTGAACTCTCATTCACAATTGCTTCAAAGAGAATAAAATACCTAGGAATCCAACTTACAAGAGATGTGAAGGACCTCTTCAAGGAAAACTACAAATCACTGCTCAATGAAATAAAAGACGATACAAAGAAATGGAAGAACATTCCATGCTCATGAGTATGAAGAATCAATATTGTGAAAATGGCCATATGGCCCAAGGAAATTTATAGATTCAGTGCCATCCCCATCAAGCTACCAATGACTTTCTTCACAGAATTGGAAAAAACTACTTTAAAGTTCATGTGGAACCATAAAAGAGCCCGCATTGCCAAGACAATACTAAGCCAAAAGAACTAAGCTGGAGGCATCATGCTACCTGGCTTCAAACTATACTACAAGGCTACAGTAACCAAAACAGCATGGTACTGGTAGCAAAACAGAGATATAGACCAATGAAACAGAACAGAGACCTCAGAAATAATGCCACATATCTACAACTATCTGATCTTTGACAAACCTGACAAAAACAAGCAATGGGGAAAGGATTCCCTATTTAGTAAATGGTGCTGGGAGAACAGGCTAGCCATATGTAGAAAGCTGAAACTGGATCCCTTCCTTACACCTTAAACAAGAATTAATTCAAGATGGATTAAAGACTTAAATGTTAGACCTAAAACCACAAAAACCCTAGAAGAAAACTGAGGCAATACCATTCAGGACATAGGCATGGGCAAGGACTTCATATCTAAAACACCAAAAGCAATGGCAACAAAAGCCAAAATTGACAAATGGGATCTAATTAAACTCAAGAGCTTCTGCACAACAAAAGAAACTACCATCAGAGCAAACAGGCAACCTACAAAATGGGAGAAAATTTTTGCAGTCTTCTCATCTGACAAAGGGCTAATATCCAGAATCTACAAAGAACTTAAACAAATTTACAAGAAAAAAACAACCAACCCCATTAACAAGTGGGCAAAGGATATGAATAGACACTTCTCAAAAGAAGACATTTATGCAGCCAAAAGACACATGAAAAAATGCTCATCATCACTGGGCATCAGAGAAATGCACATCAAAACCACAATGAGATACCATCTCACACCAGTTAGAATGGCGATCATTAAAAAGTCAGGAAACAACAGGTGCTGGAGAGGATGCGGAGAAATAGGAACACTTTTACACTGTTGGTGGGACTGTAAACTAGTTCAACCATTGTGGAAGTCAGTGTGGCGATTCCTCAGGGATCTAGAACTAGAAATACCATTTGACCCAGCCATTGCATTACTGGGTATATACCCAAAGGACTATAAATCATGGTGCTATAAAGACACATGCACACATATGTTCACTGAGACACTATTCACAATAGCAAAGTCTTGGAACCAGCCCAAATGTCCAACATTTGGGAGAAGATAGACTGGATTAAGAAAATGTGGCACATGTACACCATGGAATACTATGCAGCCATAAAAAATGATGAGTTCATGTCCTTTGCAGGGATATGGATGAAGCTGGAAACTAGCATTCTCAGCAAACTATCGCAAGGACAAAAAACCAAACACTGCATGTTCTCACTCATAGGTGGGAATTGAACGATGAGAACACATGGACACAGGAAGGGGAACATCACACACTGGGGCCTGTTGTGGGGTGGGTGGAGGTGGGAGGGATAGCATTAGGAGATATACCTAATGTTAAATGACGAATTAATGAGTGCAGCATACCAACATGGCACATGTATATATATGTAACAAACCTGCATGTTGTGTACACGTACCCTAAAACTTAAAGTATAAAAAAAAATTAGGGATTGTAATTTTAACTTTCCTTTCTTTGTAACCATAAAGATATTTTAAAGATTGGAAGACAATTGGTCATGTTGCAGTTTTGGCACTTAATATCCTACATTTGCAGGAGAAGATATCTCTTCTCCTAGGTATATGCATGGCACAATTCCTCAGTGTCTGTTCACATCTTACCTTCTCTATCCAAATGTCACGTCTTTGACTACCTTACCTAAACATGCCTCATCTCTTGACTGTTACTTTTATTTCTTTTACTCTGCTTTATTTTTATTTTTATTATTTTTTAATTTTTTGAGACAGAGTTTTGCTCTTGTCGCCCAGGGTGGAGTGCAGTGGCATGATATCAGCTCACTGCAACCTCTGCCTCTCAGGTTCAAGCGATTCTTCCGCCTCAGCCTCCCAAGTAGCTGGGATAACAGGCACGAGCCACCACACCCAGCTAATTTTTGTATTTTTTTAGTAGAGATGGGGTTTCATCATGTTGGTCAGGCTGGTCTCGAACTCCTGACTTCAGGTGATCTTCCCGCCTTAGCCTCCCAAAGTCCTGGGATTATAGGCATGAGCCACTGCACCTGGCCTGCTTTATTATTTTTTTTTTAAATGTGGACTGTGAGTTGAATTGTTTTTCCCCCAAACGATAACTTGAAGTCCTAACCTTCAGGATCTCAGTATGTGATCTTATTTGTAAATACAGTGTTTGCAGATGTAGTCAAGATGAGATTATTAAGGTGGGCCCTAGTCCAATATAACTGGTGTCCTTATAAAAAGGGGAAATTTGGACATATATATAGATGTGCATAGAAGGAAGAATATGTGAATAGGTACAGGAATAATACCATGTGAAGACAGAGTACTGGCTAGGTGCAGTGGCTCATGCCTGTAATACCACCACATTGGGAGGTCAAGGTTGGTGGGTCACCTGAGGTCAGGAGTTCACAACCAGCATGACTAACATGGTGAAACCCCGTCTCCACTAAATACAAAAAATATTAGCCAGGCATGGTGGCACATGTTGTAGTCCAAGCTACTTGGAAGGTTGAGACAGGAGAATTGCTTGTACCTAGGAGGCAGAGGTTGCGGTGAGCCGAGATTGCACCATTGCACAATGGCCTGCACATCAAGAGCGAAACTCCGTCTCAAAACAAAACAAAAAGACAGAGTATTGGAGTGATGCATCTACAAACCAAGGAATGCCAAAGATTGCCAGCAAATGACTAGAAGCAAGAGAAAGGCCAGGAAGATTTTCCTCCAAGTTTCAGAGACAGCATGGCTCTGTGGACACTTTGATTGAACTTCCAGCCATAAGAATTAATGACACAATAAATTTCTGTTGTTTTAAGTTACCCAGTTTACAGTACTTGGTTATGGCAGCCCTAAGAAATGATAATATTTGTATGTATTTGTAGGGTACATGTGATATTTTGTTATATGCATAGAATGTGTAACCATCAAGTCAGGGTATTTAGGATACACATCACCTTTGGCATTTATCATTTTTTAAAATTTATTTTATTATTATTATACTTTAAGTTTTAGGGTACATGTGCCAAATGTGCAGGTTAGTTACCTATATATACATGTGCCATGCTGGTGTGCTGCACTAATTAACTCGTTATTTAGCATTAGGTATATCTCCTAATGCTATCCCTCCACCTCTCCCCACCCCACAACAGTCCCCAGAGTGTTATGTTCCCTTTCCTGTGTCCATGTGTTCTCATTGTTCAATTCCACCTATGAGTGAGAACATGCGGTATTTGGTTTTTTGTCCTTGCAATAGTTTACTGAGAATGATGATTTCTGATTTCATCCATGTCCCTACAAAGGACATGAACTAACCATTTTTTATGGCTGCATAGTATTCCATGGTGTATATGTGCCACATTTTCTTAATCCAGTCTATCATTGTTGGACATTTGGGTTGGTTCCAAGTCTTTGCTATTGTGAGTAGTGCCTCAGTGAACATATGTGTGCATGTGTCTTTATGGCAGCATGATTTATAGTCCTTTGGGTATTTCCCCGGTAATGGGATGGCTGGGTCAAATGGTATTTCTAGTTCTAGATCCCTGAGGAATCACCACGCTGACTTCCACAATGGTTGAACTAGTTTACAGTCCCACCAACAGTGTAAAAGTGTTCCTATTTCTCCACATCCTCTCCAGCACCTGTTGTTTCCTGACTTTTTAATGATTGCCATTCTAACTGGTGTGAGATGGTATCTCATTGTGGTTTTGATTTGCATTTCTCTGATGGCCGGTGATGGTGAGCATTTTTTCATGTGTTTTTTGGCTACATAAATGTCTTCTTTTGAGAAGTGTCTGTTCATGTCCTTCACCCACTTGTTGATGGGGTTCTTTGTTTTTTTCTTGTAAATTTGTTTGAGTTCATTGTGGATTCTGGATATTAGCCCTTTGTCAGATGAGTAGGTTGTAAAAATTTTCTCCCATTTTGTAGGTTGCCTGTTCACTCTGATGGTAGTTTCTTTTGCTGTGCAGAAGCTCTTTAGTTTAATTAGATCCCATTTGTCAATTTTGGCTTTTGTTGCCATTGCTTTTGGTGTTTTAGATATGAGGTCCTTGCCCATGCCTATGTCCTGACTGGTAATGCCTCAGTTTTCTTCTAGGGTTTTTATGGTTTTAGGTCTAACGTTTAAGTCTTTAATCTATCTTGAATTAATTTTTGTTTAAGGTGTAAGGAAGGGATCCAGTTTCAGCTTTCTACATATGGCTAGCCAGCTTTCCCAGCACCATTTATTAAATAGGGAATCCTTTCCCCATTTCCTGTTTTCAGGTTTGTCAAAGATCAGATAGTTGTAGATATGCGGCATTATTTCTGATGTCTCTGTTGTGTTCCATTGATCTATATCTCTGTTTTGGTAGCAGTAACATGCTGTTTTGGTTACTGTAGTCTTGTAGTATATAGTTTGAAGTCAGGTAGCGTGATGCCTCCAGCCTTGTTCTTTGGCTTAGGATTGACTTGGTGATGCAGGCTCTTTTTTGGCTCCATATGAACTTTAAAGTAGTTTTTTCCAATTCTGTGAAGAAAGTCATTGGTAGCTTGATGGGGATGGCACTGAATCTATAAATCAAAACCGCTCAACTACATGGAAACTGAACAACCTGCTCCCGAATGACTACTGGGTACATAATGAAATGAAGGCAGAAATAAAGATGTTCTTTGACACCAACGAGAACAAAGACACAACATACCAGAATCTCTGGGACACATTCAAAGCAGTGTGTAGAGGGAAATTTATAGCACTAAATGCCCACAAGAGAAAGCAGGAAAGATCCAAAATTGACACCCTAACATCACAATTAAAAGAACTAGAAAAGCAAGAGCAAACACATTCAAAAGCTAGCAGAAGGCAAGAAATAACTAAAGTCAGAGCAAAACTGAAGGAAATAGAGACACAAAAAACCTTTCAAAAAATTAATGAATCCAGGAGCTGGTTTTTTGAAAATATCAACAAAATTGATGGACCGCTAGCAAGACTAATAAAGAAGAAAAGAGAGAAGAATCAAATAGATGCAATAAAAAATGATAAAGGGGATGTCACCACCGATCCCACAGAAATACAAACTACCTTCAGAGAATACTACAAACACCTCTACCCAAATAAACTAGAAAATCTAGAAGAAATGGATAAATTCCTCGACACATACACTCTCCCAAAACGAAACCAGGAAGAAGTTGAATCTCTGAATAGACCAATAACAGGCTCTGAAATTGTGGCAATAATCAATAGCTTACCAACCAAAAAGAGTCCAGGACCAGATGGATTCACAGCCAAATTCTACCACAGGTACAAGGAGGAACTGGTACCATTCCTTCTGAAACTATTCCAATCAATAGAAAAAGAGGGAATCCTCCCTAACTCATTTTTTGAGGCCAGCATCATCCTGATACCAAAGCCTGCCAGAGACACAACCACAAAAGAGAATTTTAGACCAATATCCTTGATGAACATTGATGCAAAAATCCTCAATAAAATACTGGCAAACCAAATCCAGCAGCACATCAAAAAGCTTATCCACCATGATCAAGTGGGCTTCATCCCTGGGATGCAAGGCTGGTTCAATATATGCAAATCAATAAATGTAATCCAGCATATAAACAGAACCAAAGACAAAAACCACATGATTATCTCAATAGCTGCAGAAAAGGCCTTTGACAAAATTCAACAACCCTTCATGCTAAAAACTCTCAATAAATTAGGTATTGATGGGACGTATCTCAAAATAATAAGAGCTATCTATGACAAACCCACAGCCAATATCATACTGAATGGGCAAAAACTGGAAGCATTCCCTTTGAAAACTGGCATAAGACAGGGATGCCCTCTCTCACCACTCCTATTCAACATAGTATTGGAAGTTCTGGCCAGGGAAATTAGGCAGGAGAAGGAAATAAAGAGTATTCAATTAGGAAAAGAGGAAGTCAAATTGTTTCTGTTTGCAGATGACATGATTGTATATCTAGAAAACCCCATTGTCTCAGCCCAAAATCTCCTTAAGCTGATAAGCAACTTCAGCAAATCTCAGGATACAAAATCAACATACAAAAATCACAAGCATTCTTATACACCAATAACAGACAGAGAGCCAAATCATGAGTGAACTCCCATTCACAATTGCTTCAAAGAGAATAAAATACCTAGGAATCCAACTTACAGGGGATATGAAGGACCTATTCAAGGAGAACTACAAACCACTGCTCAGTGAAATAAAAGAGGATACAAAGAAATGGAAGAACATTCCATGCTCATGGGTAGGAAGAATCAATATCGTGAAAATGGCCATACTGCATTTATGATTTTTATGTGTTGGGAACATTTCAAGTCCTCTGTGTAGCTATTTTGAACTATACAATACATTGTTGTTAACTGTAGTCACCCTTCTTTGCTATGGAACATTAGAAACTATTCTTTCTTTTCCTCCCCTACACCCACACCCACACCCATACCCTTCCTAGTCTTTACTAATTGTCATTTTACTCTGTACATCCAAGAGATCAACTTTTTTTTTTCTCCCATATATGAGTGAGAACATGCAATATTTGTTTTTCTGGGTCTGGATTACTTCACTTAACATAATGATCTCCACTTCCATCAATGTTGCTGCAAATGGTATTACCTCATTCTTTTTTATGGCTAAATAGTATTCCATTTTGTATATGTGTCATATTTTCTTTAGTCATCTGTTGATGAACACAGGTTAATTCTCTGTCTTTGCTGTTGTGAATAGTGCTGGAATAAATATGGGGGTGTAGTTGTCTCTTCAACATACTGAGTCCTTTCCTTTGGATAATTGCCCAGTAGTGATAGATCATATGGTAGTTCTATTTTTAGTTTTTTGAGAAATCACCATACTGCTTCCTTACTGGCTGTACTAATTTACATTCCCATCAACAGCATACAAGAGTTACCTTTTCTTTGCATCCTCACCAGCATCTGTTATGTTTTTGTCTTTTTAATAATAGCTATTCTAACTGGGGTAAGATGGTATCTCATTTTGGTTTTAATTTACATTTCCCTGATGATTAGTGATGTTGAACATTTTTTCATATATTTGCTGGCCATTTGTATGTCTTCATCCAAGAAATGTTATTCAGACCTCTTGCCCACTTTTTAAAGGGATTATTTATTTATTTATTTATTTTGCTGTTTGAGTTCCTTGTGTATTTTGGATATCAGTCCCTTGTCAGACAAGCAGTTTGCAAATATTTTCTCCCATTCAGCAGGCTGTGTTTTCATGATATTGATGGTTTTCTTTGTTGTGCAGAAGCTTTTTAGTTTACTATGGTACCATTGTCTATTTTTATTTTTGTTACCTGTACTTTTGAGGTCTTAGCCATAAAGTCTTTGCCTAGACCAATGCCCTAAAGTGTTTTCCCTAGTTTTTTTCCTAGTAGTTTTATAGTTTGAGGTCTCATGTTTAAGTCTAATCCATTTTGAGTTGATTTTTATATGTAGTGAGAGATAGGGGTCTAGTTTCATTCTTCTGTGTATAAATATCCAGTATTCTTAGCACCATTTATTGAAGATGGTGTCCATTTTCCCAATGTATATTCTTGGCAACTTTATAAAAAATCAGTTGCCTTTAAATATGTAGACTTATTTCCAGGTTCTCTATTCTGTTTCATTGGTCTATGTGTCAGTTTTTGTATCACTGCAATGATGCTTTGGTTACTATAACCCTGTAATATATTTTGAAGTCAGGTAGTGTGATGTCTGCAGCTTTGTTCTTTTTGCTGAGGATTGCTTTGTCTATTCAGGCTCTTTTTTGGTTTCATGCAAATTTTGAGATTGTTTTTTCTATTTCTGTGAAAAACGTTCTTTTTTCTTTTTCTTTTCTTTTTTTTTTTTTTTTTTGCTACAAACTGCTTCTTTCTAAAAGAGAAACCTAAGTCCAGGTATTAATGAAGTAGGAAAAATTTCAATAATTGTAAGAGTATAGTAGAAAACTTCACTTTATGTTCTGTTACGGTTCCCTACAAAACACTCTGAGATAGAAACTATTTCTCTGGTAGGGAGAGTCTTAAACATCTGTGAGCATATCCAGGAAAGCACTGTTGCCAGGGATGGGAACATTTTCTGCACAGGAGACCCTGTGGGGTACTAAGGATCAGGTTTTCCTGTGTGTCTCAGGATGTTGCTTATTGCCTCTTGCCTGTTGGGTTTGCAACAGAAATCTGCAATTTCTGGCCAGACTGCTCAATTTCCTTCCCCTTTGGTGTTACTGACCTCTGCTGTTAAAAAGCAGCACCTCTGCTTGCCTCTAAAGCTACTCTCTGGTTTCCAACCATTAAAACATTCAATAACCAATCTCATCATTCTGGAAAACAAAAATATCCTGGAGCTCAAAGGCTAGAGAGACTTTTCCAATTATTTCCTAAAATGGCATTTTAGATTTGAAAGTTCATCTGTGAGAACCAGGGTCACGTGTCTGTCTTCAGCGTTACAGAGAAAGACAGATGGAGGTTGTTGTGCTCACAAGAGAAAAGGAAACTTGAGGCAGCTTCCCCTTTTCTTGACCACTGGATGTGTCTTCTGCAATTTCTGTGAACTCCAGTAATTGAGGTCATATTGTGGCATTAAAAAAAAAAAATCCAACTGTTTGCATGGTTCCCTTAATCCTTACTCTTATCTAATTCAACCACCTAATCTGGCCAACAAATGTGAGGGGAACAAAATTCTGTCCCTTTGTTTGAGAGACAGATGAACAGTCTTTAACATAACCCACAAATAAAACTGTGTGTCTGTGTGTGTGTGTTTGTGTGTGTGTGTGTGAGAGAGAGAGAGAGAGGGAGAGAGGAAGGAAGAGAGAGACAGAGACAGGCTGGAGTGCGGTGGTTTGATCATGGCTTACTGAAGCCTTGATGTCCCAGGTTCAAGCAATCTTCCTGCCTCAACCTCTTAAGTAGCTGGGACCACAGGCATGCACCACCACACCCAGTGAATTTTTGTATTTTTTATAGAGATGGAGACTCTCTATATTGCCAGAGCTGGTCCCGAACTTCTTGGTTCAAGCAATCCTGCCTCAGCCTCCCAAAGTGCTGGGATTCTAGGCGTGAGTCACTGCACCTGGCCAAACAAAACATTTTTAAGATTATTGATCTTAGTGGAGTCCTTGTGATAAGGCATAAGCATGACATTCCAAAATAGAAAGAATACAAAACAATGGATTTGTGCATAAATATCTCTACTAATATGTGAGTTTTGGAAAATCCCCTATTTCATGAATCATTAGCTTGTAAGTTTTGTTTTGATGTTATACAAGCATTTCTAAAACAAGTCTGTGTAGATGTTGCCACCTACTGTTTGCCTAGAAACATCCTTCGTATAATTCACTTTATGTAACAATACTCTTCTTTCTAATTGCATTTATTTTCCAGGAAGATCATTTCTGTCTCAACCATTTCTTGTTTTAAAATTATTTGTCTATTTGTTACTTATTCTTAAGTACCATATCTATGAGGTCATTACAAAAAAATCCTTTCTTTATACATTGGAAAATCCTGAGGCAATGACACAATTTTCTTTAAATGTTCTCTACTATATTGAAACAGTAAATCAGTCTCAGGTTTAAAAAAGACTATACAGTATATGTCATTGAAACCTCATTTAAAAAATTATTAGTCTCCATGTAAATCAAAGTGGTCATGATCATTAGATTGCTGTTAGTTTTATTTTGACATTCATATTTAAGATATTTAGGCTGAGTGTGGAGGCTCATATCTGTAATCCTAGCCCTTTGGGAGGCCGAGGTGGGTGGTTCACTTGAGGCTAGGAATTCGAGACCAGCCTGGCCAATGTAGGAAGACCCTGTCTCTACTAAAAATACAAAAAATTAGCCTGGCATGGTGGGAGACACCTGTAATCCCAGCTGCTTGAAGCTGAGGCACAAAAATCACTTGAACCTGGGAGGCAGAGGTTGCAGTGAGCTGAAATCGCACCACTACACTCCAGCCTAGGTGGCAGAGTGAGACTCTGTCTCTGTTTCTGTCTCTCTTTCTCTGTCTCTCACACACACACACACACACACACACATACACACACAGATATTTGTAAAGCAAATATCTGCTTTTTTTTCTTCCTCTTGTCTTAATCTTTTCAGGCTGCTATTAGAAAGCACCATAAACTGGGTGGCGAATAAATATCAGAAATGTATTTCTCACAGTTCTGAAGTTTGAGAAGTCCCAGATCAAGACACTGGCAGCTTTGGTGTCTCGTGAGGGTCTGCTTCCTCACAGACAGGGTTTTCTCACAGTAACCTCACATGGTAGAAGTGGCAAGGGATCTTTCTGGGGTCTCTTTTATAAAGACTCTAATCCCATTTGTGAGGGTTCCATTCTGATAACCTAATCGCCTCTCAAAGGACCCATCTCTTATGTTAACCTTAGGGGTTAACATTTCCACATATGAATTTGGGTGGGAGGGACACAAATATTCAGAATATAGCACTGTAAATAGTTTTGGATGTTAGTGATTGAATGGCAAATTCTTTTTTATTAGGATAAAAAACCAATTGTTTTACTTACCAATTGGTCATCTGAACTCGTTTTTTTTGCTTGTTTGTTTTTTTTTAGATGGCTCTGTGGCCCAGGCTGGAGTGAAGTGGCACCATCTCAGCTCACCGTAACCTCCGCCCCACAGGTTCAAGTGATTCTCTTGCCTCAGCCTCCTGAATAGCTGAGATTACAGGTGTGTGCCACCATGCCCAGCTAATTTTTGTATTTTTAGTAGAGAGAGGGTTTCACCATTTTGGCCAGGCTGGTCTGGAACTTCTGACCTCAGGTGATCCATCCACCTTGGCCTCTCAAAGTGCTGGGATTACAGGCATGAGCCACCACCCCTGGCCTGAATTGTTTACTTTGTAGTTAGTTTTATGATGTGCCTGTGGCACTATTTTCAGTATGCTGTTTATTAAAACTGGAAATAAAGTAAAAAATTTTAAATCTTCACAATCAGGTTAATTTGAATGCACTGAGATAATTTATGGTTTGCAGACAAATAACTATGACTAGATCCAGTAATAATTATAATTAAAAATCTGTAAAATATTTTCCAGTTTGTGAAGTCCTTTGTATATTTTAATAAATTTGGTCCTACTAACAACCCTGTGAAATAATTAATATAGTAATTGCTTTCACATTATAACCAAAGAAAGAATGAAAGAAATCAAGGTAATAGTTGAATAGTACACAGCTAGAATAACTCTATAAATCCAGTTCTCTTAACTAAAAAGCTCACTCACTTTTACCATTCCTCATGAGTTATTAGGTTGGTGCAAAAGTATTTGCGGTTTTTGCTAATTACTTCTGCACCAACCTTAATAATTTATCTGATAGGTACTGAACTCTTTTTCAACTTTTCCTTGTTGAATGAATAGTTTTAAAATGCTTTCAAATAATCAAACATTCTTCTAAATCTTTGGGTAGGTCTCTAATAACTGAAATGGAACTGTATTCATATTCTATGAAGCTGGCCTGGATAAGCCAGCTTATCCCTAAATGCCCCCAGAATTCATTGAGAAGTGGATTGTTCCCAGTCTCCGTAGAAGACCTCAGCCTACCCAACACCTTGATTTCAGTCTTATTTATCATAAGATAAATAAGCACAGAACTCAATCACGTCATTAGGACATCTCATCTACAGAAGCTGTGCTATCATAAATTTGTGTTATTTTAAGCCCTTTTTATTGTAAGACTCTGGTTCCTGTTTCCTTGCTGGCTGTTGGCCAAAGGCACTTTCAGCTTCCAGAGGCCATTTGCATTCTTTGCCATGTGGTCCTCTCCATCTTCAAAGCCAGTGGTGGAAAAACTCTCCCTTGTCGAATTGCAATCATAGTTTGAATCTCTCCAACGTCCCTGTTGCTGACCTCTAAACACAGATTAAAGGGTTTGTGATTAGGTCAGGCTCCCTTAGAATGTTTCTCAACCTTAACTGATTTGAGGCCATAACCGCATCACAAATCTTTTCACAGCAACATCTAGATTAATGTTTGATTGAATACCTAGGAGAAGGTGTTTTTACACCAAGGGTTGGGAATTTAGGGGCCTTTTTAGAATTCTACGAACCATGTTTCTCATCAGCTACAAGCATTTCCTAATTTAGCCCCCAGTCTCCAGTCTCTGCCTTAATACTCTCACGATTTACATTACAGAGTGGCTTCTTAATGAATCATTCCAAAGCACAGTTCTGATTAAGTTTATTATCTTACTTAAGTCAATAACAACAAAACAACCACATGTTTGAGGGCAGCCTATGGCATGTAAGCAGGTCTTTGAAAATCAAGGTCTAAAGGACTCCTGTTTCTCTTCCTTTCTTCATGCATCATTAAATTGAGTATTCACCTTGTTTTTCTGTGCACAGTAAGCTCAGCGCTTTGACTTCTGCCCCCTTTTCCTTATCTTCAACTTTACAGGAACAAATCTCAATTGCTTCAAGGCTGCATTCCAATGCTAACTCTTCCAAAGAACTTTGCGTTAGCTTGTTCCCCTTTGAAAGTCTTTACTATCTTGTTTTAAAAATCTATATTTCTGGCCAGGTGTGGTGGCTCATGCCTGTCATCTCAGTGCTTTAGGAAGGTGAGGCAGGAGGATTGCTTCAGGCCAAGATTTCGAGACCAGCCTGGGCAACACAGCAAGACCCCACCTGTATTTTAAAAAAGCAAAAAAAAAAAAAAAAAAAAGGAAAAATCTGCATTTCTAGTGTAGTTAGTATCCTACTTTGGGTTAAGATACTAAATAAATGCTCCGTTACTCCTACCAAACACAGATTCCTGTAGGCCAGATGTGCAATAAGATGTTGTCTCTCTTCAGCATCTACTAGTGCCTTGTAGAGATGATATGTTCCAAAATATTTGTTTAGCCATTAACTAAAAAATCAAAATAGAAACTAGAATGCCATGCCCACCAAAAGCTCGTAAAGCTGCACTGTGAATGCTTAATTACATTTCCAGATTTTTTTTTTTTTTGAAACAGAGTCTAACTCTGTCGCCCAGGCTGGAGTGTGGTGGTGTGATCTCGGCTCACTGCAACCTCCGCCTCCTGGATTCAAGCAATTCGCCTACCTCAGCCTCCCGAGTAGCTGGGATTACAGGCATGTGCCAGAGCTCCCAGCTAATTTTTGTATTTTTAGTAAAGATGGGGTTTTGCCATGTTGACCAGGCTGGTCTCAAACTCCTGACCTCAGGTGATCTGCCCATCTCTGCCTCCCAGTCCATACTTTTATATTAGTCTGTTCTTTCTTTTGTGGCTGCTAGTTTTCAAGGTCATTGTCTCCTGAGCTGCTGTATTTACATTAGACTATATTCTTCAGCTCTTGGCTAATATTGAATGACCTGCTTATTTATGCTTTCTTTTGTTATAAATCAGTGGTTTTATTTGTTTTTTCTTACTTGGAGAAAGGAGTTTCTCCTCCAATTTTAAGAAAATTTTCAAGAGCTAGAAGCAGACTTGATCTTATATCTTATTTTCTTATTCACACAATTAACCTTTTTCTAATGTTAGGAATATTTCCCTACAAGTCATTCCTGACTAATGGACTCTGCTGTATGAGTCATATATGACTTAGCAAGCATTTTGGATTTTTAAATAAGTTACCACTTATTTAAACAGGCTCCAGAAACATTAGTCATTGTGAGATTCAGCTTACACGTTTTCACTTAGTGACTAATTGAGTATAAGAATGGAACAGATATTTACATGGTAGTTTTCCAAATTTTCAAAAGACTTTGGCATCAGTTATCTTATTTCATGAAATGTGTTACTGTAAGATAAGCAGTACCTTATCTTAGAGACCTCTCCAGCCTTTTAAACATACTGGAAAAAGCCATCTTGGAGAACAAATGAATGAATGAAAGAATGAATGAGTGAATGAACTGATGGAATAATGATGGATTAGAAAAGACACTGAAGCAGGAAAGTCATAGACCTTGAAATTATATGTCTGAACAGTAAATCAGACCTTATAACTTAACTGAAGGGCACAAAGAAGACCTAAATCAATAGTAAACCATATTATTATGACCCTCCAAATTGTAAAAATGTCAATTTCCCCCAAATATTTAGTTAATGTAAATTCAAAGTACTTTGGAGTTTATTTTTTTGTTTTTTTGTTTTTGTTTTAAAAAAGACTGGTTTTAAAATTAATCAGTAAGGAAAAATTCATAAAACTAAGAAATTTTGAAAAGAAATAATGAAGTAAGATTTGCCTCATGAATTGTTTTTCCCTCTTCTACTCAACACTCATTCTCAGTTCTTCACTTCTGACACCAGATGGGTAGGATTTATTTTTCCGCACATATTAATTCTCCAGCAAATATCAACTGGGTGTCTCTGGTGGCACAGAGCTTCCAATCCCTTGAAATTTCCTGGCTGATAAGAGTGCCTCTTGTTCTAATGAGGCAACTTTTGGTGGGCATCTAAATGGAGGCTGGTAACCAGAAAGACTAAGCCATGATTTGAAGACTGGAACTTTCATGCTTCGCCAGGAGATGCTACTCCTCTCAGCTTCTCCATGTGTTCAGCAGTCCATAGGTCTCCAAATTCGTTGTTTAGGGATTTTTATGGAGGCTTTTTCAAGAAGGCATGACCGATCATTAACTCAATCTCTAGCTTCTCTCCTCTTTCAAAAGGATGGTGGGGTGAGCTCGAAAGTTCCAGGCCTATAATTCAATTCAGTTCTGGTAATATCTACCTAGAGTTAGAGTCACATCCTATAGGTTAAGGGCTCAGTCTCACAGGATTGCCACCACTTCAGAGGCCAACTGCAATCTGGAAACTTCTGACCAGCTGGCTATGAATTGGGATTCACATGACTCCCTCCTTAGGTTAAATCATTTAATCATTTACTAGAGTGGCTCACAGAACTCAGGAAAGCACTTCATTTTTTTTGCCAGTTTATTATAAAGGATATTATAAAAGATACAGATGAACAGTCAGATGAATAAGGCAAGATATGGGGGAAGGGTACAGAGTTTCCACATACTCTCCAGGGCTCAGCATCTCCATGTGTTCCACAGTCCAGTTGCTCTCCAAACCCATTGTTCAGGGATTTTTATGGAAGCTTTTTCAAGAAGATATGATCAATTATTAACTCAATGTCCAGCTTTTCTCCTCTTCCAGGAGGCTGGTGGGGTGGGCTCAAAAGTTCCAGGCTTCAAATCATGGCTTAGTCTTTCTGGTTACCAACCTCCATGCAGATGCCCACCAAGAGTTGCCTCATTAAGACAAGAGACACTCCTATCATCTAGGAAATTTCAAAGGATTGAGAGCTCTGTATCAAAGACCTTATTAGAAGAAAATATTCACCTAGCACCCCTATTGCTCAGGAAATTAGAAGAGTTTTAGGAGTTATGTGCCAGGAACCGGGGACAGAGACCAAATAGATATTTCCGATGTCACAATATCACAAAAGTATACTTTAAATTTGTGGTAAATAAAACAATGCAGAATTAGTGTAAATTCAACAAATGCATCAACAGAATGGAATATAGAATCCAGAAACAGACCATTTGGTTTTGGAAATTTAGTTTATGAAAATGATGGTCTCTCAGTAAGCGGGGGAAAATTTTTAAGTAAAAGATATTGGACCAAAGAGTGTTGATTGGCCCATTCTTTGCTGCTTCTGTGGTTATAGAATCCATGATTTCTAGCTGGACAAATGGCTGCCCACAGTAGACAATACTTCCCAATCTTTCTTGGAGTAAGGTGGCCATGTGATTAATTCTAGACCAGTGGGATGTAAGCAGAAGGTTGTAATCTTAAAGTGAGGGGCATGACCACCTAAACAGGGCTTCCCTGCTGCCTGAAATGAGAACATGATATCTGCTACCTATAGCTATCTTGGCTCATGTGGAAAATGCAATGGTTGTGATTTGTGGAGTAATAAGATATAAAGAAAAGGGATCTCTGACACTTCTAGTAACCTCCCAAGACAGGTCTCATCATGAAGATACTGTGTCTTTGGAATACACTACAAATCTTGAATTGCCTGTCTTTAAATTTTATTTTTGGCGGAAAATAAAATTCTAGTTAGTTTAAGCTACTATTATTTTAAATTTTCAGTTATTCCCAAATGAACCCAATCTTAGCTGACACAGATGTGAGGTTATTGAATACGCATTTAAAATTTAAAATTTACAGAAAAGTAAAAGAGAAGAAATAAAAAAGAAACCACCTTATTAAAATCTGTTAAAAAGGAAACAAAGAATTCCCCAACCCAAAACATATATTTCTGAGTCTAGGTTTCATCCTTCTATTGCTAATGTTTTTAGCATTAGCATAATAATATTGCTAATAATTTTTTAAAGGAATATCTATTTTTTTGTGGGATAACAGTGTCAGCTCCAAAAGTGTAATTGTAAATCTCTTATTTAGGTCATAGAATGTATTTTCCTTTAGAAATTAAATTATAAACAATGATTGGGTTTCCTGTGAGCCAATGCTACAGAGGACAATGGTAGATTTTGATGAACACATAAGACTTTAAACCAAAATACTGATAGTGGTATGCGTTTCTAACACAATCACATTATCACATTGTAAGTTTACAGTATTATGTGTGCTTCTAGTATCTTAACTATAAATGCTATTTATTTCTTCGCCAAATATTATTCTATGATTATTTTTTTCTGTACTACAACTTTTTGTTTTCCTTTGGGCTAATAACAGGTTTTTTTTCTTTTTCTTTTTTTTTCTATTTACTTGTCTTTCTATATACTAATAATCAATTTGGCCCTAAACTCTCAGCCAGTTGTCTAAATCTCCTCTTCATACATTCAGGCCCACCAGGCATTCTTACAATGTCCATTATTCTGAAGAATCTCTCCCAGGCCTTCAGAACTGCTTTCATCTGGAATGATTTCTCTGTGGGCCTTGTGTACAGCCATCATCATGGGAACTGTTTTCACTTCTCTTATAAGTAGGATCTCTTGTTTCTTGAACTGCATGATTTCTTCTTTTTTAGTTTACTTTCTTTGTAGTGGAGCCCATCTTCTAGTAAGCTCCTCAGAAAGGCTTCATAATGACAATACTGTGTCTTCAGAATAACTTGGTATATCCTCACATTTGTTTGATAGTTTGACTGGATAGATAGTTTTGGATTTGAAATTGCTTTTCCTCAGAATTTCAAAAGCAACTTACATTTTCTTCTAAACTACAGCTTCGCTACTGAGAAGTCCAAGCCATGCTTATTTCTAGCCCTTTATCACTGTATTCATTTTCTACTACTGTGTAACAAGCTTACCACTAATTTAGGGACAACACCTATTTATTATCTCAAAGTTCTATAACTTGGAAGTCAGGGTGAGTTTTCTTCTTTTAGGGTCTTACAAGGCCAAAACCAAAGTTTTGATTTTGGGCTGGGCTCTCACATGGAGGTTATGGGGAAGAATGTACTTCCAAGCTCTTTCAGATTTTTGACCAAATGTGGCTTCCATCTGTAGGACTCAGGTCCCCATTTCCTTGCTGGTTGTTCTCTGGGGGCTGCCCTCAGCTTCTAGAGGTTGCTCTCATTGTTTGCCATGTGGCCTCCTCTGTCTTCAAGCCAGCAATGGTTCACTGAATCCTAATGGCTTCCTACCTCTCTGAATTTCCCTTCTGCCAGCCAGAGAAAACTGCTTTTAAAAGGCTCATGGGATATGATTAGGCCCACCCAGATAATCTTTGTATTTTAAAATCAGTGATTTGGGATTTTAGATGCATTAGCAAAATCCCTTCACAGCAGTACCTAGAGTAGTTTGATTGAATAACCAAAGGAAGGAAATCTTGGGGGATCTTTCTTTAGAATTCTGCCTACCACAGTAACCATTCATATTTTGCAAAAGAGCATTCCCTTTCCTGGGAAATTGTGATACTCTTCCTTGCTGCTTGAATAGGAATGCTCCCCATACCCCACTCACTGTCATCTGCCAGGCCTAGGTTTCCACTATAGATCACATGGACAGTGACAGGGAAGCAATTAAGGGTAGAGCAGGACTGCTTATTTATAAGTTGAAAAATTGTGAGCTGGGTAATTCCTTTTTAAACACACACATTTATTTAAGTTACATTTTTTGGCTGTTCTGTTTTATAAACATATAATTCAAAGTGACAGGAACTCTTAAATGGCAGATCATATCTCAGACTGATGAAAGTAACTAGGAAATAATAAATATGTAATTGAATGCCTAATCTTTTATGGAGATTTGGGTTAAAACGTGAATAGGACTTAATTAAAAAATTATGAAAGCCTACATAATGAGTTAGCTTACAGACTGTTTTCTTTCAACTATTTTATTGGTATAAAATCATAATTAACATTATTCAAACTATTATATTTATAACTCATATGAGTAGGCAAGTCATTCTTGCAATTAAAGCATAAGGAACTTGAAGCCTTTTATATTCAACAAATTTTATAATGTCATTAAAAACAAGAAGTGAATCTGAAAATGTCTCATATGTTTGAGAGGAAGCAATATTTTGATCCAACGAGGAAAAACTTTCAACTCAAAAGCAGGCTGAATAAGTGAATGTAGGGGAGAGAGGAGATTGACTCCCATATGGTTAATGGTCAGTGTGACATCACTGCAGGAAACATGATTGGTGAATAAAGGATTAAGGCTAAATGACACAATCAAGCTGACATAGGCTAGGGCCAGAATTTGAAAGCCTGGTGTTATATCTGAGTTTCAATGCGTGGTTCTGATCAATATAAAAAGAGACAGTATTAATTCCTATTATTTCATGAGTAAAATTTAAAAAGCTGATCACCAAACCTTCCTATATAGAATACACTTCAGTGCTTTTAGTGAGATCTTATGAATCACACTATAATGAAATTATTGAGCAATTTTCTATTTGGTGGTTCTTGGACACTGACATTCAAGTTCATTTTGTTGACTGAGTTTAAAAAATATGGTTCTAATATTTTCTTTATAGACATAAAGTATAACTATTTAATGTTATGTTCATTATGTTTATTGCTATGTTCATTATGTTTATTGAATCATAGCATGTGTCATGACTATTTCCAACCCTCTTTTAACTATTTTAAATAATTTTTAACAGCCTTAAATAATCTATTATATGCCAATACATAAATAATAACATTTCAAGTTAAAAAATACTATTGCTTAAATCGTTTGAACTGAACTAATTCTATAATTGCATAAATAATA
Source organism: Pongo pygmaeus (assembly GCF_028885625.2). Lineage (NCBI taxonomy): Eukaryota > Metazoa > Chordata > Mammalia > Primates > Hominidae > Pongo > Pongo pygmaeus. Next base: position 62,538,312 of record NC_072378.2, on the reverse strand, counting down.
TGTATCAATTGGGGTTCTCAGTGACAGAAATCAAATTGGTTGATTTAAACAGAAAATGAAATTATAAAGACATTGAACAGCTTGCAGAGTCATCAGGGAGCTTGGAAATGAAGAGTAACAGACTGAACTACCACCGAAAGCATGACACAGAACTGGCCTTACAAAGATACCTTTGCCACTGTACACTGGGTGATGTAGCTTGACCCATTGATATCACCCATGGGACACCATGTCTTGTGACTTGTACCATCACTACTTTTACCCCTGGAAACTAGAACTTTCAGTCACTGCTACACCTCTAAAATGAAATCTTCACCATCCCTGCTCCTTTGCATCCTTGCTCCTTTGACTTAGAATCCTGGTAGCTTTAAGTGGTTGAACAGAGGACACACGTCTATGCTTAGATAAGGTACACAGGTTGGCTGCATTGTTAGACATTTGAGAATCCGATATTTTCTGTTTCTGTTGTGATAATCAGTGTATAACCTGCACAAAGACTCTCAAGATAGGGTTTTCTTCCAATATAGGAAGGGTTTTAGATGCTAGGCAGAAAAAAAAAAAGGCAAAGCAAATATCCCTTTAGCCACCACTGACATTCTCAAATGTCAATTTAGGGTTTGCAGTGTCATAATGCCATCTGGACCCTTCGTTTCCAGTGTCATAGGGGGTTCCATCACACTAGCCAATGCAGTGTCCTATATCCCAGGGAACAGGTAGACTAGCACACCAGGAAGTCTTCCCCCAGGACAAAAGGAGCCATAATGCATAATCCCCAGAGCCTGGGGGCTAACTTCCTGGGGCTGCTGCTACTGACAGCAACTCCATCAACTCTAGAGACAGGACGGACAAGCACCTGAGCATGCTTTCAGGGATCCTGAAGGCCGATCCACTCACACACATTGTTTGGGAGCATAAGGACAGGCCTGCCTAGCCCACCACTGCCAGTGCCTACACATGTTGTTTGGAGGCTTGAGGATCAGTCCATACCTCCTACAACCAGTGGTGCTCATGCATGCTGTGTGGGAGCCTAAGGATCGGCCGGCCCTGCCCACTGCCACTGCCACTGCTGGCATCCATGTGTGCCATCTAGGGGCCTGAGGATCAGCTTGCTTCTGCTGGTAACTATATGCACTTCCCAGGAGCCTGAGGACTGGACTGCCTGGTGTTCCAGTTTCCAGCAGAGCCTCACTAAAGCCAACACTAACAAGTGTAGCCTAAGCCACTGAGGAACTCAGAGACACTGCTGATGTTGACCACAGTTGAAGAAATCATATGGAGACTACACTACTGCCTCCACTCATAATCAAAGCCAAAGCACACTACACAACCAACGCTATTGATACTTTTACAGGAAAAAAGTCTTTCACTATTAAAACCAATCCATAAATTTGGAATAAGTGACTGTTATATCAGGTGTGCAGATAACAATGTAAAGACACATACACACACACACACAAAACCATAAAAAAGCAAGGGAATATGACTTTCCAAAGGAAAATAATAGTTCTGTAATAACAGATCCTAAGTAAAGGAAAACTATGAAATGCCTAAGAAATTCAAAATAATGATCCTAAGGAAACTCAGTGAGATATAAAAGATAAACCATACAAGGAAATCAGAAAAACAATTCATGATATGAATGAGAAATTCAACAAAGAGATAGATATCATTAAAAAAATGAACAAACAGAAATCCTGGAAATGAAGAATTCAATGAAAGGAAAAAAAATACAAGGGAGAGCTTCAACAATAGAGTAGATCAAGTAGAAAAAAGAATTTCTGAACTTGAAGACAGGTCTGAAGTAACCCAGTCAGACAAAACAACAACAACAGAATAAAAAAGAATGAGGAAAGCCTATGTTACATGTAGGACACCAAAAGGTGAACAAATATTTAATTTTGGGAGTTTCAGAAGGAGAGGAGATGGGGAAACATGTAGAAAATCTATTTAATAATATAATAACTGAAAACTTCCCAAATCTTCAGAGAGATATAGACATCTAGATACAGGAAGCTCAAAGATCCCCAAATAGATTTAATTCCAAAAGGTCTTCTCCAAGGCACATTATAGTCATACCATCAAAACTCAAAGAAGAATTCTAAGGACTGCAAGAGAAAAGCGTCAAGTCACATATAAGGGAATTCTCATCAGATCAACAGCATATTTCTCAGTATATATCTTATAGGCCAGGAGGAAATGAGATGATATATTCAAAGTGCTGAAAGAAAAAAAAAACACCCTGCTAGTTAAGAAGAATACTATAACCAGTACAGCTATCTTTTTTTCAGAAAATGAGGAGAAGTAAAGTCTTTCAAAGAAAAGCAAAAACTGAGGGAATTCATCACTGTTAGACGGGATCTACAAAAAAAGCTTAAGGGAGTCCTACATCTGGAAGCAAATAAATGCTATCTCACATCATGAAAACACATGAGAATATAAAAGTTACTGGTAGAGCACATACACAAATGAGAGAGAGAAACAAATCAAGTTATCATTACAGAAAACCACCAAATCATAAAGGTAAACAATAAAAGAGGAAGAAAGGAACAAAAGATATACAAAATAATCAGAAAACAATTAACATATTGACAGGAGCAAGTCCTCACCTATTGATAACAATCTTGACTATAAATGGTTTAAATTCCCCAGTTAAAAGATACAGACTGGCTGAATAGATTGAAAAAAACCAAGACTGAACTATATGCTACCTACAAGAAACTCACTTCACCTGTGAAGACACACATACACTGAAAGTGAAGGGAAGGAAAAGAATATTCCATGCAAATGGAAGACAAAGCATGCAGGTGTAGCTATACTTATGTCAGACAAATTAGATTCTACATAAAAAACAACAACAATGAAAAGACAAAGACCATTGTATAATGATAAAAGGATAAATTCAGCAAGAGCATATATCAATTGTAAATATATGTGCGCTCAATATAGGAGCACACAGATATGTAAAGCAAAGATCATTAGCACTAAAGAGAGATTAGACTCCAATACAATTACAATTAGGAACTTCAATATCCCATTCTCAACTTTGGAGAAATCATCCAGATAGAAAATCAACAAAGAAACATCAGACTTAATCTGCATTGTAGACCAAATGGACCTAACAGGCATTTACAGAACATTTCATCTAACAGTTACAGAATACACATTCTTCTCATCAGCACATGGAACCTGCTCCAGGATAGACTATATATTAGGCCACAAAACAAGTCTCAGCAAATTAAAACAAAGTCAGTATCATATCAAGTGGCTACTCAGATAAAAATAGAATAAAACTAGAAATGAATAACAAGAGGAACTTTGAAAATGTACAGTTTTCAAATATATGGAAATTAAACAGCATGCTTCTTAATGACAATTGGGTCTATGAAGAAATTAAGAAGGAAATAAAAAATGATCAAAACAAATTAAAATGGAGATACAATACAACAAAACCTATGAAATACAGCAAAAGAAGTTCTAACAGGGAAATTTGTAGCAATAAATGCTTACATTACAATAGAAAGATTTCAAATAAACAACCTAAGGATGTAGAAAAGCAAGAACAAACCAAACCCAAAATTAGAAAGAAAGAAAAATAATAAATATCAGAGCAGAATGAAACAAAATAGAGACTAAAAAAAGGATCAATAAAATGAAGTTTGTTTGCCGAAAAGATAAAATCAATAAACTGTTAGCTAGACTAACCAAGAAAACAAGAAAGACCGAAATAAGTAAAATTAGAAATGAAAAAGGAGCCATTACAACGATACTACAGAAATACAAAAGATCATCAGAGACTGTTATGAACAACCATATGCCAAAAAATTGGAAAACCTATTAAGAAATGGGTGAATTCCTGAACATATACAACCTGCTAAGATTGAAGTAGGAAGAAATAAAAAATCCCCGAGGTTCAGAGCTTCAGTGAGGGCCTGAAGAGCAGACAGGTGCTATGGAGGGATCTGAAATGTAACTCTACCTGCAACCCAAACCCTACTCCTATGATCTCAATCATGGTGATGTTAGAGTGCCTAAAATGGCTTCTTATTTATTTATTTATTTATTTATTTATTTATTTATTTTTGAGATAATTTTGAACTTAAAGAAGAGTTGTCAAAATATTACAGAGTTCTGGCTGGGCACGGCGGCTCACGCCTGTAATCCCAGAACTTTGGGAGACCAAGGTAAGTTGATCACCTGAGCTCAGGAGTTTGAGAGCAGCCTGGCCAAGATGGTGAAACCTTGTCTCTACTAAAAATACAAAAATTAGCCAGGTGTGGTGGTGCCTACCTGTAATCCCAGCTACTTGGGAGGCTGAGGCAGGAGAATCACTTGAACCTGGGAGGTGGAGGTTGCAGTGAGCCAAGATTGCACCACTGCACTCCAGCCTGGGCAACAGAGCAAGACTCCATCTCAAAAGAGAAATAAATAAATACATAAATAAAATAGTACAGAGTTCTTATATAATCATCACCAAACTTTCTCTTATGTTACATATTTTTGTTGTTTGTTTCTGAGACCATATGTCACTCTGTTATCCAGGCTGGAGTGCAGTGGTGCAATCATGGCTCCCTGCAGGCTCAACTTCCTGGGCTCAAGTGATCCTCCCATCTGAGCCTCCTGAGTAGCTAGGACCACAGGCATGTGTCACCATGCCTGGCTAAATTTTTTGTATTTTGTGTAGAGATGTAGTTTGGCCATGTTACCCTGGTTGGTCTTGAACTCCTGAGCTCAAGTGATCTGCCTGCCTCGGCCTCCTAAAGTGCTGGATTACAGGTGAGAACCACCTCACCTCATCCAAAGTCTTTTTTGTATTTATTTATTTCTTTTTAAAATTAAGACAGAGTCTTGCTTTTGTCTCCCAGGCTGGAGTGCAGTGGTGCTATCTTGGCTCACTGTAACCTCTACCTCGCAACCTCTGCCTCTTGGGTTCAAGTGATTCTCATACCTCAGTCACATGAGTAGCGAGATTACAGCCCTATGCCACCATGCCTGGCTAATTTTTGTGTTTTCAGTAGAGACAGGGTTTTGCCATGTTGGCCAGGCTGGCTTTTTGTATTTTAGGAAACTACATTACATTTAGAAATGTCAGGCCAGGCACAGTGGCTCACACCTGTAATCCCAGCACTTTGGGAGACTGAGGTGGGCAGATCAAGAGGTCAGGGATTTGAGACCAGCCTGGCCAACATGGTGAAACCCCATCTCTATTACAGATACAAAAAATTAGCCAGGCATGGTGGTGCGTGCCTGTAATCCCAGCTACTTGGGAGGCTGAGGCAGGAGAATTCCTTGAACCCAGGAGGCGGAGGTTGCAGTGAGCTGAGATTGTGCCATTGCACTCCAGACTGGGTGACAGGGCAAGACTCCATCTCAAAAAAAAAAAAAAAAAGAAAGAAATGTCATAATTTTTTGGGCCGGGCATGGTGGCTCACGCCTGTAATCCCAGCACTTTGGGAAGCTGAGGAGGTACTATTGCCTGAGGTTGGGAATTCGAGTCCCTACTAAATATACAAAAATTAGCCAGGCGTGGTAATGCACACCTGTAATCTCGGCTACTATGCGGGATGCTGAGGTGGGAGAATTGCTTGAATTTGGGAGGCAGAGGTTGCAGTGAGCCGAGATGGTGCCACTGCACTCCAGCCTGGGTGACAGAACGAGGGTCCATTTAAAAAAAAAAAAATCATTATTTTTTATTATTCCATATAATCTATACATAGAAACTTTATAATTTTATACATAAATATATATATATACACATACACACACACACACACATTCTATAAGGAAAATGACCTTATAAATTGTATTACAATTACAGCATGGGAGTGAGGACATGTGTGAAACTAGTAATACCATCTGAAGCATAATTAAGTGTAGGGACTGCAGATGGGTCTCTGTTTTTCTTTTATTTTTATACTCTATATGTGTACATATTTATAGGCTACACATGAATCTTTGTTACATGTATAGAATGTGTAATGATCAAATCAAGGTATTTAAGGTATCAATTATCCAAGTATTTATAATTTCTGTGCATTTAGTACATTTCAAGTCCTCTCTTCTAGCTCTTTAAAAAAATACAAAACGTTGTTAACTTTTAAAAAATGTGTTGCATATTCTCACCTTGCTCTACTATCAACATTAGAAATTATTCCTTCTATTTAACTGTATGTTTGTATCCATTAACCCACTTCTCTTAATCCTCCCCCACTCAATCTTACCAGTTTGCGATATCTGTCTTTACCTCTATGTGATCAACTTCTTTAGCTCCCACATATGAGTGAGAATATTCAATATTTGTCTTTCTGCACCTGGCTTATTTCACTTATCAGAATGACCTCCAGTTCCATCCACATTGCTGCAAATGGCATGATTTCATCATTTTTTTATGGCCAGATAGTATTCCATTGTGTATGTATAGCATATTTTCTTTATCCAATCGTCTGTTGATGGACACTTAGGTTGACTTCATATCTTCTATTGTGAATAGTACTGCAGTAAACATAGGAGTACATTTGTAATTTTGATACCTTGAATTATCTTTCCTTTGAATAAATACCCAATAGTGGGATTGCTGAATTGTATGGTAGTTCTATTTTTTGATTTTTTTTGAGAAACTTCCATTCTGTTCTCTATAGTGCCTATATTAATTTACATTTCCACTAACAGTGTATAAGAGTTTTTTTTTCTCCACATTCTCTTCAACATGCTATTTATTGTTTTTTTGACAATAGCCATTCTAACTGGGGTAATAGGACATCTCATCTGATTTTGATGTGGTTTTGATTGACATTTCCCTGATGATTAGAGATGTTGAGCATTTTTTCATACACCTGTTGGCCATTTGTATGTCTCTTTTGAGAAATGTCTATTCATGTCATATGCCCACTTTTTAATGGTATTATTGTATTTTTTATTGTTGAGCTGTTTTTGTTGCCTGTGCTTTGGATTTTTTACTGCTGAGTTGTTTTTGTTGCCTGTGCTTTTGAGGTTTTAGTTATAAAATCTTTGCATAGACCAATGTCTTGAAGAGTTTTTCCTATGTTTTCTTCAAGTAGTTTTATAGCTTCAGGTCTCACTTGTAAGTCTTTTACCTATTCTGAGTTTATTTTTGTGTGTGGTGAGAGATAGGGGTCTAGTTTCATTCTTTGGTATACAGTCATCCAGTTTCCCCAGCACCAACTATCAAAGAAACTGTCCTTTTTACAATGTTTTTTTTTTTTTTTTTTGAGATGGAGTCTCATTCTGTCACCAGGCTGGAGTGCAGTGGTGCAATCTCGGCTCACTGCAACCTCTTCCTCCAGTAGTTCAAGTGATTCTCCTGCCTCAGCCTCCTGTATAGCTGGGATTACAGGCACCTGCCACCACGCTCGGCTAGTTCTTTTTTTGTATTTTTAGTAGAGATGGGGTTTCACCATGTTGGTCAGGCTGGTCTTCAACTCCTGACCTTGTGATCCACCCACCTAGGCCTCCCAAAGAGCTGGGATTACAGATGTGAGCCACTGCGCCTAGCCCAATGTATTTTCTTGATGGCTTTGTTGAAGATCAGCTGGCCGTTAAGTATGCAGATTTATTTCTGGGGTTTCTATTCTGTTTCATTTGTCTATGGGTCTATTATTATACCAGAACCATGCTGTTTTGGTTACTATAAACTTGCAATATATTTTTAAGTCAGGTAGTGTGATGCCTCCAGCTTCGTCCTTTTTGCAAAGAATTACTTTGGCTATTTGGGCTCATTTTCAGTTTCATAGAAATTTTAGAATTGTTTTTTCTGTTTCTATAAAAGCGACATTAATATTTTGATAGGGATTGCATTGAATATGTAGATTGCTTTGGGCTGTATGGTCATTTTCACTGTGTTGATTTTTCCAGTTCTTGAGCATGGAATTAGTCTTTCCATTTGTTTGTGTCCTCTTCAATTACTTTCATTAGTGTTTTGTAGTTTTCCTTGTAGATATCTTCTATCTAATAGGTTAAATTTATTTCTAGTTTTTTTTTTTTGTAGCTATTGTAAATGAGATTATCTTCTTGGTTTCTTTTTCAGATATTTCATGATTGGTGTATAGAAATGCTGCTGGTTTTTAATATGTTAATTTTGTATCTTGCAAATTTACTGAATTTATCATTTTTGAATTTTTTGTAGTCTTTTAGCTTTTCTAAATGTAAGATCATGTCATCTGCAAAGAAGAACAATTTACCTTGCTCTTTTCCAATTTGGATGCCTTTTATTTCTTTCTTTTGCCTGATGCTCTGGCTAGGACTTCTAGTACTATGTTGAATATAAGTGGTTAAAATGGGCATCCTTATTTTCTTCCAGTTCTTAGAGAAAAGGCATTCAACTTTTTCCTATTTAGTAAAATGTCAGCTGGGCATTTGTTATATATGACCTTTATGATTGTGAAGTATATTTTCTACACCCAGTTTTTTGAGAGCTTTAATAATGAAGCCATGTTGAATTTTATCAAATGCTTCTTCTGCATCTATTTAGATGATCATATGGTTTTTGTTCATTCTGTTGATGTGATGTTTCATGTTCATTGATATGCCTATGTTGAACCATCCTTGCACCCACAGTATAAGTACCACTTGATTATAGTGTCTTATCTTTTTGATGTGCTGTTGGATTGAGTTTGTCAGTATTTTGTTGAGGATTTTTGAGTTTATGTTCATCAGGCATATAGACCTGTAGTTTCCCCCTTCCCCTTCCTCTTCCCTTCCCCTTCCTCTTCCCTTCCCCTTCCCTTCCTTTTCCTTTTCTTTTTTTTGCCTCCCTCCCTCCCTCCCTTCCCTTCCTCCCCCCTTCCTTCCTTCCTTCCTCTCTCTCTCTCCTTCCTTCCTTTCTTTTTCTTTCTTTCTTTCGTTCTTTTGTTCTTTCATTCTTTCTTTCTTCTCTCCCCCTCCCCTCTCCTCCCCTTCCCTCTTTTCTTTTCTTTTTTTTCTTGCCTGGTTTTGGTGCCAGGGTAATGCTTGCATTGTAGAATAACTTAGGGAGAATTTCCTTCCTTTCAACTTTTTGTAAAGCTTGTTATTAGTTCTTCTGCATACATTTGGTAGATTTCAGCAGTTAATCCATCCAGTCCTCAGCTTTTTCTGTGTTGGGAGACTTCTTATTGTAAATGCACCAATCAGCGCCCTGTCAAAACAGACCACTCAGCTCTACCAATCAGCAGGAAGTAGGTGGGGCCAGATAAGAGAATAAAAGCAGGCTGCCCGAGCCAGCAGGGGGAACCTGCTCGGGTCCCCTTCCACACTGTGGAAGCTTTGTTCTTTCGCTCTGCAATAAATCTTGCTACTGCTCACTCTTTGGGTCCACACTGCTTTTATGAGCTGTAACACTCACTGCGAAGGTCTGTAGCTTCACTCCTGAAGCCAGCAAGACCATGAGCCCACTGGGAGGAATGAACAACTCCAGACGCATCGCCTTAAGAGCTGTAACACTCACCACGAAGGTCTGCAGCTTCACTCCTGAAGCCAGCAAGACCACGAACCCACCAGAAGGAAGAAACTCTGAACACATCCACACATCAGAAGGAACAAACTCCAGATGCACCACCTTAAGAGCTGTAACACTCACTGCGAGGGTCCACAGCTTCATTCTTGAAGTCAGTGAAATCAAGAACCCACCAATTCTGGACACATTTTGGTGACCACGAAGGGACTTTCACCTATCGCCAAGTGGTGAGACAATTGCCAAGCAGTGAGACCATCGCCTATTGCTGAGTGATGAGACCATCACCTATCACCAAGCAGTGAGTACCATCAGACCCCTTTCACTTGCTCTTGTGTCCTGTCTTTCCTGAGAATTTGGGGGCTAAATACCGGGCACCTGTCGGCCAGTTAAAAGCAACTAGTGTGGCTGCTGGACTAAAGACATGGTTGTCAGGTTTCTGGGAAAGGGCACTCTAACAACCCCTGAGTCTTTGGAGTTGGGACCATTGGTTTGCCTAGAACCAGCTTCCACTTTTCCTGTACTTCTGGGCTGAGCCGAGGGTCGACAGAGAGGAAAGCCATGCAGCTCCAGGGTCCCAACAACAAGTTGGTTTACCCTGCGGCCATGAGCGGAACTCTCAAAGGCATGTCGCCCAAGTGAGACTCGCCCATCTATCCTATCTATCCTGACCCTTGCCCCTGGGTCCCAATGCCTTCCAGACAAACTTCCTCTCACCTCTCTTCTCTGAGGTTAGACCCGCTTCTAAAAATTGCTACCTGTCTCTAGTGCTTTTCTAGTTTCTCCTATAAGAATGATTTCTGGTATAAATTCCAGGACTCTGTTACCTTCTTTAGGCACCTGGGATCACCAATCAGAAAGACACAATTTTTGCCCAAAGCCCCATCATAGTGGGCACTACCTGGAATTTTAGGATCCCTCCTCAGACTAACAGGCCTAACAAAAGCTATTTCTGAAGCTAGGATATGGGGAGCCTCATAAATTGTATCCTTCCTATTCATATAAGTGAGGACAAAAGGTGTCACTCTACCAACCCTGAAGAGCCCTTTCCTCCCTCAGGGTATGGCCCTCCACTTCATTTTTGGGGCATAACATCTTTATAGGAAAGGGGTAAAGTTCCAATACTAACAGGAGAATGCTTAGGACTCTAACAGGTTTTGGAGAATGTGTTGGTAAGGGCCACTAAATCCGATTTTTCTTGGTCAGTCCTCCCTGTGGTCTAGGAGGACAGGCAAGGGTGCAGGTTTTCAAGAATGCATCAGTAAGGATCACTAAATCCGACCTTCCTTGGTCCTCCATGTGGTCTGGGAGGAAAACTAGTGTTTCTTCTGCTGCGTCGGTGAGCGCAACTATTCCAATCAGCAGGGTCCAGGGACTGTTGTGTGTTCTTGGGCAGGGGTTGTTTCTGCTGCTGCATCGGTGACCGCAACTATTCTGATCAGCAGGGTCCAGGGACCGTTGTGGGTTCTTGGGCAGGGGGAGAAACAAAATAAGCCAAAACTGTGGGTGGTTTTGTCTTTCAGATGGGAAACACTCAGGCATCAACAGGCTCACCCTTGAAATGCATCCCAAGCCATTGGGACCAATTTGACCCACAAACCCTGAAAAAGAGGTGGCTCATTTTTTTCTGCACTATGGCTTGGCCCCAATATTCTCTCTCTGATGGGGAAAAATGGCCATCTGAGGGAAGTACAAATTACAATACTATCCTCCAGCTTGATCTTTTCTGTAAGAAGGAAGGCAAATGAAGTGAAATACCTTATGTCCAAGCTTTCTTTTCATTGAGGGAGAATACACAACTATGCAAAGCTTGCAATTTATATCCCAGAGGAGGACCTCTCAGCTTACCCCCATATCCTATCCTCCCTATAGCTCCCCTTCCTATTAATGATAATCCTCCTCTAATATCCCCTGCCCAGAAGGAAATAAGCAAAGAAATCTCCAAAGGACCACAAAACACCCCCCCCGCCCCGGGCTATTGGTTATGTCCCCTTCAAGCTGTGGGGGGTGGGGAATTTGGCCCAACCCAGGTGCCTGTCCCCTTCTCCCTCTCTGATTTAAAACAGATCAAGGCAGACCTGGGGAAGTTTTCAGATGATCCTGATAGGTACATAGATGTCCTACAGGGTCTAGGGCAAACCTTTGACCTCACTTGGAGAGATGTCATGCTATTGTTAGATCAAACCCTGGCCTTTAATGAAAAGAATGCAGCTTTAGCTGCAGCCTGAGAGATTGGAGATACCTGGTATCTTAGTCAAGTAAATGATAGAATGACAGCCGAAGAAAGGGACAAATTCCCTACTGGTCAGCAAGCCATCCCCAGTATGGATCCCCACTGGGACCTTGACTCAGATCATGGGGACTGCAGTCGTAAACATCTATTGACCTGTGTTCCAGAAGGACTAAGGAGAATTAGAAAAAAGCCCATGAATTATTCAATGATGTACACCATAACTCAGGGAAAGGAAGAAAATCCTTCTGCCTTCCTTGAGCGGCTACGAGAGGCCTTAAGAAAATATACTCCCCTGTCACCTGAATCACTCAAGGGTCAATTGATTCTAAAAGATAAGTTTATTACCCAGTCAGCCACAGATATCAGGAGAAAGCTCCAAAAGCAAGCCCTGAGCCCTGAACAAAATCTAGAGGCATTATTAAACCTGGCAACCTCAGTGTTCTATAATAGGGACCAAGAGGAACAGGCCCAAAAGGAAAAATGAGATCAGAGAAAGGCCACAGCCTTGGTCATGGCCCTCAGACAAACAAACCTTGGTGGTTCAGAGAGGACAGAAAATGGAGCAGGCTAATCACCTGGTAAGGCTTGTTATCAGTGTGGTTTACTAGGACACTTTAATAAAGATTGTCCAATGAGAAACAAGCTGCCCCCTCGTCCATGTCCACTATGCCGAGGCAATCACTGGAAGGTGCACAGCCCCAGAGGATGAAGATTCTCTGGGTCAGAAGCCCCAACCAGATGATCCAACAACAGGACTGAGGGTGCCCGGGGCAAGCACCAGCTCATATCATCATCCTCACTGAGCCCCGGGTATGTTTAACTATTGAGGGCCAGGAAATTGACCTCCTCCTGGACACTGGTGCGGCCTTCTCAGTGTTAATCGCTTGTCCTGGATGACTGTCCTCAAGGTCCATTACCATCTGAAGAATCCTGGGACAGCCTGTAACCAGGTATTTCTCCCACCTTCTCAGTTGTAATTGGGAGACTTTGCTCTTTTCACATGCCTTTCTTGTTATGCCTGAAAGTCCCACACCCTTATTAGGGAGGGATATATTAGCCAAGGCTGGAGTTATTATCTGCGTGAATATGCGGAACAAGTTACCCACTTGTTGTCCCCTACTTGAGGGGGAAATCAACCCTGAAGTCTGGGCATTGGAAGGACAATTTGGAAGGGAAAAAAATGCCCACCCAGTCCAAATCAGGTTAAAAGATCCCACCACTTTTCTTTATCAAAGGCAATATCCCTTAAGGCCTGAGGCTCATAAGGGATTACAGAATATTGTTAAAGATTTGAAAGCTCAAGGCTTAGTAAGGAAATGCAGCAGTCCCTGCAACACCCCAATTCTGGGAGTACAAAAACCGAACAGTCAGTGGAGACTACTGCATGATCTTAGACTCATTAATGAGGCAGTAATTCTACTATATCCAGTTGTACCCAACCCCTATATCCTGCTCTCTCAAATACCAGAGGAAGCAGAATGGCTCATGGTTCTGGACCTCAAGGATGCCTTCTGTATTCCCCTGCAATCTGACTCCCAGGATCCCACAGACCACACGTCCCAACTTATGTGGACGGTCTTGCCCCAAGGGTTTAGGGATAGCCCTCATCTGTTTGGTCAGGCACTGGCCCAAGATCTAAGCCACTTCTCAAGTCCAGGCACTCTGGTCCTTCAATATGTGGATGATTTACTTCTGGCTACCAGTTCAGAAGCCTCATGCCAGCAGGCTATTCTAGATCTGTTGAACTTTCTAGCTAATCAAGGGTACAAGGTGTCTAGGTTGAAGGCCCATCTTTGCCTACAGCAGGTTAAATATCTAGGCCTAATCTTAGCCAGAGGGACCAGGGCCCTCAGCAAGGAATGAATACAGCCTATACTGCTTATCCTCACCCTAAGACATTAAAACAGTTGAGGGGTTTCCTTGGAATTACCGGCTTTTGACGACCATGGATCCCCGGATACAGTGAGATAGACAGGCCCCTCTATACTCCAATCAAGGAAACCCAGAGGGCAAATACTCATCTAGTAGAATGGGAATCAGAGGCAGAAACAGCCTTCAAAACCTTCAAGCAGGCCCTAGTAGAAGCTCCAGCTTTAAGACTTCCCACAGGACAGAACTTCTCTTTATATGTCACAGAGAGAGCTGGGATAGCTCTTGGAGTCCTTACTCAGACTCCTGGGACAACCCCACAACCAGTGGCATACCTAAGTAAGGAAATTGATGTAGTAGCAAAAGGCTGGTCTCACTGTTTAAGGGTAGTTGCAGCAGTGGCCGTCTTAGTGTCAGAGGCTATCAAAATAATACAAGGAAAGGATCTCACTGTCTGGACTACTCATGATGTAAATGGCATACTAGGTGCCAAAGGAAGTTTATGGCTATCAGACAACTGCCTACTTAGATACTAGGTGCTACTCCTTGAGGGACCAGTGCTTCAAAATGCATGTGCATGGCCCTCAACCCTGCCACTTTTCTCCCAGAGGATAGGGAACCAATCGAGCATGACTGCCAACAAATTTTAGTCCAGACTTATGCAGCTCAAGATGATCTCTTAGAAGTCCCCTTAACTAATCCTGACCTTAACCTATATACTGATGGAAGTTTATTTGTGGAGAATGGGATATGAAGGGCAGGTTATGCCATAGTTAGTGATGTAACCATACTTGAAAGCAAGCCTCTCCCCCAGGGACCAGTGCCCAGTTAGCAGAACTAGTGGCACTTACCCGAGCCTTAGAACTGGGAAAGGGAAAAAGAATAAAGGTGTATACAGATAGCAAGTATGCTTGCCTAATCCTACATGCCCATGCAGCAATATGGAAAGAATGGGAGTTCCTAACCTCTGGGAACCCCCACTGGATGCCACAGGGAAGTTATGGAGTTATTGCACATGGTGAAGGAACCCAAAGAGGTGGGAGTCTTACACTACCAAAGCCATCAAAATGGGAATGAGAGGGGAGAACAGCAGCATAAGCAGCTGGCAGAGGTAGGGAAAGACCAGCAAGAAGGAAAGAGAAAAAGAGAAAGTCAAAGAAAGAGACAGAGAGAGGAAAAGACAAAGGAGAAGTTGAAGAGAAAGAAAGAGAGATGGAAGTAGTAAAGAAAAAACAGTGTACCCTATTCCTTTAAAAGCCAGGGTAAATATCTATCTACTGAGCCAAGGTGTATTCTACTTATATGGATCTTCAACCCATATCTGCCTCTCAGACAATTTGCAAGAAATAACGAAATCTATCCTTACTATACAATCCCAAATAGACTCTTTGGCAGCAGTGACTCTCCAAAACCTCAGAGGCCTAGACCTCCTCACTGCTGAGAAAGGAGGACTCTGCATCTTCTTAGGGGAAGAGTGTTGTTTCTACACTAACCAGGTGGGGATAGCATGAGATGCTGCCCAGTGTTTATAGGAAAAGGCTTCTGAAATCAGACAATGCTTTTCAAATTCTTATACCAACCTCTGGAGTTGGGCAACATGGCTTCTCCCCTTTCTAGGTCCCATGGCAGCCATCTTGCTGTTACTTGCCTTTGGGGCCTGTATTTTTAACCTTCTTGTCAAATTTGTTTCCTCTAGAATCGAGGCCATCAAGCTACAGATGGTTTTACAAATGGAACCCCAAATGATTTCAACTAACAACTTCTACTGAGGACCCCTGGACTGACCCACTGGCACTTCCCCTGGCCTAGAGAGTTCCCCTCTGAAGGAAACTACAACTGCAGGGCCCCTTCTTCACCCCTATCCAGCAGGAAGTAGCTAGAGCAGTCATCAGCTGAATTCCCAACAGCAGTTGGGGTGTCCTGTTTAGAGCGGGGATTGAGAGGTGACAGCGTGCTGGCAGTCCTCACAGCCCTTGCTCACTCTCGGTGCCTCCTCTGCCTGGGCTCCCACTTTGGTGGCACTTGAGGAGCCCTTCAGCCCACTGCTGCACTGTGGGAGCCCCTTTCTGGGCTGGCCAAGGCCAGAGCTGGCTCCCTCAGCTTGCAGGGAGGTGTAGAGGGAGAGGCGTGAGTGGGAACCGGGGCTGCGCGCAGCACTTGTGGGCCAGCTGGAGTTCTGGGTGGGTGTAGGCTTGGTGGGCCCTGCACTCAGAGCAGCTGGCCGGTCCTGCTGGCCCTGGGCAATGAGGGGCTTAGCACCCAGGCCAGAGGGTGCAGAGGGTGTACTGGGTCCCCCAGCAGTGCCAGCCCACCGGCGCTGCACTCAATTTCTCGCTGGGCCTTAGCTGCCTTCCTGTGGGGAAGGGCTCAGGACCTGCAGCCTGCCATGTCTGAGCCTCCCACCCCCTCTGAGGGCTCCTGTGTGGCGCAAGACTCCTCAATGAGCACCACCCCCTGCTCCACGGTGCCCAGTCCCATCAACCACCCAAGGGCTGAGGAGTGCGGGTGCATGGTGTGGGACTGGCAGGCAGCTCCATCTGCAGCCCTGGTGTGGGATCCACTGGGTGAAGCCAGCTGGGCTCCTGAGTCTGGTGGGGACATGGAGAACCTTTATGTCTAGCTCAGGGATTGTAAATACACCAATCGGCACTCTGTATCTAGCTCAAGGTTTGTAAACACACCAATCGGCACCCTGTGTCTAGCTCAGGGTTTGTGAATGCATCAATCGACACTCTGTATCTAGATACTCTGGTGGGGCCTTCAAGAACCTTTGTGTCAACACTCTGTATCTAGCTAATCTGGTGGGGACGTGGAGAACATTTGTGTCTAGCTCAGGGATTGTAAATGCACCTATCAGCGCCCTGTCAAAACAGACCACTCGGCTCTACCAATCAGCAGGTTGTGGGTGGGGCCAGATAAGAGAATAAAAGCAGGCTGCCCAAGCCAGCAGGGGCAACCTACTCAGGTCCTTCCACACTGTGGAAGCTTTGTTCTTTTGCTCTTTGCAATAAATCTTGCTACTGCTCACTCTTTGGGTCCACACTGCTTTTATGAGCTATAACACTCACTGCAAAGGTCTGCAGCTTCACTCCTGAAGCCAGTGAGACCAGGAACCCACCAGAAGGAAGAAACTCTGAACACATCTGAACATCAGAAGGAACAAACTCCAGACGCACCACCTTAAGAGCTGTAACACTCACCGTGAGGGTCCGCGGCTTCATTCTTGAAGTCAGTGGGACCAAGAACTCACCAATTCTGGACACATTATTACTGATTCTACCTTGCTACTCATTATTGGTTTGTTCAGGTTTTCTATTTATTCCTTATTCAATCTTGGTAGGTTCTATGTTTCTAGGAATTTCTCCTTTTCCTCTAGATTTTCCAGTTTGTTAGTGTACAATTGTTTATAACAGTCTCTGATGATCTTTTGTATTTCTGTGATATCAGTTATAATGTCTTCTTTTCCATTTCTAATTTTGCTTATTTGGATCTTCTCTCTTCCTGGTTAGTCAAGCTAGGGATTTATTAATGTTGTTTATCTTTTCAAAGAACCAATGTGTTTGGTTGAAACTTTGTATTATTTTATTAGTTTCTATCTCATTGAGTTCTGCTCTGATATTTATTATTTCTTTCCTTGCACTAGTTTTGGGTTTGGTTTGTTCTTCTTGTTTGTTTGTTTTGTGTTTTTAAATCAAGTTCCTTAAGGTGCATCATTAGATTATATATTTGAAAATTTTCTCCTTTTTTTTTTTTTTGAGACAAAGTTTCGCTCAGTCGTCTAGGCTGGAGTGCAGTGGTGTGATCTCAGCTCACTGCAACCTCTGCCTCCCGGGTTCAAGAGATCCTCCTGCCTGAGCCCCCTGAATAGCTGGAACTACAGGTGCACAACCACGCCCGGCTAATTTTTGTGTTTTTAGTAGTGATGGGGTTTCACCATGTTGGCCAAGATAGTCTTGATCTCCTGAATTCATGATGTGACTGCCTCAGCCTCCCAGAGTGCTGGGATTACAGGCATGAGCCACCGTGTCCAGCCTCCTTTTTTTTTTTTTTTTTTTAATGTAGGTGTTTATTGCTATCAACTTCCCTCTTAACAGAGCTTTTGCTGTACCCCACACATTTTGGTATGTAGTTTTTCTATTTTCATTTGTTTCAAAAAAAATTTTTTTTTATTTTCTTAATTTCTTCATTGACCCAGTGACCATTCAGGAGCATGTTGTTTAATTTGCATGTATTTGTAGAGTTGCCAAAATTCCTCTTGATATTGATTTTTAGTTTTATTTAATTGGAGTCTGAGAAAACACTTGATATAATTTTAATTTTTAAAAGTTTGTTTAGACTTGTTTTGTGTCCTAATATATAGTCTGTCCTGGAGAATATTACATGTGCTCATGAAAACAATGTGTATTCTGCAGTTGTTTTATAAAATTCATTTAATATCTTACAGAATCACAGAACAGAGTTAAGAGAAACCTGAGATCATCTTGCTCTAAATCACATTTTGCACAAAAGGAAATTGTTATCAAGAAAACTATGTGATAAGTCTTTAAAAAACAGTGTTTCCTATAGAACTCAGGTCTTTAATCTGCTGGTTGTTTCACTACAGCAGCAGTTCTGAAAGTATGGTTCAGGGACCCCTCGGGATTCCAAGAACCTTTGAGGAGACTGTGAGGTCAAAATTATTTTCACAATAATGGTAAGACCCTATTTGCCTTTTCACTCTTATTCTAGCATTAGTGTATAGTGAAGTTTTCCAAAGGTTGCATGACATGGGCTGTATCAAAAGAATGAATGCAAGCTGGGAGAGGTGGCTCATGCCTGTCATCCAGCACTTTGGGGGGCTAAGGCAGGTGGATCACCTGAGGTCAGGAGTTCCAGACCAGCCCGGCAAAACCCTGTCTCTACTAAACCCTGTTTCTACTAAACATGGTGAAACCCTGTCTCTACTAAAAATACTAAAAATTATCTGGGTTTGGTGGTGGGTGCCTGTAATCCCAGCTATCTGGGAGGCTGAGGCAGTAGAATTGCTTGAACCCAGAAGGCGGAGGTTGCAGTGAGCCCAGATCGCACCACTGCACTCCAGTCTGGGCAACAGAGCAGACTGTGTTTCAAAAAAAAAAAAAAAAAAAGAATGCAAACACATATATGAGATTCCAGTGGTTTTTCTCTTAAGCTAGACATTAGAGCAATTTGCGAAAATAAGAAATACATCAATTTTCTATAAAAAATGCTATTTATGTTAATATGTACAATGCCTATTATTATTATATTTTTAAATATGCTAATATTGATTAACATAACCTGTGTATGTGTGTGTGTGTATATATATGAGGTTTTGGTGCTCTCAAGAATTTGTAGGTATTATCACATTAAATAGAATGATGTCATTAAAAGAAGGAAACAAGGACAACACCAGCTACCAATTTTTTAAAATTAATAGTGTTATAAAAATGTCTTCAGTGAATAGACAGTGGAGACTCAAAAGGGTGGAGTGGGATGAGTGATGAGAAATTACTTAACAGGTACAATGTATACTATTCCGGTGATGGCTACACTAAAAGCCGAGACTTCACCACTATGCACTATATTCATGTAACAAAACTGCACTTGGACTCCATAAATCTTACAAATAAAAAGAAATGTATTCTGTGGCACTCTCCTTCTTCTAAAAATAGCTTGGGCTGTTTTGGAATAATTTTTAACTTATATGTGATTGCAAGCTCCTTATGTGCCTTGGAATTCAGAATTTCATGCTTCCACTTTCACAACTGACTTCATTTAACTTTACGAAGCTTGTGCTAAATATATAAATGCTTAAGGATATGTGGAAATCATTGAAAATGCTAAATTGAAATGATTTTAAACTAGTTTTAAATTGTATCAACTTTACAAAAAAATTTTTTTCAGGGAGTTACGCTGTTTTCTACTCATTGCTTACTTAGGTTTATCGAAGGGGCAGATGAGAGGAGAAATTTCCTTTCTGAAACAAATGAAAAGGACACACAAAAATATTCTTCAGTTTCCCTGCCAATGTGTGTTTCCGCTCGGCCCTGAATTCACTGATTTTCTACCTGTCCTCACTCCAATATTTTTAAATCATTGGTTTTAAATCTTTTTTTTGTAGTTGTTTATTTATGAAGTATTTATTGATGATTCTTGGGTGTTTCTCGGAGAGGGGGATATGGGAGGGTCATAGGATAATAGTGGAGAGAAGGTCAGGAGATAAACACATGAACAAAGGTCTCTGGTTTTCCTAGGCAGAGGTCCCTGCGGCCTTCTGCAGTGTTTGTGTCCCTGGGTACTTGAGATTAAGGAGTGGTGATGACTCTTAAAGAGCATGCTGCCTTCAAGCATCTGTTTAACAAAGCACATCTTACACCGCCCTTAATCCATTTAACCCTGAGTTGACACAGCACATGTTTCAGAGAGCACGGGGCTGGGGGAAAGGCCATAGATCTACAGCATCCCAAGGCAGAAGAATTTCTCCTAGTCAGAACAAAATGGAGTCTCCTATGCCACCTCTTTCTACACAGACACAGCAACAATCTGATCTCTCCTTCCTTTCCCCACACTTCCCCCCCTTCTTTTCAACAAAACTGCCATCGTCCTCATGGCCTGCTCCCGATGGTCACTGTCTCTTTGGAGCTGTTGGGTACACCTCCCAGACGGGGTGGCCAGGCAGAGGCGCTCCTCACCTCCCAGACATGGCGGCCAGGCAGAGGCGCTCCTCACTTCCCAGAGGGGGCCGCAGGGCAGAGACGCTCCTCACCTCCCAGATGGAGTGGCTGGGCAGAGGCGCTCCTCACTTCCTCCCAGATGGGGTGGCAGCCAGGCAGAGGCACTCCTCACCTCCCAGATGGGGCGGCCAGGCAGAGGCGCTCCTCACCTCCCAGACGGGGTGGCCAGGCAGAGGTGCTCCTCACTTCCCATATGGGGTGGCGGCCAGGCAGAGGTGCTCCTCACTTCCCAGATGGGGCAGCCGGGCAGAGGCGCTCCTCACTTCCTCCCAGACAGAGTGGCGGCCAGGCAGAGGCACTCCTCACCTCCCAGATGGGGTGGCCAGGCAGAGGTGCTCCTCATCTCCCAGACGGGGTGGCCGGGCAGAGACGCTCCTCACCTCCCAGACGGGGCAGCTGGGCAGAGGCGCTCCTCACTTCCTCCCAGACGGGGTGGCAGCCAGGCAGAGGGGCTCCTTACCTCCCAGATGGGGCAGCCGGGCAGAGACACTCCTCACTTCCTCCCAGATGGGGTGGCGGCCAGGCAGAGGCGCTCCTCACCTCCCAGACAGGGCGGCCAAGCAGAGGTACTCCTCACTTCCCAGACTGGGCGGCCGGGCAGAGGCGCTCTTCACCTCCCAGACGGGGTGGCCAGGCAGAGGCACTCCTCACTTCCCAGATGGTGTGGCAGCTGGGCAGAGGCGCTCCTCACTTCCCAGATGGGGCAACCAGGCAGAGGCGCTCCTCACTTCCTCCTAGATGGGGTGGCAGCCAGGCAGAGGCACTCCTCACTTCCCAGATGGGGTGGCAGGGCAGAGGCGCTCCTCACCTCCCAGATGGGGTGGCCAGGCAAAGGCGCTCCTCACCTCCCATATGGCGTGGCGGCCGGGCAGAGGTGCTCCTCACTTCCCAGATGGGGCAGCCGGGCAGAGGTGCTCCTCACTTCCTCCCAGACGGAGTGGCAGCCAGGCAGAGGCGCTCCTCACCTCCCAGACGGGGCGGCCAGGCAGAGGTGTTCCTCATCTCCCAGACGGGGCAGCTGGGCAGAGGTGCTCCTCACTTCCTCCCAGATGGGGTGGCAGCCAGGCAGAGGTGCTCCTCACATCCCAGATGATGGGCGGCTGGGCAGAGACGTTCCTCACTTCCTATACGGGATGGCGGCCGGGCAGAGGTGCTCCTCACTTCCCAGATGGGGCAGCCAGGGAGAGGGGCTCCTCACATCCCAGACGATGGGTGGCCAGGCAGAGACGCTCCTCACTTCCTAGATGGGGTGGCGGTGGGGTAGAGGCTGTAATCTTAGCACTTTAAGAGGTCAAGGCAGGAGGCTGGTAGGTGGAGGTTGTAGTGAGCCGAGATCACCCCACTTCACTCCAGCCTGAGCACCATTGAGCATTGAGTGAGGGAGACTCCGTCTGCAATCCCAGCACCTTGGGAGGCCGAGGCAGGCAGATCACTTGAGGCCAGGAGCTGGAGACCAGCCCAGTCAACACGGCGAAACCCCGTCTCCACCAAAAACACAAAAACCATTCAGGCGTGGCGGCGCATGCTTGCAATCCCAGGCACTCAGCAGGCCGAGGCAGGAGAGTCACAGGAGCCCGAGGCAGGGAGGTTGCAGCGAGCCGAGATCACGGCAGCACAGTCCAGCTTCGGCAACAGAGGGAGACTGAAAAAAGAAGGAGAGGGAGACCGAAGAAAGGGGAGATGGAGAGGGAGAGCTTAAATCTTAATTCTGTAAACAGATCTACCATTTTCTTAGAAAATGAGGTATTTCTGGGAAGAACTGAAAAGAAGTGGGGACTGGATTCATGAAAGGAACTTTTGGGGGCCTTTGTGAACAGGAGTTCTAGAACCACTAGGGAAGCTCAAATATTACTCCTTATAATTTTTGTATGACGTTCTCTTCAATAAAGGGTGTCAATGTAGTCTTCCAGTTATGTATGTCATAATTAGATGCATATAAAGGAGGAACAAACCCATGCGACTTCTAAAACAACAACAAATCAGGAGAAAGACAGGGTGGAAGTATCCTTCTGTTGTGGTTGTTATGTTCTTATGCTGACCTGAAACCACATTTTTGTGATTGATGAAGGTCATAAGAAAGACTATTTCCTTCACTGAACTTGTCTATTATTCTCACAAGTCAGTTATTCCCTTGGTCTCATTGGGCATGTTTTCACCCTATTTCCTTATCAGTTAGTGCTGGGAAGACAAGAACTTTGTATTTTATACACTGTACTGTAACATATAATATACGTAAACATGAAACGAAAACAGGTTCATTGTGATTTCATTTTCTCCCACAGTGAAAGAATAGATTTAATCCTTTACCTAATTTGCATCCTTTGCTCTTCCAATCTTGTTCAATAATTCATCAGAAGGCAGTAACTTAGTGGTAAACAACATATTATTTCCCCTTGTTGGTACTTAGTAAGCTTTAGCTTCTGCAATCTGTTCTCATGAAATGAATCCCATAATTCCTTTAATCATTTCAGTTACTCTTCTCTGGATCCATTCAATTAGATTACAACTTTTTGGCAGGAGAACTACTTGAGTTGAACAGTCTTTCCATATGTTGTCTCAGAAGAGTGGTAAGAGAAAGGCTTGTATCATTTACATTCATGGCTCAATGGCTACATTCATTTTGACTAAGATAGCTTTCTGGATATAGTACACATTGAACAAATGATTGTGAATGAAAGTGTTTAATATGGACTTATTGACCATTTATTACTTTTCTAATCTATTTGTTAAGCCCTTTACTGACATTTGGTTTCTCCTTTGGAAAAACTGATTCTGAATAATGGTAATACTTTTAAAATATGTATCATGCTAATACCATAAATTAGGTTATATACCATATGTTCAACCAAGATTTAGAACACTTTCTACAAAAATGGGCAAATCAAGGGTTCAGGAAAGGATATTATAAAAAACTCATGGATACACATTGAGAAGAAGAGATTGTCAAAATAAGGTAAGGAAAAGAAGATGAAATGAATCAAATTGCGTATTCAATAACAATAAAATTCCCAGGAGAAAATTTGGGTAAGTAGTACTATAAAGAAATGATTTTTTTAAAACATGTCCCAATATATAACTGAACATGTAAACCAACTTGGAGTTCTTTTCTTTGATATAGGAAAGGGAACATTTCTGAAACAAAAACGAAATTTTTCACAAAACATTTTTTTCCATAGCTCAATGGCACCTGTTTTGCATGGAGACAAGCTCATGCAAGAAAAAGTTGTAAAAGTGGAAGCAAATGTGGTCTCAGAAGAGGATTGAGAAAAACTTAGGTAAGGCTCTGGCACAAGACAATGTGGGAATTAAACACCCTACTAGAGATCTGGGGGAGAACTCCAAGCGCAAGTCAAATACTAGAATAGGAGATAGAATCCCTTTTCTTGGGGAGGTTCAAGAGTCCAAAACAGCCATATTCAGGATGCAGTTTCAGGTGGGCATCAGCATCAGAACTAGGTCCAAATTCAAGATCTGGTTGTAGATCAGGCTACACAGAGCAGAAGCGTTAGAGTCAGTCATGGAACAAGTACCAATGGAATGGAAATAGGAATAGTTAATCACTGTTTTTAGGAAATGGGGCTTTTGAAATGGGCCAAGAGAGTCAGGCAGGATTGAGTGGTTGTAAGTATTGGCTTGGTCTTCCCCAGGCCCAGAAGACCAGGAAGAAGTGATTAGCCTTGGAGACTATACACTTCCACATGGAAAATGCTTAGAGAGAATTTGGTTTGGTTCAGAAGAAACTGCATATCCTCCTTCATCAACTATACTTGAAGCTGAGTTGATAGCAGCAGAAGTGTGATTTCAAACCCCCTTTACTAGTGAAGAGAAAGCATTCCCTATTTCCTCTACTGAGTTAGGATTGTTTATGGGACCCTATGGGGCAGCCTGTAGATGATTCCATGTTCATTGTGCACAGTGGGGATGGTCTGGGATTTGTCACAGACTGACACTGGAGAATTGGAAAGGCTAAAGAAAGATATTTCAGTTTTGTAATGAAGTTCCAGAATTAATTTGGAGGCCAGAGGGACCTAGAAAAGAAAATAAAAATGAGAATTACAAAAGAGTGGATCTGGGTCACTCATAGCTGTATTTTTCCATCTGTGCTTTTGTCTGTGGGCTTTGATAGCATAGTCGTCTAATAAGTGTTTCATCATCTGAATCTGACAATAGATATCGTTCCAGAATACAATTGTTATATAACAAAAATTCTGTATGTTGGAGAAAAAAGTCAATCAACACAATTTTAAGCTTTGTATGTCTTTTGTTTGCAGGGAGTCAGGCATAAACAAGCATTTGTCATTTGATTCTTCTAGTGCATTTCCAGCATAGTGTGCCTTGGGCATGACACATCAGAATCTGATGTTTATTTTTTATTACCTGCCAGACCCCTCTGGAAAAGCCTCCATGGAATTCATCATCTGCAGTCTTTGCTGTAGGTACACATATAAATACATGTTGAATGCATTTGTTGAGGATATTGTGGTTTCTAAAGCTGAACTTAAAAAGTGTTGAGATGAATAAGGAAGAGGACCTTCTGCAGGAGGTATGAAGCTAATCATTAAAATGTTTTTAACCAAAATATTGACAGTAAATCTTTTTAAAAAATGTCAATTATTTGAATGCCAGTAAGAATAAGGGCAGCATAATTATACTTGTTATATGTCCACTTAGGAGAAGTTTATGAAGACTTGCCCTTCTGTACTACACAGTGATTTTATAAAGATAATAAAAACTAAACAATTCAAAATATTCATCTAGGAAAGCTAATTTGGTTTGAATAATCATTTAAGTTCGATAGGCACTGAGTTTCAGAAGCATAAGTATGCTATAAAAAATTTTATTTCTATTTTGGTTGTTATTGAGAGAATAATCTTTGTTTTTCTCAAAGCTTTGGCCTCATTCTAATAAATATGCTTTGAGA
Source organism: Pongo pygmaeus (assembly GCF_028885625.2). Lineage (NCBI taxonomy): Eukaryota > Metazoa > Chordata > Mammalia > Primates > Hominidae > Pongo > Pongo pygmaeus. The sequence continues at coordinate 62,513,110 of NC_072378.2, read as the reverse complement.
TTAAATGACTAAAGGTGGAAACCTGTTTTCAAATTATATTTGAAATGCACAGCATGAATAATGATAGCCACTTATAGGGTCTAGCATATATTAAAATAATCAGTTGTCAACATATAACATTTCTCCTCACTTCTTAATGTGTGTGTACCCAACCTTCACTCTTGTATTTCTGACTGACCATTTTGAAAGACTGAAGTGCAGACTTGGAGGCAAGCTGTGGTAAAATTTTGGAAGATGTGAGTTATCTTTAGTAGGTTAAGAAAATATAATGCAAGAAGCATACCTACTATGTGAAGAGTGCAGTGGAAGACCAGTGCATTATGTATGAAATAGTGGCATATAGAGAACAAACCTGGTCCCCACTTATGCATGTAGTGGAGAAGATAGCTAACATCTAAGAATGGGTTCACTGATCTGTATAGTGAATACAAGCAGTTGTTTTGAAATAGAGTCAAGAACAAATGCACTTTCCATAAGGAAACTGGGCAAGGCTATGTGAAGAAGGGACTCCCTGAGGAGGAGCTGTGGCTTATCCTGTACTGTCATGTTACTGTTGTAGGCATCAAATGGTGGACATGTTTATGTTATTATAATGAATTTAGCTAAAAGTAAATTCATAGCTGCAAATGAAGGGTTATAGAAAGAAAGTAAAGGTAATTAGCATATACATCATTAGCTTTTTGGGATTTTGATTTCTAACTATGTAACTTCTTGGACTAGTTTTACTTACTACTTCTGACCCCATGGCAGAACTCTGCTTTCTTCCCCAGCTCCCACAATTTTAGCCCAGGATTCCAGGTGATACAGCTCCCAAGAAAGTCCTTAAAAGCCATGCCCTCCTCAAGACCAGTCTAGATCAAATGTTGATTGTTTACTCTTAGGAGAGCAGAAAAATGAACAACATGATTTTTAAACTGCACAACTCTCACAGCAAGAGACATTGTCTGTCTTTTGAGGAAAAGTTCCTTCAAAGTTGGAATAGAGCATTGTATTTACTAGATGTTATAAAGGTGAATCTTGGCTGGCCACTTGACCCAACTCCGCTGAGTAAGCTCTTTTATACTCTCCTGTATAGGGTCACATTCTCAGGAAGTGAAAGAATATGGAAGGAGGGAGAGAGATGACATGTGACATTCCTTTTCCAGCTAACTGATGTTTGGAAAAGGACAAGATTGTATTCCATGCTAGATGCTCTGGTAATGTGAGCAAGAGCAGCATGAAGTTAACTACAAAACACAGCAGCTGAACAAAAGCTCAGTGGATTCCAAAGGGCAGATTGTGTATATGGAGAAAATCCCTCAGAATACTTACTTCCCCAACCTGAACAAATTCTTTGTCAGAATATTCAGTAAAATGAACAGTTATTAATCTTAGATTTGGTACTTCCCTAAAGAATATTTTACTGAGATTCTCTATTTAAAACAATGCTGTAAAGTCATGCATTCAGCCACATTCTTAGCAATGGCAAACAAAAAATAGATTGAAAACACATTCTTACCTCTTAAAGTAGATCCTATGGGTGTATGAAGTTGTGAAATTGAGTGAAAGAGTAGCATATCATAACAATTAAAATCTGTTTATCAAGAACCTTGTGTGTGGTGCTGAGCTGGGTAATATGTCAAGTGAGTAAGATCTGTTCTCCACTCTGCAGATATTTATAACTCAATACAGAGAACACTGACACAGGTAGACACAGTTCTGACATTTCCATATCACAGAAGGAATGAATGCCATCTGGGGTGAAGTCAGAGACTCATCCTGCTCTGCAGCCTGTATCTGTTGGGGGCATGAAGTGCAGCCCCATGGGAGGCTCTACCTGACCTTCTAGAGGCTTGCTTCAAGAGGCTAGAGATTTACCTACCCTAGCTTTCCCTGCTTTATGCTATTGTCTGTGTGACTCTAGAGACCGCCTGATTCTTGTTTCGTGTTTTCCATTTGTTTTGTCTCTTAGAATTCAGAAGATTTGTCTTCTGAAGATTTCAAGGTTTATAGTTCATTTTATAATTATTTACCTCAAACCTACCTACTTCCAGTATATCAACTAGCTCTCCGTTTAAGAAATCTCAATGGAGAGACAAGACAAAAATTAGATTTGAGTTTCAAGGGCAGTGGGTTAAGCTTGCACTTCCTGAAATCAGAATGCCTGCATTTTAATCTTGGCTCTGCTACTTACTAGCTGTGTGACATAGGGCAAAGTATTGGACTTCTCTGTACCTCACTGGGACATTAATAGTGCCTACAGGCAGGGATTTTGTGGAGATTAAATGAATTAATACATGTAAAGTGCTTAGAACTGTGCTTACAATATAGTGAGAACTCATTAAAAAGGAGTCATTCATTATATATACTTTATTATGTTATGTTGACCTCTAATAGCTCTCCTGTTTTCATTTTTACAGCCTTAAAGAGTTTTACATGTTTTCCTTTACATGATAGAATTTATTTGCTTATGATAGTAATGATAACAATTATATATAATATACCTTTTTACATAAACATATATCCATCGACTTCTAGCCTATTAAGGCTTTCCTAAGGCACAATGACTAGAACTATTTTTAACAATCAGTTACAGGCATATTATAAGTTTTTAAAGGATAGAACACCTTCCCCTCTCATATTTAAAGTATTTTTATATTCATATTTGCAGTATTTTTATATGCTGCAGCAGCCCATTAGCTGATATCTTCACTAACAGTTCCATAACATTCTTGGATCTTTTTTCATACTATATTACAGAGCCCATTATCATAAATATATATTATGTATACATGAATATTTAAATTTTTTCTACATGTCTTTTTACCTTTGAAACATTTTTGTTGCTTTTCTGCTCACCCACAAAGCCTTCACAAGTTATTTTTGTCCTGTTACATGGATAAATATATTTTTAGCCATACGATCTTAATTTCTCTAAAAAATATGGAGAATTCTTTTTTGATTTACTTATGAACATACTAAATAAAAGAAAACTTTTTGCTTCCTTTATTATTTTAGTTTTCTTTATTATTTAGCTTCATATTATCAAAATCACATGGTGTTAGACCTTTGTAAAATTATGTTTTTCCTTCTCTGAAAATGCTTGGTTAGGTATATTTTTCTTGTGTAGAACTTCTATTGTAGATTTTGCATAACTTGCCCACAGAGGTGAGATTTGTTTATGGATTGATGCCACTGTTGACTGTTTGCCAATTTGTTAGGAATAAAAACAGGACTCATAGCTTTTCATATGGGAGCAGCTATATCATTTACATTCTGATACTTCTTTCACACAGAGCTCTCAATAATGATCGTTGCTCTATCATTCTTGGTCACATGTGAATGTTCCACCTAATCTGCCAACTTAGGTCTAGGTTATTATCTTATAAAAGTGGTGAGGATTAAACAGTTAGAAAGTGAAAATTTGATCGTAGAAGTGGAAATTAACCAGGTTGACCCTGACATTTGGCTAATCTCCCCACAAATGTGCTTGGAGATGAGAAACTCAACACTTTAACAAATAACCCATTCCATTTTGGGCCCATTATATTAAGTAAAATTATGATTCCTTGCAAATTCCAAGAAATTTATCTCGATTTTCCTTCTGTGCTTTGTTTTACTTCAAAAGATAGAGATACTATTGAACTCTCACTTGAAATGTGGAGTTGTTTTTTTTTTTTTAAAAGACTTTGATTTCCTTAGTTTTCAGTATTTTGTCACATATAAAGTTTGTAAGTAGCATGAAGAAGTGAAATAAGAGTTGTAAACCACACATATTTGAATTCTGCTATGTTCTAGGTATGAAGCCAGGCAAGTTGCTGCATTTATCAGATCCTCAGTTGCCTCACTGAAATATATATATATATATAGATATATAGAGAGTCAGAGCATGCATACACAGAGAGAGAGAGAGAGAACACTTTAGCTATGCTTCAGAAAAGCATGAGAAATAATGTTTTCTCAGTATCTTAAGTGGGGTAATCATAACCACGGGGAAAAGGCCTGATATTGAGGATAACTACTGTGAAAAAACCCTAAAGAAAAGGTAAAATTTATAGAGTAAAGCTACAGAGGCATTGTAGAGCAGCCTTTCACCAGCACAAGCCCATCTAAGTAAAGAAACACAGGTCCAAGCCCTTCTAGAGAAAACTTTGAAGAAGTCCATGCCATATTTTATCTAGGAAAACTGTTTTGACTGAATCATCCAACTGGGTTACCATCAGGTCTTGTTGACATCCAAAGAAGTCTCATGTAGAATCTTTTATAAAGGAGAAGTCTGAGTCAAATGTCCTTTCTGGCCTTATACTTCAACATGGTGGGTCTTGGTTGTAATTAATTAATTAGAAATTATTTACTCGATTAATACTTTATGCTAGGCAATATGTTAGGCACAAGGATACATCTAAATGCCACCTTCTAAGAATCTTCAGTCTTTGACATGTTCTTCTTGTCATCCTTTCCTGACTTGACTTCCTATCCCATCTGTCTTGGATTCCGTATCTCATTATTTTAGCATCTTCCTTGCCCAAATCCTCAACTTATTTTTGTTATTGTCCTTCTGAGTTTGTGACCTCATGAAACCTTAAACCATGGTATGTTCACATTTCCAGCTGAGCTTTGCTAGAGAAAATAATTACCTGTGCAGATTGGTGTCACTTTAAACTTTAAAACCTCCAATTCTTTCTGGGCCCTTGATATTTTTCTTTCCTGACTCGGCTCTTTCTCAGTTTTCACTATAACTATGTCAAACAATTTCCATTCTCCTTAAGCCTTTAGTCTTCCATATTCCTACTCTATCTGAACACTTCTTACCCTAAAGAGAAAATTGGAAGCGCCACAACTCTCCACCTTTTCTTATCCAGAATGGATGAGATAGATTAAGGTTTAAAATCAGTTTTAGATTGAAATTCTGCCATTTGTTGGGTGAAAATCTTCCTGAGGCTCAGTTATCTCATCTGAAAGGCACTCATGAAATGTTAACAATTCTTTGCTTTCTGTCTTTCTCCTCCTAATAGTCCTCTTCCTCCTCCTCATGTTTTCTCTTCCTTCCTTGTCTCAGTCAGTTTGGGCTGCTATAACAAATTGCCATAGGTTGGCTGGCTTAAATTACAAACATATATTTCTCACAGTTCTGGAGGCTGTAAGTCCAAGTTAAAGCCTCTGGCAGATCTAGTATGTAGTGAGGCCTCACTTTCTGGCTGGTAGATGTACATATTCTTGTATCCTATATATGGAGAGCAGAGAGAGAGGAAGTAAGCACTCTTCTATTTTTTTTTCTCCATAAGGGCACTAATTGTATCTTGAAGGCTGTAGCCTCATGACCTAATCACCTCTCAAAGGCTCTACCTCCTAACATCATCACATTAGGTGTTAGGGTTTACTGTATGGTTTGTGGGGGACACAAACATGCCGTTCTTAACTCTGCTCTTTCTTCTAATGATCTACCCCTTTTCCTTCCTCTGATAGAAGAAAATGTATTAAAGTTAATTCCTTTACTTCAATCCCAGATTCCATCTTTTCTGTCCTCCCAGGGACCTCCCTTTATTTTTTTTTCTACTCTCTCCTACATCTCCTTTTTTCTTTCCTTTCATTAAGCATGTATTTATATATGTATATATGTATGTATGTATGTATGTATGTATTTATTTATTTTTGAGACAGGGTCTCACTCTGTCACCCAGGCTGGAGGGCAGTGGTGCAATCTTGGCTCACTGCAACCTCCACCTCCCGGATTCAAGTGACTCTTGTGCCTCAGTCTCCTGAGTAGCTGGGATTACAGGCATGCACCACCATGTCCGGCTAATTTTTATATTTTTAGTAGAGATGGGGGTCTTGTTATGTTGGCCAGGCTGGTCTCAAACTCCTGGCCTCAAGTGATTTGTCCACCTTGGCCTCCCAAAGTGCTGAGATTACAGGTGTAAGCCACTGTGACTGGCTGTCTTAGCATTTAAATATATGCAAGTCTTCTCCATCTAAAAGCAACGTAAACTTTTCTTGAGCCTCTATGTACTCCCCTGGTAGACATCTTTTCTGTCTTCTTTACTTCATACTTTTGAGTTGTATTTCATACTTTCATTTGATAATATATCTTGTGTGCTTACTGGGTGTAGATCCTGGGCTAAACAACTCACATTCCTCTTCAACTCACTGGATCTAGCTGCTGCTCACATGCTTCCACCGTGACTGTCCTTACCAAGGCCTCCAGGGACTTGGGCTGCAAAATACAATGGGCAAGTATTAATACCAACCTTATTTATCATTTCAGCAGCATGGTCCATTGGCACTTCCTTTTTATGTTTACTCATTAACTATGGTGGGTTTTCAGTTCTATTTATTTATTTATTTAATTTTACTGTGCACCATTTAAATGACCATCTCACTTCTCTTTTACATCTCTTATTTTCTCAGTCCCTGTTCTTTCCCTTAATAATTCCAACCACTGTCAGGGCTATTTTTTCCTTCCATTTTGTCTTTTACATTTTGACCCTTATGGTCAATGCTTGCTGGACACCTCCAGATGACACAATCGCCTTAGATTCCATATGCTCAAAACAGAACTCATAATTTCCCTCTCAAGTCTTTGCTTTTTGGGTTTCCTAGTCAGAAATGTGGTTGTCATTTTTCAGTCCTCTGTCTCTGCTAGTTACCAGCCTGTGAAATCCACTTCCCAAGTATGTCTGCACTATGCTCATTTTGCCCCCTACTCCAGAGCTATTCTCCTAGTTCAGATCAATGTAATCTCTACTCTAGATTACCCAAGTGGGTATTAGAGATATAAATAGTTCCTTGTTTTATAATATCCTGACCTAGCTGTAGTGTTTCTCAATTCTACAAGGGACACTTAAATGTATACTTGGCACTTAAGAGATCATAATGCCTGGGACTAAAGTAATTAATGCCTTTTAGTTTGAAGAAAAAAAACTTATACATGGATGAAAGCTCTACTTTAATGATACTGAAAGTTATTTAATGAAGCATTAGGTGAGATCTCCAAAGGGATACTATGTAATTTACCAATTATAATGAAGACAACATAACTATGAGTTATTTGAAAAGGACAGAAAGTTTAATAAGGATTCTACTTTCATTGGAGACTTAAGAACATCAATCATTCATTAAAAATAGAGCTACCATATATGATTCAGCAATCCACTACTGGATATATATCCAAAAGGTGTGGAATCAGTATGTTGAAGAGATACCTACACTCCCATGTTTATTACAGCATTATGCACCATAGCTAAGATATAGAATTGACCTAAGCATCTGGCAATAGATGAATGGATAAAGAAAAAGTGATATATATACACAATGGGATAGTATTCAGCCTCTAAAAGGAAGGAAGCCTTAAACAGGCAATAATTAGCTTAGCCCAGGCATTATGATCCCTTAAGTGCCAAATAAAATTTTCTGTCATTTGTTAAAACATGAATGAACCTAGAGGACATTATGTTAAGCGAAATAAGCCAGACATAGAAAGACAAATACTTCATGATCTCACTTATATGTGATGTGTAAAAAGGTTGAACTCAGAGAAGCAGAGAGTAGAATGTGGTTAACAGAGGGTAGGTGGTGGAGGGATTGAGGAGATGTTGGTCAAAGAATAAAAAATTTTATTTAGAAAGAGTAGTAGTTTCAAGAGATCTACTGTACCATATGGTGACTAAAATTAATAATAATATATAAGGGGACCTCAAAAAATTCATGGAAAATGTGTATTATAAAAACTGTGCGTGGATTTTAAAATCTTTTTAAACCAAAGTAAATTCATGCTAACTTGTTATGACATGTCTGAACAGGATATAGTTTGAGGCACTAAGCATAGGATATGAGTTTGAATAGAGCATCTATCAAGCAGCATGAATTCTGCTAAAATCAAAGCAAGAATGAACATCAAATTTATGGTGAAGCTGGGGTGGAAGAATGGTGAAATCCTTGATGCTTTATAAAAAGTTTGTGGGGACAATGCTCCAAATAAATCAGCAGTTTGAAATGGGTGACTCTTTTTGAGAAGAGATTAAACAATGTTGAAGATGAAGGCTGAAGTGGCAGATCATCCACATCAGTTTGCCCTAGTTGTTCATACCTTGATTGAAGATGGCTGGCGATTAACAGCAGAAACAATAGCCAACACCATAGTCATCTCAATTAGTTAAGTTTACACAATTCTGACTGAAAACTTAAAGTACGGCAAAGTTTCTACTTGATGTGTGCCAAAACCATTGTACCCAGATCAACTGGAGATAAGAGCAGAGCTTTCAGTGGAAATTTTAAACCAGTATGATCAAGATTCTGAAGCATTTCTTCAAAGAATTGTAACAGGAGATAAACATGGCTTTACCAGTATGGTCCTGAAGATACTGCACAATTACAGCAATGGCTAGCAAGAGGTAGAAGTGGTCCAGTCAAAGCAAAAGTGGACCAGTCAAGAGCAAATGTCATGGCAATTGTTTTTTGAGATGCTCAAGGCATTTTGCTTGTTGACTTTCTAGAGGGCCAAAGAATGAGACCTACTTATTAGGAAAGTGTTTTGAGAAAGTTAGCCAACGCTTTAGCTGAAAAATGCCCAGGAAAACTTCACCAGAGAGTTCTACTTCACCACGATGATGCTCCTGCTCATGCCTTTCATCGAACAAGGGCAATTTTGTGAGCATTTTGATGGGAGATCATAAGCATCCAGTTTACAGCACTGATTTGGCTCCTTCTGTCTTCCTTTTGTTTCCTAATCTTACAAAAATCTGTAAAGGGGATTCACTTTTCTTTAGTTAATAATGTAAAAAAGACTGCATTAATATGTTTACATTCCAGGATGCTCATTTTTAAAGGGATGCACTAAATGGCTGCTATGATTGCTTACAAAAGTATATTAACCTTGATAGAGCTTATGTTGAGAAATAAAGTTTATATTTTATGTTTTTATCTTTTAATTCCATTTCCATGAACTTTTTGACATACCTTCATATTGTATATATAAAAATTGCTGAGAGAATAGATTTTAAGTGTTTTCACCACAAAAAATGGGAGATAATATATATCCTAATAGCTTGATTTAGCCATTCCACAATGTATATATATATCAAAAGATTATATTGTATACCATAAATATATATAATTTTTACTTGTCAATTAAAATTAATAAACATTTTAAAAGGAAAGGAGATCTAGATCACCTTTTGTAACCCTTCTGTCCCCAAATAAGAACATTAATCATTTTGTAGTGGATGGCTACATCAAACCACCCTGCAGGTTAATTTTTGATTGTGGCCAGAAAAGTAGGTAACTGTCTTATCAGGACAGGCTAGATAATCAACAGGAGCCTAGGAAAGAAGGAAACAGTGTGACCCCAAGAAATGATAAAACTAGTTTTGTGCAGATGGAGATAGGGTTTGTATGTGAAAATTCCCAGCTGCGAAGGCTGGAGAGATTGTTGAGAGGCTGGATTATGCAGAGCCTTAGAGAATACCAATTTGAGTTTTCCCTGAAGGTAAAGGGAGAATTGTGGAGGTATTTTCGGCAAAGAAATAACAAAACCAAAACTGTGCTATAGAAAAATAACATGGCAGTAGTATGAAGGTTGAATAGAAGAAGGGTAACATTGGATGCACAGAGAATGGTTAGAAATTGTGGAGTTGGTCAAAGAATACAAAATTACAGTTAAATAGGAAGAATAAGTTCAGGACATCTAATACACAGCATTGTGGCTATAGCTAATAATATACCTTCTTGAAAATTCTAAGAAAGCAGATGTTAAGTGTTCTCATCACCAAATGATAACTATGTGAGATAATGCATATTTAATTAGCTAGATGTAACAATTCCATAATGTATACATACTTTAAAACATTATGTGGTATACCATACATAAAATTTTATCTGTCAGTTTAAAAAATTAAAGGAAAATGCCCCAAAAAACCCCATCAGACAATCCTACAAAAATGGGCAGTTTTAAAAAGCCACTTCAAAAAAGAAGATACTAAAAAAAATTGTGTCAATCCAGGTGACAAAAGATGGAAAATGGAAGCGCTTTATTTTTTTCTTTTTGAGACAAGAGTCTTGCCCTGTTGCCCAGGCTGGAGTGCAATGGCGCGATCTCGGCTCACTGCGACCTCTGCCTCCTGAATTCAAGCGATTCTCCTACTTCAGCCTCTGGAGTAGCTGGGATTACAGGCACCCGCCACCACACCCAGCTAATTTTTGTATTTTTACTAGAGGTGGGGTTTCGCCATGTTGGCCAGGCTGGTCTCAAACTCCTGACCTCAGCTGATCTACCTGCCTCGGCCTCCAAAGTGCTGGGATTACAGATGTGAGCCACTGCGCCCAGCCAGAAGCACTTATTTTTAAATGGTAAATCACTTGAAAAGAATTGCCACGTGTATTTAACTCTTTCTATTTTCCCGTATGCTACTTTCACATTTTTACTATTATAATGAAGGTGGCACTGAATATACATGACATATCTTGGATTATTTTCTTAAAACAAGTTGCTAGGAGTAGGAATACAAGGTTAATAGGTATGGATTTTTTAAAGTAATTAATACAAGTTTGTGATGTAGTCTTTGAAATAACACTTCTGTAAATATTTTAAGCACATTTTCTTTCTTTTTTCTTTGAAGAACACACTTAAAGGTAACTGAAGGCACATTCTTTCCTCTTTGACATATTCTTTTAAGTTTGATAATTATTGATCCCTTTTTCCACTATTCCTTTTTTTCTTTGCCCTTTTTTAAATTAATTAATTTATTATTATTATACTTTAGGTTTTAGGGTACATGTGCGCAATGTGCAGGTTAGTTAAAATTTGGTGAAATTTTGTTTTGCTTGTTTGCATTTTCATGCACCTCTCTCATTTAAAAAATCAGATGTTTGGTAAATGCATTAATGGCTACACCTCAGACTATAACTATTATACGGGGTCAAAAAAAGTTTTTTTTTTTGTATTGACATTAAAAAGGTAACTGTTAGAGAAAATTAAAAGTAAATCAATAAAATCAGTGATATTTAGAACCTAAATAACACATTATTATATTGGAAAGAAATTTATTAGGTCAAATTAGGGTCTACATTTAATGCTTGGCAGTATTCCTTTAGGTTAAGCATTTTTTAGTTAATTTGATCAAGTCACTGAGTTGAAATGCAAAATGATAAACTTATATTAAACCATATAAACACCATTTCAAAAGAATCACCATGGTGAGAAAAACATGAATTATGAAAATGTCTTGTAATGAACTTGAATGTAAGAAGGAAACATTTTTTATGGCCATTCCCATGTATGAGACAAAAAGCCATCTGACAAAACGATAGTGGAAACATTTTGGAATTGTGAAAAGCTGCTCTGGTGAAAATATCAAAAGAATGAAAATCGACCTGTTGTAGTAGAAATTGGGGATTGTCCAAATTAAGCATGAATTAAATGTGTATATTTATGCCATGCAATCAAAATGAAACTGCGTATCTACTTATGCTCATGATTCTTCCAGCCTGGTTTACCTCACTCCCTATCTTCAGCTGAAATGCGCCCTCTTCTGTTTAAGGTTGGCCTATCTGAAGACTGAAATACTCTGCCTGTGTAGTAATAGCATTACTGTAGAGTCCAAGCCAGGCTATTTGGGTCACACTGCCCCACTCTGAGAATCCTCGGACTGCTTGATATGCCTTCATGATTCTGAGAGGTTCCCGTATTTTATTGTGTTTAGAATCTGGAGCTTCTTAGATAAGGGAATAGTGCCTGACCCAATGAAAGTCACCTCTAGGCTGGCCAGGGCCTGTGAGGTAATCTAGAATGAGTTATCTTTCCACCAGAAATCCTCAGTAATGCATGGTGGCCAGGTAATAATTGTGGCTGACCTCTGTTTAGTACTTACTATGCATCAGGCATTGCTTTTCCAACATAATGGTGCAACCAGGGAGAGCTGCATCACTGAGTACTTGATGCTTCTTAATGGTCCACATTAAGTACACAGAGCTTCTTAATGGTCCACTCTACCCAAACTTTTCTACCTGTCCTAGTATTGCCCTGGGGCTCTTGGACCTGTCCACAGCCCATCAATTAAAGAGTTAAAGAACTAGTACCTGGCCCTACAGGCCCTCCAGGACCTTGCTACAGCTTCCTAGCACCCCAGCAATGGTTGGGAGGATATCCTGCTGACAGTGTTCATTAAGAGTGTGCCAATTTTCACGATATTGATTCTTCCTACCCATGAGCATGGAATGTTCTTCCATTTGTTTGTATCCTCTTTTATTTCATTGAGCAGTGATTTGTAGTTCTCCTTGAAGAGGTCCTTCACGTCCCTTGTCAGTTGGATTCCTAAGTATTTTATTCTCTTTGAAGCAATTGTGAATGGGAGTTCACTCATGATTTGGCTCTCTGTTTGTCTGTTATTGGTGTATAAGAATGCTTGTGATTTTTGTACATTGATTTTGTATCCTGAGACTTTGCTGAAGTTACTTATCAGCTTAAGGAGATTTTGGGCTGAGACAATGGGGTTTTCTACATATAAAATCATGTCATCTGCAAACAGGGACAATTTGACTTCCTCTTTTCCTAATTGAATACCCTTTATTTCCTTCTCCTGCCTAATTTCCCTGGCCAGAACTTCCAACACTATGTTGAATAGGAGTGGTGAGAGAGGGCATCCCTGTCTTGTGCCAGTTTTCAAAGGGAATGCTTCCAGTTTTTGCCCATTCAGTATGATATTGGCTGTGAGTTTGTCATAGATAGCTCTTATTATTTTGAGATACATCCCATCAATACCTAATTTATTGAGAGTTTTTAGCATGAAGGGTTGTTGAATTTTGTCAAAGGCCTTTTCTGCATCTATTGAGATAATCATGTGGTTTTTGTCTTTGGTTCTGTTTATATGCTGGATTACATTTATTGATTTGTGTATATTAAACCAGCCTTGCATCCCGGGGATGAAGCCCACTTGATCAGAGTGGATAAGCTTTTTGATGTGCTGCTGGATTTGGTTTGCCAGTATTTTATTGAGGATTTTTGCATCAATGTTCATCAAGGATATTGGTCTAAAATTCTCTTTTTTGGCCATACTGCCCAAGGTAATTTATAGATTCAATGCCATCCCCATCAAGCTACCAATGACTTTCTTCACAAAATTGGAAAAAACTACTTTAAAGTTCATATGGAACCAAAAAAGAGCCCGCATCACCAAGTCAATCCTAAGCCAAAGGAACAAAGATGGAGGCATCACACTACCTGACTTCAAACTATACTACAAGGCTACAGTAACCAAAACAGCATGGTACTGGTACCAAAACAGTTATATAGAGACCAATGGAACAGAACAGAGCCCTCAGAAATAATGCCACATATCTACAATTATCTTATTTTTGACAAACCTGACAAAAACAAGCAATGGGGAAAGGATTCCCTATTTAATAAATGGTGCTGGGAAAACTGGCTAGCCATATGTAGAAAGCTGAAACTGGATCCCTTCCTTACACCTTATACAAAAATTAATTCAAGATGGATGAAAGACTTAAACGTTAGACCTAAAACCATAAAAACTCTAGAAGAAAACCTAGGCATTATCCTTCAGGACATAGGCATGGGCAAAGACTTCATGTCTAAAACACCAAAAGCAATGGCAACAAAAGCCAAAATTGAAAAATGGGATCTAATTAAACTCAAGAGCTTCTGCACAGCAAAAGAAACTACCATCAGAGTGAACAGGCAACCTACAAAATGGGAGAAAATTTTCACAACCTACTTATCTGACAAAGTGCTAATATCCAAAATCTACAATGAACTCAAACAAATTTACAAGAAAAAAACAAACAACCCCATCAAAAAGTGGGCAAAGGATATGAACAGACACTTCTCAAAAGAAGACATTTATGCAGCCAAAAAACACATGAAAAAATGCTCACCATCACTGGCCATCAGAGAAATGCAAATCAAAACCACAACGAGATACCATCACACACCAGTTAGAATGGCGATCATTAAAAAGTCAGGAAACAACAGGTGCTGGAGAGGATGTGGAGAAATAGGAACACTTTTACACTGTTGGTGGGACTGTAAACTAGTTCAACCATTGTGGAAGTCAGTGTGGCGATTCCTCAGGGATCTAGAACTAGAAATACCATTTGACCCAGTCATCCCATTACTGGGTAAATACCCAAAGGACTGTAAATCATGCTGCTATAAAGACACATGCACACATATGTTTATTGCAGCACTATTCACAATAGCAAAGACTTGGAACCAAGCCAAATGTCCAACAATGATAGACTGGATTAAGAAAATGTGGCACATATACACCATAGAATACTATGCAGCCATAAAAAATAATGAGTTCATGTCCTTTGTAGGGACATGGATGAAATTGGAAATCATCATTCTCAGTAAACTATCGCAAGGACAAAAAACCAAACACCGCATGTTCTCACTCATAGATGGGAATTGAACAATGAGAACACATGGACACAGGAAAGGGAACATCACACTCTGGGGACTGTTGTGAGGTGGGGGGAGGGGGGAGGGATATCATTAGGAGATATACCTAAAGCTAAATGATGAGTTAATGGGTGCAGCACACCGGCATGGCACATGTATACATATGTAACTAACCTGCACATTGTGCACATGTACCCTAAAACTTAAATTATAATAATAATAAAAAAAGAGTGTGCCAAGTACTTGGTGCTCTGGAGCCAACTTGCTGGGTTCAAATCTGAGCTTTTTCACTTATGAGACTTGTGAGCTTGGGTGAGTTGATTAGTCTTTCTTTGACTCAATTTTTCTCATCTCTGAAATAGGATGGTAATGTATTTATCATGTGGGATATTTTTCAGACTAAATAAATTAAGACATGTAAAGCATTTAGAAGAGATCTAGCACATAATAGGCATAATATAAGTGTTGGTTATTTTTATTAGATGTGCTAATGGCTAAATATTTTCAACATCACCCTTTAGTACCACACTAGATACCACTGTTGGGGAAAAGGCAGGTGGTCACTGCTGATATAGTTTTGTCTCATATCTCTAGAGCTGCTGCATATTCTGAACAGCATTCTGGTAGTTTTGAGACCTAGTTGTGTGGTAGTTGAGAAAGTTTATTTTTTTACTTCTTACCTTATATTTTAAATCAATTGACAGTATTTAACAATCATGAAATTTCAAATAAAAATCCAGATTTCTGGCATTTTTTGAAAATTTGTAAAACTGGCAACATGAGGGCCACGTTTTAATATGGCAACAATTGTCTGGACTCCTGTGTTGGCTCCTTCCTGGGAAGGGGTATCAACTACTGTGTTCGCCCTCCAGCCCATTGTGTTTTTTTGTAATCTGTCTGGTATGTGAGTTTGCTCTCCTTGAACTAGGCTAACCTAAGCATATCTCTTTCTTTACAACATGGAGGCCCTTAACTGCCACAACAACACTTTATTGCCTCTACTAGATTGTAATATTCTTTGTGAATCATGTTTTATGTTTTGTTTATTTTTATGTGTTTGATTTTGCCTTATCCATAGTAGGTTACATCCTCACTCTTGGGACTAATGAAGTTTAAACTGGTGGTGATGTGAATTAAGACGGGTTTTACTTTTATACAGAAAACAGTTATAAAAATACAATTGAAAAAGAATATATAATTGAAGAACAAGTTTTATGAGTTACACAGATCACATTATATAATAAAAACAGAATTCCATTTAAGTCAATTATCAAGCTATGGTGATGTAGAAAGCACCTCAAATAAAATACTTAGATTTGAATTCCTATTCTTCTTCAGATATGACCTTGAACAAATTACCTAACCCTTGTGGGTTATTTCTGCTTTGGAAAAAATGTAGGTAATAATAAATATTCCCTGTATGTTGTGGGTATTAGATTAAATATAAAATATTGTCTGGATATGGCAATGCTTTTAAAATATTAATATTTTTATAGGTATTGTTTTAAAGACTTTATTTTTTTGTTGTTGAGACAGAGTCTCACTCTGTTGCCCAGGGTGGGGTGCAGTGGTGCAATCTTGGCTCACAGTAACCTCCACCTCCTGGGTTTAAGTGATTCTTATGCCTCAGCCTCACAAGTAGCTGGGACTACGGACATGTGCCACCAAATCTGGCTAATTTTTTGTATTTTTTGTAGAGATGGAGTTTTGCCATGTTGCCCAGGCTGGTCTTGAACTCCTGGCCTCAAGTGATCCACCCACCTCAGCCTCCCAAAGTTCTGGGATTACAGGTGTGAGCCACCCCACCTTGCTGGATATTATTTAAAAGTCTTCAGGCAGATAATTTAACAGAGTTTAATTGAGCAAAGAATGATTTGAGAATTGGGCCTCCCCGAGAACCAAAATAGGTTCAGAGCGACTCTGGAGCTGCCACATTGTTGGATAACATTTATGGACAGAACAAGAAAAGTGATGTACAGAAGACAGAAATGAGTCACAGAAACAGCTGAATTACTTACAGCTGGGAGTTTCCCTTATTTGAACATGGTTTGAACAGTTGGCTGCCTGTGATTGGCAGACATCTGAAATTCTAATTGGTACAGGAGTAGGTTATAGTCTGTTTATAAAGTTGTAGGCCAAACTTAAGATATGTAAGGAGGTAGCTTTATGTAAACAATTCCTCCCTTTGGGTCAACCTCTTTAAGATTGAGAGGTTGACTGAAACCTTAGGCATTGACGTCACTCTCACACCATCGTAAATGGACTTATTTGGTCTCAAATTCCACTGGGAAATAGCAGTACAGTGGATTTTGTAAGGTGGGAATATGGAAACAGAATGAGAGAAAAATAACCTGATTGTTTACTTTAGGTTAATTTTTTGTAAGGGTTAGAGCAGACGGGACTTCTTTATTATGCTGGTATCTCCTGTTTTCAGAAGAAAAAAAAAACTGTTCTGTTTTGGAATCTATCTTCTTCCTTAAAGTTTCACTGTGATTATGTTGTATTAGCATGAGTGATTTTGTTTTGATTTGGTCTGTTCTGTTGGGGCCTAATGCAAGAGTTCAGTCCAGAACAATGGTCTTCCATAATTTTGTTTAAAAATTCTCTTCTTTTGGTCAGGTTCTCACCTAGATGAGAGTGTGACCAAAACTTAGGGCTTTGGTGCTACTTCCTATTACCATCATTTTGGGTTTTCTGTCTTAGCACATTATTGATACGTTATAGTGTCTTCACGATCAGGCATTTTCTTTGAGATTTTGTCATTCCAGTCAAAGAGACCATCTGACATTCTACACATGGCTGTCTGCAAACATTTAAAACTTTGGAGAGAATATAGCATACCAGGGAGAATACTATTGTGACTGTCAGAATGATAATGATAATGACTACTATAGTGACTGGCAGGAGCATACCAAGAATTTGGAGTATGCTCCTTAGCTAAGGTTCCTATTAGTTCCTATTAATCAACTAAAATTAAATAGATCAGAGAATAAGCCAGATGAAAAAAGTCTACATGTTTTAATTAAGCAGCCTCTTCATTAATCTCTTGTAACTGAATCTCTACAAAACCCAGTGTATTTATTCATGTACAATAAGAAGTATAAGCCACCGCACAGATTTCTTCCTGTTCAGCCTGTAGGTAATCTAGAGCAATTTTATTATCTAGCACAACTTTAGCAAGAGAATTTAAAGAAGTCTGCTGAACAGCCAAAAGTTTTGCAGTAAAATCTGCTATAGAGACTACTGTAAGGGATACATTTCTAATCATTACCTCATTTACTCCAAGCCATAGAAAAAGGGAACTAACAAATGATGCCCATCTAGAAAGGTGAAGGCCTCCTGGCAATGTTTTATTTAACCTAGGTTGTACGTTAAGAGAAGTGGACTGATGTTCTGTTTCTGACTGATTATGAAGTAACAAAGGTGTCATTAAAATTCCTAGCCTACACTGGCCCTTCATCTTGCATCCATCAAGAGATAAGGTTGCTCATGTATAAGGTTGTCTGTGAAATCTAACACAAATAAAAATATACTCCACACACACAGGCCCCTTTTCCCACTGTGTTGTTCCAAGAGACACAAGCAAGGCAAAAGTTAAGAAAGGTTAAGAATCTTATGGTAGGAGAGAAGTCTTGTTCCATGATCTTGGGAAAGCTTTCTATGTCTAGGATGCCATCTGCTTCAAGGGAGAAAGTTCTCCCTTGAACTTTACCTTAAGGTCTCTAACAAGTGTTTGGTTTCAAGAGGCTGGATGGGCCTTCTAAGCTGTAATATTACAGACTCAAGGTTCAAGGTACCAGCATTTTACTGCAGTGTGAGTGGCAAGGGAAGTCTTTCTCTGATGGTGTTTCCAGAAGGCCCAGTCTCTAAGTTTTAGACCATGAAGGGTTTGACTGTACCTGGTCAGTGGATCATAAAAAGCTCTTTTTACCTAATGAGAATACACTTTGGCACAATGCATTAAAGCCTGCATTGTAGCATTTAGTCATATAAGAATTTAGGTGCAGAAGATACATAAGGTTCTATTATTAGAGGCCTTACAATGACTATTTCATAAGTGGTCAACTCTTGTTTTGATTGGAAGAGGAACTGATTGTCATCAGTCTGCAGTACCTTCGACCAAGACAATTCAGTCCATTCAGTTAGATTTGCCTAATGCTATTATAGCTGTAACACCTTATGTTTTACAACTTGTCCAGTGAAACAAGTACCTTTATTGTTGGAGATTTCTCTAGGAATGTTCCATGAGGGACACACATTTCTTGATAACCATTAAGCTATTTTAGCTATTGTTATTGCATTAGGCTTCTTGCATGAGAAAGCTTGTATATAACTAGAAAACATGCATTACAAATGACAATTGAATAGAAGCCATCTGTAAATGTTCAAATGGCCCATCAAGTAGCAAAAATGTATCTGAAGTTTTTTTTGTCTTCCTAGGATTATGGATTTGACAAAACAAAATAAACCACTTTGGCAACTTAGAATAGTCACGACACCAGTGTATTTTTAAAAATATAATTTGGATGCAATCTCGGCTCACTTCAACCTCTGCCTCCTGGGTTCAAGTGATTCTCCTGCCTCAGCCTCCTGAGTAGCTGGGATTACAGGTGTGCACCACCATGCCTGAATATTTTTTGCATTTTTAGTAGAGATGGGGGTCTCACTATATTGGCCAGGCTGGACTCGAACTCCTGACCTTGATTGATCCACCTACCTCGGCATCCCAAAGTGCTGAGATTACAGGCGAAAGCCACCATGCCTGGCCGAGTGTAGAGCTTTCAGTGATGGAAGTTTTAACTACTCGAGAAGGACCAGGCAGCTCTCCAGACTCTCCATGAGTCCACACTCGACACTGAATTCATATTATCTGAAATACAAATTTTGTTTCTTCAATTTAGGTGCATAGCACTGCTTATTAAATGGGTTATTGTAGGCAATTTGACTTGAACCATGAACCTCATTCAAACTGCATATTTTAACATCAGTACTGGCTGATCTAGCATGGAAATCTGCCAAAGTATTTCCTTGGTATTCAATTAGTTCTTGTGCTACTTAAGTTGGCAATTTTATAAACTGGTCAACTTCTTCATTAGAGTTTTTAGTATTCCTATCCCATCCAAATGTTTATCATTCTAGAGTTATCAGAAACCTGTATTCAAGAGTGTTTATGAGCATTCTTTCAAACCTTTCCATGAACCTCCTTGAGGATACAACATTTTAGGATTTTACTTGATTGTAATGAGCTTTCAGAAAGTTCATCAGAATTAATAAACTGTGAATAAGACTTAAAATGGTTATGGTTAAAGATGCAATTGACAAGGAAATTTGGCTGTTTCTGTATCCTATAATAATTTAACATAAATAAACATAATTATTACTGATAACATATACTAAGATATATCAGAATATTAGGGGTCACATATAATTTTGAAACACATATTCATAATATATTCATAAAATATAACTCAGAGAATGTTAAGTACCATTTATTTTATGATGCTTTCAATTTTATTTAACATATCAAATAAGCGTATTTATTGTCTCTTTTTTGGATGCTTCAGGGACCTTTTGGAACATCCTAAAGTTAGTTTGAAGGAAAAAAGACTTAATTTTAGAATTTGAAATTTGATTTTAGGAAGCCTATCAAATATGCCAAAGGTTTTAAACAGTATCAAAATAGAATAGCAGATTACGGCAAAATAATAGTAATTAATTTAGCCTAACTGATAGTTAAAAGGTTTTCAAAAGCAAAAATCCTTATTCGTTGATGAAGAGGAGACTCAGTTTTCCAAATAATCAAAAGACACAATAAAGACAGCATAAAACAAAATCTGTCCCTCCTCTATTTTTCTTTGCATTTTACTCAAAAGGTGGATGAAAATCTTTCACTCTTATTAATACTACAATAAATTCTTATTCAAAGGAGAAAACAGAATTTTACTTTTTTCCCCTGTGAACTCTGCAGAGAAATATGAATTTTACTTTTGTGTTAGTATATAATCAATACTACTGCTAATTTTAAGAAAACCTTATAAACAAATACATTGACCTTCAATCAGCTTTTGAACACACAAGATTTCCATAATCCTTTTTATAGCCTCTTACATTTTTTTCTATTTTCCCGCAACTTTGAATATCCATCTAATTTTATTTATATAATTTTTTCATTTTGAAAGAAACTTTAAATAACCTCTAAACTAGACAAAATTATTTTTTCTCAACAAACACACATTTTAATTTTCTCATCAAAAACAATCTTGCTTTTCTTGTAACTTTACATATAGAATTATTTATTTTATTGTATTTATTTATTTTTAAGACAGAGTCTCATTCTGTCACCCAGGCTGAAGTGCAGTGGCGCAATCTTGGCTCACTGCAACCTCCACCTCCCAGGTTCAAGCCATTCTCCTGCCTCAGTCTCCCTACTAGCTGTGGTTACAGGTGTGTGTCACCATGCCTGGCTAATTTTTGCATTTTTAGTAGAGACGGGGTTTCACTATGTTGGCCAGGCTGGTCTCCAACTCCTGACCTCAAGTGATCCTCCTAGCTCGGCCTCCGAAAGTGCTAGGATTACAGGCATGAGACATTGTGGCCAGCCAAATTATTTACTTTAGTAGTTATAATTACATATATTAACTTAAATTTTAACTCTTAGTAGTTCTAACTTCCAGTGTAAAACCTAGGAAGTAAATGATTTTGAAGTGTTTTATATCAGTATCTGCAGATAAAAACCATTTCATAACTGTGTAGAAAGATGTTTCCTCAATTATTTTTAATAGATCTAAGTATATTTACATTTTCAATATCATACAAAAATAAGATGCTAAAGTATAAATTTATGTTAATAATTAATACTTCAGTATTTTAACTTCTTAGAAATGACTCAGATATTTAATGAGTATTTATTTCTGAATTTATTCTTATTTTTTATTTTTATTTTTTGAGATAGATCTTGCTTTGTCACCCAGATTGGAGTACAGTGGCATGATATTGGCTCACTGCAATTTTTGCCTCCCATGCTCAAGTCATTCTCCCACCTCAGCCTCCCGAGTAGCTGGGACTACAGGCACACACCACCATGCCTAGCTAATTTTTATATATTTTGTAGAGTTGCGTCTCACCATGTTGCCTAGGCTGGTCTCAAATTCCTGGGCTCAAGTGATGCTCCCACCTCAGTCTCCCAAAGTGCTTGGATTATAGGAATGAGCCACTGCTCCTTTCCCTATTTCTGAATTTAATACAGCTTTAAGATTTTAAGTTTCTGAAAATAATTTTGAAAAAATAACATAGGTATTCTCCCTAATGTCCTGAGTGGCACCTAGGATGGCTAGGAAGGCCAGGGCCCATCTGGGTCCCTAATTTTTACACCAGGTGTAGAGTCAAGGACTGAGGACAGAGCTATGAAAAGGATGTCTGGAGGATCCAACCCCTCTCAGCATGGCCAGCAGGCAAAGCTGGAGGAGGAAGGGCAGGGCCATATTGGGCTTGGCTGTGCCCTGCTGCTGGTGGCCCAGGTACAGTGGACATACATGTCTCCAGGCCTCACCATGACCACCTCTCCAGGCCTCAGAATTCAAAGGCTCAAAATCAAAGACATAAGCTCACAGTAAGATGTGTGAAAGGCTTCAGGGGAACCCAGTAGCCAGCGTTTTCAGTGTCAGCTTAGACAATCAAGCACATATCAAAATTTGACAGAAGCAGCAATTTTATGACCGTAAAACATATAGCAAAAACAGCATAAACCTTTCTGCCAGTAGACCCAGAAAAAAAGTCTGAATTGTATTTAGTATTGACAATTCTGAAGACATTCCTATTTTATTTTGCCAACAATGTAAAAACTTGCTTCATTTGACAAATATTATATAAGATCAGAAAGAAATATCTGATACACATAACACTTATAGACATATAGACAGACAGAGACAAGAGCAAAAGTTAAAATTTTCAGAAAAATTTTTCATTTGCTAGTTTCCAAACAGTTTTTCTTTCCCCCAGTTCAGACTATCAATATTCCAATTACCTGTTTCATTGTTCTAAGCAATTGTTAGCTAGAAAACCCTAAAATTTCACTTCTAAAGGGATGACTTTTAGGTAAAACAAGGTAGAAATTTTCTCTCTCAAATGCATACAGCTGAGACTTTAGACCTAAATATTGTACCATCTTTTGCCCAAATCAAGGAGGGAGGATGTGGATAAAGTTAAGACAGGATGGATAGGAAAAGGTACTTTAGAGGTGAGACTTGTTACATAAATGTAAGTCAATGATAAGAGTCTCTAGTAACTTAGTCCTTCCTCTCTTCCTGCTGCACAGAGGCAGACCCTTAAAAATGGAGGTTTCCTTTATAGATGTAAATTTCCTTTACAAATATGTTTCAAAATAGCCAGCTAAATGCCAGAAAGGTGAATTTGGAGACCAATTTAGTGCAATAGGCAGTCTTTTTAAGTTAGCCACTATTTTTTAGCTAAAATTACTGAGTTCAGGTTGGAGCCCATTAATTAATAAGGCCAGGAAATAATTCTCTATTTGTGGACTCAGCATGGATAGCTCTGAAAAAGAAAAAAGCCTACTTTACTTGAGGGCCTACCTTTCATGAACACTTTATACAATTCTCTTTTTATCTTTGGGGCAGGATAGCAACTAAGCCAAAATATTAGCAGATTCAATTTTTCTTATCAATTAGTTGCTTAAGCTTTTTGTTTACCTTTTGAAAGGCTTTTAAAAGAGGCAATAGAAGTATTAACATTTTTTTAGAAGGTTCTGCACATCAATAGGTGTCCCTGGATATACCTAATTTGGGAGGCTTCATTTTTAAATGCACTTCTTAAAGTGTGGTGTTAGTCTTGTTTATTTGGAACATTCCACTATAATTTTAAATTATCTTTACAAGATTTTGCCATTTTTGTAAGTATTTGCAGCTTGTGGGACCTAATAATTATACATGTAGAGGTATGGGGTAGACAAAAGTGGAGCACTCAGTTCATCAGAAATTAAGGATTCCATTTTTATATTGAATATTGGTTTTGGCTCTCACACCTTGGAAGATTTTTCCCTACCTAATGCATTAGAAAAAGAAACAAAAGGGATAGAACACAAAATCCTGGTTAATTTCTGAAAGCCAGAGTTCACACCTTCTGCAGTATTGCCATTTACTGCCAGTTTGTCTAACCAGTCAGCCATCTAAGAATTCTAACTGGATATAATCCAATTAGTTATTGAGTCTAACCCAGTCCAGTGTCTGTCATGACTTCTGAACCCAGTTAAGACAAAAAATGTGCCCATACAAATTCAGATAATCAAAACACAAATGCATGGATCTCCATAATCTGAGAGACAACTTACCCATGATCCCCAGTTGATTCGAGAGAGCAACAGATACAATGGAGCTGGTGGGTACCTTGCTTAATCACTCAGTGCTCCTGGGGGTTGCTGGAAGCTCTACTTCAAATCCACCTCTGAGGCCATCTGTTAAAAGAAAACTTTTAGAAAAATTAAATTTTAAACTCAGTTAAGGAGCAATTCAAGAGTCAGGCAGTCCTCAGAACCAGAATATGTTCAGAGCGACTCTTAGGCTGTCACATGGTCGGATGACATTTATGGACAGGAAAAGAAAAGTGATGTACAGAAGATTTCCATCTTGGTACAGAAGATGGGAATGAGATACAGAAACAGTGTTTGAACATGTTTTGAACAATTGGCCACCTGTGATTGGCTGAAACACTGTGATTGGTAGAAGAGTAGTTTCTGGTCTGCTTAGAAATTTTTAAGTCAAACTTAAAATATATAAGGAGGTAGCTCTAGGCTCAATTTAATTTGACAATATGATTTTATTTATATTAGTGTTTATAGATGAGAATGCCAAGGCCCTAGAAGGACTTGCTACTTTGTGGAAAGGTCAGAATTACAACCCAAACCTCAATCATCTGGGCTAGTAAGTTTTTTACTGAAGCATCATTCACATTGCACCTAAGTGTAATTAAAAGATCAAGGATTAAGGAGAATAAAAATACTCGAATGGAGGTGGGATAAATGAAGGATCCAATAAATTTGTTTTATTATAGCTATGTTTATATGCTGATCACCCTAGTATGTAAAAGAAAACCAAAGGACTGAATGAAATGTATTCTTCATTTGAATCCCCTACTCCCTTTTTTGAGGATTTTTATGGAGTAAAAGGTATGTACTGTGCCTTAGTTTTTGGGCTTTTTTTTTTTTGATATTGAGTCTCACTCTTCTCTCAATCTTCTTGCCCAGGCTAGAATGCAATGGCACCATCTTGGCTCACTGCAACCTCCGCCTCTTGGGTTCAAGCAATTCTCCTGCCTCAGCCTCCCAAGTAGCTGGGATTACAGGCACGTGCAACCACGCCTGGCTAATTTTTGTATTTTTAGTAGAGATGGGGTTTCACCATGCTGACCAGGCTGGTCTCGATCTTCTGACCTCGTGATCCACCCGCCTTGGCCTCCCAAAGTGCTGGGATTACAGGTGTGAGCCACTGCGCCTGGCCAGTTTTTGGGCTCTTATTGGTGAAATTCTCAGTTAGTAACTAGGTAAATTGTTTTTTTTTTCTTAAGAAACTTTCTCTTTTGATCTGGTTTATATGAGAGCAGGTGAATGTTTTTAAAATGACCTTTCTTTTGTCTTGGATCTCTGGCTTTTAGGAAGCAGAATGGCATGTTGAAAAACAAGGTATTTTTAGAAACTGCAACTTTCATTCACTCTTGTGGCCTGGGGGAAGTTATTCTGAGTCTCATTTTTCTTATTTGTAAAATGGTGAGATTTTATCAACTTAAGGGGTACCAGGAGAAAACATGCTTGACAATGTGCTTAATTTTAACACATTGTTATTTAATTGTTTATTCAGTTGCAGGTTAGAGTTTGAAACTGAAAGAGATGTTAAAGTTTATCTCACCTGATTCCTTCAATTTGTATATGAAAATATTATATATGAGCAAAGGGTCAAGCTAAGACAAATTTAGTCTGCTCATATTGCATTGATAATTATACACCTGGCTAAGTATTTCATTTTCTAAACAATACTTCTTTAAAAGACTATATAAATAAATAAATAAATAAATAAAAATATATACATATGCATTTAACAAAAGTAAAATTTTAGACTATGCATTTCTAGCAAAATAATTTTAGATATGGTGAATATGTACAATAAAGCTTTATATTTCTGCCAGATTCTATCAGAAGTGTGTTGGGAAAATTTATGCAAGTATTGAAATTAAATCCTAAACTACTTACAAAATTAATTATTATATATTAAGTATCATATTATCCAAATATAAGGTTATTTGGAGTGAAAAAGACCACAGTTTTCTAATAAGTGAAACTTTAAAATTACAGAAAAGCCTTTGCTCTAGGAAATATAACTTTGTTAATATAACAATAATAACAATGCATCATAATTACATATAAACAAGCAAAAAATGAAAATCTTTCTTTTTCTATTTTAGCGTTGGGAGAATGAATTGGTTTTATAGATGAAGTGATATAGCTGCTCCCCAGCAACTACTCAACATATATTTATATAACTTGCCCACAGATGTGAAACCTCTCGGAGCCTGCTTTTCAAAAAGATACTAAGCTCAAAGTGTTTACAACATACTTTTTGACCCTGACCCTGTCACTTTCCTGTCTCCTCAAACCACTATGAGGGGTTTGTAAAAAACCTTAAAAATACCAGTGTCAGCTTTTTCAAAATTTTTCATATTTTTTTCAGTGACAGCTTTTGTGTCTTGGGACAGCAGGGGTGACTCTGTGCACTGTTAGTGCTGAGATTCCTGAGCTCCCCAGCACCAGCCTGTGCCTCACTACCCAGGTCCCTGCTGGGCATATCCTGTCATGTCAAGGATTATAACTAGATTGTGAAAGTTAGGTTATTTTGTTTTGAATGCATTTCCTTAGATTTTCTTTTTTTTTCTTTTATTATTATTATTATTATTATCATTATTATACTTTAGGTTTTATGGTACATGTGCGCAATGTGCAGGTAACTTACATATGTATACATGTGCCATGCTGGTGCGCTGCACCCACCAACTCATCATCTAGCATTAGGTATATCTCCCAATGCTATCCCTCCCCCCTCCCCCCACCCCACAACAGTCCCCGAAGTGTGATGTTCCCCTTCCTGTGTCCATGTGTTCTCATTGTTCAATTCCCACCTATGAGTGAGAATATGCGGTGTTTGGTTTTTTGTTCTTGCGATAGTTTACTGAGAATGATGATTTCCAGTTTCATCCATGTCCCTACAAAGGACGTGAACTCATCATTTTTTATGGCTGCATAGTATTCCATGGTGTATATGTGCCACATTTTCTTAATCCAGTCTATCATTGTTGGACATTTGGGTTGGTTCCAAGTCTTTGCTATTGTGAATAATGCTGCAATAAACATACGTGTGCATGTGTCTTTATAGCAGCATGATTTATAGTCCTTTGGGTATATACCCAGTAATGGGATGGCTGGGTCGAATGGAATTTCTAGTTGTAGATCCCTGAGGAATCGCCACACTGACTTCCACAATGGTTGAACTAGTTTACAGTCCCACCAACAGTGTAAAAGTGTTCCTATTTCTCCACATCCTCTCCAGCACCTGTTGTTTCCTGACTTTTTAATGATTGCCATTCTAACTGGTGTGAGATGGTATCTCATTGTGGTTTTGATTTGCATTTCTCTGATGGCCATTGATGGTGAGCATTTTTTCATGTGTTTTTTGGCTGCATAAATGTCTTCTTTTGAGAAGTGTCTGTTCATGTCCTTCACCCACTTTTTGATGGGGTTGTTTGTTTTTTTCTTGTAAATTTGTTGGAGTTCATTGTAGATTCTGGATATTAGCCCTTTGTCAGATGAGTAGACTGCAAAAATTTTCTCCCATTTTGTAGGTTGCCTGTTCACTCTGATGGTAGTTTCCTTTGCTGTGCAGAAGCTCTTTAGTTTAATTAGATCCCATTTGTCAATTTTGGCTTTTGTTGCCATTGCTTTTGGTGTTTTAGACATGAAGTCCTTGCCCATGCCTATGTCCTGAATGGTAATGCCTAGGTTTTCTTCTAGGGTTTTTATGGTTTTCGGTCTAACATTTAAGTCTTTAATCCATCTTGAATTGATTTTTGTATAAGGTGTAAGGAAGGGATCCAGTTTCAGCTTTCTACATATGGCTAGCCATTTTTCCCAGCACCATTTATTAAATAGAGAATCCTTTCCCCATTTCTTGTTTTTGTCAGGTTTGTCAAAAATCAGATAGTTGTAGATATGTGGCATTATTTCTGAGGGCTCTGTTCTGTTCCATTGATCTATATCTCTGTTTTGGTACCAGTACCATGCTGTTTTGGTTACTGTAGCCTTGTAGTATAGTTTGAAGTCAGGTAGTGTGATGCCTCCAGCTTTGTTCTTTTGGCTTAGGATTGACTTGGCGATGCGGGCTCTTTTTTGGTTCCATATGAACTGTAAAGTAGTTTTTTCCAATTCTGTGAAGAAAGTCATTGGTAGCTTGATGGGGATGGCATTGAATCTGTAAATTACATTGGGAAGGATGGCCATTTTCATGATATTGATTCTTCCTACCCATGAGCATGGAATGTTCTTCCATTTGTTTGTATCCTCTTTTATTTCCTTGAGCAGTGGTTTGTAGTTCTCCTTGAAGAGGTCTTTCACATCCCTTGTAAGTTGGATTCCTAGGTATTTTATTCTCTTTGAAGCAGTTGTGAATGGGAGTTCACTCATGATTTGGCTCTCTGTTTGTCTGTTATTGATGTATAAGAATGCTTGTGATTTTTGCACATTGATTTTGTATCCTGACACTTTGCTGAAGTTGCTTATCAGCTTAAGGAGATTTTGGGCTGAGACAATGGGGTTTTCTAGATATACTATCATGTCATCTGCAAACAAGGACAATTTGACTTCCTCTTTTCCTAATTGAATACCCTTGATTTCCTTCTCCTGCCTAATTGCCCTGGCCAGAACTTCCAACACTATGTTGAATAGAAGTGGCGAGAGAGGGCATCCCTGTCTTGTGCCAGTTTTCAAAGGGAATGCTTCCAGTTTTTGCCCATTCAGTACGATATTGGCTGTGGGTTTGTCATAAATAGCTCTTATTATTTTGAGATACATCCCATCAATTCCTAATTTATTGAGAGTTTTTAGCATGAAGTGTTGTTGAATTTTGTCAAAGGCCTTTTCTGCATCTATTGAGATAATCATGTGGTTTTTGTCTTTGGTTCTGTTTATATGCTGGATTACATTTATTGATTTGCGTATATTGAACCAGCCTTGCATCCCAGGGATGAAGCCCACTTGATCATGGTGGATAAGCTTTTTGATGTGCTGCTGGATTCTGTTTGCCAGTATCTTATTGAGGATTTTTGCATCAATGTTCATCAAGGATATTGGTCTAAAATTCTCTTTTTTGGTTGTGTCTCTGCCAGGCTTTGGTATCAGGATGATGCTGGCCTCATAAAATGAGTTAGGGAGGATTCCCTCTTTTTCTATTGATTGGAATAGTTTCAGAAGGAATGGTACCAGCTCCTCCTTGTACCTCTGGTAGAATTCGGCTGTGAACCCATCTGGTCCTGGACTTTTTTTGGTTGGTAAGCTATTGGTTATTGCCACAATTTCAGCTCCTGTTATTGGTCTATTCAGAGATTCAACTTCTTCCTGGTTTAGTCTTGGGAGGGTGTATGTGTTGAGGAATTTATCCATTTCTTCTAGATTTTCTAGTTTATTTGCATAGAGGTGTTTGTAATATTCTCTGATGGTAGTTTGTATTTCTGTGGGATCGGTGGTGATATCCCCTTTATCCTTTTTTATTGCATCTATTTGATTCTTCTCTCTTTTTTTCTTTATTAGTCTTGCTAGCGGTCTATCAATTTTGTTGATCCTTTCAAAAAACCAGCTCCTGGATTCATTAATTTTTTGAAGGGTTTTTTGTGTCTCTATTTCCTTCAGTTCTGCTCTGATTTTAGTTATTTCTTGCCTTCTGCTAGCTTTTGAATGTGTTTGCTCTTGCTTTTCTAGTTCTTTTAATTGTGATGTTAGGGTGTCAATTTTGGATCTTTCCTGCTTTCTCTTGTGGGCATTTAGTGCTATAAATTTCCCTCTACACACTGCTTTGAATGCATCCCAGAGATTCTGGTATGTTGTGTCTTTGTTCTCGTTGGTTTCAAAGAACATCTTTATTTCTGCCTTCATTTCGTTATGTACCCAGTAGTCATTCAGGAGCAGGTTGTTCAGTTTCCACGTAGTTGAGCGGTTTTGAGTGAGATTCTTAATCCTGAGTTCTAGCTTGATTGCACTGTGATCTGAGAGACAGTTTGTTACAATTTCTGTTCTTTTACATTTATTGAGGAGAGCTTTACTTCCAAGTATATGGTCAATTTTGGAATAGGTGTGGTGTGGTGCTGAAAAAAATGTATATTCTGTTGATTTGGGGTGGAGAGTTCTGTAGATGTCTATTAGGTCCGCTTGGTGAAGAGCTGAGTTCAATTCCTGGGTATCCTTGTTGACTTTCTGTCTCGTTGATCTGTCTAATGTTGACAGTGGGGTGTTAAAGTCTCCCATTATTAATGTGTGGGAGTCTAAGTCTCTTTGTAGGTCACTCAGGACTTGCTTTATGAATCTGGGTGCTCCTGTATTGGGTGCATATATATTTAGGATAGTTAGCTCTTCTTGTTGAATTAATCCCTTTACCATTATGTAATGGCCTTCTTTGTCTCTTTTGATCTTTGTTGGTTTAAAGTCTGTTTTATCAGAGACTAGGATTGCAACCCCTGCCTTTTGTTGTTTTCCATTTGCTTGGTAGATCTTCCTCCATCCTTTTATTTTGAGCCTATGTGTGTCTCTGCACGTGAGATGGGTTTCCTGAATACAGCACACTGATGGGTCTTGAGTCTTTATCCAATTTGCCAGTCTGTGTCTTTTAATTGGAGCATTTAGTCCATTTACATTTAAAGTTAATATTGTTATGTGTGAATCTGATCCTGTCATTGTGATGTTAGCTGGATATTTTTCTCGTTAGTTGATGCAGTCTCTTCCTAGTCTCGATGGTCTTTACATTTCGGTATGATTTTGCAGTGGCTGGTACCGGTTGTGCCTTTCCATGTTTAGCGCTTCCTTCAGGAGCTCTTTTAGGGCAGGCCTGGTGGTGACAAAATCTCTCAGCATTTGCTTGTCTGTAAAGTATTTTATTTCTCCTTCACTTATGAAGCTTAGTTTGGCAGGATATGAAATTCTGGGTTGAAAATTCTTTTCTTTAAGAATGTTGAATATTGGCCCCCACTCTCTTCTGGCTTGTAAGGTTTCTGCCAAGAGATCCGCTGTTAGTCTGATGGGCTTCCCTTTGATGGTAACCCAACCTTTCTCTCTGGCTGCCCTTAACATTTTTTCCTTCATTTCAACTTTGGTGAATCTGACAATTATGTGTCTTGGAGTTGCTCTTCTCAAGGAGTATCTTTGTGGCGTTCTCTGTATTTCCTGAATCTGAATGTTGGCCTGCCTTGCTAAATTGGGGAAGTTCTCCTGGATAATATCCTGCAGAGTGTTTTCCAACTTGTTTCCATTCTCCCCGTCACTTTCAGGTACACCAATCAGACGTAGATTTGGTCTTTTCACATAGTCCCACATTTCTTGGAGGCTTTGCTCGTTTCTTTTTATTCTTTTTTCTCTAAACTTCCCTTCTCGCTTCATTTCATTCATTTCATCTTCCAGGCCTGATACCCTTTCTTCCATTTGATCGCATCGGCTCCTGAGGCTTCTGCATGCTTCACGTAGTTCTCGAGCCTTGGTTTTCAGCTCCATCAGCTCCTTTAAGCACTTCTCTGTATTGGTTATTCTAGTTATACAGTCTTCTAAATTTTTTTCAAAGTTTTCAACTTCTTTGCCTTTGGTTTGAATATCCTCCCGTAGCTTGGAGTAATTTGATCGTCTGAAGCCTTCTTCTCTCAGCTCGTCAAAGTCATTCTCCGTCCAGCTTTGTTCCGTTGCTGGTGAGGAACTGCGTTCCTTTGGAGGAGGAGAGGTACTCTGGTTTTTAGAGTTTCTAGTTTTTCTGCTCTGTTTTTTCCCCATCTTTGTGGTTTTATCTAGTTTTGGTCTTTGATGATGGTGATGTACAGATGGGTTTTTGGTGTGGATGTCCTTTCTGTTAGTTTTCCTTCTAACAGACAGAACTCTCAGCTGCAGGTCTGTTGGAGTACCTGGCCAGCCGTGTGAGGTGTCAGTCTGCTCCTGCTGGGGGGTGCCTCCCAGTTAGGCTGCTCAGGGATCAGGGGTCAGGAACCCACTTGAGGAGGCAGTCTGCCGGTTCTCAGATCTCCAGCTGGGTGCTGGGAGAACCACTGCTCTCCTCACAGCTGTCAGACAGGGACATTTAAGTCTGCAGAGGTTACTGCTGTCTTTTTGTTTGTCTGTGCCCTGCCCCCAGAGGTGGAGCCTACAGAGGCAGGCAGGCCTCCTTGAGCTGTGGTGGGCTCCACCCAGTTCAAGCTTCCAGGCTGCTTTGTTTACCTAAGTGAGCCTGGGCAATGGCGGGCGCCCCTCCCCCAGCCTCGCTGCCGACTTGCTGTTTGATCTCAGACTGCTGTGCTAGCAATCAGCGAGACAGGTGCGGGCTATACTCTCCTGGGGCACCGGTTCCTAAGCCCGTCGGAAAAGCACAGTATTCGGGTGGGAGTGGCCCGATTTTCCAGGTGCCGTCTGTCACCCCTGGAAGGGGAACTCCCTGACCCCTTGGGCTTCCCGAGTGAGGCAATGCCTCACCCCTGCTTTGGCTGGCGCACAGTGCGCTCACCCACTGACCTGCGCCCACTGTCTGGCACTCCCTAGTGAGATGAACACGGTACCTCGGATGGAAATGCAGAAATCACCCGTCTTCTGCGTCGCTCGCGCTGGGAGCTGTAGACCGGAGCTGTTCCTATTCGGCCATCTTGGCTCCTCCCCCCTTCCTTAGATTTTCTTAAGCTATGAAATGGTTTGGATCTGATGTTTGTCTTACACATATAAAATACAGTCACAAAATAGCACTTTATGAATTCAAGTACTTTTTTGAAGTGAATATTGATGCAATTATTAATTGCATTATTAATTTTTTCCTTTTTCATAAGGAAAAAGAGAGCAGAGAATACAATTCTTCAGATGCTTATGCCTTCAGACAAAAAGGTTAGAAATCCTAAAAAATAGAAATCATAAAAAGTAAACTTTTTAGTTAAAATAGGTTTTGCAAAATTATTTAGGAATAAATAATATAAAATTCTCAAAGTAAAAAATAAACATAGAAATCTTGAGTAATTAGACAAGATTTTAATTTACTTAATGATATTTTCTGTATCACATATAAAAGGAGATAGAGAATATCTGGCCTATCAGCACAACGTTGGGCTTTTAAATTGTGAGTTATTCAGGTGAGTGTGGAAGTGACAAAATTTTCATCATTATTAAAGTCTTCTATGCTCATTAAAAAATCGAGCTACTCAAATATACTCTTTTGACATCCAAATATCATTGTTTGAATAATCTGTTATTTGGCTTTTTGTTTATTAATTATCACCAGGACTCAACAAGAGATGAAGGCAATGAGACTGAAGCCAACAGCATGAATACATTAAGAAGGACAAGAAAGAAAGTCACTAAACCACATGTTTGTTCAACTGAAGTGGGAGACATGGATATGTCCAATTCAAACGGTATCTAACTACTCTGAGCCCTCAAAAATGGTGTGGTCAGTGGCAATCTCCATTTGGTCTTTCTTTTCGTAAAACATCTTCATTTCTTTTTTGGGAGAAGCAAAAGGACAAATAAAATTTATTCCTACATAAGTGTCATAAAAGATGGCAAATATAAGCTTACAACGTAAATATATAAAAATAACCAATCAAAATATTTACAATGTAAAGAGGGTTAGAATTAGGATGATATTATCCTAATTGTAGAAAAAAAAAGAACAAACAGAGGAATGTACGAGTAGGAAGAGAAACAGTTTTCTGCTCTGAAAATGAATACAAAAATCATTACAGAGGATTTGAGGCGCCATAAGAAAGGTATGGAAGGTGTTTTCATAACACATTTTGGAACTCCAACTAGATTTCAACAGATCTGAGACACTGCTAAAACTAGAAGTTAATTTGGGCAACAGGCTCAATCCTAGGAATCATTGTGTCCTAAGGCAGGACAGTAGGAATTCCCAGCATATGGTTACAATAAAAAGCAGTCAGATTTTAGTAGATTTTATTATTTATTTATTTTTTTTAAATTTTTTATTTATTTCTTTGAGACAGAGTCTCACTCTGTCACCCAGGCTGGAGTGCAGTGGCATGATCTTGGCTCACTGCAATCTCTGCCTCCTGGGCTCAAGTGATCCTCCTGCCTCAGCCTCCTGAGTAGCTGGGTTTACAGGGCGTGCCACCCTGCCAGGCTAATTTTTTGTATTTCTAGTAGAGATGGGGTTTCACCATGTTGGCCGGTCTGGTCTCAAACTCCTGACCTCAAATGATCCACCTGCTTCAGCCTCCCAAAGTGCTGGGATTACAGGCTACAGACATTAGCCACCGCACCTGGCCTGTTTTTAAATTCTCTATAAACAATGCACTTTCTTGGCCAGCGACTAGGGTAGACCACTCCCATTGCCCCTCATTTAATATGTCACTGCTAGGAATATACTATTTTCTCAAGTATTCCTCTCCATATTATATTAAGAGACAGTTGAAAACAATGGAAACATATTTTAACATTTTTCCTTATTACTACAGAGAGGATCAGAAACCAAATGGTGTGCCACAAATTAGGGAACACAAGCAAACCCGTCATGGGACCTGGCTCTGCTGAGTCTCATCTGTCATTTGATGGCAAAGACTCTCAGGATGAGACAACAGTGATAAAACCTTTGCCCCCCAGAACAACAACCAATGTTCCTGGAGGTGAATTTAACCCAAACTCTGGTAAGGATTTACTGGTAAGGATTCTGGAACAAACTGGTATGTGGTTCTAGCCACTAACCCTAAGTTTGTATTTGAATTAGAGAGAATGTAATGTTGGTTGAGGAATACTAGCCTGGGAGTCAGAACACTTACAAAGATTTTTATACCTATCTTTTATAAAATACTTTGTAGTTTTCTTTACCCTTTAGACTGTTCATCTGGAAAATAGAGGGGTTGCAATGGAAGATGTCTGGCCTTTTCTAAAAGTAAAATCCTATTATTCTAAGTTTTGGGCTTATTGATAGTGATGTAACTATTTTGGTTCATGAGTGTATTGGTTAAAACTCACTTGAATGAAAATGCTGGAAATTAGTTACAAAAGCAAATCTAAAAGCCAGGCACAGTGGCTTACACCTGTAATCCCAGCACTTTGGGAGGCTGAGGAGGGGAGATCACTTGAGGCCTGGAATTCGAGACCAGCCTGGGCAACATAGGCAGACCCCATTTCTACACAATAAAAAGATTAGCTGTGTGTGGTGGCAGATGCCTGTGGTCCTAGCTACTTAGGGGAATGAGGTGGGAGGATCACTTGAGCCCAGGAGGTTGAGGTGAGTTGTGATTGTGCTACTGCATTCCAGCCAGGGTAACAGAGAGAGACCCTACCCCCTACCCCCCTCTGAAAAAAGGAAATCTATAATGACAGGGTTAAACATACAAGATTTGGAAAGATAAGAATATACCAGAGTGGAAAGTTAGAAGGATAGTGTCTACCACATTACTCTCACTTCTGACACCAATTACAAGTTTTGGAATCCCCCAAGTTAACCTTAGTTTTGATAATTTGCTGCAAGGACTTACTGAATTCACTGAAAGCTGTTATATTCAAGGTTATGGTTTATTACACTAAAAGGATATAGATTAAAATCAGCCATGGGCAGTCCAGGCAAGTTCTAAGCACAGAATGTTCACTTGTCCTTTCTTAGTGGAGTCATTGACAGACAGCACTCTATTCTCTTGGCAATAACGTGAGGAATATTGCCAACCAAGGAAGCTCACTTGAGTCTTGGTGTCCAGAGTCTTTACTGGGGCTTCATGGTTAACTGGGCATTTGGCTGACCTCACTCTCCAGCCCCTTTGGGGATCAAGCAGTTACTGCATGACTTGAAGTCACCACTATAAATAACATTGTTAGAGTTTCTGGCATGGCCTAGAACCCCTTGGTAAACAAAGACACTCTTCTCAGGCAAGACATTCTAAATGCTTGGAGATTATCTCCCAGGGACCAAGGGCAAAGACCAAAGCTCTCTTTGGGCAAGGTTAAATCCTTTAGTACACGCAGGGCCTAAGGAAGAGCTAGAGCCTGGAAAGTAAACACTCTCAGAATTCTATATGTATTAGTCTTCTATTGCCACCGTAACCAATTACCACAAACTTATTATCTTTTTAAAAATACAAGTGTACTATCTCACAGTTTTGTATGTTAGAAGTCTAGGTTGGCTCATCTGGTTTCCTCGTTTCAGGTTTTCCAAGGCTGAAGTCAAGGTATTGCCATCTGGTTTCTTATCTAGAGACTCCAGGCAACAGTACATTTACAAGTTCATTCAGATTGTTGAGAGAATCCAGTTCTTTGTGACTGTAGAAGTGAGGTTCTTGTGTCCTGACTGGCTGTCAGCTGGGGTGGCCCTTATCTCCCAGAATCCTCTCTGTGGTTTTATATCTCAGAGATAGCAATGCCTCAAATCCTTCTCATATTTAGAGCTTTTCTGAATTCCCCTTCTTCCACATCCCTTTTCTGCCTTCAGCTGGAGAAAGCCATCTAATTTCAAGGGCTTAGATGGATAATCCAAGATAATATCCCTATTTTAAGGTCCATAACCTTAATTACATTTGCAAAATCCCTTTTGCCATGCAGTTTAACATATTCACATATTCCAGAGATCAGGTATGGTAGAAATTTTCGAGGGGTTATTCTGCCTACTGATACCGAAAGGAGGCAGGGAAATACTGCATAGAAGAGGGCAGCTCCCTGGCAAAGGCCCCACCCTCAAGCCTGGAAACCCATGGCCCTGAATAGGAACAGACATT
The DNA here is from genome assembly GCF_028885625.2 of Pongo pygmaeus. Classification (NCBI taxonomy): domain Eukaryota; kingdom Metazoa; phylum Chordata; class Mammalia; order Primates; family Hominidae; genus Pongo; species Pongo pygmaeus. Next base: position 62,476,713 of record NC_072378.2, on the reverse strand, counting down.
TCTGTTTTTGTTCTAAAATGTTGCCTTTTCCAAGACCACTCTGGCCCACCATGTCCCTATCCTATGCCCATATAAACCCCAAGCTCCACTGACAGAGCAGGAGAACAGCATGGCAGAGAAGGAGGAAAGGAGCATCTGAAGGTGGGGAGGAGTTCAGCTGGGGATTGTCGGAGAGGAGATCCATCGCGGGACAGCCGAACTCCAGGGGAAAATCATATTCCCACTCCATCCCATTTCCTGCTCCCCAACCATCCCACTGAGAGCCACCTCCATCACTCAATAAAATCCCCACATTCACCACCCTTCTAGTCCATGTGACCCGATTCTTCCTGGACTCCGGACAAGGAGCCAGGTACCTAGAGAATAGGGTGTAAAAGGCCGTTACCCGGACTCTCCACTGAGCTGGTTAACACTTAGCCGTCCGTGGATGGCAAAACTAAAAGAGCATGGTAACACCTCTAAACACTGCTGTAGGGCCGCAACCCGAAAGTGCTCACCTTGGCTCACCTGCATGTTCCCCCTCCCATAAGTGGTTTGAGTGCGTGGCCGAGTAAATGAGTCACGTCCCTGTTGCAAGCTCCGCGAGGAGGTCAGGAAACTCTACCATCTCACTACCACACCGTCTCTCACAACTGAATTTCTCTCTACTTTGGCTTTATGAATTTCTCCAAAGTGAAGAGCATGAGCACTAACAACCTCTGAACATCAGGCGGCTGTTGATACAAATGCCCACAGGGGCCAGACAGTTAATACAAAAGATGGGCCGGTGTAACCACTCCACATAGGGAGTGGTTCTGGTCATGAGAAAACTGGAGCAGAGAGCAAAAGACTGTGGCCAAAAGGCTAAATTCAGCTTGCTGGTCAGTTTTTCTAAGTAATGTTTACAAATTGTTTATAGCTGCTTTTGTGATAAAATGACATTGTGCTAAATGAGTAGCTGCAACGAATACCATATGGCCTACACGGTTGCAAATATTTACTATCTGGTCCTTTACAGAAAATGCTTGCCACCCGGTGAAGTAGAGGTTGCCGGCCCATCTAGACTACCTCAGAGTTCCAACCAGTTGTTGCTATGGAGAAATACCTACCCAGGGTTGCCAGATCTAGTTTCAAAATAAATTTGAATTCAAGATTTTTACATAAAATTTTCTAATAGTGAAGTGCTATCCACTATTTCAAAAAAGTTTCTAAACACTGGGAAGACTAATCAGATAATATCTGCTGGCCACACTGGCTCCTCCACAGTTTGTGGTCATTGTTTTATATATTCTAGTTTTAGCTACAAAAGAGAGATGGATTGACCATTTCTTTGTCTTAAGCCAGAAATCTGGAGAAAGATCTTGTGTCATGAGCTCTCTTTGCACTGTCAATTGTGACTTACAGCATGGGTACCGTTACTAACTCAACTTCTTTAGCTCAGAAGCTCCCTTTTTGGCCCAGAGTGTATTAAGTTCTCTATAGGCCCTCAGTACTAAAAATTTAAACCACAAACCAATACATATACATAATTTAAAAATAAACTCCCAAAATCAGTATAAGGAATTTTGATATGGTATTTCTTCTTTGGAATAACTTCTCTGAGTTTTTCCAAAACTAATACTTTTTTTTTTTTTTTCAAAGAAAAGCCCCCTTTCCCTCCCACTTTTTATTGTGTTGCTTTTTTTCCCTGCTTTGTACCTGGTTATTCTGCCACCTGGGCTTTCCAACAATGTCTGCGCTAATATGATGTGGCCAGAAGGTAGCACAAACAGGGTGGCTCTCACCATAGCCACAATGATGAAAGATGGCAGGACCTTGAAAGAGCATGATACATTACGCTAGATGTGCAATAAGCTGAATGTATTCCAGAGTTTTCTCTCAAGTGAACTTTTCCCTTTCTTTGAATTGGTATTTCTGAAAGCCCAAACATCTCTTCAATCTCCCTTTTATAAGTGACCATGGCTTGTTCTCTATATATAACTGATATATGTCCTCGTTGTCACTGAACACAGACGAAATTTCTCCAAGGCCTCCTAGTTGCTATAGAGCTTTGAGGTTTTTTTTTAAAAAAAGTTTTCTTATTTTTTCCCTAAACATTCACAGCACTAAAACATCTTCTATAAAAACACATTAATTTATTAATCCTCTGAGGGAATAGAAAAGAAGAAAATCTCCCAGGAACCACACTGTAGGAAAAACAAATGAGCTCCTGAACTGGCAATTATCTGCCTGCTATTCATCATGTGCAACTGGGAAAGGCTGACCAAAAGGTTTAATTGTAAATAACAAGTATGATTTATTGGAGAAAAGAAATTCAGACAATGGTGCAGCAAGATCAGTTGATGCCTTGAAAATGAAATGGGATTGGATAGGGTTCTCATATTTGGTGAAAGAATTGAAATTTTAAATGAAAAATCGATGCTTAGGATATGTACTAAAATATATGATGACAACTTTTACTTATTAATTAGACAAAGTCAAATCACACAGGATGTATTCATTCATTCACTCACTTATTTAAAAAATATTTGTTGAGTGACTGTGAGATGCCTATACTGCTACAAGTACCAAGAAAACAGCAGCAGGTAAAACTGAGCCTTGGCTCTCAAGGAGCTGATAGGCAATGGGGAATGACAGGAACATGTGAGTATAAAGTGTGGCAGGTGCCAATAAGGACACTGAAGAAAATAGAAACAGAATGATACACTGTTATGTGTTGAATGGTGTTCCTCCAAAATTGTTAAAATGAAATCCTAACCTTCAGTAACTGATAACGTGGCTGAATTTGGAGATACGTTCTTTAAAGAGGTCATTAAGGTTAACTTAGGTCAGTAGGGTGGCCCCTAATCCATTATGATTCATGTCCTCATAACAAGAAGAGTTTAGGTCACAGACATGCACAGAGAAAAGAACATGTGAAGGTGCTGGAAGAAGATGGCTGTCTAGAAGCCAAGGGGAGAGAGACCTTAGAAGAAACAATCCTGCTGACACCTTTGGTCTCGGACCTGTAGCCTTCAGAACTATGAGAAAATAAATTTCTGTGTAAGCCGCCTGTCTGGGGCATTTGTCATAGTAGCTTTAGCAAACTAATACACGTACCCTACTCACTGTCCAGTCACAGGGCAACTTGGAGACTTCAAAATGAATCAAGGGTTAGAGCTGTCCATGTTGTGATCAAGTTTCATACAATTAATAGTTTAGGTGATTATAGTTTTTTTTTTTTTTCCAGCCCTTTCACTGTGTGAACTTATCCCGCCCTTGTATTTGATGGCATGTTTATTATCTATACTTGCCCCACATGATAATATAAAGTTCTATGAGGGTAGGGCTCTTTCTGGCTGATTCCTAGATACACTTTCAGTATGAATAGTATGTGATGATGAAAAATATCTATGTTGAGTGAATGAAATTATTATTATTTATTTATTTATTTATTTTTTTTGAGATGGAGTCTCACTCTGTCACCCAGGCTGGAGTACAATGGCACCATCTTGGCTCACTGCAACTTGCACCTCCCAGGCTCAAGAGTTTCTCCTGCCTCAGCCTCCTGAGTTGCTGGGATTACAGGTGAATGCCACCATGCCTGGCTAATTTTTTAAAAAATATTTTTGTAGAGATGGGGTTTCACCATGTAGGTCAGGCTGGTCTTGAACTCCTGACCTCGTGATCCACCCGCCTCGGCCTCCCAAAGTGCTGAGATTACAGGCTTGAGCCACTGCACCCAGCTGAATATTATTCTTCTTTTAAAATAATATGTATTCATTGTAGAAAGTTTAGGAGACACAGATAAAGCAAAAAACTAGTAAGACTAACTGTTATCCTATTACTAGTGAACCAATAAAATTACCCTTTCTCCTTTTATAGGAGATGTCTTCTTTATAGCCTATGTATAATTGCTTATGATGTTTAGAATACTCATTATCTAAAAATTTCCATATTATTATTATTATTTGTTAAGACAGTCTCTCTTTGTGGCATAGGCTGGAGTGCAGTGGCACGATCTTAGTTCACTGCAACCTCCATCTCCCAGGCTCAAGCGATTCTTGTGTTTCAGCCTCCTTAGTAGGTGGGACTATGGGTACATGACACCACACCCAGCAAATTTTTGTATTTTTAGTAGAGATGGGGTTTTGCTGTGTTGCCCAGGCTGGTCTTGAACTCCTGGCCCCGAGTGGTCTGCCCACCTCACTCCTGCTGGTATTACAGGAGTGAGCCACCACGCCTGACCCAAATTTCCATATTTTAAAATGCCTATACATTTTGTTTTAAGGAGCATTATTCATCTTGGGCTGAACACCCAATATTTCAGTGTAGGTTGGGAATACAGCAAGTGTTAATTTAGCATGAAATACTTTAATTGCTACAGTTTAATTGTTTGTTTTAAATGGAAGGTAGTTATAAAGCCTCCAGAGTTTCAGAGTAGCCAAATATATCAGTGATAGCACATTATCACTAATATATTTGCATATGTGGAACCAGTAATTTGTTTTTCCCATGCTTCACGTACTTAAAATCGACTTAATCTATGTTTCTAAACTGTCAATCTTTATGCTTAGTTTTAAAGCCTAATTATATCTTTCAAAAGAATACTCAGGTATCACTTTAAAATTATAGCTGCTCAGCATCAATGATGTGACAGATTGATGGGTGTTTGGATGCAGACTTGATCATGATAACATTTACTTGGGCTAGAGTAATTGTACTCACTTTATGCATTTAAGTAGCACTTACATGGTGCTTACTGTCTGCCAGTAACTGTTAATAACTTGTTAATCCTCATAACAAGCCTATGAAGTAGGTCATATGTTATTGATGAGAAAGTCAAGGCATAAAGAGGATAAAATTATTGCTAGGGCAAAGGCAGGATTGGAAGGGAGGTGGATGGGCTTCAGTGTTTTGTGCTAACCCAAACTACACTCTGCTGCCTCTCCTAAAAGTTCTGACAGCAACTAACATTTATAATGTGTACTATTAGCCTGACCATTCTATGTGCTATAGACATATTAATTTAATTTGTGGTAATAAGCCACCCAGCATGAATCAAAAGTCTGCATTCTAGTTTCAATTCTGCAGTGGACTGATGGTGTGGTTTGGAGTAACTCATTGTACCATTTTGGGACTCAAGCTAACGAGTTGGTTAGATTAGAAGATTTATCTCCAAAGTTCTCTTCTAGCTCTACAGTTAGAATTTTCAAACTATCTTAAAAGTCTTGAAAAGAACGTTTTTTATGTTTCTAATTTTAAATTGAGTATGCAGTCCAGATTTTTCATCTCCTACACTCTCATTCTTAAAAAAAAAACCACACTTTTGTTTGCTTATTTAAGCAAGTTTTAAATTTGACAGAAATATGTACATTTCTTAGAGTTAGATGCCATTAAAAAGATATAAAGCCCTTTGGGCAAAAAAACTCCCAGAATGAGACAAAACCCCTGAAAATAAAACCAAATTCACTTTTAATCATATAGAAATTTAAATTTAGAAATTAACAGTTAGTTCAAGAAGCCCAAATATGTTCAATAATAGCCACCTACAGACAGGCTTTTATGGTCCCTTTTTTGCTGTGAACTTATGCGAATATGTTCTAATTTCCATAAGCAAAGGGATTTTCAGTAAGTATCTACATATGATATCGATATATCCTTATGCAAATAATGTCAATTTTGACCTCGTCCTAACTGATAAATGATCTCTCAGGTTGTTTAGACACAATGTTCTTGGGAAGACGGTAAAGGCAGAATAAGAAAGGTAAGATATCCAACTCTAAGCCAGTGACATGATGAATATATAATGTTTTTGTTAATAATATTGACTAATTCACTAGTCTCCAGTCTCCTTTTGCTTCTCAGTCTATCATGATCTTGTGAGTTAGAACCTATTTTTTTATTTTGCAGATTGCATGAGGGACAGCAGTCAAATTTTGACCCCACCTCAACTCTCTTCTAGAATGAAACACATTAGACAAGCCATGGCCAAAAATCGCCTCCAGTTTGTACGATTTGAAGCAACAGACCTCCACGGCGTGTCCAGGTCTAAGACTATCCCTGCACACTTTTTTCAAGTGAGTTTTACACACAGCTGTGACTAAATGTAATTTCATGACCATTAGCAAGCAAACGGTTCTTATTACTCTTTCTTATTTTCTTGTAATCTATACAGCAATTCAAGCTGAAAATCAATAACTTATTTTGTTTCTTCCCTTGTTCCTCCCAAACACATTATTGCTCCCCAAGGAGCTAAACATGTACTCTCAGCTCCCAAACAGCAATTTCTTTACCCAATAGAAATACAAAACTAATTGAGACTGGTAATTTTAGTCCTTCTGCCTTGAATAATTTTGCTCTACAGAATTATTTTTTCCCCCTTACTGCAATTATGAAGATTATATTTTATTTGACATAAGAAAATTGCAACAGAAGACCCGAGAGCAAACATAAAAAGGAAAAAATGATTAAATAGAAAATATTTGCTAGATAAAAACCATATTCCTTTCAGCTCCAAATTCTGATAAGAAAATATTCCATTGTTGGATAACTTAATGAATATTATTAAATTCCCAAAAATGATGATATCAAGAAATATTGTGTTTTTGTTGTTTTGAGACTTCCTTAATTTTTTGTATCAGTTTTTGTCATGTGTTTATTTTGATGACTGAGTTGTTGTGTTAATTAAATTTCAAATTTCTTAGCAAGGGACATCAGGTCGGTACTATTTAAGAAAGTGTGAAAGTTAAGCATCCTCTAGGTTTATTTAAAAATATTATACTTTTATCACGTTAACATCAGATTCTAATTTTTAAATTTGCTTCATGTTGGGGAAAACTGGACATCTTCAAAAACACTTTTTAAATAATTCTAACAGATTCAAACTTGTTTCTTAAGGAATTATTTGGACCTGCTTGCAGATATTGTTTCCTCGTCATCCAGGCAAGAATACATGTTGTTTAATTTTTATAAAAAATGCAGATTTTCTTGTGGACAGGCCCAGAATATAATTCAAATGAGTCTCTTTCAATCATAAGGAAAAGTAACTGGCACTTTAAGTACTTGCCAGAGACCTCAATGTAAAACTGTTTGCTATTCAGTTTTCGTCAAATTTTAATCATATATTTTACTAATGGCACCTAAAAGTCCATATATAGGACATTACTCTAGTTTCTCAGTGGAATCCTTTTACAAAAATAAAACAGTATGCTGCTTATACTTGCTAAGGATTCATATAATTGACATAAAGAGAAAAACTCTGCATACTTTTTTAATCCAACTGCTACTGAAAATATTTTTCATTATTTTGTTCAATATCCCACATACAAAAAACACTTTTTTTCCTTGAGTTTAGCTAGAGAAAAAGTTTGTTTATCATGAGAATTTTAATGTAACTCATTATACACCTTCTCAATGGCTATATTTATTCTTAGTCCCAGTTTCCTAATAACTAACTTCCCTATTTCATTACCTAGTTATTATTATTTTGTTCTCATTTAATGATCATAGAGTATCTATATTTTTTTAAGAAGCCACTTTAAATTTATTTTTGAAACTTGTGAAGGTATAAATAATGAGTATTAGCACAATGAATATTTGTAATTTAAGAGAAAATAATTTATTTTGAAAAATTTGCTGTGAATAGACATTAAAAATAGGTTTAGGAGGCTGGGCGCAGTGGCTCATGCCCGTAATCCCAGCACTTTAGGAGGCTGAGGCTGACGGATCACCTGAGGTCAGGAATTTGAGACCAGCCTGGCCAACATGGTGAAACCCCATCTCTACTAATGACTTTTTACTATGTTTTGCATTCATATAGGACTATTGGAGTGAAATGGCAACCAGCTGTTCTCTACTATTCACAGCCAAGTGAATACAAACACAGATTTAAATTGCAGGAACTCATAGAAGTCTCATGAATAAAATATATTATTTCTCATTTTAGATATGTAAAGAACTAATATACGGAATTTCAAACTAAAAAACTGACATGCAGGGAAATGACATTATTGCTTATAGTGAAAATATGAATTAAAGGATTCCATGCTATAATATTCTAATATCCCACAGTATGCATTGTGTGTGTGTGTGTGTGTGTGTATAAAATTTACATGTACAGGTCCATGAGTGAGTTGGAAAATTAGGCAGGCACCAAATGGTGTTTGGCTCACTCAACTTTATTATTGGTTAAAGTAGAGTTGGATCAGTTCAGTCAAATAGCATTCGAAAATATGTGTAGAGATGGTGGAAAGTGGAGGCAGTGGTTCATGGGCAAATGCGGAAGAGTGAACCAGTAAATTTACTTTGGCTAATACCAGCCCCTCTTTGATAGCCATGCTTCTTGGGGTCTGGAGGTAGCATAAGAAATAGTCTGGCTTCCTTCCACCACATGAGGATACACAAGAAGAAGCCATATACGAACCAGAAAGCAGCCCTCACCAGACACCAAATCTGCTGTTGCCTTTATCTCGCACTTCTCAGTATCCAGAACTAAAGAGGAATAAGTTTCTGTTGTTTATAAGGGGAAAAAAAGAGAAAGAAAGAAAAGGTAAGCATCTGGCTTGCAGATTGTTAGGGTGTTTTATTAACCTCATGATCTTCACTGACTTCACGGGAACCAACCTTTTATACTCAGTGATTTTTCTCCATCTATTAACGTAACCTTCAACCTTGTTGATATTTCTAATACATAATTTCCAGAAATTGTTTTATGTGTCTGTTCAACTTAATAACCTTATCGCTTCCCTGTTGACTGGCACAGAGCAAAAGTTAAATAAATGACCAAATTCACTGAACCCTAGAGATAGATGGCTAGAAAGTACCTTAGCAGTCATCTAGTCTAACACTTGTTTTACTGATGTGGAAGCTGAGGCACATAATCCAATGACTTGCTGAAATTCACAAAAGCAATTAACGAAAGAGCTAGGATGAGGAGGCAGATCTGTTGACACCCAGTTCATGCTGACTTGAAGGCTACAACCTTTTGGAAGCTATAACTTTGGAGTTATAGGTCCACATTCACGGACAAGGGTTCTGAGACTCTGAGACAGTGAGGTTTTTAATTCTTAAATGGGTTGTAAAAGTGAATAAAGAGAGGAATGCAGATGTCAGCGTCCTGGCTCCCCTGGTGTTAGGACAAATGTGCTGTGTGCCACAGTACTGACCATAGTCTGCAATTTGAGAAGGATTGAGAATTGTTTACTGTAGACTTTTGAGGGTCAGTTAACTCAGGATTACAATAAAATAAGCAAAAATAAAGCCTTATCTGAAGAATTAACAACTGTACTATAAAATAAAAAGTGCTTCAGGAAGCACTTTTGATGATGATAATTTCAAATAATTCCATAAGGCTTTACCTTTGTTTTTTGCTGTAACGGATTTTCTTTATCATTATACCTTTTATTTATAACTGCTATTTTCAGATCTAAGAGCATATAAGGCCTTCAAGGCTTAAAACAATGCATTGTTTATAAAGTTGCCTTTGGGGGTTTTATTTTAAAATATTTAACATTTATCTGATATCAAGTTAGTGTTAACCAACAAATGTTAAACATATATATATAGATATATATATATATTTTTTTTCATTAGCAGGGCTTTCTTTTCCCCCGACCCTTTTGTTTGTTTTCAAAACCTAATTTCTTCATTTTTTTCCTTTTTTAGGAGAAAGTGAGCCATGGTGTTTGCATGCCCCGAGGTTATCTTGAAGTGATACCAAATCCTAAGGACAATGAAATGAATCACATAAGAGCCACATGTTTTAATAGTGACATAGTCCTAATGCCAGAGTTATCAACCTTTAGAGTTTTGCCATGGGCTGACAGAACTGCAAGAGTGATATGTGATACCTTCACTGTGACTGGTGAGCCTCTTTTGACTTCTCCAAGGTACATTGCAAAGAGGCAGCTGAGCCAGCTGCAGGCCTCTGGCTTTTCCCTGCTTTCTGCTTTCATCTATGATTTTTGCATTTTTGGTGTGCCCGAAATTTTAAATTCAAAGATTATATCTTTTCCTGCTTCAACATTTTTAAATAACCATGATCAGCCCTTCATGCAGGAACTTGTTGATGGCTTGTATCACACTGGAGCCAATGTCGAGAGTTTTTCCTCCTCTACCAGGCCTGGTCAGATGGAAATCTCTTTCCTGCCTGAATTTGGCATTAGCTCAGCTGATAATGCATTTACCCTCAGAACAGGTGTCAAAGAAGTGGCAAGGAAATATAATTACATTTCCAGCTTCTTCATTGAGACTGGATTTTGTAATTCAGGGATTTTGTCTCATAGTCTCTGGGATGTCGATAGGAAGCAAAACATGTTCTGCAGCACTTCTGGAAGTGAGCAGCTCACGATCACTGGGAAAAAATGGTTGGCAGGACTCTTGAAGCACTCTGCTGCACTCAGCTGCCTGATGGCACCTTCTGTTAGCTGCCGAAAGCGTTATTCCAAGGACAGGAAAGACCTGAAGGAGAGTGTGCCTACAACATGGGGATACAATGACAACAGCTGTATATTTAATATCAAATGTCATGGAGAGAAAGGCACCCGGATAGAAAATAAACTAGGCTCAGCAACAGCAAACCCTTATTTGGTGCTGGCTGCAACTGTTGCTGCAGGCTTAGATGGACTTCATAGCAGTAATGAGGTCTTGGCTGGTCCAGATGAGAGCACAGACTTGTACCAAGTGGAACCTTCTGAGATCCCTTTAAAACTAGAAGATGCCCTTGTGGCACTGGAAGAAGATCAATGCCTGAAACAGGCTCTAGGAGAAACCTTTATTCGATATTTTGTTGCCATGAAGAAATATGAGTTGGAGAATGAAGAAATAGCTGCAGAGAGAAATAAATTCTTAGAGTATTTTATTTAGAATAGAGCTCACAACTACTCCTTTAGAGATGTAACTGTTACTTAAAGCTAATCTACCAAAACAAAAAGACTGAACTTTTGTAATTAACAACAGCAACAATAACAAGATTATGAATGCTTTTGACTTTTTTTTTTTGTCCATGGAATATTTGACAGATGAAGTAGGACTGCTGAGAAGATTCTGATAACAGAAACAAACAACAAAGTTGTGGTGAAGCGATAATATGCAAACTTATCAGATCTTGTCAGTTAGTCATTTCCTATGTGTATGTTGACCTGGATAAGAATATCCAATTTTGGGGGGCAATAAATACATTTGCACATTAAGAAAAAAAAGACTTAAGCATTAGAAAGCAAAATTTAAATGACTAAAAAAGAAAGAAAGAAAAGGAGAAAAAATTTTAATGGTACACATATGATTTCCAGGGAGACAAATATACGAATATAGTCTCGCTAATCAAATAATATTGTGAATCCAGGTTGTATGCACCATTATGGTCTTTCTAAACAAGTTAAATAAACTTTTGCCAAAATATAATGACAGGTAGGCAGTTTTCCCCTAAGTCTCTTCTCTTTTCACCCTTTTCCACCAGCTCCTGAAAAGCTTATGAACTTCAAGGTTATAATGTCCTCAAGAAACAAATACCTAAGGAATAGAATTGGAGCTGGGAACAACGAGGTCAGATTTTAAAAGTAGTTAAAGCCTTTCTTTTAACAATGCCTCATATAGAAGTTCAATACACAAAGTATAGATAGAAAGAAGTTTGTGTGTGAGGGTAGGTGGGCTCTGTCTACTCTGCTTCATTCTTTGAAACTATATGTCCCCCTGAAACCTCTAGTGCTCTGTGGAGTGTGAGAACAACTGCCTGGCTAGCCAGGGCTATGTTTGGAATTTAAGTTTGTTATTCAAATTACTGAATCTGCTGCTCACATAGGTTGGTACCTCCCCAGAGAATATTACGTGTTCCAGGCCTTTGTTTGAATGAGATAATATTGTAACTATCACAAAAGTTTAGCTTCTTTTGAGAAGAAGTCCAAAATCCACTTACTAGCAAATGAAACATTATTCCACTGCTTAGGATCAAACAGCAGATTTTATGTTCAATTAAAACTGACTGTGGTCTCAATTTAGATAGCAAACACACAAGCAGAGGATTAGAATTTGGCTCAGATCCTCTTATTAAAATTCATAGTACTCAGTAGCTTAAATAGTGAAAGTCAGTCTATCCTTCACTAATTACTCCTTTCTTTTCTCCTTTGAGCAGGAGAAGTGTGTTTAGATACATAAGAAGAAAGTTCCCAGCACTTTGGGAGGCCAAGGCAGGAGGATTGCTTGAGGCCAGGAGTTTGAGTCCAGTCTGGACCACATAGTGAGACCGCTGTGTCTACAAAAAAAAAAAAAAAAAAAAAAATGCCTGGCATGGTGGCACATGCCTGTAGTCCCAGCTACGTGGAAGGCTGAGAAGGGAGGATCGCTTGAGCCTGGGAGTTTGAGGCTGCAGTGAGCCATGATCCCACCACTGCACTCCAGCTTGGGTGGCAGAGTGAGACACTGTCTTGAAAAAAAGAAAAGAATAAAATTCATGGATGCATATGGGGTAGAGAGAAAGATAGTGTAGGGTAGGTGGGGGAAGGAAGGGAATCTGTCCAGAAACCTCCAGAATGAAATCCCACACATTACATCATGGGAGGGATAAGGAAGACTCTCATGCCAATTTTCTAGCTGTCTGCTAGAAAATTCCCCTCTGTTCATTTTCCCCTCTGTTCTCAGTAATAAAACCTCAATATGTTCTTTGAAAGCAATGAAAAATGAAATGATATTTCTGAGCCTTCATTAAGGTTGGATGTGGTCATGTTATTAGGTTCAGTGCAAAGATGTGAAAGTAGAAGTGTTTCATGTAAGTTCTTTAGGACATTTTCTTTTCTTGTATTTTTTTTTTTTTTCCGAGATAGAGTCTCGCTTTGTCACCCAGGCTGAAGTGCAATGGCGGGGTCTTGGCTCACTGCAACCTCTGCCCCCTGGGTTCAAGCAATTCTCCTGCCTCAGCCTTCCAAGTAGCTGGGATCACAGGTGCCTGCTACCATGCCTGGCCTTTTAGTAGAGATGGGGTTTCACCATGTTGGCCAGTCTGGTCTTGAACTCCTGAACTCAGGTGATCAGCCTGCCTTGGCCTCCCAAAGTGCTAGGATTACAGGCGTGAGCCACCATGCCCTACCACACTTCAGGACATTTTTTTAAATGACGGATGCTGTGTACTCTGCCCTTTCTCTCTCTTGCTGCCTTCACCCTTCCTGCTGACTGGCCTACAGATAATGTGGCTAGGATAATGTCCTTGGGAAGGGAGGTTTGCTCCACAGGGTGCAGTAATAAGGTGGAACCTCTGCTTTGTAGAGCAGTTTGACTTGCCTACATCCAGATGTTTACCTGAGAGAGAACCAAACTTCTATCTTCTTTAAGCCACAATGATTTTGATTCTTTGTTAGTTGCAATGAAATTTATTTTCTCTTTTCCATGTGTGTGTTGTATGTGTGTTTGTGTGTGTGTGTGTGTGCATATGAGTGGAGAATTTGAAGGATTTGGGGATGAAAGAATAAAGGTATAAGAACCAGTGAAAGACCACTTCCTCAATATTCCCACTTCTAGAGAGGATAATCTGAGTTAATCAAAGGGATCCACACATGAAAAAAATGGGATTGGCTCTAACCCATCCCTATAAAGTGGCATATCCCTTTAGAGTCCACAGGCCTTAATGAAACATGTCTAATGCATTGACTTCATTTTACCATAATGAGTAAAGATGCTGTAAAAAGTCTGATAATCACAGTGTTTGAAGCCCTTTTTTCTCCTTTCACATTATTAGCATAACTTAAAAACACAGTACTCAGGATGCCATGTGAAGGAATTATATAATTAGGAATATTATCTTCAGTATTAAGTGTACAGTAGTGAGTCAAAGAAAATATTCAGCCATAGATTACAAATCAGTTGATAACGTAAGTTGGTGTAGCAGTCTCCATCAAGATTTCAGTTAGGTGTGTGATGATGTATATTCTTGTTCTTTAAGGCAACCCAAAAAGAGGCATTGGCCAGCAGAGTTCAGGGCCAAAGACAAATTGGGGTAGGTACATGTAAAAATCAGTTATCTATTTTTGTATTTCTTTCATCTGTTCATAGGCTTTCTATTGTTGAAGGGACTTTCTGCTGATGCTTCTACCTTCTTGGTCTGGGTTAAGAGGGTCAGACATTCATTCAGCAGCACTTATTGGGCACCATTTGTGTGCTAAGCCTTCTTCTGGGAGCCATCATACTAGGGGAGACCAAAACAAAGATGAGCAGACAATGAAAGAGTTTTGGATCTGTGTATCTTAAGCAGAACATAAATAATTTTTTTGTAGGCCTAATGCTGAAAAAAACTATTTGGAAAGCTTCTTTATGGCTCGAAAAGGGTGCTTTATAAATAGCTTTACAAAAATTACTTTCTTATTTTCATTTACTATAATTGTTCTAATCAAAGCTTAGGGGAAAATGTGATTACTGAATTTAAAGTTTGTTATTAAATGAGTATACATAAGAAATGTAAATTAAAAGCGATAATGTTTTAAGACTAGAAACTAAAACATTAGTATTGTAGTAATAAGTTTCTATTTTCAAGGACATTCTATAATATAAAATTTCATTTTACAGTGTGTGAATAACAACAACGCTTGAAATGATTATTTGAAGGCAATGAAAGATCAAAAAACTTTAATCTGAATAAAAATTGAAAGCATACAGTGAAGTCTGAGCTTATCAGTAAAACAGAACAGTCTATTGACATATCTCCGTCACCTGTTTGACAAAATAAGCTTACCAATATGTTTATGATATAGGTATGACTGGACAATACCTTTAACCTTGGGTTTTCTATTACAGGGGTAAGAATTTGTGTCTTTAAACATTACCTATGTGCACAGTGCCTTCCCTGTTAAAGCTCTTCTCATGCTGCCTATAATTAGCGGTTTACATGATACTTCCTAATTGCTAATTAGGATGTGAATTCTCAGAATAAAAGGTACAGATCTTACTTACATTTGCATTAATACTTCTTGTTCCTTGCATGTGTTCTGGAATTCAATTAATGTTTAATCAATCAATCAATCAATCAATGCATATGTTATTAGCATAGTACAATACTATGCTTGTCCAGTATAAAACACACAAATTCACCTACCCAGAGAGAGAGAGGAATAGAGACAGTGGAGAAGACCAACAGTTTGTGTTTTTTTATTGATCCTACAATTTCTGCCATTAGAACTTCTTCAGGTTTTCTGCTTCTAGAAACTCCTGAGTAAACATCATTTGATTAGCTTGATGGGGATCAAAAGAACAACAATAAAAACAAAAACAAAAAAGAGCAAGGTGAAGTTGTCATGCTTTTTAGCCATGTGGAACCTTTCAATAGCTCTCTTAGATTTGTGGAATCCCTCTTCTTTGGGCTCTTGTCTCAGAAAGTAGAAGTCAGAACCTCACCTTCCCAATTTTTCTTGCTGCCATTGAGAGGTGACAGCGTGCTGGCAGTCCTCACAGCCCTCGCTCGCTCTGGGCGCCTCCTCTGCCTGGGCTCCCACTTTGGCGGCACTTGAGGAGCCCTTCAGCCCACCGCTGCACTGTGGGAGTCCCTTTCCGGGCTGGCCAAGGCCGGAGCCGGCTCCCTCAGCTTGCAGGGAGGTGTGGAGGGAGGGGCGCTGGAGGGAGGGGCGCTGGCGGGAACCCGCGCTGCGCGCGGTGCTTGCGGGCAAGCGCCAGTTCTGGGTGGGCATGGGCTTGGCGGACCCCGCACTCACAGCCGCGGGCTGGCCCCACCGGCCTGGGCAGTGAGGGGCTTAGCACCTGGGCCAGCAGCTGCTGTGCTCAATTTCTCGCCTGGCCTTAGCTGCCTTGCCCCGGGGCAGGGCTCCAGACCTGCAGCCCGCCATGCTCGAGCCTCCCCGGACTCCGTGGGCTCCTGTGTGGCTGGAGCCTCCCCGAGGAGGCCGCCCCCTGCTCCAAGGCGCCCAGTCCCATTGACCACCCAAGGGCTGAGGAGTGCCAGTGGGCGGGGCAGGACTGGCAGACAGCTCCACCTGCAGCCCCTGGTGTGGGATCCACTGGGTGAAACCAGCTGGGCTCCTGAGTCTGGTGGGGACGTGGAGAACCTTTATGTCTAGCTAAGGGATTGTAAATTCACCAATCGGCACTCTGTATCTAGCTCAAGGTTTGTAAACACACCAATCAGCACCCTGTGTCTAGCTCAGGGTTTGTGAATACACCAATGGACACTCTATATCTAGCTACTCTGGTGGGGACTTGGAAAACCTTTGTGTGGACACTCTGTATCTAGCTAATCTGGTGGGGAGGTGGAGAACCTTTGTGTCTAGCTCAGGGATTGTAAATACACCAATCGGCACTCTGTATCTAGCTCAAGGTTTGTAAACATACCAATCAGCACCCTGTGTCTAGCTCAGGGTTTGTGAATGCACCAATTGACACTCTGTATCTAGCTAATCTAGTGGGGAGGTGGAGAACCTTTGTGTCTAGCTCAGGGATTATAAATGCACCAATCAGCGCCCTGTCAAAACAGACCACTGGGCTCTACCAATCATTAGGATGTGGGTGGGGCCAGATAAGAGAATAAAATCAGCTGCCTGAGGCAGCAGTGGCAACCCTCTGGGGTCCCCTTCCACACTGTGGAAGGTTTGTTCTTTCGCTTTTTGCAAATAAATCTTGCTGCTGCTCACTCTTTGGGTCCACACTGCCTTTATGAGCTGTAACACTCACCACGAAGGTCTGCAGCTTCACTCCTGAAGTCAACGAGACCACGAACCCACCGGGAGGAACGAACAACTCCAGACGTGCCGCCTTAAGAGCTGTAACACTCACCGCGAAGGTCCGCAGCTTCACTCCTGAGCCAGTGAGACCACGAACCCACCAGAAGGAAGAAACTCCGAACACATCCGAACATCAGAAGGAACAAACTCCAGACACACCGCCTTTAAGAACTGTAACACTCACCGCGAGGGTCCGCGGCTTCATTCTTGAAGTCAGTGAGACCAAGAACCCACCAATTCCGGACACACCATGGTACAAGGACTCTGCCAATCAGATGCAGTCATAAAACACTCATGGACTCCACTCTGCTGAGCTTAAGGGAGGCAGCAGCGACAGGCATCCATGGGTGCCATCCTGGGGTGGCATTGTGGGGGGGCATTGGTGGTGCTATTGCCAGTGCCAGTGGCTGTCGGGTCTCTGGAACAGTCAAGCGTAGCTTCTGAACCTGATTTTCTGGCCCTCCGAGATTCTATTAAATATCTAATATTTTTAAAATAAATTTCTTTTTTTCTTAAAGTAGCTAGAATTTTTTAAAAAGAAGCCTGACTGAAAAACAGTGTATAAAAAGACATGCAAAGAGCAAGAAAACTGATAGGGGAGAAGAAGAAAGAAAGGCAGAGAATTACCCTTATCAGAAGACTAGGAACAATTGAATGTTTATATTAGATACGGATTAAACAAAGGTTTATTAAGCTCCTAGTACATAACATACATCATGTGGGTACTTTCTCATTCATTTCCTTATTTCATGCTGTCTACAATTTTATGAGAAAGGTAGACTTATTATTTTTAAAAACAAGAGATTTAAGACCCTAAAAAGTTGTTTTGTTGAAAGAACTAGGAATCAAATCCAGGTTTCTACTTTCAGTCTCATGGTCTCTGTGCTACACCAGAATGCCCTTCACTACACAGTCTCAGCTGAGTACAATACTGAAAATTACGCTGAACATTACATTTTAGTTTTAAGGCTTCTAGGCATTAAAATGAAGAGAAGTAGGTAGTAGATAGATGCTTGATAACTCTATCCAGGCCAGAAGATCTTATCACAAAGGAGTATGATGCCATAACATTATTTCAGAACTTTGGTCAGATAACAGTAATTCAAGCCTTAAGTAGTTTCATAATTTGTTTGAACACAAAAAACACCTGGCTGAAATTTCTGACCATCCTTAGAATTTGAAATAGTGCCAATCAATTTATTTTGTTTCATTTTTAGAAATATTCTTTGACAAGAACTCAGCATTCATTGAGAGCATAAAAGATTTGATACTTCTCTCTGGCTGCTTAAGAAATAAAAGATAAGAAAACACATTCATTTTTGAAAATAGCCAACCTACATGGAGGGGAAATGTGTAAATTAAGGGAAAAAGAAATTGGCTGAGAACCTGCTACACAATGACATAACAAAGTTTTTCTTGTCTCTTCAAGATGTTTCCTAAGAATAATAAGATCAGTTTTACCTGGAAAGAAAAATAACACTTTAATAACTATAAAAATTTAATGCTTATAAAACCGCTAATATAGGATTCATTAAATACAAATGAATATCAATGTGTTGGGCATATCCAAGAGACTACTGGATAAATTGTTACATTATAGAAAACTTTTCAAACATAAGCTAGAGGGCAGCAACGTACCATTAAACAATGTTGGTGGCTCAGAATTCAGAGCAAAGCTGAATATTAAACATAAAAGTAACTGGATTTTCAATCTAGTTACTTTGAATAAATGAAAATTGAAAAAATGTATTAGAAATACTAACAGCAGAAAGGCATTCCCAATCAGATTTGAATTGCATTTGAATATTTTTAGGTTAATAGATATTAAATAAGGGCTCAATATCAGGGGCGGGGGAAAGGAGTGTTGACAGGATACGATATTACCAATATCTAAGGGTATATTCAAGAGACGTAGAAATATGAAACCATAGAAACATTAGCTGCATTCTGTGATGTCTAAAATTAATCTAAATGTCTTAAATTTTGGATGACTCTACAAAAGATTTGAAATAAATAGGTCTGAATAGAACTAAGGAAGAAATCTTTAATAAACTATGAAAAAAAGAGAATCCAGTAATTTGTTACTTATTTGGAGGTTCATTAAAATGAATCACATTATAAGAGCTTCTACAATATCTACAAATTAAATGCTACAAAGTGCTTGTCTTCTTTCTGTGATCACTAGAAAACATACATATCAATTCACTTTTTATGAGGTAAACAGAAATTATGATACTTTAGTGTTTGAAGTGAAAAAGGATTGTTAGATAGATAATGAATTGTTGTTTAAGTTAGACACTAGGTAGTATTTTTATTCAATTTTTGAAATAATTGCTTTTGAAAGCCATTTGTAGGTAAATTATGGAGGGGAAGATACAAAACTGGACAATACATGTTTTTCTCCCACAAAGAGCTTTTAACTTTAAGTGAGAGAATAAATGTTTCTAAATGTCTATGGATGGAGGATAGAATTTATGTGGTGAGGAGAGAACAAAACAGCATAGAGGAGGATGACATTGATCAAGCAATGCGAAGTCTTGGGCTGGATCACAGATTTCTTTGGCTCCAACCACCTTTCTCACTGGATGGCAAGGGTTATAAGGTCCCATGTCCCCAGCACTTGAAGAAGGAAAAGAAATGTGGTTAGGAAGAGGCAGATACAACTAACTCTAATAGTGCTGTGTCCCGTGGCCACACTTCCTTAATTCCCTGACAAAGAACAGGCGTCTTATCTCAGACTTAGCACCTTTCTTCCTTCTCTTAACTTTCAGTGCAAGGGGTGCTTCTCACTGTTGTCAGGATCCCACCCCTCTGGCCTTCTCATACCAGTACCCAATCTCTACTGTATCTCCAGTATGTTCCTCTCCTGGTGCTTCTTTCCCATCAGAATTTAAGCACATTGACATGGTTGCAAGGTGCATAATGCACACGCGTGCGCACGCACACACGCACCCACACACACATTCACACGGAAAAAAATCTATTAATCTCAAGTACCCTTCTCACTTCTGTCCTTGTCTTTAAAATCAAATTTATTGGTTAGGTTACATGTCCTTGCTCTTTCTACTTCCTCTATTTACTCCTCATAGCTTCCCGTCACTGCCCCCAAATATTTTCGTTTCTAACTCCACCAATCCCCTTCAACTGTTCTCACCAAGGTTAATCATAACCTCCCACTTGTTAAATACAGGGGACATTTCTCATTCATGTTTTATGATAGTAAACAGAATTTGAAATTGCTGACCTCTACCTCTTTGTCAAAATTGTTTTCTGTTGACTTGAAAGGCCCTAGAGGTTCTAGATGTTCTTTCTCTGGCCACTTCTCAGCTTTTCAATGTCTTGTGAATTCCTCTTTTCTGCCTGAAATTCGATGTTGAATATTATTCAAGATCCTTCCATTCTTGGTCCTTTCTTCCCTCTAAAAATTGTCTCCACATCTTATTTATTATTACTATTATTTTCCATGGATTAAGCATTTATTTATTTGTTTATTTATTTACTTATTTTTGAGACACAGTCTCATTCTGTCACCCAGGCTGACACGATCTTGGCTCACTGCAATCTCTGCCTCCCAGGTTCAAATGAATCTCCTGCCTCAGCCTACCAAGTAGCTGGGATGGCAGGCACGCGCCACCATGCCTGGCTAATTTTTGTATTTTTAGTAGAGACGGGGTTTCATCATGTTGGCCAGTCTGGTCTTGAACTCCTGGCCTCAAGTGATCCACCTGCCTCAGCTTCCCAAAGTGCTGGGATTACAGGCATGAGCCACTGTGCCTGGCCAAGACTATTGGTTTAAAGTAATGGAAATCAAATTGAACTTGATTAAACAAAATAAGGAATTTTTTTGGTTGAGATAGAAGAGTGCCTCATGGACCCTAAGACCTTCAATGCGTCTAGGTGTTAGGAATGAATCTAACCTGAAACTGAAGCACTGTAGATAACCCAGGACATCTTTTCTATCTGTTCTTACCTCTGTTGTGTTTCTCCTCATGCCAGCGTCATCCTTTCATTCCTGCTTTAGACTGGCTTTCTCTGTTTCTTTCTCTATATGATGGCAAATGGCTGCTGAAACAACTTTCCAAATTTACATCTTTTATGTTGAACAAACAACCCGTTTGAAGCTAGTCTATTCTAGTTCAAACTCTAAATTCATTAGTTTAATGTGGGCAATGTACTGACTCCTCATCCAGTGAACTGTGGCCTGGAAGGGAGATGTCACATTGTGTGAACATGGCTTTTCCATTATAACACGGATGGGTGAGGCAAAGGAAGTCCTAGTGGGATGGCATAAAAACCCAATGATGCTGATAGTAAAGCCTATACCTTCAATTTTTACTTATAAGCAAATGATTGTCAAGTTAGTTTCTCAAAGTGTACATCCACTCAAATGTCCCACAGGTATTTCAAAGTCAACACATTGGTGTTTAATTTATCACCTCTTCCTCACTCTGTTGGCCTAAAAATCTACATATTGGTTCTTTACTATTTTTAGAGTCTTCACTGGCCTCCCTCTAGAAGAAGTCCCTTGTCACACCTGATAATTAGTCATCTGCTGCCGCCTATTGTTTCAGGCTAGGAGGGCTGGTGAGACATGCAGTCTCTTCTCTTCACATGGTAAGGGCATCCTCGAGTTCCCTCTCTTCTGCCATCTCAGTGCTATTTCAATTCTTTCTGGCACTGTAGGTGCTCTAGCCTCAGTTGTGTCCTTTATCCAATGATGGACCTAGGAGGCCTGCTGGGCAGCTTGCTTCAGCTACAGCTTCACCTCATTCCACATACTGTGGCACACAGCAGGCCTGCTGTCTGTCTCTCAATGTTCTTGACACATGTTCTTGAAAAAGTAATCTAATTTTTAGAGCCGCAATTCCCCCATCTATTAAATGAGCATGTCCTTTTTACCTATAACAACAAATCTGTTACACTAATTGTTTTCCTTTTTTTTTTTTTTACATAAAAAT
Organism: Pongo pygmaeus; assembly: GCF_028885625.2. Lineage (NCBI taxonomy): Eukaryota > Metazoa > Chordata > Mammalia > Primates > Hominidae > Pongo > Pongo pygmaeus. The sequence continues at coordinate 62,455,085 of NC_072378.2, read as the reverse complement.
ACTACATACAAAGTCAGATCCTGTTGCTAAGAAGCTTCACAAATGTATTATATTAAGCTTCTTTGGACATCCCTCTTAAGATGTGACACTAAGTGAGTGATTGTATGATTTAACTATTCAACACTTCAACTGAAAACTATGCTATGGGTTAGATTAACAGAAGCCTAAAGCCAAGTGGAGAATAAAGAAATGTCCTGACTGAAATCTGCAAAGAGCATTTGAATTGGACCCTACATGTACTATAAATCCTCATGGCTTCTCTTCATAGAATGAAACAACAACCAAGAATTCAATTGGCAAGGCCACCTGCCTCATTGAAGCTCATGGAGAAGGTGGGATAGAATGGATCCCCTGTTTCAGAAATACTTGATATTCATGCTCATGTTCCCAGTTAGAGAAGCCCTATGCTGCACAGTGACCTTATGGTTGCCAGAGCTGTTTCTCTGTCTCACTGGTATGAGAGAAAAGAAAAGAACAGTGAAAAAAGTGAGGCAGTTTCAGGATTCACAGTGGTTACAGGATGCCCTGAAATAGCACTGTTCAAAGTGACTTAAACTGGGGTCCTTGTAGCAGCAGAAGCATTAGCTCTGAGCTTTTTAGAAATGCAAACTGTCAGGCTCAGAAATGTGTATTTTCACAAGGGCTCTAGGCATATTCTCTGAATGCTTAAGTTTGAGAAGCACTGTCCTGTAAGATCAAGACCTGTCCAATAGTTCACAGAGGTTTCCATAAGCCCTGAATCTGAGGGGAAAAAAAATCCACAGAATCTCATACCTAGAATATCTTCTTAATATCTGAGGAAGGCTTTTACATGCTTAAAAAAGTATGTTATCCACTGTGCTGTTAGGTCCAATGTGATGACTATTAATCAAGATTGCAGCTAAGACAGTTAATACCTTCTTGACATGTGAATGATCTCATTTCACTTCATCACATTTCTTTTAGGAAGGAGAGAGATTCTATAGAGAATAGTTTCTGATTGAATGGCTTCTGTCTTATATGGTTTGGGATATTTTTAAGAATATAATTTTGGCAGCACGTTTAACCTTTTTGAGCTATCTGATATTCCCAGGAGGGAAAATTCTTGCAATGTCAAGAGATCACATGGTTTTTGTTTGATACTAGTTGGAGTTATGCAACACCTCTTTATTCTTGTTAATAATAAGTGCAGATTTTCATAAGACAGAAACAGCTATTTCAGGATATGTACTTACAACAGGAAAGGACATTTTACACATTGCATTTGCCCACAGTACTGTAAAGAATTCTGAAATGCATTATTCACATCAGATTCACACACACACACACACGCAGACAGAGAGAGAGAGTAATGGGATAGAAGGAAATAATGTATTTATCTGTAATAGATCTAAATCTCTACAAAGAAACACAAACAACTGTACAACCTGAAAAAGTATAGTCACTAGGCTTATTGGGGAAGTGGAGTGTGGAGTCTTACATGGTGTAGTCTCTGGAATTAGACTATCTGAGTTGGAGGCTCAGCTCTACCACTTATTATCTCTTGAGTCTTCGGGTAGTTTTGTTGGAGGCTCAGCTCTACCACTTACTATCTCTTGAGTCTTTGGGTAGTTTTTTTTTTTTTTTAACCTTCTGTGCTCAGCTTCTGCATTGGTAAAATGAGGGTCACAATAAAACTTCAAAAGTCAATGTGAGGATTAAAATCAGTTAATGCATGTAGAACTACTAAAATAGTACCTGATATTTGTTAAGCATGCATTTAAATTTTTTAAAAAATTTTTTGTTTGTTTGTTTTTTTAACGATTCCAGTTGGAGAAGGAAGCAGGAATTAAGTATTTGCAAATGACCTTCAGAATTTTTAATCTTTTGTGACAAGAGAGAAGACATGTATTTCTCTTTACCACGCCCACACAGTTTGAGACCTCTTTAGTTGGGGACTACAGCTTAAAAAAAGGAGTTCCCTTGGGGGCAGACATGCTGTGCATGCTGGGGGGAGAGGAGGAAGCAAATGTGGGACTAGTTTCAGGCTTTTAATCTCAATATGTTTTGGCCTCTTGGCTTGTTTCCTTCTTTCCATTCTCAATAATTTTCATTGCTTTGGATAGGATAAAGGAGCACTATTTTTTTGAGTGTGTGTGATTTTTTAAAAATAATTTACTTCATTACTTTTAATAGACTGCCGAAGTATTTAGTTTTTAACTGGCAGAAAATATAATGATATATCAGATTCAAGCAGTCCCTCAAACATCATTCTTCACAGTTAAATTCTATATACATTTAAGAAAAATAGGATATTCAAAAGTGAAACTTTCTGGAAGATATCTTACAGATTTGTATCTGTCTATAAAGTTCAAAAGAATCTTTCTAGCACACTAAATCACAATGTATTTCTTGAATAGACAGGACTGAAATACAGGGTTGTTCACTCATTTTCTTACTACTAAGCACACATTTACAAGTTAGAGAAGAAATATGCAGAGTTAAGAAAAAGACAGATTTCAATAATTTATAAAAAGGACAAAATCCCAACATATATAAAAAAAAGTTTGACACTGAGTTTCTTCTGAAAAGAGCTTATTTTATTAAATTTCAAGAAAAGTAAGCCTATTCTAATGAGTAACAGATTTATAATCTTTTAAACAATAACTCTTTCCCAATGAAAAAATCTATAAATTTAGGAAAAATATTATAAATTAGTTATGGTATTTAGACCAATAAATAGCATAAAATTTTATACACTTTATGGCTTCTTTTATATAATTTTAAAATTTGACAATCTTCCCACAGTATACTTTTTTTCTGAAGATTTAAAATATCACTCCTCAAATAATAATCTATTTTATGCTATGTTATTTAGTTTTGTAGTTCAAATAATGATGAATAGACTTTTCTAAATAGGAAATAAAATGTGGGCAAATGAAGATAGTCACTAGCAATCTCAAAGTATTTATAAAATATAGTTAATCTTAAAGTGAATTAGCACTAAAGATGATCACATTGTTATTTCCCCTCTCAGATTTGGGCATATTTATACTATGAACTTTGTTATTAATAATTTCGCTACGGAAGGGCTTCTACTGAGAAATTCACAATGAATTAACAAAATGTCAAGTTTTATTACCATAGAGAGACATAATACAATCCTTTGGGATCCATATTAAATCAGAGTTTCACCGTAAAGTGACTCAGTTGGTTTCATGCTACTGCACAGTGAATAGGAGTCTCACAATAAAGCTACAGTATGAGCTTCTATATCATACAGTAAATCAATAGTGTTTTACAACAGAATTAAATGGTAAGCTTCTCTGTACTTTAAATCAATGTAGATTCACAATAGGTTTCACCTTTTAGCTTCTATGAATTGCATGGTAAATCTGAAGTCTTTATTCATTTTAAAACTGGATGGTTGCCATCACATTAGACAACAAAGCTAAAGGCAGACCATTTCTGATAAGAATGAAGTCCTATTAGCAAACTTGCCTCAAAATAGCTAATGAGTTTCTCAGGAAAAAAGTAGTTACCTCTATTATGTCAAATGTTGGAATCACTTGGAGGGAAGAAGTAAAATCTTCTGGAGATGACAAGACAGTTTCTGAACCACAAACTCATGAAGAAACTGAAAACTAAGAGAAGTATTTCTGCTGTTGGGAGGTAAGATGACAGTGGAAAAAAGGATTCAGCAAGAAAAAGAAACTTGCAAGAGGGAAGAGGATGGTATGCTGGTCAAACATTGAAAAATCCCATCCATGAATAGTAAAATCTATTCTTTCTTTCCAGAGATAGTTACTTGACTTCATGGTCTTCTTTTTTATTCTTTTTTTTTTTTTGAGATGGAGTCTTTCTCTGTCGCCTAGGCTGGAGTGCAGTGGTGCAATCTTGGCTCACTGCAACCTCTGCCTCCTGGGTTCAAGCAATTCTCCTGCCTCAGCCTCCCGAGTAGCTGAGATTGCAGGTGCCTGCCACCACACCCAGCTAATTTTTGTATTTTGAGTAGAGATGGGGTTTCACCATGACGGCCATGCTGGTTTTGAACTCCTGATCTCAAGTGATCTGCCCACCTCATCCTCCCAAAGTGCTGGGATTACAGGCATGAGCCATCGCACCTGGCCCCATGGTCTTCCTTAATTAAAACAGTTTCGGGATGTAGAATTAAGGGGAAACAATTTTTTTTTTTTAGATGGAGTCTCAGTCCATCGCCAGGCTGGAGTGCAGTGGCACGATCTCAAGGGGAAACAATTTCTATAAAGATGTTTTACCTTGAAACGTTTTCTCCATTATGGAAAATGCCTGCATTTTAGTAGAGCATTATTAATTTTCTATAGACTAAATTGAAGTAGGGTGAATTCAGGTGGTTTTAGTTTTTTAAAGGGAGAGGGAATTGTAAGTACCAAATTCAATTTTAAAGCAATTTTCTTTATAAAACAAACATGTAGATGTTTTAGACAATCCGAAGTTTGAAGTTTCCAAGTACATACAGAACTAAACGTTTTGGAGATGTGGAAGATACTAATTATGCCTTACCTTTCTTTTAAGTATGAAAAACCTAAGGTTTTGAAAATTGTATATGACTTCCTCAGGGCTCGTAGTTACTGACAGAATTACAACAATTTCAGGATCAGCCTGGTACTTTTTTGTTGTTGTTGTTGTACAATGTCAGCTTCCTGCTATCCCATATTTAAATAGGATTTTGTGTGTGTGTGTGTGTGTGTGTGTGTGTGTGTGTGGTTACTGGAACTTGTACAATTTCAGGATCAGCCTGGTACTTTTTTGTTGTTGTTGTTGTTGTTGTACAATGTCAGCTTCCTGCTATCCCATATTTAAATAGGATTTTGTGTGTGTGTGTGTGTGTGTGTGTGTGTGTGTGTGTGGTTACTGGAACTTGTAAAATATTTTTACCCTTGAATTTGCCCTTTTATGTGCATTTTGCTGTGTTTTATTATATTTATTTATTTATTTATTTGAGACGGAGCCTTTCTCTGTCGCCCAGGCTGGAGTGCAGTGGCGCGATCTCGGCTAACTGCAAGCTCCGCCTCCCGGGTTCACGCCATTCTCCTGCCTCAGCCTCCCTAGTACCTCCCTAGTAGCTGGGACTACAGGCACCCGCCACAACACCCGGCTAATTTTTTGTATTTTTTAGTAGAGACGGGGTTTCACCGTATTAGCCAGGATGCTCTCGATTTCCTGACCTCGTGATCCACCCGCCTCGGCCTCCCAAAGTGCTGGGATTACAGGCGTGAGCCACCGTGCCTGGCCACATTTTGCTGTGTTTTAAAATCTTTTTTTTTTTTTCCCTAGAGGAATTTTGAATCAAATTGTATTTTAGGTTCTAAACTTGTTTTCAAACTCATTTACACTTGACTCATAAAATTCTGAGCTTGTTCTGCTGGAGTTTGTGCCCATCCCATCCCCTGATTTAAATTGACTTAGATATGAACTGGAGGTCATTTTAAAATTTTCTCTACTTCCCAATCACCAGTCAGAGTGTTGCTATTTTATTTCACGTTCTTATGACAGACACTGAGGAAAGCATCCCAACCCTTCAGGTGATTTAAGAGCACACTGGACCAGATTCAAACACATTAGGGGAAAAAAAGGAGTGGAGGTAGATTTTAGATAAGAAGTATATTCAAATGTGTTCCAGAAAAAAATGCCAGCAGGTGTCGATGACTCATAGCCTTCCAGTCCTTTATCACCTCATTAGCTTTGATTGCCTGACCCTGGATGCTCACCCTGGCTTCCTGTTTTCTCTGAGGAATCTGAATTATCCCCCACTCAACTTAAAGCTTTTACCAACAATGCCCTTTGGGAATTGGAGTAGCAGAGAAATGCTGTGTAAAAAATGTTGTATCTGTTTTTGGCACCTTTACTGCTAAACGTCAATCATCTTTGAGATTTTAATTTTATCTTCTGTGTGCCCAGTCTTACACAGACAAAACAGGCAGTTATAAGGAGCCTAGAGTGCCTAACAATTCTGCCTTTCTTCCCATTACAGTTCTGAAATACACAAAGCGACAAAGTTTTAAGCAAAAATTTTCAATAGAGATTATATAACTCTCTCTGTGTGTGTGTTTGTGTCAGCGTTTGTGCGTGGATTTGTGTAAGCAAGTTAGAAATAGAGTATAACCTACATTTCTTTTAGTGAGTGAGAGGTAATGTTTACATTCAGCTTAAATAACTGTTGGATAAATAAATGAAATTACGATACATTGTTCTTTCACATTTCAGTTTTGAACACTTAAATATTTTGATCCAGTGGAAGACAAGCCACCTAGAAGCTGCAAACGCAGTTCCCTGCTCCCTGTTGGAGCTATAGTCAAGATGGAGATGGATGTTCACATGTCATCACATTCAGGGTGACAACTCTGCAACTCTAGCCCAGAGAGTGCAACACTGAAAAGAGAGAGGAGAACTGCAGGACAAACAACCAAAATAGACTGTAATGGTAGGTAGCTGGTCACACAGGAGCAGGGCAGGAGAGAGCTCCCTACCCCCAAGGAATGTCAGGCTACCATCAGGTGATGGTCAGGCACTTGTTACACAGTCTCTCTAAAATAATAATTGGTTGCAGCAGCACCAGGGAAAGGCAGTCTTCCAATAGAAACACCTGAAACTGGTGATCAGCAGCTTCCTGATAAGATCTCAGGAGTTGGGTGAGTGCACGCAAGCATGTGCACTAAGAGGCAACAGAGCGGATGACCTTCCTTTAGGAACACTGGACTGGTAAGGAAAAAAAACCTCAAGTGAGCATGTATACAATTCCAGTAAACACACTGCACATGCTCCCTCCCAAGTGCTAGCAGGCCACTGCGCATGTGGAGAGCCCACTGAAAAGGAAGAATCAGGGGATAAGGAACACAAGACCCTGGAATCATGCTAATGTATAAAACCCTAAGTCAATGGTTAAACTGTACACTTACTCTCTCAAGTCGCCTGCTTGGCCCTCTTCCAAGTGTACCTTACTTCCTTTTATTCCTGGTTTAAAGTTTAATCAACTTTCACTCCTGCCCTAAAACTTGCCTCAGTCTCTCCTTCTGCCTTATGCGCCTCAGTCAAATTCATTCTTCTGAGGAGGCAAGAACTTAGGTTGCTGCAGACCTGTACAGATTCGCTTCTGATAACAAAACTCAGACTGGTTATTTCCACCCTTAGAGATTCTCGATATTGGCTGCATATTGTAGTTACCTGGGGAGCTTTAAAAATACTTAAAAAATATCCCACCTCCAGACATCCTGATGTGATTGATCCGGGCCAGGGCCTGAACATCAGGATTTCAAAGATGTCAAAAGGTGATTCTAATATGCAGCCGAGTCATTCTTAAGCTTGGCCTTAATGAAGTATTGACTATCAGTTCTGCTTTTGATTTAGCCAGTGGTTCTCAAACCTGCCTGTGAATGAGAATCACCTTAGAAGGTTTCACAGAGATTTCCTAGGCTTCTTCCCAGTTCACCTAAACAGAATTACTTGAAGGAGGTGCCCCCAAAATTTGCATTTAAGAGAATACCTTTTCAATGATATTTTAGCAGCCAGACATTGAGAAACAGAATTATTTGTCTGCTCTGACAATTACTAAATTAATTTCTACTGGTTTATGTCTGTTGCACTCAAAGGAACTTCAGTTGTTAGTACTACTCATAGCTGATGACGGGGAGGAGAGTGTGCAGGGAAGTGGAAGTTATGCTGGAAAATACCTTCCAAGAGTGAAGAAGAATAGGGGGAATATAAAAAAGGAAGAGAAAATTTTTGTGTAAATTCAGTACTATTTAGTAATAAACCTATCTTTTGACTTATGTAGAAATAAATCAAGTAACTTTCTAATGTTGCAGAAAGAGCTGGATTTGCATCCCAGAGATGCCAGTTACCAATATGTAAACTTGAGAGATATGTGTTTCTAGCTATGAAATGGATATAGCACCACCTCTTCTCTGGGGTTGTTGTGAGATAACATATGGAAGGTTCCTAGTACAGTCTTCATGTGGCTGATAGTAAGAGGCAGCCATTATTTTCATAATATACATATTATAAAAATATATATGTATAAATGTGTATATATGTATTATACATTGACTGCTAATACATACAGAGAGGATTATAAGGAGAGAAGGAAAATTAGGCAGAAGTATACCAACCCTGGAATAATCATAAACCTTAACTGTCATCCAATAAAGAAAAACAAAAATTTCAAGATTGTTTTTAATTTTAGTCTTTTTATTACATTGTTTTAAAAATGTAGTTGGTCTCAAAAATGCAATTTTATTTTGAAATATTTTCGTTAAAAAATCATTAGCATCTTCTACCTAATTATCTAAAAACCTTTGCGATTATCACCAGTATTATAATCATCCACAGAATTATTATTTTTCCATCTTAGATATGCAAAAATAGCCCAAAATATCAATTTTGGCTTAATTATACTGTATTTTACTTTCTGTTTTCCAAAACTCTATACATCTCTCAAATTATAGGAAAATAAGTGAAATTTGACTCTGATATGTATTAACTATGGTATCTATTTGACATGATACATCAATTTTAATATATTTAGGTCTCTGAACAGTCCATGTAAACAGCAGACTGGCTGTATTTCTATGATTATAAACAGCAAAAAGACTTAAAATATCTCCTGATCTGTCAATAGAAAATAATCTCATCTACTATCTTCATTGCCTAGTTTCAGATAGAAGAAAGAGAGGGACAGAGAAAGAGAGAAAGAACAAGGAAGGTATGCTACTGCAGTCATGTATCACTTAATGATGGGAATACAGTTGGAGAAATTATTTGTTAGGTGATTTTATCATTGTGTAAGTATTTATATAAACCTAGGTCATATAGCCTACTACACACCTAGGGGGTATATACCAATGTAGTTGGTATTCAACCAGGATCTTGTGAATATATGGTTGGGTGTATATACCAATATAGCTATGTGGCAAAGCCATACACTTTGTTACCATACTGAATACTGTTGCCAATTTTAATGTGCTGGTAAGTATTTGTGTATCTAAACAAAAAAAAATACAGTAAAAATAAGATATTATAATCTTATGGGACCATTGCCAGAATTGCCTTTATATGGGACACGACTGTATAACAGAATTTCCTCCTTTCTTAGTATGACCCCCAACACACAATACCTCCAAGACTTGCAAGTCATAGGACAACTATCCCTTTTTACAAAATATACACTAGTGTCCTATTTTTTAAAGCATCATTAGTTACTACCCCAGGCCTAGAAATGCACAGAAGAGGCTGGGCGCGGTGGCTCACTCCTGTAATCCCAGCACTTTTGGAGGCTGAGGCGAGCGGATCACCTGAGGTCGGGAGTTCGAGACCAGCCTGACCAACATGGAGAAACCCTGTCTCTACTAAAAATACAAAAAATTAGCAGGGCGTGGTGGCACATGCCTGTAATCTCAGCTACTCTGGAGGCTGAGGCAGGAGAATCTCTTGAACCTGGGAGGCGAAGGTTGTGGTGAGCCGAGATCATGCCATTGCACTCCAGCCTGGGCAACAAGAGCGAAACTCCGCCTTGGAAGAAAAAATAAATAAATAAATAAAAGGAATGCACAGCAGAATTCATAAGGGAAAGAAGACCACCAAGGCCTCAGTGGTAATAGGGATGTGAGAACCACAGGCGTATGTTCTCTAGGTGAGTAACTCCAGGGGGATAAAGAACAGAAGCAGTGAATTTCATAAAATAACTTAAGGTTATGGTGTGAGGGCTTCAAGCTATAAGCCACACTGCAAAACAAATATAAGAAATTAACTGGTTTTAAAGATAAGAGGAGAAAAGAAGACTCCAAGTTGACTTCAATAATAAAGGTCATTTATAGTGTTGTATAACATTATAATGTTTGATACAGTTTCAATGTAAGTTCCTGCCAAATCTCATGTTGGATTATAATCTCCAGTATTGGAGGTGGGGCCTGGCAGGAGGTGTTTGAATCATAGGGGCAGATCTCTCATGAATGGTTTGAGTGATAAATCACTTGGCAATAAGTGAGCTCTCTGAGTTCACGTGAGATCTGGTGGCTTAAAGTGTGTGGCACCTCCTCCCCCACTCTCTGTCATCTGCTCCTGCTTTTGCCATGTGATGTGCCTGCTCCACCTTCCCCTTCTGCCGTGATTGAAGGCTCCCTGAGGCTTTACCAGAAGCCAAGCAGATGTTAGCACCATGCTTCCTGTAAAGCCTGAAGAACCATGAGCCAATTAAAACTCTTGTCTTTATAAATTACCCAGTCTTAGGTATTTCTTTTTTTTTTTTTTGAGACAGCGTCTCGCTCTGTCGCCCAGGCTGGAGTGCAATGGCATGATCTCAGTTCACTGCAACTTCCGCCTCCTGGGTTCAAGCAATTCTCCCGCCTCAGCCTCCTGAGTAGCTGGGACCACAGGAGCCCGCCACCACGCCCAGCGAATTTTTATATTTTTAGTAGAGACAGGGTTTCACCATGTTGGCCAGGAAGGTATTTTTTACAGCACTGCAAGAATGGCCTAATACAATGTTGATGGCGAATAGCTTATTAAATTAGTTTGTATTTTATTAGCATTGTAGACTAATTAGCTTCAATGTGTGGTTCATTCTCTAATGACTCTCACAATATTTCTGAATGACAACCAGGGTGGAATGGACCAGAGCAATTATGCATTAGGATATGCTAAGAATGCTAGGCATTTTTCACAATAGCCAAGTAGCATTTATTAGGTGGGAGATTAATATGCCTCCCATTATTTGCGCAAAAGAATGTAGCTCTGAGATTGGACTCACATCATTAACAAAAGGACAGATTCTTCCAGGCTGGAGGATTTAGGTCTTTACAGTGCATGTGCTCTCCAAAGAATTTTTCAGTCAGAATAACGAGTAATCTAAGAGCCTAGTAACAGTTGAGCCTTCCCAGGGCAGTGTACACCTGGTCATTTTTGATAGGGAAGTAACTTAGGTAACCAATGCCCAAGTCTTATCCTGTGTTTCCTATTTTGGATCTTGGATGCCAAAATAAGTGCATGCCTCCTTATAAGTTTTCTTGTGTTTGTGCAGTGACATCTTATACACATATTTTTTCTCACTGTTGATATATCCACAAATAATATGGATATTAATCCTTCTTACATACAGATTAATCTTTTTGAAGTACAGTTCAGATACTGTCACATCCTGAACAAGAACAACCATGACTCACAGCTGCCTACAGCACAATATTTATATTCCTTCACACTTAATTCGGTGTGCATTTTCCTTGAAGACACCATAGCCCAGCAAAATGCAACTATTTAAAATCCTGTTTTCAATTGGCATTTCTCACCTCTGTACCTGCTTTTGCTCTTGGTATTCCTTTCACTTGAACTGCGCTTTATCCACATCTCTATCTGTCCAGATCTTCTGTCTTTCTAAAGCTAGCTACAATGTTTTCGTCACCATTCTATCCTTCAGTCCCTTTATGCCACACATTCCATTTAAAGTGTGTGTGTGTGTGTGTTTGTGTGTGTGTGTTTTCTTGGAATTTCTGGTCTAGCTTGCACATTAGGAGGAGATTTTGTGAATATCACAAACTCAACCAGGATCTTGTGAATAATCAATGTAACATCCTAAGTCAGACTCAAATCAGTGAACATTTTCTCACATCTAACATAGACAATTTCCATGTCAATGTTACAATGTCTTCTTCAAAGTCTTATTAGTTCAGCCCCCTTGCCATATGCTGAAATAGAAAATATCTAATCTTGGTTTTAATGAGGTCCATTATTAAGAGACCCAGAGGGAGATGCAGTCAGAGGAAACTTTTGATATTTCTCTTCAGGTATTTCATCTAGTGCACTTATTGTTTAATGTCTTGTCTTAGTATATTTGCACTTGCTAAGTTTCTAGTACAAGATCCTGCTAATATCTAGTACAGTAAGGCTTTGGCGAATGCCTGAAATCTTTGCCTGAAGTATTCTGCTTATTTTTTATTTTCTTCATGTCCAGTCTATAAATCTAAGGAAAACGAGAAACCTGCAGAACAAATAGGATAAGGGCAATGAAAGCATTTCTAACTACCGAACTATACCCTAATTACAAGCTGTAGAATATTTTAAAACAAAACAGGATGCAGATAGTCTTTCATTATTTGAGAAAATAAAATGTAAGATATTAGAGAAGGTGTTATTTATGCTAAAAACTTAGAACTAGAAACCACAGAAGGAGCTGAGATAGGTTGGTCAGGGCAAAGGACCAGCCTGACCAACATGGAGAAACCTCCTCTCTGCTAAAAATACAAAGTTAGCCGAGCATAGTGGCACATGCCTGTAATCCCAGCTACTTGGGAGGCTGAGGCAGGAGAATCACTTGAACCCACAAGGCGGGGGTTGCAGTGAGCCGAGATTGCACCATTGCACTCCAGCCTGGGCAACAAGAGAGAAACTCTGTCTCAAAAACAAACAAACAAACAAACAAACACAAACTCTGCATGTTTAGCTGCATGACCAGACCGATCCTAGTTCACTCATTGAGTGTTCCCGTTTAAAACCTATCAGACAGTAAGTGAGCTCCTTGAGAACAAGTTCCATATTTTATTCCCCTTTACGATTCCTTCAATATGATGCTTTGTATAGCATAAGCACTTGAGAAATAATTATTTAATTAAAGAAATAAAACTGATATTGCTGTGTGTTATGTGAAAATATTTACAGTTTTGAGCTTGAGTGTCAGCTTGGTCGTGTACTAACTTAATGATACGAGTAAATCGTTTAAATTCTCAAGTTTTTAGTTTAACCATCTGTAAAAATAAGTTAGTAATGATATCAAATTTACAGTTTTATTGCAAGGATTAATGAGTATGCTTAAAAATTTCTATCCTGTTTGTATTCATTTATTCAACATGCAGCTAATGAATGTTGAACAGCCTGCTCTGTCCTAGGCAGAGTTCTATGATATTTTGGTGTATGTCAGTAAACAGAATAGATAAAAAACTCTTGCTATCATAGAACTTGTGTTATAGTTAGGAAGAAACAATTTAAAAATCAATCAATCAATCAGCCAACCAATCAATCAATTGCATAGAATGTTAGAAGGCCACAAGTGCCCTGGAAAGAAGAAAAAGATCAGGGAGAGAGGATGGAAATCACAGGGTGTGACCCAGGAGCCATACTACAGTATTGAATTGAGTATTCAGAGCAGGCTGTGAAGGTGATTTAAGCAATGTTTGAAAGAGGTGAGGGAGTTAGTTAAGTAGATATCAGGGAGAAAAGTCTTCTGGGGTAGGCCAATATCCTTGGGTAGAAGGATTTGTCTGGAGGATTTCAGGGGAGGCTACAGGTGGGTGAGTGGGCAGAGAAAGGAGTTGGAGATTACAGTCAGAGAAGTAAGGATGGGAGTAAGCAGTGGTAGACATTTAGGGCCTAGTAGGGTCTTGTCAATATTTTTGGTTTTCCTTTGGGTCAAACTGGGTACTGTTGCAGGGGTTGAGCAAAAATGATATGACCTGCCTTTTGTTTTACTCATGTTTAGTGTGTGGAACACAGTGGACACCCAGTATACCTCTGGCAATGCTTATGAATTAAAATTCATATTTTTGATGATTACTCATGATTTTCTTTGATCACAATAGCATCTGCAGCATGCTAAAATGGTCAACAAAATAAAACAAACAAGGAAATTTCCATCGGCCTATCGCCAGTTGTCTAGGTTGACTGAAGATTATTAATAATGTATTTGAATTTTTTTTCCCAAAGAGTTAGATCTTAGAAAGTGAACAAATTCCAACTTATAAAAAAGTCAGTATGAAATGTCCTATCTTTTCTTCTTAAGTGCTCTGGAAATTTATGACAAATTTTGGGAGAGTTTAAAATAATTCAGTTTTCTTAAACATTATACCACTTTTCTACTAAGAGGGATTTTTCTGACTTATGCCTGGTAGAAGTGTTGAGCGAGACCTTCAACCTCTAGTGACTGAGCTGATTTCACTGATTTCAGTCTGGTTATTGTCCTATTTGGGGTTTAGTTAGTTGCACTGCTTTTCCCTTTTGCTCAGACCCTTATCCAGGTCTCTCTGTTACTCATGCTGCTTGGCACTACCAGAACTTTAGAACTTGCACAGAATGCCTAATTTTCTTCTTTTCTGACTTGCCACTACTTTCTTCCAGAAATTACCTTACTTCTAATCAAAAGAAACAATTTAAGACATCCTTTTCTTACTTTCAAAGAGTCCTGAGAGCACAGTCACAACAACTATACTAGTTACAATTTAATTAAATGACATTCTTTGCTCAATAAATTACTACATCCATACACATTTAGTCTTCAAATTATCTCAGAAGGAAAAAAATTCTCACAAATTTGGCAAATGCTCATAAAACAAATGTTTGAATTCCTTTACCTTTAAAATCATTTCATGCAATTTATTGACAGATCTTTGGTCCATAAAATGACAATACTTTCTGAAATTTATTATGTGCCATTCAAACATATTGATGATGTATTTGATACAGTAAAAATAGTTCATTTTTCTTAGTTTTCAATATAGCTATCATTATATCTCCATAATTTGTTTCAAAGATTTAAAATACTAGTAAGTGATTTTTTTAATACATTGCTGTACATTGAGGTAGACAGAATAATGGTTTCCCAAGGATGCCCATGTCCTAATCCCTGGAACCTGTGACTATGTTCCTTACATGACAAAAGGGACTTTGAAATGTAATTTGGTTAGGGATCTTGAGATAGTGAGAGCATGCTGAATTATCTGGGTGGATGTAATGTATCATAATTATAAACGTCCTTTTAAGAAGGAGGCTGGATAAGTAGATAACAGAAAGAAGGTCCCAGGGTAGGCCAAAGAGGGTCAAAGTTAGAGAAGCTGATGTGGCAAGAGCAGAGGCTGGAGTGATATGGCCACGAGTCAAGGAATGGTGGCAGCCTCCAGAATCTGTAAGAGGCAAAGCAGGTTCTCGCTAAGAGCCTCCAGGAGGATTTTGTTGGAACCTGAGGACACCTTGATTTTGGCTCAAGGAGACTGATTTTGGACTTCCCATCCCCAGACCTCTAAAGTAATAAATTTTGTTTTAAGCCACCAAATTTGTGGTAATTAACAGCTGCAATAGAAAACAAATAAAGCATGTCTATGTGATGAAAACAAATCCACATTTTAAAAAGTTGATAACAAGCAGGTTTATGTAGTCAATATATTTGTTGGTACAGAAATGCAGAGTAAGAAATAGGATTCAGTTTTATTTTTATGTAATTCATTATAGGTGCAAAACTAAAGCCAAACAGTGTCTCATAAGTTTTTTTAAAAATTATTTTATTTTTTTTTTGAGACTGAGTCTCACTCTGTCGCCTAGGCTGGAGTGCAGTGGTGCGATCTCGCCTCAGTGTAAGCTCCGCCTCCCGGGTTCACGCCATTCTCCTGCCTCAGCCTCCCGAGTAACTGGGACTACAGGCGCCCGCCACAACCCCGGGCTAATTTTTTGTATTTGTAGTAGAGACGGGGTTTCACCGTGTTAGCCAGGATTGTCTCGATCTCCTGACCTTGTGATCCACCCGTCTCGGCCTCCCAAAGTGTTGGGATTACAGGCATGAGCCACCGCGCCCAGCCCATAATATCTTTTTGAATACATGATTGGAGGCATAACCAACAGTTCAGCAATTTATGAGATTATCCTGGAGCTAATGTGTTTGAATGAGATGTCAGAGACATTTGTAGTTAAAACTGGGAAGAAACAAACCTCATTGTTGATTGCTGCCCATCACTACCCCTTTCTGGGGTCTTTCATCACTAGTGTCACCTCCTCCATCTGATTCTTACTTCTGCTCTATGGTAAAGTGAAAAATCTGATAAACTGTTACTGCATTATTATGCTTAGTTTAATTTGTTGAATATAACCAGAGGTATTTATATTGTTGAATAGGTATTTATATATTTTGAAGAAATCCAAAGGAAGAAAACACTGATGGGAAGAATTTTTTTTTTTTTTTTTTAGATGGAATTTCGCTCTGTTGCCCCGGCTGGAGTGCAGTGGCGTGATCTTGGCTCACTGTGAGCTCTGCCTCCCGGGTTCAAGGCGATTCTCCTGCCTCAGCCTCCTGAGTAGCTGGGACTACAGGCTTCCGCTACCACCCCCGGCTAATTTTTTTTTTTGTATTTTTAGTAGAGACGGGGTTTCACCGTGTTAGCCAGGATGGTCTCCATCTCCTGACCTTGTGATCTGCCCGCCTCGGCCTCCCAAAGTGCTGGGATTACAGGCGTGAGCCACCATGCCGGGCCACCGTCAGGAAGATTTTAAGTATCATGAAATGTAAGAGAAACTGGGCAGGGCTAGAAGACGTGATGGGGGTTCTCAAATTTCAACATATGGTGGTATGTTACCATACTGTGCATAGTGCAGAAATTTCAACCTGATTTATTTTGAATTTTTAAAACTTTTCAATAATAATTTTTGCTCAGTGTAAAAAATTTTGAAAGTATAAATACAATAAAGTGTAATATTACTATAATATGAAGCCATATTAACAATCACTAATAATATTGTTGGGTACTTCTTTCTGACATTATTTCAGGTTTTTTTAAAAAAAAATTACACTTTACATTTTTCATCTTTTTTCACTTAACATTGTGTCATGAGAATTTTTGTTGAAATTTTGTTGATTAATAACATTGTGTTTCTTTGATTTCTTTTGAAAATTAATTATTTTAATAGTTTATTTGAACTTTTGTGACTTATCTGTTCATTATTAGTGTTAGGAGGGAGCAGGATTTTTTTTTTTTGTCATTTAAAATCATCTTACATAGTAAGAACACTAATCATGTATCTATTGTAATTATTGTTTAAATAATATTAAATGTTTTCCCAGTCTCTTATATGTCTTTTATTTCTATTTTAATGGGCTTTGCTATTTTGATATTCAAATTTTATGCAATTCAATCCATCAATCTTTTCTGTTGAAATTTCCTTTGTTATTTTTAATCTTAGAAAGTTCCTCCCTCAAGATATTTATATTTTATATATAGATTATTATATTTAATATGATATTATTTTAAATTTTAAAATAATGTCTAAATATGATATTTTAGATTTTAGATTCATTTGTATTTTCTTATGAATTTTAAATCTGGATTTTAAATTACTGGTTTTACTGATTTATTTAATATTAATTTGAGCTCACTTAGACCTCTTAGGATTTATTTGGAAGTGTGTTGGGAGATAATGCTCTATGGGTCTTTCATGATTTGGCACAATTTGTGTTGAAAGGCACTAATTATTCTTTGTTTCACACTCTCTTTTCAAGGATATTGGTCTAGCAAGCAGGCTTGGAAGATAGGCATAGTGTCTCCCTTCAGAGCAAAGGGCAGGCATGCTTACTGAACATTATAAAATATTCAGATTTCCTGAACTTAGGGTTCCTCTTTTGTACTGCAACTCACATATATGCAGATATCAATCTGGGCTCATTTCATCCCCACTCTTGGACCTGGCGTCAATAAACACTGATGCAAGTATGCTTGGGCTCAGAAGAGCTGAGGGCAGTAAAGTTCTTTATCTCTAACATAGCATCCATGAAACTGGCATACTAACTTACTGGCTTTTGAATAGTGAATAATCTTAGACATTTTGCTATTCTTGACAAGTAAACTATTTAACTTTAAATAACAGCTGATAAAATACTTGCTCATTAAGCAGGTCTATATCAACATTTTATTATATTTTCTACATGTACTTTAAAATATCCAAGGCATGTGTCTTGGTCAGGTTTGTACAGCTATAACAGAATACCTGAGAGTGGTTAATTTATTGGCTTATTGTTCTGGAGGTGAGAAGTCCAACATTGAGGGGCTGGCATCTCGTGATGACCTTTCTGCTGTATCATCTCATGGTGGAAGGGCAAAAGAGGATGAGAGAGTAAGAAAGGGCAGAACTCATTATTTTATAACGAACCTACTCCCTTGATAATAAACTCATTTTTGAGATTAATTCATTGCATTAATTCATTCCTGAGGGCATTGCCTCCATGATAAACATCTCTTATTAGGCCCCACCTCTCAACAACACTGCACTGAGGACAAGTTTCCAACACATGAACATTTGGGGACACATTCAAACCGTAGTAGCATGGTTTGTATCTTTAATGCTACAATAGTGTGAATGCTGTACTAGAAGAAATAAGGGACTTTTCTCCAATAGTTAGGTCTTTAAAATGAGTTAGTATTTTGAGATTCATTTGATCGCATTTATAAAAAATTTATTAATAAAAATCAGTGTTTCACAGTTTTGAGACTTATTCTCACTTTAAATTGCTTGGCTAAGCAATAGGTCATACTTAATCAGGGGAGCTAAACTAACATTTTTTGGATAATGAACCAAAAGCATAAAAAATTCATTTAGGAGATCATGCATCAGATATTTGCAGATGAAGAAAAACTTAATAAATATTTAGAACCCCACAAATTAACACACCAGTCTTCCATATATATATAAGCATATATATATGCTAGTGCATATATATAGTTTTATATATATAATGTATGTATAATATATATGTACATTCAATACCAACACAGAAATTATGCTATGATATAAAAGCAATAGAAAGAAACTGCAAATTTCAACTGATCTTTTTAATATTAAGTGCAAACAAATGCTACTTGAATATTTTTTCAGTATGAAAAAAGGTGAAAATAACTATTTTATTGTTATTATGTTTAGAAACATCTGGTCATTCTCTTTTTTTTCAATAAGAAAATACAAAAAAATACAAAATGTAATTTTAACTGTCAGTTTCTGCTGCAGTAACATAATTTCAATACTCCTGTGGCTTAAAACAATACTTTTTTTTGTTATTATTCACATTACATGTGGGCTTGGGCTAACTATGGGTTGTACTGAGCTGGAATCGGGTCTAGGTTGTAGGTCAGGTTTGTGTATCTTCCAAAATATTTTCATTTTACGACTCAGAAGGAAGGAATAGCTTCTATTGGAGACAGTTCTTTTTCCTGTCAGAAGGCATACATGAAAGAAAGACCAAGCCAAATACTGCAATAGCATGGGAAGCTTCTGCACAGATATGTTAAATATTAGGTCCACTCACATCTTACTGGCCAAAGGATGTTGCATGACAAGCCCCAAATCTGTAGGCTGGGGAACTAAACTGGGCATGGCTAAATTGGCAAGAAAGCAAATAATTGTGAGCAAATAAAATCTACTGCAGGAAAGCATTCATGGTGTATGGAATAAAGATAGTAAAACTCTTAGCTAAAAATTGTGTAACAATTGATTGGACTAACAGTACACTGATTAACTTTGAGCATCAAAGGTCACTGTCCTCTTTTCTCACCTACATTACTATATTTCTGTCATATTAATCTCACTGTTACTCTCTTCATGAAATGTCTCCTAAAAAATTTCTCAGAAAAACAATCAGATTTTGCATTGCTTTATACTATGGATAGTTTAATGCAGATAAGAACTATATTTATATTGTGCCACTATTTGAATTATATTGAGTTTTTTTTTCTTTTTTATTATTATTATTATTATTATTATACTTTAGGCTCTATGGTACATGTGCGCAACGTGCAGGTGAGTTACATATGTATACATGTGCCATGCTGGTGCGCTGCACCCACCAACTCGTCATCTAGCATTAGGTATATCTCCCAATGCTATCCCTCCCCCCTCCCCCCACCCCACAACAGTCCCCGAAGTGTGATGTTCCCCTTCCTGTGTCCACGTGTTCTCATTGTTCAATTCCCACCTATGAGTGAGAATATGCGGTGATTGGTTTTTTGTTCTTGCGATAGTTTACTGAGAATGATGATTTCCAATTTCATCCATGTCCCTACAAAGGACATGAACTCATCATTTTTTATGGCTGCATAGTATTCCATGGTGTATATGTGCCACATTTTCTTAATCCAGTCTATCATTGTTGGACATTTGGGTTGGTTCCAAGTCTTTGCTATTGTGAATAATGCTGCAATAAACATACGTGTGCATGTGTCTTTATAGCAGCATGATTTCCAAAACATGTGCAAGGCATTTGTAGAAATCAATCAGTCTATTTGGAGAGTAGGGTTTTTGCGGATCATTGAAAAGTTAGGTTGGAAAAATGGGTCTGAGCCTGGTTGTGTAGGCTTTTTAGTATTAGTTTAGCTATTAATTTGCAAATAGCAAAACTAAAATAATCCCATTTCATCCTCATTCTAATAGTTTACTGGGTTTTAATTCAGAAAGTGAAATAAAAGTTAACCTAGCCACAAGCCTTTTCTGTTATTCAAATCCTACCGTATTCCTTTCTCAAGGCTCTGTTAAAATTCCACCTAGATCATGAAAGCTGCCTCCAGGCCTCAATAATTTTTATTTTATTTTATTTTATTTTATTATTTTATTTATATTTTATTTTATTTTATTTTATTTTTATTATTTTTTGAGACGGAGTCTTGCTCTTTCGCCCAGGCTGGAGTGCAGTGGTGCGATCTTGGCTCACTGCGAGCTCCGCCTCCCGGGTTCCGGCCATTCTCCTGCCTCAGTCTCCTAAGTAGCTGGGACTACAGTCGCCTGCCACCACGCCTAGCTAATTTTTTTGTATTTTTAGTACAACGGGGTTTCACCGCGTTAGCCAGGATGGTCACGATCTCCTGACCTCGTGATCCGCCTGCCTCTGCCTCCCATAGTGCTGGGATTACAGGCGTGAGCCACCATGCCGGGCCCCAATCTCTTTATTTTTTTAGAATCCAAGACATTAGGCTTTTTAGTCCAAAAATTATGCTTTAGTCATTAAATGGATAAAAGAAAAAAGTTTGAAAGGCTAAGAAAAATTATGAAGTTATGTGTCTGAAACCATGCTTGACCTTCTGTTCACCTACTTTGAGTATGTTTAGGAAAAAAATTTTCCATTTTAACTTGCTCATTGTTTTGGATGCCAATATTTTAATAGTTTCACCAAAATATTAGGTGACATAATTATATTTATTTATATATATGTATATATATTTCATATGTGTATGATGTATACATATATAGACACACACGAAATATATGCAATATATATACACACACATATATGCCATATATGTAATGTATACAAATATATGGCATATATACAAACATGTTATATATTAATTTCATTTGGAATGGTAAAGGGGAGTTATGAAATATTTACAAAATATGTCATTGAGTCTGATAAGGCTGGATATTATTGTACTAAAAATGGCATATTTGTACATAGGGGGATAAATTTAGAAACATCATTGTGGCATCAAGATCGAGGATGGGCTGCAAGATACTGAGACCTGAGACAAAAAGCAAAAATAATGAGGGCCTGAGGTAGGTAACTTTTATATATTTTAGAAATTGAAAATCATGTAAAGTTTTATTTGAAAGGAATGCCACTGCTAAGAAGGTTGAAAATCGTATTTAAAAATAAGTTTTAAAAAATGGTTAAAGTTTCTAAGAAAATTTTAAAAAGTAGAAAAATGAAAAAAGTCATTTATGATACCTCACACCTGGTAAACTTTTACTATAAATATTTTTGTTAAATTTCATTTCTGTAAAATGTGTAGGCATTTAACACTATCTTCAGAAATGACTTTTGAAATAAGATACATACCTCCACATGGCGCCTCCTCCAACAAAATCAAATGAAGCAGAAGATTCTAATATAAAGCATAAAGTCTTCCCATCCCCTGTCCCAATTCCTAGAGACAATTACTTTTTACTGTTTTTATTCTTGTTGATAGGATAGCATCAAATATTTGTAATTCCAATTGATACGGGATCTCTTGGTCTGTTCACCACATAATGGAAGTGTGTATGTGTGTGTAGGTAAAATTGACATACAATAAATTACACATTTTTGAAAGTACAATTTGATGTTTTCATATATGAGTAGAACCATGAAACTACCACCACAACCAAGATGAACAATTTCATCACCCAGGAACTTTTCTTTTTCATCTCTTTTCCCTCCCTTCCTGCTCTTCCTCATCCTGTACCTCTCCTTAAGCAATCATTGATCTGCTTTCTGTTGCTATAGGTTAATTTACACTTTCTAGAATTTTATATTAATGGAATCACAAGTGTGCACTCTTTTTATTTGCCTTCTTTCATTCAGCATAATTATTTTGATATTTAACAGATTGCTGTGTATACCAATAGTGGATTCTTTGTTATTGCTGGGGAGTGTTTTGTAGTCTGGATAGCCTACGATTTATTTATCCACTTACTTACTAACGGACATTTAGGTTATATATAGTTTTTAGCTATTACTTACAAAACAGCTATGAAAATTTGTAGTTAATTCTTTGTATAGATGTGTGCTGATTTAATTTCTCTTTTATAAATAGGAGTGGAAGGGTTGTATCATAAGAAAAATGTATATGTGCATGTACATGCACAGAAAATATCTGGAAGGATACACATCAGATGGTTTATGGAGCTATAGCTAGCAACAAGAAGCATAGGGAAAGGAAAAAAGGGGGCTTGGACTATGCTTTTTGTTGTTGTTGAGACGGAGTCTCGCTCTGTCGCCCAGGCTGGAGTGTAGTGGCGCAATCTCAGCTCACTGCAAGCTCCGCCTTCCGGGTTCACGGCCATTCTCCTGCCTCAGCCTCCTGAGTAGCTGGGACTACAGGCACCCGCCACCACGCCCGGCTGATTTTTTGTATTTTTAGTAGAGACGGGGTTTCACCATGTTAGCCAGGATGGTCTCCATCTCCTGACCTCATTATCTGCCCGCCTCCGCCTTCCAAAGTTCTGGGATTACAGGCGTGAGCTACCGCACCTGGCCTATTTTTTGTTTTTATCTATATTGTTTGAAATGTTTAAGATAATATGTTCATGTATTTCTTTTGGAATAAATTTTCCCAATATTATTGAATTCTTGTAGAAAAAAATAACTTTTTAATGCAAGACTGAAATTTCTAGTCTTCAGCTCCTTTCCCCTGCATTGATGTAGCTCTTTAAATTACAAGATTTTAGACAGGATTTTTTTATTAAGTTGAAATTTCATAAGAAAACATTTTTAGTGTTAGAGCAGAATGAGCTTCCAGGTTTTGCATATGTAATTTTGTGTATGTGTGTATGTACATGCATATGTATGTGGATTGGAATTCAATTAAAAAATTTTTTTCAAGCATAATTTAGGGAAATCAGTCTGCGAAGATAGAAACTTAAAGAGTACATTTGCTGTTTAGAGGAATAAGGATAACCCATGTATATTATCTTCAAATTATGCTCATCTCATTAAATTAAACTGCTTTATACATGCCAATAAAATGTCAGGTATGGCTAAAATAAGATAGGACAGATAGAGGAAATAGTCCCATTTTCAAATTGTACACCTGTTTTAATTGGAGAAGGAAAGGACTTTTCAATTATTTAAAGAAAACCTCTGAAAATAGGGATTCACAGCATGGTAGTCATTGAGTATAAATTCTCAAAAAGCCACAGCTCATTCTGACCATGAAGCCTTCTAAAAGCAAAGTGCAAGTAAATGTAATTATAACACATTTCTAGAGCAATTTCCTAGAGGCAGTGGGATGAGTCTGGGGGGTTCCACTGTTAGTTCTTTTACTTAGTTTGTGACCACTTAATATTAGTTTTATTTTTTAAAGAAGGGATAAATAATAAATTCTGATGGGTCATGAGAATTATATGCATACAGTAACAAGACAAGAACAGAGAACCAAACACTCGATGTTCTCACTTATAAGTGGGAGCTGAACAGTGAGAACATATGGACACAGGGAGGGGAACAATACACACTGGGGCCTGTAGGGGGATGTAGGCAGAGGGAGAGCATCAGGATAAATAGTTAATACTGCTGGGCTTAATACCTAGTGGGCTTAATGGATTGATAGGTGCAGCAAACCACCATGGCACACGTTTACTTATGTAACAAACCTGCAGGTGTCCTGCATGTGTATCCTGGAACTTAAAATGAAATAAAATAATCTATATATATATATAAAATAAGTTAAATGAGAAAAAAATACATGAAGTATATCTAATGCTTAACATCATAAATAACAGCAAATATTTAGGATTGCCAGATTTCCTGAACTTAAAGTAGTCACAAGTGTTTCTGGATTCCTAGAATATTCCAGGGAAAAGCTAAATACTCCAAGTCACCATCTACTGCACCTCTGGCCCCAAATGTTTCTGTCCATATTGGATGACTTCCAAAATGAATTTCAGTATGAGAGGTAGCATGATGCAATAGTTAGGAGCCTGATAGTATAGGTCCTAAACCTGAACTTGCCACTAAATAGTGTGTGAGTTGGATCAATATTTACGCTCATGACTAGTTTCCTCATCTACTTCCCCCATTTGAGGAGTGTGAAGATTCACTAAGTTAATATGTGCTGCTGATGTTTAAGACAGTGCCAAGCTCATTGTAACAGCAATACAATGTTTGCTGTTACTTGCAGTTTTTACCAAAATTGAACCATACTATTATTGTTGCAGTGCCTCATTATGGAAGGAGAAAAAAACATTTTTTTTCTGCCTCTACCACATATATTGTGAGCATTACTCTAACATCCTGATCCTCAAATAGAGTACATTGTCCTTTTAAGGATACAGAAAGGACTTTTGCATGACAATCCATCTCCAAGTAACTTCATGCATCCCCTTTCTCCTGAGGAATTAGACACGAATCAGCAGGGTCATTCTTTCCCTTTAAGTAGTGTGTAAGGGACAAACTCAGCTGCCTATTTGTCTCTATGCCAAGTGGTATGGGAACTGGGGATGTGGTTTTTTTTTTTTTTTTTTAATAGACTAGGTCTGGTTTTGTTGCTCAAGATGGAGTGCAGTGGCACAGTCTCTGCTCACTGCAACCTCTGCCCCTTGTTTTCAAGTCATCCTCCTACCTCAGCCTCCTGAATAGCTGCGACTACAGGTGCGCATCATCATGCTGGGCTATTTTATTTTTTTATTTTTTTGTTGAGATGGGGTTTCACCATGTTGTCCAGGCTGGTCCCAATTCCTGGGCTCAAGCAATCCACCCATCTCAGCCTCCCAAAGTGTTGGGATTACAGGCGTGAGCCACAGTGTCCAGCCACATCTTTCATGATAACTATAAAATGTCTACAAGCATGACATATCAAGCATTGGAAAAAAATATTAATTTATGACAACCTTCCAGACTTCCTGCCAGAATATTGCCCATACTTAGTGAGCACGGTTTCCAGATATTGGGAACATAATTATACAAAAAATTATTCCTTGTTTATAGGAAATGCAAATATAGCTGAGCATCTTTCTATTCACTAAATCTGTCAATCCTTTTGGGAGAGTGAGAGATGCAGTTTTATAGGATCACTCAGCCATAGAAGTTTAACTGAATATAAATATACCTTGTGAAATGGGCTCTTCAAGAACTTCAGTGTCGCCAGGTAAACTGTGCTGGATTCCTATTGTATTAGCTTTTGCCAAAACGATATGAAGTGAGCTTGAAATGTTCTTAAATTTGGCAAACAAAAAAAGCCTCAACTTTTGGAGGCTTTTTAGGTGTCTATAAAAGAATAGAAGAAAAATTCTTTTAATAGAATCTTTAAGTTTCACCAAAATCTGTCTTGCAAATGCCCCCATTAGCAGCAAAAGCTCTGTTCCCCTTCAGGTGATTAATATCACATTCCCTCTTACTCCTTCACGTGCTCATTCAACACAGGACTTAAATTTCATTTATGACTTTTTGCTTTTTTAATAGTGATGCAGAATATCTAGTTAAGAAAAAAGAATCGTATAAGAAAACCAAATAACTTTAAATTAATTTTCTCCAGCCTGTCGACAGAGCGAGATTCCATCAAAAAAAAAAAAAAAAAAAAAAAAAAGAAGAAGGAGAAAATAGATCTGTGTGGAGAGCTACTAATCTCTGTCCCATAATCTTAGGTCTCTAACAGTACTAGTTGCCACAGCCTGTACCTTCAGGGAGCCGCCCAATGGATTGGTTTTACCATTTCCTCTCAATTCTCAAACATCACACAAAATATAAGGAATATATCCATATATTTCTTTAATTCATAGTGTCACTCTTATTCTCAGAATACTGGTTCTTTTGCTACCATCGGCCATTTACTTACTTCTGTTTTCTTTTCCAACAATTCCCACCAAGCCAGGCACAGTAATTATCAATACATATTTTTTGTTGTTGTTGAAATAAATAGAGAGAATCTACCTTATGTGATTCCAGTTCCATTATAAACATATATTCTTTTATCTGTCATTTATTTGCTTTAACTGGAAAGTGGCGTTTTCTTGAAGAGACTAATTCTTTGTGGCTCCTTTGAATGGAAACTACTTATTCTCCATGTTGCAGGTTGGACAGGACAAGGAAGTGTTCTGCTTATTTAATTGTTTCCACTTTGCCTTAGTGAAAATATGGCAGGAGATTTGTGATGGCTCCTTCAAGTCTCATGCCATCTGTGTGTATCTCTATGAATCATCACTGTCATCTTTTGAACTCAGCATGCCCATATTAACTTAGGAATTTAGCACCTTGTTGATATTCCTTTTCTATTGCTTGCCCATGTTTCTTTGCTTTTCATGTTGTGACTGCAAAACAATGGTGTATTTCCTTTAATACACTAAATTATAGTGGCAAGGGGCTCCACCAGCCTGATGGGAAAAATTATCCTGTCATGTTGCCCCATTGTCTATTACTGTGAGTTTCCTAGGCTTTCTCACTTCCATACTGGAAATAATCTCCCACTGGAAATAATGATGGAAATAAAAACCCATCATTCTAGCTTCCCTGACAGCCTACTAGGATGCCGCTGCTACTGTTAGCTCTAGAGAGATTGCCTCTCCTTTGGACACAGATGTCCTCTGCTAATGATAGCTGCTGACACACATCTGAGGGGGTACCTGATACTCTGATAATGGTGAATTAGGCCCAAGCACCAGACGTTCCTACTAATTTTTCCTGCAGTACGACATATAACCAACCTGCAACTTTTAAATAAGACTTTATTAAAGGTTTAAGAATGTTGAAAGGGTAGTATACACAGAAAATAGGTACAACTTACATAACCATTCTGAGGGTCTTGTAAAAGATGGATGACCTACTTAGCTACATTCCCGTGGTGCAACCCCACTGAATTGCTTGTGATCTGTTGAAAATGAATTGGCCATATATGTTCTAATCTATCTCTGGACTCTGTTCTATATAGTTGATCTATTTGTCTATTTTTATACTAATACCAAACTTTCTTGATTACTATAGCTTTAAAATAAATCTGAAAATCAGGTAGTAAAAGTCCTCTCTGCTGGTGATGAATTTTTTCTGCTTTGGTATGTTGGGAAAAAATCTTTAACTCATCTTTATTCTTCAAAGATATTTTTTACTGTGAACATAATTCTGTTTTCAGATTTTTTCCTTCATTCATTATGTTAAAGATCTTGCTCCATTATCTTTTTGGCTTGTATGGTTTGACATGCTAAGTCTGCTTATCTGTGGTCTCTCTGCATAATATATGTTTCTTTTCCTGGCTACTTTTTTTTTTTTTTTTTTGAGACAGAATCTCACTCTGTCACCCAGGCTGGAGTGCAGTGGTGCAATCTCGGCTCACTGCAACCTCTGCCTCCTGGGTTCAAGCGATTCTCCTGCCTTAGCCTTCTGAGGAGCTGGGATTACAGGTGCGCACCACCATGCCCGGCTAATTTTTGTATTTTTGGTAATGATGGGGTTTCACCATGTTGGTCAGGCAGGCCTTGAACTCCTGACCTCGTGATCCGCCCACCTTGGCCTCCCAAAGTGCTGGGATTACAGGCGTGAGCCACTGCTCCCGGCCTTCTCTGGTTGCTTTTAAGAAATTCTATTTTCAGTGATTTTAAGCAATTTTATTATTATGTCCCTTAATGTAGTTTTATTTATGTTTCTTGTTCTTGGGGATCAGTGAGATTCCTGGATCTGTGGAATTTCCATAAATTAAAAAAAATTGGCCATTATTTTTTCAACGATGTTCCTTCCCCTATCCTTTTCAGCAATTCCAATTACATGTATTTTAGCCACTTGAAGTTGTCTCACAGTTCACTGATGATCTGTTCTTTTTTTTTTTTCAGTCTTCTTTCTTTCTGTGTTTCACTTTGGACAGGTCTATTTTTAGGTCTTTAAGTTCACTAGTTCTTTTCTTTGGTTATGTCTAATTTGCTTATATATATACTAGATATATATAATATATACTATTAGTATATTTTTCATATGAGACATAGTAGCTTCCATATCTAGAAGTTTGAGTCTCTTATATCTCCATGGCTCTTCTTGACATGGCCAATCTCTCCAACAGGTTTTTGAACATATGAAATATAGTTATAATAATTGTTTAATGTTGTTTACTATTTCTATCATCTATATCAATTCTGGATCAATTTCAATTATGCATTTGTCTCCTGATTTTGGGGTTTATTTTCCAGCTTCTTTGAATGCTTGGTAATTTTGTTATTGGATGCCTAGTATTGTGAATTTTACCTTGTAGGTTATTGCATATTTTTATATTTCTGAAAATATTCTTGAGATGTGTTCTTCCATTTCATCAAGTTACTTGGTAAGAGATTATATCTTTTGGGTATTCTTTTAATATTTGTTAGATCAGATCAGATCACTGTTTAGTCTAGAGCTAAAGTTTTCCCATGGAGGCCAAATTGCTTTAGAAAATCCTAGCCAATGTCCCATGATTTATGAAGTTTTCCACTATGGTTCTTGAGAAGGACTATTCTGTGCCATGTATGCATTCTGGGTATTGGTTTCTCTACATTTTTAGCATGGTTCTCTTCCTGGCCTTGAGTTCTTTGCTCATATGCATATTCTGATTAATACTCAGCTGAAGACTGGAGGAGGGCCCTTTAAAGAGGTATTTAGAACTCCTCTGTGCAGCTATGTCCTCTCTGGTAATCTCTCTTAAGAACACTAGCTGCCTTAACCTCTCAATACTCCCAGACCAACTAAATTTAGAGATACCACCAGCCTCCACTTGAATTCTTTCTTTGATGAAGCTTAGAAAGTCCCTAAGCAGTAACCTGGGGGCAATCATAGAGCTCATATAATTTCCCTTCTCTCTCTTTTCTCTCTCTTAGGGGTCTCTGTCCTTTGTTGCCTGATATCCATTGTCTTGAAAATAATTGTTTCACATATTTTGTCTGTTTTTTTTTTCAGTTAAGGATGAAGAATAAATCTAGTTTTGTTATTCCATCTTGGCTAAAAGTAGAAATCAAGCCTTCTTTCTAAACTCAATCAAGTCTTCTTCAAAATTATTCTTACTAAAATGACTTACAAAGTCCACTTATTCATGCTGGAAAAAATTCACCCTTAGCTATAATGGAGTGGCCTTGCTTTTAAATTCCCAGGAGAAAAATTTTAAAAAATTAAATTTTACTAGGAAATAATGATCAAAATAGTAAAAATTCTAGATTTTTTAGGCTCAGCCTTAATGAACACCTTTAACCAGTCTTGTCTTCATTGGCTGCCAAAAGCTCAATTCAGTTATCTTTCCAAGTCTTTCCTCTAGCTTAACTCCTGGTAAAGACCAGGCCTAAAGATAAGGGGGTTTTGAAGGTGTGTGTTCCTAATTTCTAATGAGAACCTGCACAAACAACAGTGAATTCAGAATATTTAAGAATATGTAGTAGTACCAAAAAAGGCAGTCTAAATTCATAGCAAAACACACATATTTTTCTAAAGGGAACAATCTGTAGAGCTGAAACTGTTCTCTAAACCACATTTTATAGTGTTCTGTGAAAGAGCTTTGTTCCTTGAAGCCCACTGATACAGTTTCCCCAGATTTAAGAATTCTGCATCAAAGTAAATTCAAACCTTAATTCTTAAGGAGTAAATTTGTAACTTTCAGTTTTCAGTGTTCCCTCATGGAGGATTTCCTTCGGATCCAATTTGTTATACCCTCATAATCCTGCCTTTATCCTAGGTTACTTAATATCTGCACAGACCACCCATATCTCAGCTTAGCTGTCAGCCTTCCTTGACCATCTTTCCATTTCACACAATCATCTTTTTCTAACGTTAACTTTTTCCAAGCCTTTCTGTCCTAAATTCCTTTACCAAATTCTCACTCCCTGCCCCAACAGATCACCCTGCTTTCTTCTTAAACTGATAGCAACTGAATCCACTCAACTTCCAACTACAAAGTAAACTGTCTTCTTATCTCCCATCTTTCCTTCTTTCTTTCTTTTCTGTCTGAGAGAAGTAGATGTTCTTCACATCTAAGGCAAATTCCTTCATATAACTGTGGATTCTATTTTCTGCCACCACTGCATGAACTTTGCTCCATCAATTACCAACAACCTTCTTGATTCACATCTTTCTTCAAATGGTTATTGGAATTAAATATTACCTGTTGAGAGGAATGGTTGCCAAAGCTATAAGTTTGTACTATTTGTACTATTTTGAGTCATGTCAGAATGACCCAGGGCAAAGTAACTTAGCAATAAACACCAAATGGACACTTTTGTTTCTGACTTTGTGTCTGTTGTCACATATAGTAGACTCTAAGTAATTTAGAGGAAAGATAATTTAAAGGACTCTATGGGAGAAATGAGACAGTAATAATAATGACTGCCACTTGTTGAATGACTGCTTGGACCAGATCTTGTAGTAAGTGCTTCACATATATTCCTTCCGTTAATCCTCAGATATTTTTGGTTATAAGTAATGTAATAAGTATGCCACTAGTAAATATGATGAAAATGAGGCTCATAGAAGTTAAACAATTTATCTAGGTTACTGAGGATTTAGTAAAATTATAGACAAAAGTATCCCAACAGGTAGCTTGTTTGGAAAGTGTTGTCAATAACAACAAAGAAGGAAGAATAAGAAAGTTAGGAGGTAAAACAGGAAAGAGAGAAAGGCAATATAAGACATATTATCAAGTTGGCCACCATTGTGGGTAACTGGACTGGATCTCACTGGGACCTTTTGAAAAAGCCTAATGAAGGGTGTCACAAAACTGTTCTCCCAAGGGATGAAAGAGGAAAGCATTTAATTATCAGTTCTTGTCTCTTAGTGGTCAAGGGTGGTCCCACAGGTCTAAACTCTCCTGCACTCTGGGTTTATATCAGAAAAAGAAACCTTAGGACAGGAAGTCAAAGTCAAGTATTGTACAGTTGCATCTGCAAGAAGCCTTTTGAAGCCTGCATGGAACTGTATGCAGAGCTGGAGTAAGAGGTAGAGCTGGAGGATTTGAAGTGACACTATCAGAGTTGTTCAAGACAATCCAGTTTTGTTTCATGTATTTCTGCCATGCCTTCTATTTAAGTCTGTATTATAGAGTCCCTTTCAAGGTGGTGGCCAGCTGCAATCACTGCAAGGGCTAAATACAAGTCTGCTTCAGCTGGTTCCAAGGCTATAACTGCTATTCATTATTTCCTTTCTCTCTCCCCATACCAAATTTTCCTCATTTTTGACCGGCACTTAAGCTGCCAAACAGATGTTCTGGTATTCAAAGCTCTCTTTGAGCTAGTGGGTTCTTATTCCTGAGAGTTCTGAGCCCTTACTTCCTTTGGCCTTTTTGGTTAGTGATTATAACCATCATTTGTCCATCATTATTGTTCTGCATGGATGCACCAAGGAATGATTCAGTGAATTTACAATGTTTGAAATTTACTTCTTTCTGACTCCATCATTTTGTAGCCTACATAGCATCTCATAGAAATTAGAGCTAATCACTCCTACCAGTGGAGTGCTCTTTTTGTTGCCTGATGTTCTACTTGCATGAGGAATCAGGGTTACTGAAAGGTAGTTGCATGTAGATTCAAGTGGAAATATTTTTGAGTAACCTGGGAGAAGTGTTTCTCTCCCTCCATCTCCAATCCATAGTCTTACTCTCTTTCTGCTATATTTGAATGTGTACCCCAAAGTTCATATGTTAGAAACTTAATCCCCAGTGCAACAGTGTTGGGAGGTGGGAATTTTAAGAAGCGATTAGGTATGAATTATTGCCCTTATCCTGGGAGTGGGTTCCTGGTAAAAAGATAAATTTGTCCCCCTTCCTACTATCTCTCTTGTATGCTCTTTTGCCTTTTGCCGTGAGATGACACAGCAAGAAGGCCAAAGCCAGATGCTAGGAATTCCCTCAGTCTTGGGCTTCCTAGCTTCCAGAAAAATGGATCAATAAATTTATGTTCATTATACATTACCTAGTCTCAATTATTCTGTTATAGCAGCACAAAATGGATGAAGACACTCTCCCTTACCTTCCCGCTTTCCTGTGAAACTCCAACAGGCATCAAGGCCTCTAATCTGGCAAAGCCTAAGAGCAAAAGGTTGAGAAATACAACTTCTTCAACTGTGTCATTAGGAATTGTATTTAGAGGAGTCAATTCTTTTTCTGCCCGTTGTTTCATAGACTGATGCAATTTAGCATTTGGGAACACTGCCTTATACATTAACTATAGGCTGAGCACCACCCAAGAGGGGTGCCCAATCCTGCAGGGTGCTGTCCCTAATCTAGAGCTGTAACTAAGCCTTTTATATACTCTACCACTGTTTTATTTCACTGGCTGCTTCTGGATGATGGAGTGTATGTTAAGACAAGTGAATCTCATAATCTTGTGCCATTTTTTTCATACTTTCTTTGTTCTAAATGGGTCTCTAGGTCTGAGGCAATTTTGTGCAGTTTCCCATGCCAATGGATTTAGCATTCTCTAAGTCTTTGATTAGCAGTGCTGATAAAGATAAACCCACATCTGTAATATGTACAATTGTCATAAAGGACATAAAAGACTGGGTCCTCCAGGAAGGAAGGAGTCTAATGTAATTAATGACCAAAAGGTCTTAACATTCGCCTCTGCTTGAGAAAACTTTAGACAGGCTTCTCCCTGACTATTGGTTTTTGAACTCTATTCTTAGAGCCTTTACCTTAGAGAACTGGTAATTGTAATTTCTCTGCCCCTTTGAGATGTAAATCTTTTAAAAAGATTTCTGTTAGTTTTGCAACCAGGAATGTCCTTCTCAAAGACCTGGGTGCCATCCCTTTGAGAGCTAATCATAAATGATAGCACCTATTTCCCAGTCTCTATGGAAAAATAAGAACGTAACTTTGATGGGCACCAGTCAGTAAATACAGATGGCCTAATCACAGAGAAAACATTTATAAACTCAGAAGTGACACAATATGCTCCACACACCTCACTAATCAACATCCTTCCTGACATCCTCCAGTACTTTTCCACTAGCTCACCCCAGCACTTAAAAACCCTCCTGCCCTTTGTTTTAGGGAAGTTGAGTTCAGACTGTTTTCTGTTCTCTCTCCCCTGCTGTGATTGCCTTGAATAAACTCTTCCTTCCCTGTTTAACATTGTCAAGGACGATTTTTGCTTTGACATCAGCCTGCCATCAAGTGGCTGACTGGCCTTCTTGATGATAATGGCATACTAAGGCTAAGCAATGATGTCTGATGCTGGCCTGCCAGACCGTCAGCAGTGGCATTAATTACAGCAGTCTTAGTGACAGGGAGTACATGCTGTTGGACCCGTAAATAGCCTCTGTTCCTGTGTGTGTATAAGTATACATACCCACACCATAAATATATATGCATACATTTGATTTTTTCTGGATCCGTTCAGAATAAGTTCTGTACATCATGACCTTTTTCTCCTAGATACTCTAATTTTTATTCCTTAAAATAAGGATATTCTTTTCCATAACGAAATTACAGTTATTATCTTCAATAAATTTAACCTTGATACAATATATTTTCTAATCTATTATTCATATTCTAATTTAGTCAACTGACACAATAGTGCCATTTATAGTGCTTTTCCCTTGCAAGATTTTAACTTAGATCAGATATTGAAGTTAGTTGCCACTCCTCTTTAGTCTCCTTTAAGAAGTATTTTTCAAAAGCAAAGGAGAAATAAAATCCTCTACAGACAAGCAAATGCTGAGAGATTTTGTCACCACCAGGCCTGCCTTACAAGAGCTCCTGAAGGAAGCACTAAGCATGGAAAGGAAAAATCAGTACTAGCCACTGCAAAAACATATCAAATTGTAAAGACCATCAACGCTATGAAGAAACTGCATCAACTAATGAACAAAATGGCCAGCTAGCATCATAATGACAGGATCAAATTCAAACATAACAATATTAACCTTAAATGTAAATGGGCTAAATGCCCCAATTAAAAGACCCAGGTTGGCAAATTGGATAAAGAGTCAAGACCCATTGGTGTGCTGTAATTAGGAGACCAATCTCAAGTGCAAAGACACACATAGGCTCAAAGAAAAGGGATAGAGGAATATTTACCAAACAAATGGAAAGAAAAAAAAATTAAGGGTTGCAATTCTAGTCTCTGATAAAAAGACTTTAAACCAACAAAGATCAAAAAAGACAAAAAGGGCATTACATAATGGTAAAGGGATCAATGCAAGAAGAAGTGATAACTATCCTAAATATATATGCACCCAATGCAGGAGCACCTAGATTTATAAAGCAAGTTCTTAGAGACCTACAAAGAGACTTGACTCCCACACAATAATAGTGGGAAACTTTAACATCCCACTATCAATATTAGACAGATCAATGAGAAAGAAAATTAACAAGGATATTCAGGACTTGAAATCAGCTCTGGACCAAGCAGACGTAATAGTCACCTACAGAACCCCCCACCCCAAATCAGCAGAATATACATTCTTCTCAGCACCACATCTCAATTATTGTAAAATTGGCCACATAATTGGAAGTAAAACACTCCTCAGCAAATGCAAAAGAACAAGAATCATAAGAAACAGTCTTTCAGACCACAGTGCAATCAAATTAGAACTCAGGATTGAGAAACTCACTCAAAATCACACAACTACATAGAAACTGAACAACCTGCTCCTGAATGACTACTGGGTAAATAACAAAATTAAGGCAGAAATAAATAAGTTCTTTGAAACCAATAAGAACAAAGACACAATGTACCAGAATCTCTGGGAAACAGCTAAAGCAGTGTTTAGAGGGAAATTTATGGCACTAAATGTCCACAGGAGAAAGTGGGAAAGATCTAATCGACACCCTAACATCACAATTAAGAGAACCAGAGAAGCAAGAGCAAACACATTCAAAAGCTAGCAGAAGGTAAGAAATAACTAAGATCAGAGCAGAACCGAAGGAGACAGAGACACAAAAAACCCTTCAAAAAAATCAATGAATCCAGGAGCTGGTTTTTTGAAAAGATTAACAGAATAGATAAACCACTAGCCAGACTAATAAAGAAGAAAAGAGAGAAGAATCAAATAGACACAATAAAAAATGATAAAGGGGATATCACCACTGATCCCACAGAAATACAAACTACCATCAGA
Organism: Pongo pygmaeus; assembly: GCF_028885625.2. NCBI lineage: Eukaryota > Metazoa > Chordata > Mammalia > Primates > Hominidae > Pongo > Pongo pygmaeus. The sequence goes on along the minus strand of NC_072378.2, from coordinate 62,419,843 downwards.
GAATACTATAAACACCTTTACGCAAATAAACTAGAAAATCTAGAAGAAATTGATAAATTCCTGGACACATACACCCTCCCAAGGGTAAACCAGGAAAAAGTCAAATCCCTTACTAGACCAATAACAAGTTCTGAAATTGAGGCAGTAATTAATAGCCTACCAACCAAAAAAGCCCAGGACCAGACGGATTCACAGCTAAATTCTACCAGAGGTACAAAGAGGAGCTGGTACTATTACTTCTGAAACTATTCCAAACAAGAAAAAGAGGGACTCCTCCCTAATCCATTTTAGAGGCCAAGATCATCCTGATACCAAAACCTGGCAGAGACACAACAAAAAAAGAAAATTTCAGGCCAATATCCCTGATGAACATTGATGCAAAAATCATCAATAAAATACTGGCAAACTGAATCCAGCAGCACATAAAAAAGCTTATTCACCATGATCAAGTTGGCTATATCCCTGGGGTGCAAGGCTGGTTCAACATACAGAAATCAATAAATGTAATCTGTTACTTAAACAGAACCAATGACAAAAACCACATGATTATCTCAATAGATGCAGAAACGGCCTTCAATAAAATTCAACACCCCCTAATGCTAAAAACTCTCGATAAACTAGGTATTGATGGAACGTATCTCAAAATAATAAGAGCTATTTATGACAAACCCACAGCCAATATCATATTGAATGGGCAAAAGCTGGAAGCATTGCCTTTGAAAATCAGCACAAGACAAGGATGCCATCTCTTACCACTCTTATTCAACATAGTATTGGAAGTTCTGGCCGGGGCAATCAGGCAAGAGAAAGAAATAGATATTCAAGTAGGAAGACAGGAAGTCAAATTGTCTCTGTTTGCAGATCACATGATTGTATATTTAGAAAACCCCATCATCTCAGCCCAAAATCTCCTTAAGCTGATAAGCAACTTCAGCAAAGTCTCAGGATACAAAATCAATGTGCAAAAAATCACAAGCCTTCCTACACACCAATAATAGACAAATAGAGAGCCAAATCATGAGTGAACTCCCATTCATAATTGCTACAAAGAGAATAAAATACCTAGGAATACAACTTACAAGTGATGTGAAGTACCTCTTCAAGGAGAACTGTAAACCACTGTTCAAGGAAATCAGAGAGGACACAAACAAATGGGAAAACATTCCATGCTCATGGATAGGAAAAATCAATATTGTGAAAATGGCCATATTGCCTAAAGTAATTTATAGATTCAATGCTATCCCCATCAATCTACCATTTACATTTTTCACAGAATTAGAAAAACTACTTTAAATTTTATATGGAACCAAAAAAAGAGCCCCTATAACCAAGACAATCCTAAGACAATCCTAAGCAAAAAGAACACGCTACCTGACTTCAAACCTTACTACAAAGCTACAGTAACTAAAACAACATGATACTGGTAGCAAAACAGTTATATATAGACCAATGGAACAGAACAGAGGCCTCAGAAATAATGCCACACATCTACAACCATCTGATCTTTGACAACCCTGACAAAAACAAGCAATGGGGAAAGGATTCCCTATTTAATAAATGGTGTTGGGAAAACTGGCTAGCCATATGCAGAAAATTGAAATTGGATCCCTTCCTTACACCTTATACAAAAATTAACTCAAGATGGATTAAAGACTTAAACATAAGACCTAAAACCATATAAACCCTAGAAGAAAACTTAGGCATTACCATTCAGGACATAGGCATGGGCAAAGACTTCATGACTAAAACACCAAAAGCAATGGCAACAAAAGCCAAAATTGACAAATAGGATTTAATTAAACTAAAGAGCTTCTGTGCAGCAAAAGAAACTATCATCAGAGTGAACAGGCAACCTACAGAATGGGAGAAAATTTTTGCAATCTCTCTATCTGACAGAGGGCTAATATCCAGAATCTCCAAGGAACTTAAACAAATTTACAAGAAAAAGACAAACAACTCCATCAAAAAGTGGGCAAAGGATATAAACAGACACTTCTAAAAAGAAGACATTTATGTGGCCAGCAAATGTGAAAAAAAGCTTATAATCACTGGTCATTAGAGAAATGCAAATCAAAACTACAAAGAGATACCATCTCACGCCAGTTAGAATGGTGATCATTAAAAAGTCAGGAAACAATAGATGCTGGAGAGGATGTGGAGAAATAGGAATGCTTTTATACTGTTGGTGGGAGTGTAGATTGGTTCAACCGTTGTGGAAGACAGTGTGGCAATTCCTCAAGGATCTAGAACCAGAAATACCATTTGCCCCAGCAATCCCATTACTGGGTATATACTCAAAGAATTATAAATCATTCTACTGTAAAGACACATGCACACGTATGTTTATTGCAGCACTATTCACAATAGCAAAGGCTTGGAACCAACCCAAATGCCCATCAATGATAGATTGGATAAAGAAAATGTGGCACATATACACTATGGAATAACATGCAGCCGTAAAAAGGATGAGTTCATGTCCTTTGCAGGGACGTGGATGAAGCTGGAAACCATCATTCTCAGCAAACCCAAACAGGAACAGAAAACCAAACATTGCATGTTCTCACTCATAAGTGGGAGTTGAACAATGAGAACACATGGACACAGGGAGGGGAACATTACATACTGAGACCTGTCGGGGGTGGGGGGCTAGGGGAGGGATAGCATTAGGAGAAATGTTTAATGTAGATGACAGGCTGATGGATGCAGAAAACCACCATGGCACATGTATACCTATGTAACAAACCTGCACGTTCTGCACATGTATCCCAGAACTTAAAGTATAATAATAAAAAAGAAGTATTTTTCTCAGCCTTTTGACTTTTATAACCATGATATTTTTTAAGAGTACAGGTCTCTCCATCCACCCTTTATTTTAAAATAGAATATTTCACAATTTAGGTTTGACTAATGTTTCCTCATGAATAGGCTCAGATTATGCATTCCCTTTTGAAATATAACAAAAGGGAGGTTGTATGCTTCCTAAAGCACCACAACTGTGTCCATTTGTGATGTTCATTTGTGATATTCATTCTGATTATCTACTCAGTGCCTTGTGTGATTTCTCAATTATGTAGTTCTTTTGTAACTAATAAGCAATGTGCAGACAGACATTTTAAGATCATGTAAATATCTTGCTCGCCCCTTAGTGATAATTGCATTAGAGTCCCTTCACCCAAACCCACCTTTCTCTGAGATTTTATTCATTTGAAATACACTTGGATTCATTTATTTGTTTTAGTTTCATTTTATTTGCTTTCAGTTTTAGTCCCCGCACCCATTTCTTATTCTTGTTGATTTTTTTAACATACAGATGATTAATATATTTCTAAAAGTTAAGGCTCTGAAAGGCATTTACAAAAATGTGTCAGTCTCAACTATAACCCTTCTGCCCGCTTCCCACCTGCCCCTTGTAGGAAACAACATTATAGTTTTCTGATTTATCCTTTCAGTGTTTTCTTTTTGTAGAGATGGGCACATATATTTGTATTTTTATATTTTCCTTTCCTTCTTAAAAGGTAGACAGCATATGGTGTTTTGTACTTTTTTCACTTCACAGTATCTTCTGGAAAACATTTTATATAATATCATATTTTTTTTGTTAGTGTGCTAAGTGAACTTTAATTGCCAATGAAAATTTTAAGAGTAGCATTATGAGATAGCAAGAAATGACCTTCATTCCAGATAAAACAGAGGCATCATTTAATTTTTTCATTGAGTTCATAGTGCTTAAGAGAGACTCTCGGATTCCTGGTTAGACAGAGCTTGGTACAGCACTTTTTAACCATCTTCTGTTGGGAGGTTATAATGCTTAAAATGAAAACCCAAAACCAAAAAAAAAACCAGTCCATTTGTTTACCAAGATGATGTTTCAATTATTCAAATAAAATATTCAGTTTCAACATGTCAACACACGTATGTTCATAAGTTTTCTTTAAAATTATACAATTCATGCCATTTGGATTTATCTTCATTTTTCATTTAAATGCGCTGGTTTCTTCACACTTTTGTCATTTCAAATTGCTTGAGTGTAGCTCTGTGAGTCATTACAAATACATAGTATTTCACCCGTGAAGGGTGAGTATAATGTTTTTACTCTCATAAAACATGTGGGGTGGGGGGAGGAGGGAGGGACAGCATTAGGAGATATACCTAATGCTAAATGACAAGTTAATAGGTGTGGCACACCAACATGGCACATGTATACATATGTAACAAACCTGCACGTTATGCACATGTACCCTAAAACTTAAAGTATAATAATAATAAAATTTAAAAAAAAACAAAAAAAATGTGGCTCAGGTTTTGAAAGCTTTTTTTTTTTAAATGAAAGTAAAAGTTTCCTTACAAGTAACCTACTCTATTTATTTTATTAGGATTCAATGCAAACGAATAATTCATACATATTATCTTTGGGTTCTTGAAGTAAAATTGCATAATCACCTAAATTATTTAGTTTTTCCAGTCCAGAGAATAAAAAGTTATGTTCAATATAAATTTTAGACTTAAAAATTTTAACACCAATTAATACAATATCAAAATTTATCTTAAACCATTATTTCTCAGAGCTAGAACTGACATGGTTTGCCTTACCGACTTTTCAGTTGTAGGTGATATATTGTAGATTCCTTGAATTCCTCTAGCATGTAATGATAGAAAGAACACTGGACCAAAAGTCTAATAGTTTGGATCATAGTCTTGGCTCTGAATGATTTGACCATTTGATCTTGTTGGAAGATCTGAATATTATCTAGTCTAGTTCTTTAATTTATGGATTTCACTACAGGAATTAAAGAAAAATGAGAGTGCTGACTCTCATTTAAAATTAAAAAATGAAGGCTGGTGAGTTTCTCTTTTGCCAAAAAGGCATTAAAATATGTTGCTAGTAACTACAACCAGTGTTCCATAAAAGAAAGAGTATTTTAACACACACACACACACACACACACACACGAATTCGCTAATATAGAGCAAATATCAGTACAGTACTTCAGGCTGAATAAATATAGTTTTCATGAATCACTAGAGAGTATGGTGGAAGAAGATAAAATTCTTTTCTTTTTATCCCCATCTTTCCTTCTTGATTTTATTCCCAACAGAAAAGAAAGGCATTTTTAAAGACAGATAATTTATTAACATAATAATACCCTGAACTACTCTAGGAGAGGCAATTGATATAGCCCAAAAATTTTGTTTGTCTCATAGAAACCTCAATTTGAAGACCCTAACTTCCCTCAGACACATACACTAGGGACCTCACAAAATGCCTTCAGTGAGGAACTGGAAAACTGGGAGAAGTGCAGAGAAGAAGAAAAGGTCAAGAAGGTCCTGAGGGACAGGATAATTGAGGAAGCAAGAAGTGCAGAGGAAAGTGAATACAGAAAGAGGAAAATTTATGGATGCTGAGGCAGACGCTAAGTTGACTGAATCTTGGGTCTCGGTGTAGGTAAATAAACCATTTGGAATAAGTACATGGTATTTGTTTCATACTGAGGTATACTTCTGAGAAATGGATTGCACATGATTCATGTCTAGGATGTTATGGGCATAAATTAAGTAGCACAGCATTTATTTTTTAACGTTTTTCTTCTAGTTGAAAACTTGTGAAGAACTAGCATTTGTAAAGTCAGAATTTTATGTTTCCACATGTTTTCTCCTCTGCTTCAAATGTCCATCTTTCCTTCTTCATCTAGGTAATTTATATTTATTTGTCACGATTCATCACAAACAGTAAGTCCTCCAAAATACGTCTTAGCTTCTCTTTAGAAATTTGATGCCCTTTGTCTGTGTGGTCACAGCACCTTTGTCATTTTTTAGCTTATTATACTGAATAACACCTGTCTTGTTTAATTGTTTGTTGTCTACTCATCTATAAAGTTCCCGACACTCAGAACTGTATTTTAACTATCTTTCACCTCATTTCTTAGTGTTGAGTAAAAAAGTACTATTCTACATTTATGAGTCTTTATCTTGGATTTCCCCTACCTAGAATTCTATTCTACTTGTCTGCTACGAAATTTTCAATTATTTTCTTTAACTTTCTTTGTGCTAACTTTCTCCATGAAGTCTTTCTTGACCTTTTCTCTCACTGCAGCAGATTTAGTCATTTCATCATATCTCTTAATTTTGTATCTATACTAAAAGATAGCTTTCAAAATGATAAAATTGTGTCTCATAAAAATATAAAATATTTTATTTAACTCATCAATTAATGAGTAAATTAGTAAGATGTTATAACCACTTCAAATGAGAATTTAACTAATGGAGATTTATGTGTCTACTCAACAAATTCATTTGCATTACCATAAACAGGAGCCAACTGCGTTACTGTGACAAAGAATATCTGTGGCACCGTTACTTTTCTGTAGGTTAACTTCCATCTCTACAGAGCTATAGAATATTCTAGTCAAAGACAATGAAAGATGCAGATCCTTATAAAATTAAGACAACCTTCAGCATTCTACTGAAAGAACATCCAATAATTTTTTTTTTTTGCCTTACAGAAGTCATTTACTTTTTTTCTTGACACTTATAATAGTCCAATATTAAATTTTCATCCTTTTGAAATTATTTTCATATTTCCCCTATACCTTCCTGCCACATTGTACCCTTCGGAAAGGGACTTGACCATAAACTCTTCTCTGGGCTGCGTAAAGAATCTCTCATTTTCCCCTTCTATTTAGTTGACACCAGCTACAACAAAGAAGGCCAGTTAATTAGCAAGTTAAAAAAAGAGTGTGAGTAACTTTTAGAATCTGTGAGAAAGCACTGGAGAAATGAAACTGGAAGAATTAGTTGATAATTCTTGCCTTCTGTTTTTCCAGTGTTTTATTTAATCCCCACGTGCTTTCAGATAGTTTAAGCTCATTTCTTTAGATTGAGAGAGAATGGAGGATCCTGAAAGGACTTGGGAACATGAATGAAGATAATTAGAGGTGATGGTGACAAAAGGAATAGTAAATACAGGAACTCACTTTTAGAGACTCCATCAAAGGACAGGTTCTTCACAAGGCAGTTTTGTTTTACTTTGGTTTGAGGGTGGACCATTATCAACATCCTATAAGAAGAGAGGTTAAGTAATATGTGAAAGACCACACAGAAATTAAGTGGAAGACTAGGGATTAAATCCAGCACAATCAGAATCTCAGTTCCTAAAAACTAAAAATTAAAAATTAAAAATTCAGCCTGGGAGCAGCTGTAGCACAGGAAAGTTTGCACCAGGATAGGCTGTGATGTTTTGGTGTTTGGGTCTGTACTTAGCTAGAAGTTCTTAGTAGATACGCAGAGGCTGGGTCTGTGAAATATTTTAGCAGTCAACTCAGTAAAACTAATCATACAACCCCAAAAATACTCACCCACATGGTAGATGTTGAGTTATAAACAGTTGTCCTCATATTTGGTGAGCTCTATTATTTTCTGTACCAATGGGGATGAGAAAGGGGGTGGGCAGCAACATTCGTAATTTAGAATACCAGATCATTTAAACACACTAATGTGTGTTCTTAAATGTTCTTTTGAAATTATTTGAATATATATGTGGCAGGTATTTCAGAACTCTTTTTTCAATAATAGTATTATATAGTGTGCTTATTCAGTTCTGGGTACTATTCTAGGTATTTTTATATTGTGAAGTCATTTTATCCTCTAAACAATCTCATATTTGGTATTATACTATTTTATGGATGAGGAAGTTGAGGCACAAATGTTGAAGTTGGGATTCAAACTCATGTAATCAGTTTCCAAGAACACATGCCCATCACTGTAAAGCTACCTCATGGTGAGACTACGCTCAGTAATACCAATCCACAGGTGATGAGAATGCCCTGTTTTCTCCATGAAATTATACTTTTATCCTCACCTTGTAACTCACCCTTAGCCTGGAATAAGATTACTTGTTCTGTAGCATATGTAGGTTTTGTTCTTTTTGTACTTTCCCTGGGTAGGTAAGAAAACTGGGTTTAGAAGATTCACAGTCAACAGGATTTGAGATGTTAAGATAACGACAGTAAATGGAAGAGAAATTACAAGTAGTAAGATCAAATTAGTTTCTTTAGTAAGTGCCAATTCAATTAACTGGAAGCAAATATAAGGAAAATGTAGTTAATAGGATAGCATAGCTGTACAACTGAATATTGGTGATTTTAAAGATGAGCTACACAGTATAAATAATAGAAATAGGGAGTGAGCTTTAAGAATTTAACAAAATTCTGTATAGCATCACATCTGGGCTATAATTATTACTTGTGTGACCTTGAGCATACTAATCAGCCATTGTAAGCTTCATTTTCCTCACCTGTAAAATGGAGATACTACCTACTTACCTTAAAGGGACAGTTGAAATAATGTTTGTTAAAATGCTTAGTATAGGTCTGGCATATGACAAATTAAGTGCTCAATCTGTGCTAGTGATTATAAATTACTCCAAGATGTTCTTTACAGAATGTTTTTAGTGACAGTGTTTCTCAGCTACTAAAAAATATCTTTGAGGATAGAGGATTTTTTACTTTATAGTCATGTGGAAATATGTATGCAGAAATCTTGAAATTGAAGCAACCCTTGAAGTGAGATCCAACTTGACTGTGGTGGAAAAGTAATTCCATAAAGCCAGAATGAGCTGTGATATGGTTCATATAGAGTATAGTTATCTGCTGCTGATCATATGACAGGACACAGTACAGGGCCAGTGGCAAAAGCAGACAAAATTCATATTTAACATTTCTTTCACATCTCATAAAATTTCCCTTCAACCAATGAAATAAAACATTTATAAGTGCTTTTATTTTTAAAAAAATTACTTCAAATTCTACCAAATAATTCAGAAAAAATATCTGCTTTTATTTTATGAGTGCTTTTATGTTGTCCATGACAACACAGAAATAAATTCCACAAGTAAGTTTACTTTTTGTTTTCTGTCATTTTTAGGCCTAATATAATTCATGATTTGGGATAAATTATCCATTCAATGCTCGATTTAATCCAAAAGCTGAATTTTCAGCTGAATAGTTGGCATGCAAAATAATTGGGGCTACAGCATTTCTAAGCTGATTTCTTTAGTAATTTTAGTGATTCATGTGAATCTTTAGTATTTTGAGACATGGATTTAGTTTAGGATCTATTTTTAAGATTTTATTTACGCTTCCTGTTTTTGGAGTGTGTTTTCCTTATAGCACAATTGTGTTCTTACTTTAGTTCCCACTGGACAAATTTAAAGTGATGGTTAGTCTTTCCAAGGAAGTATAAATACATATGTAATTGCATTCTGAGGAAACATTTTCTAAGTAGAAGAATTTGGTACTTATTGCTTTCAGGTTTGTGAGGGTCCTGGGCCAATATTGTGGCTATTGTTGCTTTTTGTTGTTGTTTTCAAACTAGATTGACTGTGAAGTTCAAAGAAGTAAAAATAAAGCTTTGATGGAAATTGCATAGTATAATTCTATACTGTTTTATACAGCATTTAAATTATTGCAGTTCATAGAAAAAGATGAAAAATTTCGGAATTTGTTTTGTGAAATAATCTTAAAAACCAAATATGATACGAATGGGAAAACAAAAATTTTCATAAATATAGGTAGATCATAGATCAAAATTTTCATAAATATAAATCCAAAAAAGGAAGAGAATGCCACAATGTTAGAACTAAAAGCCATTTGAGAGAAAATTACATTCAACTTCAACTTCCAAGTAGCAAATGAGACAAGTGTGGCTCAGTGAAATTAAGTGGCTGGTGGAAAATGATGCAGTCAGTTAACCAACATGATGCATCATCATGAAGAATTAAAAAATTAGCCAGGTGCGGTGGCTCAAGTCTGTGATCCTAGTACTTAGGAAGGCCGAGGTGGGTGGATCACTGGAGCTCAGGAGTTCAAGATGAGCCTGGCCACCACGGTGAACCCTGTCTGTAAAAATCAGCTGAGTGTGGTGGCGGGCGCCTATAGTCCCAGCTACTAGGGAGGCCGAGGCAGGAGAATCGCTTGAACCCAGGAGGCGGAGGATTCAGTAAGATCGTACCACTGTACTCTGGCCTGGGTGACAGAGCAAGACTCTGTCTCAAAAAATAAAAGAATTAAAAAATTAAATATAATGTTATAGAAAATTAATTGCATAAGAAAATAATTTTATTACAAAGTCAGTTAAAAAAACCCAGCAACCCACTTAAGAAAGTGAGTGATTCTTAAAATGTGGAAAATCGCTGTACTATATTACTGCAAATTATCCATGACTTTAGACCTCGTCCTTTAATTCTCAATTAGTTTCACCACTATGATGTGCAGCCAGATTTTAGTTATTCAGTCAAACTAGGTGTTCTTTGGCCAGTTATTTAACCAAATTACTACTTATTTTGTTAACCAGTGTTGACCTGATGAATTACATAGGCAGTCTCAACATATTTTTAAATGAGAGATCGTGAAATAAGTGATTTATCTGTATGGATTAAAAAACAAAAGATATCATTATTTTATAACATTTTACAAATTATTGGAGGTTGATATATGTCATATTCCTTAAGCAGTTTGCATACGATGACAAAAATAATCTCAAAAATTCTATAAAATAGCTGGCTAAGTTTTGAACAAAATTGAATTTTGATGTCATTGTAGACATTACCAAAACCAGAGAATTGTCAAAATGTGAACATAAATATTTGGAGCTTTTAATCTAGGAAGGCTGATATATTTCAAATTTAGAAACATTACATTATTTCTTACAGTTTAAAAAAGCTGGACAATCACACATCCCTCTTCTTCAGCAATTCAATTGTCAGAAAAATGTGAATCAACTGGGAAAACACACTAATTGAAACAATAAAGATATAATTGTAGGAAAATGAATCACACATGACACACAATATATTTAACATTATTCCATCTAATATTTTGGCTAGCTTTCCACAAATGCAGCAATTTAGAGTGTAATTTGAAGATTTGGCCAATTTGGCATATCTCAATCAATTCACAAGGAAATTGAAATATCAGTTTTTGTAACTTAGGGGCAAGTCTTTCAAGCCCTTCCCCGATTGGTTCAAATAGAAAATCTTTCCACCACACACGTGTGTGAATATTTTGAAATCCTCTTATTGTCCTTTCTGTACTCATATTTCAGCAGCATTCAAAGTATAACAGCTGGCTGATCATGAGGTTTTTTTTTTTCCCTATAGCCATTGGCTGCTATATTTTTCTTTATGTTCTTAATGGCTGTGGATAGCTGCTAGGCTAGCATCTGCTTGAGACACAACTACAGTGAAAAATTCACAACCACAACTCAAGCCTCTGGGTCTTTGTAACTTACAAAGTAGCTGGGGCTCAAATTGTTATATGAATCTGAAAAATGAATATCTGTTCACCAGGGAAAGTAGAAGAGAAAGCAGGGAAAGGATATGGAAAACAAATGAGAGTTTAGCAGTCTGTTCATTTTACGTTACTGGACAGAAAATCTTTTTGAAACAGCATAAATATAACATGAATCTGGTTGTTTCCAGAGTTTCCAAACTCACGTAAATTCTCTAGAGAACACGTTGAGCAATTATATTCAATTTCAGGATGTGCTGAAAGTTTTCATTACTGATAGGTTTCTCTGAACAGCAGACCCTTAATACTGATTAAAAATTAGTTACATTTACCATAGTTATATAAATTTGCTTTCATGTACAAATCTGCATATATGTTTTTTTTACATTTCTGTACTACGTAGTACAAAGGATATAAAAACTTGGCTTATGATTTTTGCTGTAAATTAATGACATTTGATATTTTATTGGTATTATAGTAATGGATATAATATGAATTTATATGAATAAACTATATCTTTCTGAAGATTTCTGAAACATAGCAATTTTATTGTTACTTTGGGGAAATATAAATAATAAGGCTGGCTATAAAATTTTAGCTATTTGAAGTTTTTGATTTTAATTTCTGTGGGCTTGAGCATCTGTCTCCTGTCATGACTAAGTTATATTGCCTGCATTTGCACTAATAATCATTTACTGAAGGATAAGGAATAAAGGTCTGTAGAAAGGTTTAAGCAACACTGAACCGTATTTTATTTGATCAACTTCCATGTGTGATATTTTAGATCACTAAGGTCAGTGGTCAGGAGTTATGTAAGAAAAATGTAAGAAATTAAATTTTCATTTGGTTAATAGTATCTGTAATACAAATTATTTATATGCAGTAAATTATAGCTCTAAGATATTAAAAGATCCAAATTAGACCCAGAAGATAACCTGAATAACATTTAGCCAATTAGTAAAATCTTTTTCTTATCACTGAATACACAGTGCTATAAACTAAATATTTGTCTCCCACCCCCAAATTTCTATATGGAAATTCTAACCGTAAATATGATGGTTTAGAAGGAGGACTTTTGGGAGGTAATTAGGTTATGATGGTAAAGCCCTAATAAATGGGATTAGTTCCCTTATTAAAAAGACCTCAAGGCTGAGTGCTGTGGTTCAAGCCTATAATCCTAGCACTTTGGGTGGCTGAGGTGGGCAGACTGCTTAAGCTCAGGAGTTTGATACCAGCCTGGGCGGCAACATGGCAATACCGTGTCTCTACAAAAAATACAAAAATTAGTTGGGTGTGGTGGTACTTGGCTTGTAGTCCCGGCTACTTGAGGGGTTGAGGCAGGAGAAACCCAGGAAGTCAAGGCTACAGTGAGCCAATGTTGTGCCACTGCACTCTAGCCTGGGTGACAAAGTGACAAAGTAAGACCCTGTCTAAATAAATAAATAAATAAATAAATAAATAAATAAATAAATAAATAAATACCCAAGAGAGGTCTCTTGTCCTTTTGCTGCCATGCGAGGACTGTGAGGGCACAGGGAAAAGACAACTGTCTCTGAGCCAGGCACTTACCAGACAGCAAACCTATCAGTGCCTTGTTCTTGGACTTTCCAGCCTTCAGAACTGTAAGAAATAAATGTTTGTGGTTTAAGCCTCCTGTGTATGGTACTTTTGTTATAGCAGCTCAAACAGACGAAGACACATAGATACGTATATTTGTTCATATATACTTGTACATTTAGATATGTATATCAATTATATAATATGGAAGTCATATTTCTGAAGTTTCTAGATAGGGTGAATAGAATCCAAACATCCAGATAATTAATGGACATTCCAAAAATAGCAAATATCAAAACAATATATTGAAAAGTAAAATAAATAATTTTATAAAATAATCTTGTAATCAAAAAAATAGAAAAATGGAGAAAGACAAAACCTACACACATTAGAAAAAGGTTGATAAAAGTGCTTACACAAAATTAAAAAAATCTGCAAAGAAAAATAAGAATGACGTCTAAAGACAACTGGCAAAGGTGCATATTCTTTAATATATAAGAAGCTATTATCTTTCAATAAAAAAGAAGACATGCATAGCTATTTCATTAAAAAATGCAACTATTTTACCAACATAAGAAGATGCTAAGTAAGGCTCACTCATAATTAAATATTTGCAAGTTAAAGCAATAAAATCCATTTGTCATTTTTTCTTTTTTTAAATGAGCTTAGTAATACCCACATTTGGCAAGAAGATCTGGTATGTTAGGCATACTTCTGCTAACTTTTTGAAGGACTATTTTGCAATAACTGTGCAATAAAAAAAGTCACATGATTTTTGACCCAGCTGCTGCACAGTTAGAAATTTACCCCAATTGATATATTTGAAACCATATGTCAAGATATACATACACATACACATAAACACACATTCACACTCATATTTCTGCAGCATTGTCTATAGTAACAAAAATATTGGAAACTACATAAATGTCAACACTAATTACATAAATATTGGTAATCTATGTATATATAATATCATAGATTCACTACAAAAAGATGAAGCAAATATATTTGTGCTGATTTGGAAATATCTTCATGGTATATTGTTGGAAGTTAAAAGAACAAAGTTCAAGACAATGCAAGAACCAAGTTCCAATTTGTGCAACTAAATAATCACCAAGATGTGCTGTGTATACTATATGCTAAGACTTACACTAACTACTTTACAAATTTCAACTTTAAAGCAATCCTCTCCATTCTTCATATATTGAGGATATGAAGGGATTTCTAATTTTCCCAAAATTACGCAAGTGACTAACTTGAATTTTCATCTCAGTATACAATTGTTAAGTTTGTTAGGGGCAAATGCTCAAGTATGTCCCTGTAATTTAATATTATAAATTGTGGCTACTGAAAGATCATGGTATAACCTCCATAGAGAATGTCAGGTAAAAATGAGTTCATTCTATGTTTCTTACCATATTTTATTTACATGTCTATATAGTTTAACAAGTACACATATTTGTGTCTTTTCTTTTTAAAGAAATAATAGTCAATTATTATATATTTTTTAAAAATTTGACTTGTAAGAATTAGCTTAGGGTCTTCCAACAGTCACATAGAGCAAAGTGCTGGGGGCTGGAGGGTGATGGATGTGGGAGGGGGATTATTAAGATGATTTTAGCTGCATTCACATGGCAAAGCGGTAGTCTCTCGGGGGATCTACCTGAATTCTTTACCTTTGATACCAGATATATATTTTTACTCTTCTTGAGGTGATGCAGTTCATGTAGAGCATCAACTAAGGCTCAAGGGCTTTGCACCAAAGTGCTTCATCAGGTCAGCAACACTTACTAACACTTCTTAAATTGAAAGGGCAATTCTTCCTTGCCTTTTCTTTCTTTTCCTCTTTATGCATAATTCATACAAGATTATTCATCTATTTATCATGCTACTCTATATTCTAAATGAAGATTAGAAATGAGAAAATAGAACTTTTCTGGCCACAGATTCAGGAAGAATCTTTTGCTTTTAAACACAATCAATTAAATTTTTTCTTTGAAATGAGGCTCATAATTTTGAAATCTGAAATAGTCTTGTTAAGAAAATTGTACAATCATGGTGAATAATAGTGAAGTATAAATGTGTAGCCTTACAAGTGAATTTGTAATGTTGCAGGAATCAGGAAGACCAGAGAGACCAATGGGTGAAACAGGAGGATTTTATTTAAGTGGCCACTCACCCAGCAGATTCACATCCAAAAGCTGAGCCCTGAACAAAGACAGGGCTTGACTTTTATACATACACATGAAAGGGACTGGCTAGTTTGATTGGGGTGGCGGGAGTCTAATGGCATGAAACTCATGGTGCAGGCAAGCGGGCTTACAGAAGCAGAACAAACACAGTTAATCAAACAGTGACAGGGTTAAGCTTGTGACCTTGTAGCTGCATTGAAAGAAAAACAGGAACTTACAAAACTTGGGAAATTGAGAAACAGTAAGGGGATGAAGAGATAGCAAAGGAATTTGTTTTCTTGTCCTTGCTCTGAGGGGGGTGTTGGGAGAGTCTTTGGGGCTCATTCTTGTGGACTCTGGCTTCCTAGATAGTGTTATCACATGTCGGCCAGGGCCCTGCCTATTGCTGGCCTTGGAGTGAGTCAGCCAAGTACAGGAAAACTTGTTTTTCTCTTTTAACTTCTGCTTCAGTAACAAAGAGTGGAGAACAACATATTTTTTAATACTCAGAACTTAAAATTTTTACAATAATTTTAAAAATCTACATATAATTGGATGACATAGATTAGAGATAGGCTAAACTATGATAACAAAGAGGTCCCAAAATGAAAAGGCTCAAACCAGAAAGCACATTATTCCTTTTAGCAGTCAGTGGGCATGTGGGCTCTACTTCTTGAGGTAAGCCAAGGTTTCAGGCTGACTTGGTTGCTCCTGCATAATGAGGGTTTCAATGTTACTGCACCATTTACAACTGGAAAGAAAAGGAGAGGGGAAGGGAAGGGAAAGTGATCTTTCTTTAAGGCAAGTGCAAGATGCAGGAATTGTGCATTTCTCTCTCACACAGTTCACTGGTAAGAAATAGGATACATAGCTAGCCATACCTCTGAGAGAAGCCAGGTAATACAATCTGGGCAGCTATGTGCATTGTTGAAATGTTATCGCAAAAGAAAAAAGGAGGGCCAGGCATGGTGTCGCACTCCTGTAATCCCAGCACTTTGGGAGGCCAAGGCTTGTGGATCACCTGGGGTTGGGCATTTGAGAACAGCCTGACCAAAATGGAGAAACCCCATCTCTACTAAAAATGCAAAATTATCCAGGTGTGGTGGTGCATGCCTGTAATCCCAGCTACTTGAGTGGCTGAGGCAGGAGAATTGCATGAACATGGGAGGTGGAGGATGCGGTGAGCCGAGATCATGCCATTGCACTCCAGCCTGGGCAATAAGAGTGAAACTCCATCTCAAAAAAAAAAAAAAAAAAAGAAAGAAAAGAAAAAAGAGAAGAATAGATTTTTTGGGGGCAGGAACAAACAGTCTGTCCCATTTGCCTTTAATTATTTCACAATTTTAAAATTTATCTTATAGTTGCATATAAATACTAAAGGATGGAGATCAATAAAGCATAACTTGAAGCTGCTATAATATGAATTAAGATGCGTTTTTAGCTGCAGACATTTAATTTACATTTAAATATACTATGATTTAGAGTGTTAAGTAATTGAAACTAAAAAGTCCAGTCAATAGTTTTAATCCAAGTCACCTATAAGTTACATTACCACTCTTCATTACAAGAATTGTACAACTGAAAATTCATACTGTTATAAAAATGCCAGGGTTTTGGTCTAGGTCCTGCAGCTCACCACCCTGAAAGCCAATCACTGAGACAATGAGAATTTCCAGGGAAGAAGGCTTTATTTGGGTGCTACAGCTGAGGAGAATGGGAGATCAGCCTTAAATTAGTCACCTCAATCAACTAAAACTAAGGGCTTGTATAGCAGGGAAGAAATGTAACTATGTGTGGGAAAACAGGAATTCGGGAGGGGTAAAGAAGAGGAGTTGGTAAACAGGAAGCAGGTGGTCACTTAGGCGATCATGACAGGTGAGGAGTCTTTTATCTTATTGTCCAGATGTGGTGATCTGGTAAGTTTCCGTTCCTTGATACTGTCTGGGAGACCTGACTGGTGGTTTCCTGAGAAAGGAACCTGGATAAGACAAATGTAACTTTCTCAAGTTTTAAGATGGGAGTCTCGATTTTTATGTTTATTCAAAAGAAACCATAAACAGCAGTTCTATGAGTAATTAGGCTGGTTCCATACCATATTTTTATTTATATTTAGTTATTTATTTAATTTTTTTATTTCCATAGATTTTTGGTGAACAGGTGCATACTGTATTTTTATTTTATTTATTTATTTATTTTTGAGAAAAGCTGGCATAAAGCACTTTTATTGCAATAATAAAACTTGAGACTCATATATGGTGCTGCGGGAAGGGGGCAGCAAAGATTTCTCTCACCAAATCACTGCACAGGATGGCAAAGGGGTGAGAAGGGGCTGAGGGAGGAAAAGCCAGGAAACTCAGAAATCAGCAGACAGAGCCAAGCATCAAAAAACAGGAAATGCTGAAGCTGCGATGACCAGCATTATTTTCTTAAGAGAACATTCAAGGATTTGTCATGATGGCTGGGCTTTCACTGGGTATTAAGTCTACAAACAGCACCTTCAATTGAAACTGCCAATTAAAGTTCTTAAGATTTAGGAAGTGGTGGAGCTTGGAAAGTTATGAGATTACAAAATTCCTGAAAGTCCATTAGAAAAACCACAGGATGAAAAAAAAAAAAAAGTCAGGCCACAAGGAAGGCTTCAGAGATCCCTGCTGGCCCAGGGACAGATACCTGTAGTGTCCAGCATCGCAGTGAACATGATCTGCTTTCAAAGGCAGAGGGTTTAAGGGGAGGGTGGGGTGGGAATGGTGGAGGCAAAGCCTCTCCCCATCCCCACCTCAGTTTTAGGTAGGGCTTTTAATTTAACCCAAGGACATCACTCAACTTGGAGAATAATTCAATCCTCAACAGGGCCTCAAATCTGCTATGGCTTTGCAGTGCAGCAGCAAGAATGTTTAATATATAATAGATAAAAATTTCATCCGAAAAATTAAAATAAAATATTATTGCAACCCCCCCAACACCAATTCCCATTCTAACGTTAACCTATCACTTGCGCTGTTAATACTTGACCATGTACTTAATTGGAAACCTATATCCAAAAGACTGAAACTGAATCTTCACTCCAAAATGAAAACAAAATAAAATGAATAACTTGAGGTTTATGGCATATAGTTTAGGTAAATACACATACCAGGAGAAAGGGGAAGAGGAAACGGAGGTGTCGGAAGCAAAGCTGAGTGACAGAACACATTCAGTCAGGGCAGATGTCTATACAAAGTGGAGTGGAACATCAGGAAAAGCTCCATATGGATTC
Organism: Pongo pygmaeus; assembly: GCF_028885625.2. NCBI lineage: Eukaryota > Metazoa > Chordata > Mammalia > Primates > Hominidae > Pongo > Pongo pygmaeus. The sequence goes on along the minus strand of NC_072378.2, from coordinate 62,401,574 downwards.
ATGTGCACACGTCTGGAGGCACCAGATCCCTCCATGGCAGATCCAAGAACAGGGAGCTAAGGGAGGAGGCCATTCCTGTCATTCCAGTTTTAGAAGCTCCATATCGAAGACGAGAGTGGCATGTGGTGGGATGATGCCTGGGTGCCCAGTGGCACCATAGGCATAATCTGGAGATATAGTCAGTTTGGCTCTCTGACCCACACTCATCTGGGCAACTCCTTCCCAGCCTCGGATCACCTCCTGCTTGCCTAGCATAAACTTAAAGGGCTTGTTTCTGTCCTGGGAGGAATCAAATTTCTTTCCATCTTCAAGCATCCCGGTGTAGTGCACCACGCAGGTCTGGCTGCGCTTCGGGAAGGTGCGCCAGTCTCCTGGGGAGATGGTTTCCACGTGCACTCCAATGGCGGTGGCCGACACTGAGCGGGCGGGCAGCGCTATGGGGGGCATGGACCGACAGCGACCTGGCAGCAGTTCCAAGGCTCTGCCTAGTCCCTCGGCGCGTCACCTGCCCATACTGTATTTTTAGTCTACAAATTCTGTATTAGTGCCTTCTGGGCAAATGTCTTGAATGAGTCACTTAAAAATCTCTAAATAGGCTTTTTTTTTCCTGTACTGGAAGTGTTACCATTACCTTGTTAACACTGTGTTTAGTCTCCCATTATCTGTGGAGGCTACGTTCCAAGATCCCTAGTGGGTGCCTGTAACCACAGAACCGCAGATAGTACAGAACCCTATATATACTATAATTTTTCCTGTACATACATACCTATAATAAAATTTAGTTTATAAATTAGGCACAGCAAGAGACTAAAAACAATGACTAATAATGAAATAGAACAGTTATAACAATATAAAAGCATCATTACTCTTGCACTTTGAGGCCATTATGAAGTAAAATAAGGGGTACATATTAAACACAAGCTCTGAGGTACTTTACAATTGATCTGATAACCAAGACAGCTACTAAGTGACTAACAGACAGGGAGGGTATACAGTGTGGAGATGGACAATGGGATAATTCATGTCTCAGTCAGGTGAGAGTGGAACGGGATGGCTTGAGATTTCTTCACACTACTCAGAATGGTGTGCAATTTAAAACTTATGAATTATTTATTTCTGAAGTTTTCAATTTAATATTTGCAGACCACTATTGGCCATGGGTAACTGAAACTGCAGAAAGCAAAACTGTGGATAAGGGATACTATTGTATATACCTGGAATTTGATTTAAAGGTCTAAAACAGATCTCTAAAACTTTTGCTCAAATGAATTAACTGTTGTCCATCTAAATAGTATACTACGATTAGTGTAGCCACTATTATCAGGTTTGTGCCAGAAGTATCAGTGTAGAGAGACATTTTAAAGAAAAAAGGAAGGATGTAGATGTATACATTTTAGAGTTGTCCAGTGCTTTCCATATAAACTCACAGTTATATTTTTCTTTCTGTGTGTTCTATTATGTTCATGTTAACTTAAAAATAAATATGCTTTTAGTCTGGTTTACAAAGACCAATATAGATTCAGTAGTCTAAACTTAATTATTTACATACAGCTTTTTTAGTGATAGAAAACACTAGGTAAGTTAAGAAAGTTTAAGAGAAGCTGCTATTGTTCTTGAAAGCATGTATATTTAACTCTTTCTATGTGAAAAGAATGTTTTTTCATTCTTTGTTGCTGTAGATGTTATGTGTGTATACCTTTTATTTTTGTAATTTTTAAAAAACAGTGGAATTATAAATTTCTTATCAACGTGTCTTTAGGTTAAATACATTTAGTGTAGCCTCTGCTTGCCATTAGGGCTAAGAACCTAACTACATTTGAAATAGAACAATAGTCGACTTACATTGCAAAAATTTTTGATTAGAATTCTTCTGATAATACTTCACACATTTCATAGCCATCTATATGCTAATATTTCCAACAAATTATCAGATGCTATTTCTACATAACCCTTTTCTCAACAAATGACCTGTCATGTTCATAATGGCCTCAATTTTTGGTGGCAATTTTAATTTTATCTAGCAAAAAATTGAAAGCTCATAAAGAAACTAATTACATAGTTTCACAGTTAATAATATGGTTTCTAGTTTTAAGACTTGTAATGTGCAAATTTATCTAGTTAAATTTTCTAAGAGTCAAGGCTGCTGTTTCTTCTTTTAAAATCTTTTACAAACCCTTTTTGAAGGAAAGTAGAAATTTTCATACTGTGGTCTTACAAGGATTGAGTGTTGATTTTACACTGCAGTTATTGATTATTTTGTAAGCATAAACTCATCTACATCACATTTCCATCACACACACAACGTCTCATTAAGTTTCCCTCTTTGAAGAATTAACTGCTCTCCAAAACGTAATCAGAAGGAAGGCATATCAACTGGGAATTTATTTGGGTTATTTACCAATAACGCCAATAGTACTTATTATCTGAAACCTTGGGATTTTGAACAATATGATTCTTAAGGTATGTTGTTTTTCCTGACAGAAAATTCAAGATGTGGAGAGTTATTTTATCTGTATCTAGGGTTATCTCAGCAAAGACACAATTATTAATAATTAAATTGACTAATAATACAAAACTGATATCATTTCATGTGATTTTGTTAACAAATAAATATTTTAAAACCAATATCAAAATGTAGTACTTTAACTTTTTTTCGTTTGATACTATCCTTTGACAACTTGAAGAAGAATTTAAGATAGGAAAATAATAAAAGTAGGAAGGAAGAAGAAAAAAGCAGTTTAGTGAGCAAGAGATTGAAATATTAGAAATGTTACACATAGGGAAACTGAAAGAACAATCTAAGAAAAAAGCTGTTGAAGAAAATGAAAAAAATAAGGGGATTGAAACAAAGTTGAGGTTTATTAAAGTCTTTAAGTGAGATATCCAATTTTGTCTTAAGTTACAGAGATCTGAATATTCCTACATTTATTTTCTGAGCATATAAGGACTCTGCCATTCATGTGTCCACCTGTAGATGCACAAGGATTTCTGTGTTGACTCCAGGAAGGTCTAAGAACATCTTGTCAACTTGTTATTTTGCTTTTCAAATCTAATCTGAAAATATACTTTTCATTATTCAACTTCCTTAATTGCTTTCTCTCATAGTTGGTTTGGTGAATTAATGACTTACATATATTCACCATGTAGTGGCATTCCACTTACTTACATCATTTATATGATTATACCTTATATTATTTATTTTCTCATTTTATTTCATAAGGCTCTTGAGGTAGAGCTTATCAAAAGTATATTTCCAAAACTCACAGATATTATTCTTTAATGTTAAAGTATTGTTTCCATTAACCTTAATGGTCCTTCAGAGAAACTGACTTTTGAATATACAAAACTATTTTATCATTTTGATTGAAATAGTTTTAATTCGAGTACTTTGTCACCTGCAATGTACTGAATGCTTGCATGATTGGGCTCAACTGCACACACTCAGTGACTCTATCATAGAGAAAATTGTGGGTTTAGTTTTATCATCCATTATCATTACTACTGGTTGACTTTCAAATTTTAGACTCCGAGAAGGATAGTATTACTCAATGACTCTAGTACATTGATTCAGAAATGAACTTGTTAGTCCTAAAATTTAAGAGACAAGTACTATGCCCTTTAAACATCAGAGTTTTTAAGTACAGACTGAAATCTCACATGACTTAAAACTGTCATTATTATTGTAAATTGTGTACATAATGACAAATTTGGTGCTATGGAATTAAACATTTGTACAAGTAATAAAAACAATTGAAGTTTGACCTCTGGATTGTGGAGGAAACATGAAAGATATTTTTTTCTCTGTGTTTGAATGATTAATCTGTTTAAAAGAAACAAAAAGAAATGCAGTTTATAAACTGATTTTGAAGAGATAATTTCTTTGAGAATTTTTGTTTCCCTCATAAAAAGCAAATTGCTATGTAAATGACTATCCTATATTTGGTTCAAAGTGCTGGACAAGGTGTCCCTCTCTTCTCTCTGTCACTATTCCATTGAAGGTGGTATTGAAACAATAGGTGTATTAGTTTATTTTCACACTGCTGATAAAGACATACCAAAACTGGGAACAAAAAGAGGTTTAATTGGACTTACAGTTCCACACTGCTGGGAAAGCCTCAGAACTATCATGGGAGGTGAAAGGCACTTCTTATATGGTGGCAGCAAGAGAAAAATGAGGAAGAAGCAAAAGCAGAAACCCCTGAAAAACCCATCAGATCTCATGAGACTTATTCACTATCACAAGAATAGCACAGGAAAGACTGGGCCACATGATTCAATTACCTCCCCCTGGGTCTCTCCAATAACACTTGGGAATTCTTGGATATACAATTCAAACTGAGATTTTGGTAGGGACACAGCCAAACCATATCATTCCACCCTGGCCCCTCCAAATCTCATGTGCTCACATTTCAAAACCAATCATGCCTTCCCAACAGTCCCCCAAAGTCTTATTTCAGCATTAACCCAAAAGTCCACAGTCCAAATTCTCATCTGATACAAGGCAAGTCCCTTCTGCCTATGAGCCTGTAAAATCAAGAGCAAGCTAGTTACTTCCTAGATACAATGGGGGTACAAGTATTGGGTAAATACAGCCATTCCAAATGGGAGAAATAGGCCAAAACCAAGGGGTTACAGGGCCCATGCAATCAAAAATCCAGCACGGCAGTCAAATATTAAAGCTCCAAAATAATCTCATTTGACTCCAGGTCTCCCATCTAGGTCATGCTGATGCAAAAGGTGAGTTTCCATGGTCTTGGGCAGCTCTGCCCCTGTGGCTTTGCAGGGTACAGCCTCCCTCCCAGCTACTATTCTGGAGTCTGGAGGACAGTGGTCCTCTTCTCAGAGATCCACTAGGCAGTGTCCCAGTAGGGACTCTGTGTGGGGGCTCTGACCCCATATTTCCCTTCTGCATTGCCCTAGTAGAGGTTTCCTATGAGGGCACCACTCCTGCAAAAAACTTGCCTGGGCATCCAGGCGTTTCCCTACATCTTCTGAAATCTAGGCAGAGGTTCCCAAACCTCAATTATTGACTTCTGTGCACCCTCAAGCTCAACACCATGTGGAAGCTGCTAAGGATTGAGGGTTCCACCCTCTGAAGCCATGGCCTGAGCTGTACATTGGCATATTTCAGCCATGGCTGGAGCGGCTGGGACACAGAGCATCAAGTCCCTAGGCTGCAAATAGCATGGGACTCTGGGCCTGGAGCACAAAACCGTTTTTTCCTCCTGAGCCTCTAGGTCTGTGATGAGAGGGGTTGCCATGGAGGTCTCTGACATGGCCTAGAGACATTTTACCTAGGGTCTTGGGGATTAACATTAGGCTTCTTGCTACTTATGCCAATTTCTGAAGCTGTCTTCAATTTCTCCTCAGAAAATGGGTTTTTCTTTTCTGTAGCATTATCAGGCTGCACATTTTCCAGACTTTTATACTCTGCTTCCCTTATAAAACTGAAAGCCTTTACCAGCACCCAAGTCACCTCTTGAATGCTTTGCATTTTAGAAATTTCTTCTGCCAGATACCCTAAATCATCTTTCTCAAGTCGAAAGTTCCACAAATATCTAGGATGGGGCAAAATGCCACCAGTCTTTTGGTAAAACATAACAAGAGTCACCTTTACTCCATTTCCCAAAAAGTTCATCATATCAATTTACGACCATCTCAGCCTGGACCTTATTGTCCATATCACTATCAGCATTTTGGGCAAAGCCATTCAAGTCTCCAGAAAGTTCCAAACTGTCTCACATTTTCCTGTCTTCTTTTGAGCCCTCTAAACTAGTCCAACCTCTGCCTGTTACCCTGTTACAAAGTCACTTCCACATTTTTAGGTATCTTTTTAGCAATGCTCCACTCTACTGGTACCAATTTACTGTATTAGTTCATTTTCATGCTGCTGATAAAGACATACCTGAAACTTGGAACAAAAAGAGGTTTAATTTGACTTACAGTTCCACAAGGCTGGGAAAGCCTCAGAATTATGGTGGGAGGTGAAAGGCACTTCTTACATGGCAGTGGCAAGAGAAAAATGAGGAAGAAGCAAAAGTGGAAACCCCTGATAAGCCCATCAAATCTCATGAGACTTATCCACTATCATGAGAATAGCATGGAAAAGATGGGCCCCCATGATTCAATTACCTCCCCTGGATCTCTCCCACAACACGTGGGAATTCTGGGAGATACAATTCAGGTTGAGATTTTAGTGGGAACACAACCAAACCATATCAATAGGAAATGTAACAACTGACATTTTCGATTTTATTGACAAAAATTCAAAAGATACTCAGTGACCAAAAATCCTTGCTCTTAAAGAGTTTGCATTTTGGTACAGAATGATGGACAATAAAAACAATGAATTAGTAAATTAAATCATGGGTTAAATTGTATTATGGAGTGAGTAAGAGAGATGGGGATGTCAGAGCGGTCACATCTCATTGAGAAGCTGATATTTGAGAAGAGACAAATGAAGGACAGAAACTGAGCTTTCAAATATCTGAAGGAGGAGTATTTTAGGCAGAAGAAACAGCCAGTGCTGAGGTCCTGAGGCAGAAGTATGCCTTGTGGGTCTGAGGAACTACAGGAGGCCAATGCAGCATGAGCAAAAGTAAAAGTCATAGAAAATAAGTTCAGATAATAGGAGCTTTGGTTTTTGTTTTGAGTGAGAAATGACATGTGACTTATATTTTTAAAAGATCCCTTTGGATGCTACTTTAAGAATAAATTGAAGGGAAACAAGGATGAAGAGGAGAAGAGCACTTGGGAAGCTATTGCAGTAATCCAGGTGAGAGATGGTAGCATGGACCAAGATAATTTGTTACAGGGTGGATGAAGTGAGGAGTGTTAAAAAAGAGAGGAGTCAAGGATGACTCCAAGATTTTTGGCCTGAGCAACTGATATGGTTTGGCTGTGCCACTACCTACATCTCATCTTGAATTTTAACTCCCACAACTCCCATGTGTTGTGGGAAGGACCCAGTGGGAGGAAATTGAATCTTGGGGGTGGGTCTTTTCCATGCTATTCTCACAATAGGGAATATATCTCACAAGATCTGATGGTTTTAAAAAGGGGAGTTTAACCACACAAGCTTTCTTCTCTTGTCTGCTGTCATGTGAGAAATGCCTTTCATCTTCCACCATGATTGTGAGGCCTCCCCAGCCACATGGAACTGTAAGCCCAATAAACCTCTTTTTTTTTTTTTTGTAAATTTTCCAGTCTTGCATATGTCTTTATCAGCAGTGTGAAAATGGACTAATACAGTAAATTTGCACCAGGAGTATCTGCAGCTTTTCTAGGTACACAATGCACCTGGAAAGATACCTGAAAATTTAGAAGCGACTGTGGAACTGGGTAAGAGGCAGAGGTCAGAATAGTTTAGAGGGCTCAAAAGAAGACAGAAAAATGTTGGGAAGTTTGTAACTTCCTAGAGACTTATTGAATAGCTTGAACAAAACTGCTGATAGTGACATGAACAATAAGGCCCAGGCTTAGGTCATCTCAGATGGAGATGAGGAACTTGTTGGGAACTGGAGCAAAGGTGACTCTTGTTATGTTTTAGCAAAAAGACTGGTGACATTTTGCTCCTGCCCTAGACATTTGTGGTACTTTGAACTGAGAGAGATGATTTAGGGTATCTGGCAGAAGAAATTTCTAAGCAGCAAAGGGTTCAAGAAGTGACTTGGGTGTTCTTAAAGGCATTAGTTTTATAAGGTAAGCAGAGCATAAAAATTTGGAAAATTTGCAGCCTGACAATGTGATAGAAAAGAAAATCCCAGTTTCTGAGGAGAAATTTAAGCCAAATGCAGAAATTTGCTCAAGTAATGAGGAGTCCAATGTTAATCACCAAGACTATGGAGATAATGTCTCCAGGAAATGTCAGAGGTCTTCATGGCAGCCCCTCCCATTGCAGGCCCACAGGCCTAGAAGGAAAAAGTGGTTTGCAGGCTGGGTCCAGGGTCCTCGTGTTGTGTGCTGCCTAGGGACTTGGTGCCCTGTGTCCCAGCCACTCCCGCCATGGCTGAAAGGGGCCAATGTAGAGGGTGGACCCTGGCTTCAGAGGATGCAAGCCTCAAGCCTTGGCAGCTTCCACATGGTATTGAGGCTGCAAGTGCACAGAAGTCAAGAATGGGGGTTTGGGAATCTCTGCCTAGATTTCAGAAGATGTAGGGAAACTCCTGGATGTCCAGGCAGAAGTTTGCTGCAGGGGTGGGGTCCTCATGGAGAACCTCTGCTTGGGCAGCACAGAAGGGAAATGTGGGGCTGGAGCCTCCACACAGAGTCCCTACTGGGGCACTGCCTAGTGGAGCTGTGAGAAGAGGGCCACCATACCCCAGACCCCAGGATGGTACAGCTGCTGACAGCTTGCATTGTGCACCTGGAAAATCTGCAGATACTCAATGCCAGCCCTTGAAAGCAGATGGGAGGGAGGCTGTACCATGCAAAGCCACAGGGACAGAGCTGCTTAATACCATGGGAACCCACCTTTTGCATCAGTGTGACCTGGATGTGAGACCTGGAGCCAAAGGAGATAATTTGTGAAATGTAAGATTTGACTGCCCCACTGGATTTCAGATTTGCATGGGGCTTGTAGCCCGTTTGTTGCGGCCAATTTCTCCCATTTGGAACAGCCATATTTCCCCAATGCCTGTACCCCCATTTTATCTAGGAAGTAACTAACTTGCTTTTGATTTTACAGGCTAATAGGCAGAAGGGACTTGCCTTATCTTGGATGAGAGACTTTGACTGTGACTTTCAAGTTAATGCTGAAGTGAGTTAAGACTTTGGGGGACTATTGCGAAGGCATGATTGGTTTTGAAATGTGAGGACATGATATTTGGAAGGGCCAGGGGTGGAATGATATGGTTTGGCTGTGTCCCCACCCAAATCTCATCTTGAATTGTAGTTCCCACAATTCCCACATGTTGTGGGAGGGACTCAGTGGGAGGCGATTGAATCATGGGAGCATGTTTTTCCTATGCTATTCTCATAAGAGTAATATGTCTCATGAGATCTGATGATTTTAGAAAGGGGAGTTTCCTCGCACAAGGTTTCTTCTCTTGTCTGCCATCATGTGAGACAGGCATGATTGTGAGGCCTCCTCAGCCACATGGAACTGTAAGTACAATGAACCTCTTTTTTTTTTGTAAATTTCCCAGTCTTGGGTATGTCTATATCAGCAGGGTGAAAACAAACTAATATAGCAACCGACAGGATGGAGTTGCCATTGCTGAGATGGGAAAGTCTGTGGAAGGCACGGGTTTAGGAGAATGATTAAGAGTTCAGTTTTGGAACCATTAAATTAGAAAAGTCTATTATTCATCTAATTGGCAATGTCAAGAAGGAAACTGAGATGAAAGAAATTGGGGCTCAGAGGAGCGGTTTCTTTTTGAGGCATAAGTTGGAAGTCATCAGCATATGGATATATTTAAAACCAAGTGAAGGAATGAAATTATCAAGAGGGTAATTATAAACTGAGAAAAAGCTCAGTCCAAGGACAAAGCTTCTGGACACTCCAGTGCTAAGCTATGAGACGTTTTTTGGGTAACTAAAGAGCTACAGAGGAGTATTGACCAATAAGACAGAGTTTAGGAAGATGTAGCCCGAAATGTAAGTGACTTTCCCAGCAGCACTCTGGTGAGGATCCCAATTTAAACACTGCATGATAGAAAGAGGCAGACATGAGGAGGTCCGATTACTGCCTTTTGGGATTGCAGTTGCTATTTGCAAGCCTATGTTTTAAATGAGTTAATGTTTGTAAAGCATGTAGAAAAATGCCTGACATATGCTTCCTTAGTGTTTGTTACATAGGTACATACATTAAATAGTCACGAGTACTCTTTTCCCCCCCTCACCTTTTTTTTTTTTTTTTTGATACAAAGTCTTGCTCCGTCTCCCAGGGCTGGAGTGCAGTGGCGCAGTCTCTGCTCACTGCAAGCTCCACCTCCCGGGTTCACACCATTCTCCTGCCTCAGCCTCCTGAGTAGCTGGGACTACAGGTGCCCTCCACCATGCCTGGCTAATTTTTTTTTGTATTTTTAGTAGAGACAATGTTTCACCATGTTAGCAAGGATAGTCTTAATCTCCTGACCTCGTGATCCGCCCACCTGGGCCTCCCAAAGTGCTGGGATTACAGGCATGAGCCACCACGCCTGGCCTCTTGCCCCTTTTAATTCTTCCCCAACACCTCCATAAAAAATGGCTTAGGCTCTGCCTTTTATCCTTAGGTTAAGATATCAGATAATTCTTCTTTAAATATGTATATATTTAATATGAAGGGAATCTTATTTTCTTAGTAATAGATTTTTGCAGCAAAGAGACTTTCTAAGCAAGTGCTTTGATAAGCCATCTCCATAGGGAGTCAAAGCTTGAAGAAACATAAATGGTTACTATTTACTTTCTGTGTAATTAGTAAACGACTATTTTGTGGAAGAGGGTAAGTAAGTTTAGGAAACACAATTGTGGATGTTTCTTGGAAGCTCTGTGTAGGAAAAGGAAAAGAAATTAAGTGGCAAGGTTGGAAGAAGAATTTAGCAGGAAAGAATGAGAAATAGAAATGTCTATTAGGGAATTTTATTAAGTTTTTACTGTGTTATATATGATGAAAATGTTTTTGCTCCAATATTCTCATAAAATAGTCAGTGAAATAGCTATTTTAAGAATGTGTTGTTGAAGTGGATGTTTCAGAGAATATGGCAAAGTACTTCTTGTTGCATGAAGGATTTGAAGTGATAACAGAGATACAAGATGTTAAACTTGAATATTTTTCTTACTCTCCTAGGCCACACAGATGTTCCTGTCTTTGTGTTCTCATCTCTTATGAAAGTATTTTAACTTTCTCTTAGATATTTTCTGCAGAAACCAGTATGAGAATGCTAATAAGTGTAACTTGAAAATATATGGGGTTAAACACAACTAAATAACTTCCTTTTCTGTAAGAATTTTCAATATTTACTATGTTGTTTGGTAGTGAGACTCATGAAGTAAGGGAGAATAGTATGTACTAACTATTTAAGAAAAAAATATATTTCACAGGATTCATATTCTGTGAAACACACTTAAAGAAGCCATTCAATTATAAGTTATTTTTTTCCAGCCACAAAATCCCTACCAAATACAATAACCTGGGTCCAAAAATAGATTGTTGTGAGATTATTTAAATGAATGGGCATATTTTGAAATTAATGAAGTGAATGAGCTTGATGACCTCAAGTTCTGGAAGACCTCAAATTAATATGGACCTGGGACAAGTCCAATCTCTGTTGTATTTTGGTGTTACCTGGTGGCAATTATCTGACTTATTTGAAATATTAGTGAGAAGGATTATGAGTCTTGATATTGACTGGGATGTCCAGTACAGTAGTAGTGATTCTAGAAATCTTCCAATTCCTTGGTGCAGGAAAAGAACTAATTTCTGCTTTTCCACATTCTCTTTCCATATCCTGAGACACATCACTTGTTATTTCTTTGGGGTAATCTTTCCTTTTATGTTTCTATCTCCCCACAGAAGATTAGAACTTGAGTCTTTCCCCACTGGAGAATGGGTATTAGGTGCATGATGGGTGCCAATCACAATTGAGACATATCTCAATTCGATTTATCATGGGGATTTGCTCTATAAGTTATTGGAATTCAGAAAACATGCTATATTCTGTTGACTCACCAAGGAATAATTATTTTGTTATGATGTAGAATAAACAAAACTTATTTTCTACCTTCAAGGGTAAATAGTACAGTAAGGGTGATTGCAAAAGTACAGTAGGGGTGACTAAATATTAGCTGTAATTTATTACTCTACAGTAATAGAGTTAGATAAATTACAGCTAACATGCAGGACTGGCTACATAATTTGTTGGGCACAGTATAAAATGAAATTGCAGCTTTGCTAAGGAATGAAGAAGCTAAACTACTTGGCCAATGTTACACAGTTAGTGGCAGATCTAGTATTCAAGCCCATGTCTTCTGGTTTCAGAGAATCCACTTTAGCCACTAGATAATATGACCTCTTTATTTCTTTTTAAATTTAACTGTATAAAGCAACTCACTTACTCATACACATAGATACACCCTCCCCACAGTAGCCTCGAAATTTTTTTCTGTATTGATCCTACATGACAAATTATGAGTTATTTTTGCCTATTTCTTTAATTCTTGTTTGTGATGGAGTAATCAGCTTAAGCAGAGAGAAGTGCTAGACACAGGTATTGTCATGCTATACGTCAGTGTCTCCCTCTCCAGTGCAAGATCAGCTAATACAGTCACCAGAAGATGTAAGTTAGGTGCTTCTTAGAAGTAAAAGCTACCTACCCTATGAGAGATTTATTATGAAAAAAACTGGGATAGGCAATTGAAATATTTGATTTTCTAATATGCTGGGAGTACCCACTACCCAATACCCAAGTATTTCCTAAGAGTCTTTGTATAACTCACTCTCCCAAACAGTTACCAGACAGTTTCCATATTCCTGTCCTCTACATTTTTTGGAGAGGTAGGAGTTGGCACAGAGAGGTTGAGAATAAGAAGATAGATGAATGTTGAATTATTAGTGTAGTATCTGCTAAAAAACAAGGATAGTGACTACTATGCATCTACCTATTTGAAGAGTTCTGCTGTGTGGCTTGAATGGCATGTTATTAAAGCTCATTTATTAAACTCATCCTTTTGATGATGGAGAAAACAGAGGCCTAGAGAGGTAAAATGCTGAGTTGATGGCATACCTATGATGACTCCCAGGTGTCTCATTGCCTACTATCATGTTCTTTTGAATACCCCAGTAGCTTTGCCTCTCCTGAAATTAGTCTTTTCATGGATGGAATGCTTTACTTAGTATCTGCCAAAAATGACTCATTTTATTTGATGAGGTGGACAATTAGTATTTTCACAGTGCTTTCTGCTAGGTTAGTTATTAATCCATAGTGGAAATTCTAAAAACTTATAGATTAAATGGGTCCAAGTAGAAAACATAATTATGTAATGTCTTGCCTAATATTTCATATGAAAAGTATTAAAAGTTGCATATCATTTTGTGTAACATTTGGTTTTGAAGAGGATACATGACTTCTTTAGGTTAACAATGTACTTGTTTGAAAATTGAAGAATCTACTTCAATTCCACAAAAAAGTCAGTTCTATGACTCATAGTAAAACAATCTACTCCACGGGTAGATGTTTGACTTTGTGGATATAGCATTCTTGTCTATACCCTGAAGAAGATGTGTTTACTTAGTTCCTTTTATTTTATTACTGTCAATGAAAGCAAATCTAAATTACTATGCAAATATTACTAATATGTTCTGTTTAATCTAATTATGGCAAAATGTGAAAATACAGAAAAAATAACACATACTTAGATGTTTTCTAATGAGGGCAATAATTATTGCTTTCAATAATTTGGAGGTGAGTACTTTCAATACTTACTTTCTCTGGTGAATACTTTCATTAATCGTATTTATAGTCCAGGGGAGGCATAATGAATTTAAAAAGTATGTATCATTTTTTGAAACAGTCTAATTTCTTTGGGAAAGGTATACTTATCAGATTAGAGTTTTCTTATCAGGCATTCAATTCTTGATTCAATAACATTGTTTCCTTCAAAGAAAAGAAAGCATTCATTTAAACCTTATATTATTATTTTTCTTAAAAATCCCTAAAAACACTAGAAATAAAAGTCAGCATTTCTCACAGTTTTCAATTCTGTTCTTCTCAGCATTTTATACAAAAGCCAGTGAGCACCGTAGTTACAACTTTGATAAAAATCGAAAGTGAGTAAAAGTCTTTGAAATTCTACTATCAGTCTTAAGTAGATTTTGAAGGGGGTAGTTCATATTTATTATGTGATAAAGAAATAAAAAAAGAGACATTTTGCTAAAGTGATTGATTTTTGAAAATACTGTTGCCTGAAATACAAGATTAATTTGGAGAACTATGTTGCTATAGAGAATTAGTAAGAAGACAGGTTATAAAAAATCTGAAAGCAAACATCACACCTATAACATTCAAAGTAGACATAAACTGTCTATTGGACAGAGCCATAATTATATTTCTTTTATCTGCTGAAAGAAGCACTGTCAGCTTTCTATAATGAACTCAGTAGTACCTGGGGGCTTTTTAATCTTAGAATTTCTACAGTCATGCACCAGTGCTGAAATTATAGATCTCATGTGTTTTATGATTGAAGAGAACTCTGGACATGTATGATTGGATATTGCTAACATCCCATTGAATTCCCTTGCTAGTGAGCTTTCAGTATAATTTAAACCCCCTTATTAACAGAAAATTAGATGAAGAAATTTTGACAAATATGTAATAAAAACTTGAGGAAAAATACAACAAATACAATTGAACAGTCTGAATTATTAACTCTGTATTAGCCACTTAAGAGCACAAAGAAACTAAATTATAATTTATGTTAAACACACAGGCATTCATCTCATATAATTTGTGAAACTGTGCTTTGCATAAATATGTTACTTATAAATATTTTATATTCATAAGCAAACATTTTAATATTATATTACAACATAGTTTATTAAGCAATAAAATAAAAACCATGGCATTTGTTGAAGAAGGGGAAAGATTTTTCATTACAGTTGATAGTATACAGTTTCCAATCAATCTAAGAGTTTGGAATAGAAAAATATATTATATTTTTTAACCCCAAACCCTGGCAATGAAAAAAAAAAAAGAATTTACTGTTTCCAATGGAATGACAATTTTTGCTGGGAATGTTTATTTACAGATCCTCCTGGGGGATGTGTTAGGAAAAAGACAGAAGGCAAAGAACGGGGAAGTATAATTTTGCTTAATAACATTTCAAACAATGAAATGCTCTCAAATCCCTTTTGTTGTCTCTAAAATTTCTGAAAGATACTCATGAGCACTCAAATCGAGCTTTGGGTTTTTCTTAATTCTTAACATAAAGGATCTTTCAACCCTATACCATGGAAAATTGCTACACATAATGTATTACCTTTCAGAAATATATGGATATATCGTTATGGTAGTTTGCTTTCTGCTAATAGCTTATCATTATAGCATAATATTTCTTTAGCTCAAACAATTATAGCGGAATAGTAGCAATATCATTGAGCATAATATTGCATGGAATCATGGTTTCAGAAATGATCTTAGACAACATTTAGTTTAATAATTTTTTACAAGTTTTGCTCATTTGTACCTTAAAGTTTGTGAAAAACAATGTCTTTCTTCAGATATTTTTAACTTGACAGTGATTTTTTTACATCGTAATTTTAAGTATCTTACAATTTTTTTTTTTTTTTTTTTTTACAGATTCTTGCTCTGTCTCCAGGCTGGAGTGCAATGACATGATTTTGACTCACTGCAACCTCCAACTCCCGGGGTCAGACAATTCTCCTTCTTCAGCCTCCCAAGTAGCTGGAATTACAGGTGCCCACCACCATCCCTGGCTAATTTTTGTATTTTTATTAGAGATAGGGTTTCACCATGTTGGCCAGGCTGGTCTTGAACTCTTAAGCTCAAGTGATCCACCCATCTCATCCTGCCAAAGTGCTGGGATTACAGGCATGAGCCACCACACCTGACCTGTATTTTATAAATGCTGATATTTAAAAATTAAACTGCTACATATAAGAAAATGCAAAATTTGTAGTGATTTGATAGTTAGACTTATTCATTTAAAATACATGAACTAGTGGCTCATGCCTGTAATCCCAGCACTTTGGGAGGACGAGGCTGGTGGATCATTTGAGGTCAGGAGTTCAAGACCAGCCTGGCCAACATGGTGAAACCTCGTCTCTACTAAAAATACAAAAATTAGCCAGGTGGTGGTGGTGCATGCTTGTAATCCCAGCTTCTCGGGAGGCTGAGGTGGGAGAATCCCTTGAGCCTGGGAGGCGGAGGCAGTGGTAAGCTGAGATCAGGCCACTGCACTCCAGTCTGGGTGACAGAGTGAGACCCTGGCTTGAAAAAGAAAACAAATATGTTTGTATGTGTACTGTTTTATACCAAGAGTTCTCAACTTGTGTGTGTGTGTGGTTACACTTATAAGTCTGCTTTATGGACAGATGTGAAAATGCAGGGGTGGAATGGAAATCTGTGTAAACCATCATGGTGGATGTGGTATAAAGTTTTTTTCCCTTTAAGAGAACCTGCTGCAAGAGCTGGCTTAACATTCACAAGTCAATAAATATGATACACTGCATAAACGGAATTAAAAACAAAAATCACATGATCATCTCAACAGATGCAGAAAAAGCATTTGACAAAATCCAGCATCCTTTTATGATTAAAACTCTCAGCAAAATTTGCATACAAGGGAAATACCTCAAGGTAATAAAAGCCATCTATGACAAACACACAGCCAACATTATACTGAATGGCGAAAACTTGAAAGCATTCCCTCTGAGAATGGGAACAAGACTAGGATGCCCACTGTCACCACTCCAACATAGTACTGGAAGTCCTAGCCAGACCAATCAGACAAGAGGAAGAAATAAAGAGCATCCATATTTGTAAAGAGGAAGTCAAACTGTCACTGTTTGCTGATGATATGATTGCTTATCTAGAAAACCTTAAAGTCTCCTCCAGAAAGCTCCTAGAACTGATAAAAGAATTCAGCAAAGTTTAAGGATACAAAATTAATGTAAACAAATCAGTAGCTCTTGTATACACCAACAGTGACCAAGCAGAGAATCAAATTAAGAACTCAACCACTTTTACAATAGCTGCAAAAAAAGTAAAATACTTGGCAATATACTTAACTAAGGAGGTGAAAGACCTCTACAAGGAAAACTACAAAACACTGTTGAAAGAAATCATAGATAATACAAACAAATGGAAACACATCCCATACTTATGGATGGGCAGAATCAATATTGTGAAAATGACCATATTGCCAAAAGCAATCTACAAATTTAATGCAATTCCCATCAGAATACCACCATCATTCTTCACAGAATTAGAAAAAACAATTTAAAAATTCATATGAAACCAAAATAGAACCTGTATAGCCAAAGCAAAGCTAAGCAAAAAGAACAAATCTGGAGGCATCACATTACCTGATTTCGAACTATACTATAAGGCCATAGTCACCAAAACAGCATGTTACTGGTATAAAAATAAGCACATAGACCAATAGAACAGAATAGAGAATACAGAAATAAACCCAAATACTTACAGCCAACTGATCTTCAACAAAGCAAACAAAAACATAAAGTGAGGAAAGGACACCCTTTTCAACAAATAGTGTTGGGATAATTGGCTAGCCACATGTAGGAGAATGAAACTCTCCTCATCTCTCACCTTAAGCAAAAATCAACTCAAGGTGGATTAAGGACTTAAATCTAAGACCTGAAACTAAAAATTCTAGAAGATAACATTGGAAAAACCCTTCTAGATATTGGCTTAGGCAAAGACTTCATGACGAGGAACCCAAAAGCAAATGCAATAAAAACAAAGATTAATAGCTGGGGTCTAATTAAAGAGCTTTTTCATGGCAAAATGAACAGTCAGCAGAGTAAGCAGACAACCCCCAGAGTGGGAGAAAATCTTCACAATCTATACATCTGACAAAGGACTAATATCCAGAGTCTACAATGAACCCAAATAAATCCATAAGGAAAAACAAACAAAAAAAATCTCATCAAAAAGCGGGCTAAGGACATGAATAGATAATTCTCAAAAGAAGATATGCAAATGGCCAACAATCATATGAAAAAATGCACAGCATCACTAATGATCAGGGAAATGCAAATTAAAACCACAATGCGATACCACCTTACTTCCGCAAGAATGGCCATAATCAAAAAATCAAAAATAGTAGATGTTGCTGTGGATGCGGTGAACAGGGAACACTTCTATGCTGCTGGTGAAAATGTAAACTAGTACAACTGCTATGGGAAAGAGTATGGAGATTACTTAAAGAAATAAAAATCCCAGCTGGATGCAGTGGCTCATGCCTTTAATCTCAACACTTTGGGAGGCCGAGGCAAGTGGACCATTTGAGGTTAGGAGTTCGAGACCAGCCTGGCCAAAATGGTGAAACTACATCTCTACTAAAAGTACAAAAATTAGCCAGGCGTGGTGGCAGGCATCTGTAGTCCCAGCTACCTGGGAGGCTGAGGCAGGAGAATCTCTTGAACCTGGAAAGGCCGAGGTTACAGTGAGCCAAGAACATGCCATTGCCCTCTAGCCTGAGCCACAAGAGCAAAACTCCATCTCAAAAAAGAAATAAGAAATAAAAGTCCCAAGAAGCAGCTTCTCTGCTCCTTCTGGAATCTCCACCTGGTTCAGCCCGCCTGCCTCCACCACGTCCATGAGGTTGACCCAGAAGTCCTACCAGGTGTCCACCTCTATCCCCGGGACCTTCAGTAGGCTCTCCTATGCCAGGGGGCCTGGTGCTCACATTAGCTCCTCGAGCTTCTCCTGAGTAGGCAGCAGCAGATTCCAGGGTGCCCTAGGCAGAGGGTATGGTGGGGCCAGCAGTATAACCAGTGCCATGGTCAACCAGAGCCTGCTGAGCCCCCTTAACCTGGAGGTGAACCCGAACATCCAGGCCATGTGCACCCAGGAGAAGAAGCAGATTAAGACCCTCAACAAGTTTGCCTCCTTCATCGACAAGGTACAGTTCCTGAAGCAGCGGAATAAGATGCTGGAGACCAAGTGGACCCTCCTGCAGCAGCAGAAGATGGCTTGAAGCAACATGGACAACATGTTGGAGAGCTACATCAATAACCTTCGATGGCAGCTGGAGACTCTGGGCTAGGAGAAACTGAAGCTGGAGGTGGAGCTTGGCAACATGCAGGGGCTGGTGGAGAACTTCAAGAATAAGTATGAGGATGAGATCAATAAGCATACAGAGAAGGAGAATGTATTTGCTACCATTCTTAATAAAGAATTTATTTTGACTGAAACACATACTGTATCTTTTTTGTTCCCTTGATACAACTCACATAGCTGCTTAACATAAACATGAGGGGGTATCTTACTGTTCTTTGTTGAAGTCTGCACAACATAATCTCCTATTTGTTTCTCCACAGCATACTGAGAAGTAAGAGGTACACATGCTTGCTCCTGTGGGAACCTGTGAGGAGGGCAGATCTACCGTTTCACCTCTTTCCGCATCCTCTCTCACATAGAGCATCTAATGGCTTCCTCATCCCTAGTGCAACACCCTTCCTGATTACCCCCATTTCAGAGGGTGCGTGTTAAAAGATACATGATTTTATATACCTCTAATTCTCATTTTCTCAGTGATCATCACTTCAGTGTTGATCAAGTCCAAAACTTTATTTCATCTACTGCGAATTATTAAAATGACCATACCTTAATCCAAACGGTCAGAAACCTGAAGGAAAAACTTCAAAGTATCCTCTGCTATCTGGTGGAATATATGATAATGGAAGCTTCTTTTTCCTCTGCCTTTAGGCTGGTGTCACCTTGGATATGTCTACAGAGTTTACCTCCCAGAGCATAACAAATATAGAGTGCATATGGATTATTTTTCTTTTCATAATTTTCTGCGTTGAGTGATATTTCTATTTCACTGTTTCTGTAGAGACAGAGCTTAAAATAATTTTATGGTTGACTTAGATGAAGGAATAAGAGTTGAATTTTGCATAGGTAACTTGCAAAGGCAAAAGGGATAAAAGAATATATGGTAGAGTTGAGGAAATACAAATAATTTAGTTAACCAAAGAGAAAGAGTGAAGAAGGATGATACATTACATTGATAAAAGTATACAGATGGCATATCCTAAGGTGCTAGAAATAAATTTTTATTTTAGGCACATATTTCTGGAAACTATGAACTAGATAGAGAAAAGGCTAGTTTGAGTATTACATTTTTCTAGGCAATAAATAATGAAAATTTGAACTTGATGCTTCTATTTTGGATGGATAATGTGATGGTTAATTTTGTGTATTATGGCATACCTAGATATTTAGCTAAACTTTCTGGGTATGTTTGTGTGGATGTTTCTGGATGAGATTAATATTTAAATTGGTAAAGTAAAGCACATTGCCCTTCCCAATTTGGGTTAGCCTTATCCACTCTGTTGAAGGCTGAATAGAATAAAACAGTGAGTAGGAAAGAATTTTTTCTCTGGGTCTATCTTTAAGTTAGGACAACAGTTTTCTCCTATTTTTGGATTTGGACTTGGACCAGACTTATGCCATTGGTTTTCTTGCTTTTCAGTCATTCTTTATTTTTTGCACTTGTCTTTTTAACTTACTAGAATTCTTAATTTTTTGTGGGTACATAGAATGTATATATATTTATGCGGTTACAGGAATGTTTTGATACAGGCACTCAATGCATAATAATCACATCGTGGAGAATGGGGTATCCATTCCCTCAAGCATTTATATTTTGTGTTACAAACAATCCACTTATACCCTTTTAGTTTTTTAAAAATGTACAACTAAGTTAGTATTGACTTTAGTCATTCTGTTGTGCTATCAAATAGGCTTTTCAGTAATTCTATTTTGGACTGGAACTATACTATTGCCTTTCTCGGGTTTAGACTTCTTAGCCTCCATGATTGCATAAGCCAATTCCTTGTGATAAATCTCTCTCTCTGTCTCTCTCTCCCCATATCCTATTGGTTCTGTTTCTCTGGAGAATCATAACTAATACACATTTTGGTACTGAGAAGTGGGGTGCTACTGTAACAAATACTTAAAAATGTTGTGGTGGCTTTGGAACTGGGTAATGGGCAGAGGCTGAAAAAGTTTTAAGGTATGTGCTAGAAAAGCTGAGATTGTTATGAAAGGATTGTTAAGGATTGTGGAGAGATTCTGATGAGGGCTCAGAAAGAAAAGAGAACATCTGTAGATAGAGCATCTATTCTTAGTGAATACATATATAACTATAAACAAGATGTTGGTAGAAATGCTGGCAAAGTTTACTCTGGTGAGGTCTTAGTTGTAAATGGGTGCACATTATTGTTATAAAGTTGCAAATAATTTGGCTGGACTGTGTTCTAATGTTTTGTGGAAGGTAGAATTTGTGAATGGTGAAACTGTGTATTTAGCTAAAATTTCTAAGCCAAGTATTGAAGAAATGGCTTGGTTCTTCCTGACTTCCTATAGTAAAAGATGAGAGAGAGAAAGAAAGTGAAGAAGGAACTATTAAGCACAAAGCAACCTGAACTTTAAGACTTGGAAAATTATCAGCCTATCCATATAGCAAACAACAGTTTGATAATAACATTGGGCTGAGTGTGAACTGTGGACTTAATCAACCACCACAGCAGAAACACTGCCATGCTGAACAGGAGAAAACAGAGATGGAAAAAGATGAAGGAAGGATGTTGATTCTTTTAGACTCTACAGGACCAGATCATAGAGCTATTTGGCTGTGAACACTCACTATTCTTCAAACAGGAAAGAAAGACTCCAAAGGCAATTCAAAGATCATTGGAGTAATCTCCTCAGTTTCAAAGTAGTGAGTGGAAGGTAAGGGACCATCTGGGTTTCAACAGGCCAGAAAGCAGTTGCCTGGAGCCTCGCAGAGCCACAGAGGTGGGACAAAAGCCCCAGAACCAAAGAATTATTCTTGAGCCTTAAGATCTAATGGTATTTACCATTTACCTTGCTAGTTTTGGTGCTTGCTTGGCACCCATCTCCCCTTTCTTCCTTCTGATTTCTTTCTTTTTTTTTTTTTTTAGGAATAAGAGTGTCTAGTTTATGCCTGTCCTACCACTGTATTTTGGAAGGACATAATTTGTCTTGCATCACAGGTTCACAGCTGTAGAGGATTTTAGCCTCAGGATAAATTGTACTTCATGTCTTATATCTGATTTGGATGATATTTATATAAAACTTTGAACTTTAGAGTTGATGCTGAAGCAAGTTAAGACTTTTGGGGCTTTTGAGATGGAATGGATATATTTTGTATGCAAGAAGATTATACATTTTAGAAATCAGGGTTATAATGTTATACAGTGAACATTTGTGTCCTTACAAAATCATATGTTGAAGCCCTAACTCCCAAATGTTTAGTATTTATAGTGTTTGGAAGAAGGGCCTTTGGGGGATGATTAAATTTAGATGAGGTCATGTGAGAGCCCTCCCACGATGGACTTAGTATCCTTATAAGGAGAGAAAAGAGACCAGAATTCACTCCCTGTCCCCCTTCACTATGTGAGGACACAATGAGAAGGGGACCATCTGCAAGACAGGAAGAGTCATCAACAGAAACTATATTGATTGGCACTTTGACCTTGGACTTTTTAGCCTCAGGAACTGTGAGAAATAAATGTCTGTTGTTTAAGCCATCCAATCTATGTTATTTTGTTATAGCAGCCTGAGCAGACTAAGATAGATAATGAGGAGGGATGTAGGGATTATTCAGAAGTTTCTAAAAAATTTCAAGGTGGGTGTAATTTTCCAGGAGAGGAATTGTTAGAAGAAAGAAAATTGTGAGAAGAAAAGAGGGAAAGTTTTGAAGAGCAATGATGATTAGTCCTTTGGAACATATTGGAGTGGGGGACATTTGCAAAGTTGAAGTTCGTAAGTAAAGATGTTTGGCATGAAATTGGGTCTATAAATATGGAACAGAGGAAAGCGATTGGGAGTAGAGATGTAAATTTCAGAAATTTAATTTATAATGGGAACATCATAAATATGCTATAGGTAAATAATATTATGAAAGGACCACATTTTAAAATACAAAATACCATTTATGTATAATATTCCAATAATTCAAAATATTTTTATAGTTTATTTTAGAAGCAGTGTGATGAAAGAGACCATTATAATTTGTCTAGTTTATCATCATCTTGCCTTGTGGGAACGGACTTATTCCAATCAGATAGAAAGTCCTATTCACTTATGACACACTGAGAAAACCTAGGAAACAATGAGGTTAATGATTCCTTCACCCACTTCCTCTTTTTTCCAAATTTGGACTGGTTTAAGGCTCTCAATGGTAAGAGTGCTTAAAATGCACAGGTTACAGAAAGAACATTGCCTTTTAAAATTTCTTTTGCCATCTCAATAATCAGCAAAAATTTCCTGTATAGGAAAAATAAATATCCTTCTAAATTTAGATTTTCTCATGCTTACCTTTAGGTATATCATCTCATTGCAGCATTTCTGTTTCTGTATAGCTGTAGAGAGCAATTATCTTAGGTAATGTCAGTAGGAATAGAATCCTCTGAATTATACAGCGGCTGCCAAAAAAAAAGCTCTCAAAATAGTGTTCAGTAATTAGCAAAATGTTCTCATGTCATATCGCTTAGACCATGGGTCATTGACTAACCATAAAGAAGAACTAGCTTTTTCATTTCAGCATTCCAGTTTGGGCTAATTTAGGTTGTACAGATTGCTTAATCAAACATCTCTTTCTTACTCATGAGACTTTAAGGTAAGTGAATTTAGGTTCTGGGAAGGAAGTAATTTATAGACCATGTTGTCATATCATTCTAGATGAGGAAACTGAGGCCAAGTTGTGATGGACTGATCAAGAAACATTTAGATATTCAAAAGCTATTCACTCTGCCAGCACTCTTTCCTTTGCCTGTATAACATCTTGTGTTTTTGCAACATGTAACTTTCAGAAGTATGCAAAATTAAATCAACACAGGCCTTTTGGGGTCAGTCTTTAGAGGAAGTAGCAGGCTATGGTGATGCACACATGATCGTATCAGTTTACATTTCCCCCAAAACAGAGCCTGAGAATGAGGACTTGGGTGCAGGTGGCTTATTGTGGAGGTGGTCCAAGGAAGGAAGAGTGAGAGCTGGGGAAAATGAGATAGGGCAGAAAGAAAAAACAATTTTATGGTATATTTCCAGGGCTACTTTACTGAGGAATGTGGGTTTGATTCCACTGGAATATCCTGAGAAATGGGCAGGAGGCTTACCAGAATTACCCATCCAGAAAAATTGGGAGACAGTTTTCCACCATCCCTTACACCCATTGGTTGAAGGTTGCCCCTGTGGCATTAACTATCCTGTTTCTGGGGTGAAATTTGTCAGGGCACTATGACAGATCTTAGTTCAAATCCTGGATTCTTAATTTACCAGTTGTGTTTATTATTATTACTTCGCATTTTGAAGACACATAGTTATTCCTTACATTTTGATGTTATGTAATGGAATTTTTGTAAAAAACATGTTACAATGTGGCCCTACATAATGGTTCATTTTTTTCCTTAGTAAAATTTAGAAAGTCACAAATTTATTTTGAACAATTGTTTGTTTGAAGACACATAGTTATTCCTTACATTTTGATGTTATGTAATGGAATTTTTGTAAAAAACATGTTACAATATGGCCCTATATAATGGTTCATTTTTTTCCTTAGTAAAATTTAGAAAGTCACAAATTTATTTTGAACAATTGTTTGTTTTTCAAGCACTTAAAGATCAATGGCAGAGACAGTGTGTCTAATTCAATTTGGATGGCTATAATAAAATAACATAGACTGGGTGACTCATAAACAATAAACACTTATTTCTCATAGTTACAGACAGTGGAAAGGTGAAGATGAAGGCACTAGAAGATTGGTTGACTGGAGAATGTCTGCTTCCTCATTGACACCTGCTTTCTATTGTAACCTTGCATGGCAGGAGGGGCAAGGGGCTTCTCTAGGGTCTTTTTCATAAGGGCTGGCACTAACCTTATTCATGAGGGCTCCGCCCTCATAACCTAATCACCTGCCAAGGCCCTACCTCCATAACCATCATATTGGGGATTAGGATATCATCATAGGAACTTCAGGGGGACACCAGTATTTAGTCCATTGCACAGTGTAACCTCATTATAACACTGTCTCATGGATAGACTGCATGAATACAATAAGATGTCATAGTGAGATTCCTGAATACATCAAGAAAAAATAAAGCATCAGCGACACTGAAATTACTTCTCAGGGTTTGGCATATGTATTCCTGTGTTAAGAAAATGGGAAAGAAGCCAGCTTTAATAGAATGACAGGGGCTCATATTTCATAAATATTAAGAATTACAGGATGTAGATGATGGGAAATTGAGAGGACTAGCAATTACCATAAGACAGGAGCGCCACTTTTGAAATTTATTTTTATATGAGTGCCTGTGTCCTGAAAAAATTATATATATCGTTTGAATCCCCAAGAAGCCCTTATGATGTATTCCCATTTCATATTTGCATGAGATCAGAGAACTCCAGTTGTTAGTAAGGGAGGAAAGCCTTAAGTATAATGAATTAAATAATTAAAATAGCAATGGATTTGCACTTATGTCTGTGTGGAAAAAATTGTTAGAGATTAGATACACCCTTGGTAGGTGCCAGAGTTTGTTGCTAAATTGTTCAGAATTTCTTGATGACATAATGATGACAATGTTCATTTCTTTATATATATTTCTGAGTGTGCTAGGCTATTTGGAAATTTTTTTAGGTGAAGATTTAATATGGCTTTAAAAATTTGGAATTGTCACATTCTGCACTGTAATAAAACTCCTTATTCAGTTTTGAACACTGTGTGGTTAACAAAAATACATTGACATTTTGTATTAGCTCATTCTCACACTGCTAATGAAGACATACCCAAGACTGAGTAATTTATAAAGAAAAGAGGTTTAATTGATTCACAGTTCTGTATGGCTGGGGAGGCCTCAGGAAACTTACAATCATGGCAGAAGGGGAAGCTAACTTGTCCTTCTGCACATGACGGCAGCGAGGAGAAGTGCAGAGTAAAGGGGCAGGGGAAGGCCCCTTATAAAATAAGTTAGAACTCACTCACTATCATGAGAATAGCATGAGGGTAACTGTCCTCATGATGAAACACCTTCACTGGGTCCCTCCCATGATACATGGGGATTATGGAAACTATAATCAAGACGAGATTTGGGTGGGGACACAGCCAAACCATATCACATTTCGTCCATGAAAGATGAGTGATTACAAAATTCATAACTCATGGTAAGAAAGATGACAACATTGTGAAACTGTGTGACTGCTTTTTCTTTATCCAGCTGTTATAAGACAGTATCAATATCTTAGCAATCATTGCAAAGTTTCTACCTCTCAGTTGAGAATAATACACGTGTCAGTTTTAAAGTATAGTTTAGTCTGGAGACAAAATATTGGTCCATATAACTTGTCAAAGTCTCAATTCCTTCTGTATTTCAGGATATAAAGGGGAGAAGATATGATAATTATTTACAGGATAATTGTAAAGAAAGAACAATAAGAGTCAGTCACAAATAATATTATGGCTTAGGCTTTACCAGCTGATGTCTACAAAAAACAGTAAAATTTCTTATATCCAAGTTAGGTTTCCATGGACTGAAACTCCATCTCTCTAGGAGGCTGAATGTTAATCTCTCTCAATGTATTTCTTGTTATTTTCAAAAGTACTTAAATGAGACTGCAGATATTCTTACAATTCATCCAGTCAGCTACAGTTATTAAGGGTATTACTTTTCTCATCCTTTTCTGTTTCTCTTTTGTCTACCTACACTGCCTGAGAAGCCAATTGGCCACTGCCTGTATTGGGACCTCCAATGTCAATATTAAGTAACCTGACTCTGAATGATATCTTTCAAGACTTCTAGTCTTGGAAGACTTCAGTCATTATTACTGAAGAATTAGGAGAATAGACTTCTCCTCAATTATTTGCCACACTTTTGTTTTCTTAAAAGCACCTATGTCTGTGCCCACAATCTTACCAATTGCATCAGTTAGTATATCAGCTGCCCATCCTCTGTTATTTAATCACAAGAGTTTACCTAGTCCATGCACCAGCTGAAGAATAGGCTCTGTAAAATCCTATGTATCCTCTTCCCTCTTCTTTTATTTCAGGGAGGTGAAGAGTTGAGGAACATTGAATGAGAGGTGAGGTATGTTTCTTCTAATGACATTCACATCCCAATTAAGCCAGTAGAGACTACCTTATTGTGCTTCCATTCTTACTTAAACTGTGAACCACTACCACCATCACCATTACCACAACATACACACAAACACACACACACTCACAAACTTTATCTTATTGATAAGGAAATGGATTGAGTAACTAATGTGTTTGAGATCATGCAACTAAACCAAAATTGAAATCCAAGTAAGTCTGTCTGAGACCATAAAAACAACTTTAAATATGATTTGACTTAATCTTAAGTATAAAAACTTTGAGATATTGAGAAGTTTGCTGCTTTTTCTTACCATTTTGCCATTGTGGAATGTGAGCAAAAAAAAAAGAAAGCTGATAAATTTAAATTATAATATTAAAAATATTTTAGAAAAATATCCTACTGATTCCATTAATCATATCTCAACATTATGTTGTCAGTTTAGATAATGTTGATAATTATATTCAAAGATGGCTTTAGGTGGAACTATATTTTAAATTTTTTCCAGTGGTGTTGATAGATTTATTTTCAGTCATGTATATACTTTCATTTAATTGACTTTTTAAAACCAAGACTTAAATACAATGAAAATTGTGACTGAGAATTACCATTGCATTTCATGACTGTTTTAAAAAATTATATTAACTGTTTTATATGGAAATTAAAAAAATACTTTGAGGCAGAAAATAATTCAATGAAGAGCACCATGAAGTATAGTAGTATGTAACTTGAAAAAAATAGAGAATAAAAGAATCACAATCTCCATGCTCTTCTGTAGAAATTTATGTAAATATGTTTATAGTCTAGAAATATGAGACAAAAATGAAACGAAATCTTTCTTGTGGCCAGGCACGGTGGCTCATACCTGTAATCCTCAGACTTTGGGAGGCTGAAGTGGGTGGATCATTTGAGGTGAAGGTTGCAATGAGCCAAGATCAAGCCCCTGCACTCCAGTCTGTGCAACAGAGAGAGACTCTGTAACAAAAAACAAACAAACCAACACAGACTTCTTGTGAGTTCATTGTTTTGTTTTGTGAACCAATCAACTACAAAATTGGAAGATATTTGTTACCAAAACATGAGTTAAAATTGGCATTGTTCCCTTTTTTTCCAGAGAGGATGCAGCCTGTTGAGAGACACTGACAAGTGTTTAGAAGTTTAGATTATGAAATTAAACTCAATCCAGGATGAGAGCCTGAAAATTCCCAAGTTACTTTATTTAACTCATTTTGTTGCAAATTACCTTATTTCAAAATATATATGTATCAAGCTATTTTTAGAAATATCAAATTCTCCCCCCCTCATCCAATTATAAAGTGATTCAAGCTCAAGAGGCTCAAGAGAATGTTAATATCATATTCAGTGAGGAAAAATAGAAGGAAGATTTAGGATACAACTCCTGTGGTGTGCCGTATGGTATATGTTTTGTCTAATGGATCTTTGTAGGACAAATTTAAGTGTATCAGCTTCATTGTAAATATAATATCAAAATTTTCTGATTTGAACTGTTTTTGACAACCTAATTTATAATATCTCCTAAAGTGGAATTTAAAGTAAAAGTGTGAATTACATAAAGTATAAATAAGAAAAGCAAAAGCAGTATCATAAAAAAAAGCAGTCCCCTCTGATTTAATCTAAGATGATGGTGATGTTATAAGGCAAGCATGTTGAATTTTCTAACAGGAATAAATATGTATGAACAATACTTCTTCCAAGGAGTGAGTTCTTGGTTCCTCTAGGTGATTCATTTCTATTCAGTAAAATAGATGTCTTCAGTGTTCTGAGTAATCAGTTTATCTCTAGAGAGAACACAAAGCATTCTGGGGCATTATTTTTCAGTAGTATAGAGTTATTAATAATCCAAAGAATAATGGACATTTTATTCAAAGGAATTCTGGGAACTTCTATCATTTAATATGATAGCTTTCCTGGTTGCATTCTGTGATCAAAATCACTTACTTTTATTAGATAGTTAGGATAAAAAATTTCATAATTCAAATAACGTATGCAAACTGAATGCTATCTCATTTCAAGTTTATGTTAAGTGATACTGAAACAAATTTCAACATGAAGCTGCCTTTTTACTTGAATAGCTGGATTGCTGGTGTACAAATTCTTAAACTTGTTTTGTTTTTAAAAAATACTAGCTAAAATAATGGTATATAAAAGTGTCATCTTCCAGATAATTATTCTTTGAAAATATAAAAATACAAATATAAACACATAATATTTTACCTGGTCTTGCATTTCATATAGCAAATTGATGAAAAAAGCAAACATGCCCAAAATAAATGAACACTTCAATATAATTTTCAAATTTGCACAAGTATTTGAAAATTAGTGGACATAGAGGCTAAAATTGTCACCTTAAAAGACCATAGGCCTATTGAAAAAAACATGAAGTAGCAGGTTGTCCTTGCCATGGCTTCTCCTTCTCCTCCTCTTCCACCTCCTTCTCCTCCTCCTTTTTCTTCTTCTTCTTCCTTTGGAAAGGCATCTTTAGACTACCTCCCTCAAATTTCTTAATGAAGTAACTCTTATTACTCCTAAATGTTAAAAATAAGATACAATGTTTAACTGAATTTTCCTATTAACTATTATAAGATATAATTTTACGTTTTGAAGAAATTAGCATATAATAAAATACAATTAACATTATAGGCCAGGTGCAGTAGCTCACGTCTGTAATCCCAGCACTTTGGGAGGTCAAGGCGGGTGGATCACCTGGGGTCATGAGTTCGAGATCACCCTGGCCGACCTGGCCAAACCCCCTCTTAAGTAAAAATACAAAATCAGCCAGGCGTGGTGGCACATGCCTGTTATCCCAGCTACTTGGGAGGCTGAAGCAGGAGACTTGCCTGAACCCGGGAGGCAGTGAGCAGAGATCACACCATTGCACTCCAGTCTGGGCAACAAAAGTGAAACTCCATCTCAAAGAAAAAAACAAAACAAAACAAAACAAAACAAAAAAAGAAAAAGAAACAAACAAAAACCATTATAATCATATTATACAGGATTTAACTTATGTTTTATCTCCTCTAGGCATTTAGGATCAAGCAAACCTTTAAAGTCATTATAATGAATATCAGCTATGTGTGTTTCACACTTTAGAAAAAATTTTCACTTTATTTTGCAGTGGTTTGGATATTTGATGTGTGTGATTTTAATATGTAAACTTCTGTGACATTTGAATGTTTTTATTTAATATGTGTGTGCTTTTTTTTCTTTTTCTCTTTATCACAAGTTTAGTCTTGGGCTGTAAAACTGTCTTGTGTTTTACTGAGCTATAAAAATCCTTACACACTGATCATAGAACCATAAAACCATCAGTGGATTTATCAGATTGACCAATCTATAACCTTGTAGTTTACTGGAGAATAAAGAAGCACTGGGATATGTTGTACTTTCCCCTTATTTTAGAAAATTCTCAGCTGGTCACATTAAGGGTCTAGAATATTGTTTTCTGTTTGAGAATTCCTTATGAATATTAGGAATTCGATTAAATTCTATATTTAACTTAACATTTATGGAACACTCTTGTAGATCTTACATCTTAGAGTATTCAAAGTGCTATGCTCTGTGGATGGCAGTAATCTGATACAGATTGCAATTTAATTGTATCTCACATGTTGAAGAAAAGGTTTCAGTTTCACCAGAGTCCCTCAGTACAATATGGTGGACCATTTTCACACATGTTTGAGGATGTAGACAGTTTATAGTCTTGTAGATTATCTAGAAAAGGTGTGTTAAGTATTAATTATATATTTTCAATGAAGTGAATTCTAATGGGGTCACAGTAACAGCAGAACTGAACTACATAAACCTATGATGGAGAACCCAGCTTTCAGCAAAGTCACACTCACCCTGATTACCCACAGTAAATGAAACAGAAGGTGCTTATTAGGTAAAGGCTGTTTTGATTAAATTTCTATTTTCTCACTGAAAGCATTTATAAAGCCTATCTCTTTGAGGGTGTTTTAATTTTTATTCTTGGGTTGGACATTTTGAAGCACTAACTCTGTAGACACTAAAGAACTCATCTGAAGTGTATAGCAGGAACACTTGAAATTGAAGCGGGCTGAGTTTTAAATTCTGTGGAAAATTTTTTGAAAAAGTTCAGAATTTTCACATAATAATTTATTTACTTTCAGGAAAGTAATGCATGCTGCCCTGCTGATTGTTGTAATGTGGATGAACGTTAACTATGTGTAAATTGAAAATTAGTAAACCCATTTTTTTCATCTTTTATGTGTTGGTTAAAATAAATTTTCAGAAACAAAAATTGGGTTTTATGTTACTTTATCTCTATACTTGTTCTTTGGCACAGCATGTTAAAAAAATATGTCAGGGAAATGTTAATATTAGGTTGGTACAAAAGTAATTGTGATTTTTGCCATTACTTTTAAATAAAAGTAATCCTAAAATTCATATGGAACTAAAAAGGAGTGTGAATCATTAAAGCAATCCTAAGCAAAAAGAACAAAGCTGGAGGCATCACATTACCTGACTTCAAATTACATTACAAGGCTATAGTAATCAAAACAGCATGATACTGGTACAAAAATAGACATATAGGTCAATGGGATAAAATAGAGAACTGAGAAATAAAGCTGCATATTCACATCCAAATGATCTTTGACAAAGTTGACAAGAACATACATTCAGGAAAGTACACCTTTTTCTTTTTTCTTCTATTCTTTCTCTTTTCTTTTTTCTGTCTCTCTCTCCCTCCCCTCCCCTTCCCCCTCCCCTCCCCTGACCTCCTTTCCCTTCCTTTGGACAGGGTCTTGCTGTGTTGCCCAGGCTAGAGTGTAGTGGCATGATATAGTTCACTATTGCCTTGAACTCCTGGGCTCAAGCAGTCCTCCCACCTCAGCCTCCTGAGTAACTGGGACTACAGGTGCTCACCACCATGCCCAGATAATTTTTAAATTTTTATTTTGGTGTAGAGATGGGGGTCTCACTATGTTGCCAGAATATGTCTTGAACTCTGGGCCTCAAGCGATCCTCCCACCTTGGCTTCCAAAGTGTTGGGATTACAGGGGACCGCTATCACTCACCAGAGACCATCATTCTTGAAATATCTTTGATGTCTCTGATATTCCTAATCTCATCCTTCTCCCTCAGATAAATCACTATTCTGAAAATTGTGCTTTTTGTTCCTTCCTTTATAGTTTATTCTACCATGTATCTATATATTCACTCCTTTAGATTTCTGAACAGTACAATTTCAAGTTTGTAAAGATATTGCCTGTATATTTTAACAAATGTTTTATGGTTTTACCATTCATATTTAAGTTCTTAAATGCATTTCACTTTTGTGCATGGCATGAGTAGGGGTATCCAGTTATATTTTTTTCTGATAAAAATAACCAATATATTAAAAATCACCTTTCTCCACCTGATCTGTACTATTGGTTCTATCAAATAGTAAATTCCTCTGTATGTAAGAGCCTGTTTTAGTACTCAGTATTCAATTACATCAGTCAATTTGCCTGTTTCTTAGAATAATACTACACCATTTTAATTATAATAGTTTATAGTTAGTTTTTGATATAGCAAGTCCTATTACTTTCTTCTTTTTCTTCATCAGTATCTTGTCTCTTCCATAAAATTTTAAAATCAACTTCATAAGTTTCATGAAATGCTCTCTTAGGATTTTTGATAGATATTACATGCATTCTGTTTTTTACAATATTCTATGTCATGAGTCATGAATCTCTACATCTCTTCAGGTATTTCAGTTTTCTTTGATGTCTTTCAGAAGTCTTAAAATTTCCTACATAAAGAAGATTTTTGGTTATATTTATTTCTGTGTACCTTACATTTTTTTCATTTCTCAACTTTATTTTCCTGACATATAGAAAACAATTGATCTATGAACTAATTAATTTACATGTTGAAACTTTGTTAACTTCTCACCAGTTCTAATAATTCTTAGATTATTTCATCAATGCGAATAACAGTAACAGTTTGGTTTCTCTATTTCTATTTCTTACATTTTTTATTTTTCTCTCTTTTATTGTGCTACCCGAAAACTCCAGTACAACATTAAACAAAAGTTCTAATAAAGAGAAAATATGCCGTGTTTCTTATTTTTAAAAATCCTTTTAATTTTTTTAATACTTTACTATCTTCTGCATTTTTTTGTAGGTGACTTTTAGGTTAAGAAATGTCTTCTATTTCTCACTAGCTTACAGCCTTTAAAATCATAAGTGGATGTTAAATTTTATCAAAATTCTTTTTTACCTATTGAGATACAGTAATATGCTTTCTATGTGGGGGGTCATCATGCATTTCTCGAGTAAACCTGATTTGTGAAGATATTTTATGCTTTCTATGCATTGCTAACTTTAGTTTTCTAATATTTTGTAGAAAAATTTCGCATCTAAGTTTATGATCAAAATTGACCTGTAATTCAGTCCTTGTTTGATGTTGGAATCAATGTTACACCACTAGTACTGTCACTGGTGCTTCTGGTATTACTTTTTATTTGCCAACGCCACTTCTAAATACCGCACATGTAATAGCTCAAGAAACCCTCACAACAACTATATGAGACAAATACTCTGTTAATATCTCCATTTTACTTATAGGAAAATTAGGGCACACAGAGGATAGGGTAACAAAGCTGGTGTTTAAACATGGTCTTTGGCACTATAGTTGTGCCATTAATCACTGTCATAATATTAGTTTTACAAAATAATTTGGCAAATGTGCAGAAAAGAGTTAAGATAGTGAGCCTCAGGTTGTTCTCCTTAGAAAGATCTGTTTGCTGGGTTGGCCCTTGGCTGGCATCTGGGCAATTGAATGGTAAACTGTCCCTTATGCTGATAATAACTTTGCCTAGATGAATAAGTGCAGCTCACTGTGTCTAAACAATATGGCATATTCTGAACACTTGCTTTCCTTCTGAGAATCTAGAATTTTGGTATGTGCTAGGCAGATTGTGTCTACAATTAGCCCCCAATAAAACTTCGGGCATTGAGTCTCTAAAGGCCTTTTTTGGTAGACAAAATTTCACAATTTTTGTCACAACTTTCAGTTTCCAAAAGAATTAAGCATGTCCAGCTGGGCAGGGTGGCTCATGCCTGTAATCCCAGCACTTTGGGAGGCCGAGGTGGGAGGATCACCTGAGGTGGGGAGTTCAAGGCCAGCCTGGTCAACATGGTGAAACACCATCTCTACTAAAAATACAAAAATTAGCTGGGTGTGGTAACACACACATGTAATCCCAGCTACTAATCAAGAGGCTGAGGTGAAAGGATCGCTTGAGCTCGGGAAGCGGAGGTTGCAGTGAATGAAGATCTTGCCAACGCCACTGCACACTGCACTTTTAAGAGTGAGACTCCGTCTAAAAAAAAAAAATTAATCATGTCCTATGCAACTCCTCTGGCAAAGGACTCTTGGAAATTTACACCTGGTTTTTCTCTGGATGTCATTCTATGCACCTTTTCCTTTTTTGGATTTTTTATCCATTCACTAAAATAAATCACAGCCAGAAATATGACTTTATGCTGAGTCCTGTGAATTTTCCTAGTGAATAACCAAACCTGGGTGTGGTCTTGGGGACCTGCAGACACAGGAAATGTCCCTCCTTTTTTTATTATATGAAAAAGTTGGTGTAAGGTTGGATTGACCTATTATTGAATGATCGATAAAATTTGCCTATAACACTATCTGGTACAACATTTAAAGTTAGGTATCAAGTCCTTCACTTAGCAGATGGGAAAAATGACTCTGGAAGTAAATAACTTACCCAAAGTCATATAATTGGTAATAATCAAGATTTGGGCTTCTCTACCCAAAAGACTCATGCCCTCATATGTTCATTGCAGCACTATTCACCATAGCAAAGACATGGAATCAACCCCAGTGCTCATCAGTGGTGGATGGGTATAGAAAATGTGGTACATACACACCTTGAAATACTATGCAGCCATAAAAGGAATAAAATCATGTCCTTTGCAACAACATGGATGCAGCTGGAGGCCATTATCCTAAGTGAATTATGCAGGTACAGAAAACCAAATATCGCATGTTCTCACTTATAAGTGGGAGCTAAACATTGGATATTCATGGACATAAAAATGCCAACAATAGACACTGGGGACTACTAAATGGGGGATAGAGGGAAGGAAGCAAGGATTAAAACACTAACTGTTGGGTACTATGCTCACGACCTGGGTGACGAGATCCCAAGCCTAAGCATCATGCAGTATACCCAGGTAACAAACCTGCACATGCACCCCCAAATCTAAAATGAAAGTTCAAATTGTAAAAAAAGATTTGAATCTCATTTTATTTAATTCCAAAACTCATAATCTTCACCAATTCAAGTGTTCAAGTATACCACAGCTTCTAGTTCCAGTTTTACTAAACTTCTACAATGTTAAAGACACGACATAAAATTTAAGGTGAGCTATTTCTCAATTGTCATCATGAAGTAATTAAATTTTAATATACTGAAATTTCACAATCAGGGAGAAGTTAATGGTTATACAAAAGAAATGTCATGGTATCTTTAACCTTGGTCAATAGGGGCTTCTGTTTTCCAAAATAGTTCCCTGCCTCCCTCATCCCATTTAAGAAGTTAATCCTCCAATCAAAAGAAGTTAAAACACATGTTTTGGAATACAAGAACTGCTCCCTTTCAGTAGACCAGGATACAAAGATAATTCAAAACATGAATTCTAAGTTACAGGCTCAAAGGGGCTATGGAAACAAAGTGAGGCTATTTCTCACGTAACTAAGTCTAATTGTTTAACATCTACATAGTACATTTAAATTAATGTTTGTGAAGCACATACCATGAATCAACCTATGCTATGTATGGAGACATGCAAAGATGAATTACAGTCTGTGTATTTGAAGACATTGCAGCATAGAGGAGAAGACAGAGATGTAAACATGTCATGTAAAATATGGGAAGTTTTCTAATAGAAATAGGAGGTATATAGCAGTGGAAAGGATTGGTGGCCTTAAGTTTCCAGAGACAATAAGCCTTAAGGGTGAGTAGCTATTAGTAGGTAAAGTATGAAGAAGTATATTCCAGGCATAAGAAAACAAAGGCTCATGGATGCACTATAATTAGAATATAAACAGAAACTAAGCCACGGCAAATAAATTTATAGCAATAGGAAAGGCAGGATTAGGAAAGGAAACGCATATTATGGTTTTTATTGTCTAAATAGTGAAGCCAATGAAGGTTTTAAGGAGGAAAGCAATATGCTTTTGGATAGACCATATTCAAAGCAGTGTGACAGACGGATTTTAGATGGGTAAGACTAAAGAGAAGGGGGTTGTAAAGTGTGCTCTCTCTCTCTCTATATATAATGTGTATATATATATATATATGTTTGTGTGTGTGTGTGTGTATATATATACACAATTACAGTCATACATCCACTGACACAGATGAGGCCCTTACTAACATGTCCTTGTACAATGAATGGAGGAGAGAGGACAAATTTAACAAACAGCAAGGAAGTAAAATTAGTAATTTTAGTGACTGATTGTTCAGGGGAGGGTGGATGAGGAATCTTAGATGACTTTCAAGTTTCTGACTATGTTGTCCAATGAAAGAGAACATGAACTGTGAAAGGGAACAGTAGATGAGAATATGTCCAGAGTAGAGGAAGTTAAATACATTTATACATATTGCCTTTGAGATGTTCATTAACCATCAAGAGAAGTTGTCTTAGATCCATTTGAATAAATGTGTCTGAAACATAGAGGAAAAACATCTTTTGGGGACCATCAGCGGTGGTGGTTAAAGCCATGAGCGTGGAGGAGAATACAAGTGAAGAACATGAAGAATGAGAAGTGCCAAGTGCAGAACACTGGAAACACCCACTTTTAGCCTTGATTTCTAAGGGATGACTAGAGGAAGAACCCACCACAGATTAATCTTTGTAAAATATGTTGACTTTGTACAAATTTTCATGTGTGATTGTTAATTATTTTAATACATTTTATGTTGTTGGGTCACCACACAGGACTCTAAAATTTATTTGCAATTTATTGTATTGAAAATTAAATATACAAAATGATATTTCTATTACTTATGCAGAATATCAATAATAATAATACAATGAGCTCTGCATACTTCTTACCCAGTTTAATAAATGAAACTTTACCATTCCTTTGAAACCTATGTTCCCATACCAATTCCCTTCCCCAAGATTCCCTATACCTAGAGGTAACTGATATGATACATTTTGTTTGCTATTTCCTTGATTTCCCCTTAATTCCACTATCTATGAATGTAGTAGAGAGAATACAGTTAGATTTTAAAACTGATTTTGAATTTCACTTAATGAAATCACATTATATATTCTTCAGAGTCTTGACTTTCTTTCCCTCAACACTATGTTTTTGAGATTCACTGTTGAGATATTTTCTACAGTAGATTTTATAAATCAATATACCACATTTTATTTATGTATTTTTAACACAAATGTACATTGGGTTATTTCTCTCTTTTTTCGTCTTTTATTTGTTTCAGTGAATGTTTTGGCTCCCACCTCCTGTGTAAGAGCAAGGTCTTCCTTAGAACATATCACTAGGAGGGGAACTGCTGAATAGTAGCAATGCCTATATTCTATTTTCTTATATAATGCCAAATTATTTTCCAAAGTTGTTATGACAATTATTGTTCCCACTAGAAATGTTTAAGAATTGTTTCCCTGTGTATCTTCTCCAAATCCTGAAAATGTCAAAATTTAAAACTTTTGCCAATCCAGTAGTTATAAAATGATATCTCTGATTTTATGTTTCTATATTAATAGTCAGTAGTTGTTATATTAAAAGTAATGGCAAAAACTGCAATTACTTCTGCACCAGCCTAACATGTTTATTAGTGCATTCTGTTTATGGAATGTTTTTATGTGTTGAAAATATATTTTCTCAGCTGGTGGCTTGTCTTTTTATGCTCTTTATCATACCTTATGATAAAGAAGTGTATCATCCCTTATAATTAATAGAATTCCTTATTTTTCAGTATTTTTTTTATTAGTAGTGCTTTTGTTTAATCAATCCTTCTCTCCTTGGAGTACATATTTCCTCAGTAAAGGGAGTGATTAAATCTTAAGCTAACATCTATATTAACTTTTTTTATTCCCAAATTAATCTTTTTTTAAAAAAACACACATGGAGATAGCATTTTAAACTATTGTATTTTTTTAAGTTTTTATTTCCATACTTCTATAAGTTTTTATTTTTGCCTTTCACATTTAAATATTCATTGTATTCAGGATGGGCTTTTTCTAATTTTCTAAGTGCTCAAATACACCTAGATGAGACCAGAGTAGCCCACTACTTGCACAATGCAAATATTTATTATTATAGAACTACCCTTCATTTTTTAGGATAAAGACTTTGGAATTAACGTTTAGGCCATGGGCATCCACCAGTGATATCTGAGCCAGAAAGAGACATAATTGAAAAATGACAATTGAGAATGATTTATCTGTAATATTTCATAGAGGATGAGAAGCCATAGGAAACACTATTAGAAAAAGTAAATAATAGGTGATGAGTCAACACACAGAATCCAATTGTCAAATCAGACTCCCATGAATCATAAATTTTACACACTATCAAGCTTAAAAAATAATATCAAAGATACAAGCAATCAAAGAGCCCAGAGGAAAGAGGGAGAAATCTGGGATGTCAAGGGGAGCTCTTCATGTCCTTTCCTCTGTCCTGGAATAGGTGAGGTCTTTATGTGAGGGGCACATGATCATCTCACATGCTAGCAGCATTTAATTACAAAACACCTCCGTTTTATACTCCAGAGAGTTATGTTGTCTACCTGATATCTCCAGAAAGCCATATTCATAGATCTGGGTTTCCACTTGCTATAGATAATGCTTTGCCAAGAACATTCTGCCAAAAGCATTTCAAAGATCAGAGCTTCTTCTTCCTAGCAAATATTGTTAGTCTCCTTATCCAGAAGTACAATTATGAAGGAGATTGAACAGGCGGCACTGGCTTTTTTTTTCCCCTCATGCTCTGAAGTGCTGGGATGATGTAGCTCCAAAATCTTTTTTATTTTATTTTATTTTATTTTATTATTATTATACTTTAAGTTCTAGGGTACATGTGCACAACGTGCAGGTTTGATACATAGGTATACATGTGCCATATTGGTTTGCTGCACCCATCAACTCATCATTTACATTAGGTATTTCTCCTAATGCTATCCCTTCCCCAGTCCTCCACCCCCTGACAGGCCCTGGTGTGTGATGTTCCCTGCTCTGTGTCCAAGTGATCTCATTGTTCAATTCCCACCTGAGTCAGAACATGCTGTGTTTGGTTTTCTGTCCTTGTGACAGTTTGCTAAGAATGATGGTTTCCAGCTTCATCCATGTCCCTGCAAAGGACAAGAACACATCCTTTTTATGGCTGCATAGTATTCCATGGTATATATGTGCCACATTTTCTTAATCCAGTCTATCATTGATGGGCTTTTGGGTTTGTTCCAAGTCTTTGCTATTGTGCATAGTGCCACAATAAAAATACATGTGAATGTGTCTTTATAGTAGCATGATTTATAATCCTTTGGGTATATACCCAATAATGAGATTACTGGATCAAATGGTAATTCTAGTTCTAGATCCTTGAGGAATCGCCACATTGTCTTCCACAATGGTTGAACTAATTTACACTCCCACCAACAGTGTAAAAGCATTCCTATTTCTCCACATCATCTCCAGCATCTGTTGTTTCCTGACTTTTTAGGGATTGCTCTTCTAACTGGCATGAGAAGGTATTTCATTGTGGTTTTGATTTGCATTTCTCTGATGACCAGTGATGATGAGCATTTTTTAATGTGTCTGTTGGCTGCATAGATGTCTTCTTTTGAGAAGTGTCTGTTCATATCCTTTGCCCACTTTTTGATGGGGTTTTTGTTTTTTTCTTGTAAATTTGTTTGAGTTCTTTGTAGATTGTGGATATTAGGCCTTTGTCAGATGGGTAGGTTGCAAAAATTGTCTTCCATTCTATAGGTTGCCTGTTCACTCTGATGGTAGTTTCTTTTGCCCTGCAGAAGCTCTTTAGTTTAATTAGATGCCATTTGTCTATTTTGGCTTTTGTTGCCATTGCTTTTGGTGTTTTAATCATGAATTTGTTGCCATGCCTATGTCCTGAATGGTATTGCCTAGGTTTTCTTCTATGGATTTTATGGTTTTAGGTCTAAAATTTAAGTCTTTAATCCATCTTGAATTAATTTTTATATAAAGTGTAAGGAAGGGATCCAGTTTCAGCTTTCTACATATGACTAGCCAGTTTTCCCAGCACCATTTATTAAATAGGGAATCCTTTCCCCATTTCTTGTTTTTGTCAGGTTTGTCAAAGATCAGATGGTTGTAGATATGTAGTGTTATTTCTGAGGGCTCTGTTCTGTTCCATTGGTCTATATATCTGTGTTGGTACCAGTACCATGCTGTTTTGGTTACTGTAGCCTTGTAGTATAGTTTGAAGTCAGGTAGCATGATGCCTCCAGCTTTGTTCTTTTGGCTTAGGATTGTCTTGGCAATGTGGGCTCTTTTTTGGTTCCATATGAACTTTAAAGTCGTTTTTTTTTCAATTCTGTGAAGAAAGTCATTGGTAGCTTGATGGGGATGGCATCAAATCTATAAATTACTTTGGGTATTATGGCCATTTTCATGATATTGATTCTTCCTATTCATGAGCATGGAATATTCTTCCATTTGTTTGTGTCCTCTTTGATTTTATTGAGCAGTGGTTTGTAGTTCTCCTTGAAGAGGTCCTTCACATCCCTTGTAAGTTGGATTCCTAGGTATTTTATTCTCTTTGTAGCAATTGTGAATGGGAGTTCACTCATGATTTGGCCCTCTGTTTGTCTGTTAATGGTGTATAGGAATGCTTGTGATTTTCGCACACTGATTCTGTATCCTGAGACTTTGCTGAAGTTGCTTATCAGCTTAAGAAGATTTTGGGCTGAGATGATGGGGTTTTCTAAATATACAATCATGTCATCTGCAAATAGGGACAATTTGACTTCCTCTTTTCCCAGTTGAATAAACTTTATTTCTTTCTCTTGATTGATTGCCCTGGCCAGAACTTCCAAAACTATGTTGAATAGGAGTGGTGAGAGAGGGCATCCTTGTCTTGTACTGGTTTTCAAAGTGAACGCTTCCAGTTTTTGCCCATTCAGTATGATATTGGCTGTGGGTTTGTTGTAAATAGCTCTTATTATTTTGAGATACATTCCATCAATACCTAGTTTATTGAGAATTTTTAGCATGAATGGCTGTTGAATTTTGTAAATGATGTTTTCTGCATCTATTGAGATAATCATGTGGTTTTTGTTGTTGGTTCTGTTTATGTGATGGATTGCATTTATTGATTTGCATATATTGAACCAGCCTTGCATCCCAGGGATGAAGCTGACTTGATTGTGGTGGATAAGCTTCTTGATATGCTGCTGGATTCAGTTTGCCAGAATTTTATTAAGGTTTTTTGCCTCGATGCTCATCAGGGATATTGGTCTAAAATTCTCTTTTTTTGTTGTGTCTCTGCCAGGCTTTTGTATCAGGATGATGTTGGCCTCATAAAATGAGTTAGGGAGAATTCACTCTTTTTCTATTGGTTGGAATAATTTCAGAAGGAATGGTATGAGCTCCTCTTTGTACCACTGATAGAATTTAGCTGTTAATCCATCTGGTCTTGGACTTTATTTGGTTGGTAGGCTGTTAATTATTGCCTCAATTTCAGAATGCATTATTGGTCTATTCAGAGATTCAATTTCTTCCTGGTTTAGTCTCAAGAGGGTGTATGTGTCCGGGAATTTATCCATTTCTTCTAGATTTTCTAGTTTATTTGCATAGAGGTGTTTATAGTATTCTCTGATGGTAGTTTCTATTTCTGTGGGATCAGTATTGATATCCCCTTTATCATTTTTTATTGCATCTATTTGATTCTTCTATCTTTTCTTCTTTATTAGTCTTGATAGCTGTCTATAAATTTTGTTGATCTTTTCAAAAAACCAGCTCCTAGATTTATTGATTTTTTGAAGTTTTTTTGTGTCTCTATCTCTTTCAGTTCTGATCTGATCTTAATTATTTCTTGCCTTCTGCTAGCATTTGAATGTGTTTGCTCTTGCTTCTCTAGTTCTTTTAATTGTGATGTTAGGGTGTCAATTTTAGATCTTTCCTGCTTTCTCTTGTGGGCATTTAGTGCTGTAAATTTCCCTCTACACACTGCTTTAAATGTGTCCCAGAGATTCTGATATGTTGTGTCTTTGTTCTCATTGGTTTTGAAGAACATCTTTATTTCTGCTTTCATTTTGTTATTTACCCAGTAGTCATTCCAGAGCAAGTTGTTCAGTTTCCATGTTGTTGAGTGGTTTTGAGTGAGTTTCTTAATCCTGAGTTCTAATTTGATTGCACTGTGGTCTGAGAGATGGTTTGTTTTTATTTCTGTTCTTTTACATTTGCTGAGGAGTGCTTTACTTCGAACTATGTGGTCAATTTTAAGTGCGATGTGGTGCTGAGAAGAATGTATATTCTGTTGATTTGGGGTGGAGAGTTCTTTAGATGTCTATTAGGTCCACTTGGTGCAGAGCTGAGTTCAATTCCTGGATATCCTTGTTAACCTTCTGTTTCATTGATCTGTCAAATAGTGACAGTGGGGTGCTAAATCTCTATTTTTATTGTGTGGGAGTATAAGTCTCTTTGTAGTTCTCTAAGGACTTGTTTTATGAATCTGGGTGCTCCTGTATTGGGTGCATATATATTTAGTATAGTTAGCTCTTTTTGTTGAGTTGAT
This sequence comes from Pongo pygmaeus, assembly GCF_028885625.2. Taxonomy (NCBI): domain Eukaryota; kingdom Metazoa; phylum Chordata; class Mammalia; order Primates; family Hominidae; genus Pongo; species Pongo pygmaeus. Next base: position 62,358,979 of record NC_072378.2, on the reverse strand, counting down.
CCCTTTACCATTATGTAGTGGCCTTCTTTGTCTCTTTTGATCTTTGTTGGTTTAAAGTCTATTTTATCAGAGACTAGGATTGCAATGCCTGCTTTTTTTTTGCTTTCCATTTGCTTGGTAGATCTTCCTCCATCCCTTTGTTTTGAGCCTTTGTGCATCTTTGCACATGAGATGGGTCTCCTCAATACAGCACACTGATGAGTCTTGACTCTTTATCCAATTTGCCAGTCTGTGTCTTTTAATTGGGGCATTTAGCCCATCTACATTTAAGGTTAATATTGCTATGTGTGAATTTGATCCTGTCATTATGATGCTCGCTGGTTATTTTGCCAGTTAATTGATGCAGTTTCTTCATAGCATCAATGGTCTTTACAATTTGACCTGTTTTTCCAGTGGCTGATACCAGTTATTTCTTTCCACGTTTAGGGCTTCCTTCAGGACCTCCTGTAAGGCAGGCCTAGTGGTGACAAAACCTCTCAGCATTTGCTTGTCTGTAAAGGATTTTATTTCTCTTTCACTTACGAAGCTTAGTTTGGCTGGATATGAGATTATGGGTTGAAAATTCTTTTCTTTAAGAATGTTAAATATCAGTCCCCACTCTCTTCTGGCTTGTAGGGTTTCTGCTGAGAGATGTGCTATTAGTCTGATGGGCTTCCCTTTGTGGGTAACTTGACCTTTCTCTCTGGCTGCCCTTAATACTTTTTCTTTCATTTCAACTTTGGTGAATCTGACAATTATGTGTCTTGGGGTTGCTCTTCTCGAGGAGTATCTTTGTGGTGTTCTCTGTATTTCCTGAATTTGAATGTCGGCTTGCCTTGCTATGTTGAGGAAGTTCTCCTGGATAATATCCTGAAGAGTGTATTCCAGCTTGGTTCCATTCTCCCTATCACTTTCAGGTACACCAATCAAACGTAGATTTGGTCTTTTCACATAGTCCCATATTTCTTGGAGGCTTTGTTCATTTCTTTCTACTCTTTTTTCTCTAACCTTGTCTTCTCACTTTATTTCATTAATTTGGTCTTCAATCACTGATACCCTTTCTTCCACTTGATCAAATCGGCTATTGAAGCTTGTGCATGTGTCACGAAGTTCTCGTGTCATGGTTTTCAGCTCCATCAGGTCATTTAAGTTCTTCTCTACACTGTTGATTCTAGTTAGCCATTTATCTAATTTTTTTCAAGGTTTTTAGCTTCCTTGCAGTGGGTCTGAGCATCTTCCTTTAGCTCAGAGAAGTTTGTTATTACCAACCTTCTGAAGCCTACTTCTGTTGACTCATCAAAGTCATTCTCATTCCATTGGGGGCAAGGAGCTGCGATCTTTTGGAGAAGAAAAGGTGCTCCAATTTTTAGAATTCTCAGCTTTTTTGCTCTGGTTTCTCCCCATCTTTGTGTTTTTATCTTCCTTTGGTCTTTGATGTTGGTGACCTACAGGTAGGGTTTTGGTGTAGACGAACTTTTTGTTGATGTTTACGCTATTTCTTTCTGTTTGTTAGTTTTCCTTCTAACAGTCAGGTCCCTCAGCTGCAGGTCTTTTGGAGTTTGCTGGAGTTCCACTCCAGACCCTGTTTGCCTGGGTATCACCAGTGAAGGCTGCAGAACAGCAAATATTTCTGCCTGACTCTTCCTCTGGAAGCTTCATCCCAGAGGGGCACCTACCTATATGAGGTGTCTGTTGGCCCCTACTAGGAGGTGTCTCCCAGTTAGGCTACACGGGCATCAGGGACCCACTTGAGGAGGCAGTGTGTCTGTTCTCAGAGCTCAAATGCCATGCTAAGAGAATCACTGCTCTCTTCAGAGTTGTCAGACAGGGACGTTTAAGTCTGCAGAAGTTATCTGCTGCCTTTTGTTCAGCTATGCCCTGCCCACAGAGATGGAGTCCAGAGGCAGTAGGCCTTGTTGAGCTGTGGTGGGCTCTGGCCAGTTCGAGGTTCCTGGCTGCTTTGTTTACCTACTCAAGCCTCAGCAATGGTGGAAGCCCCTCCCTCAGCCAGGCTGCAGTCTCACAGATCAATCTCAGACTGCTGTGCTAGCAGTTAGCAAGCCTCGTGGATGTGGGAGCCACTGAGCCAGGCATGGGAGAGAATCACCTTGTCTGCCAGTTGCTGAGACCTTGGGAAAAGTGCAGTGTTTGGGCAGGAGTGCCCTGTTTTTCCAAGTAGTCTGTCACAGCTTCCCTTGCCTAGGAAAGGGAAATCCCCCCACCCCTTTTGCTTTCTGGGTGAGGTGATACCCTGCCCTGCTTTGGCTAATCCTCTGGGTTGCACCTACTGTCCAATGAGTCCCAGCGAGATGAACCAGGTAACTCAGTTGGAAGTGCAGAAATCACCTGTCTTCTGTGTCAATCACCTTGGGAACTGTAGACCAGAGCTGTTCCTATTCGGCCATCTTGGAACACCCCCTGGCACTGGCCTTTTTAATTCTACCTGCCTGGAGTATATCTCCAGGAAAAAAAAAAAGCAGATCACAAGTCGTATGTTTTAACTTCTTTCTCTCAGGTGGTAAAAGTTGGAATAGAAAGAAGGAAAAGTATTTGAAAAGGGGAGATAAATAAACATTATTGTAAACAGAGGATTTCCTTCTAGGGTTATAACTAGGTTAATTTGGAGAGTGACAAGCTGCCCAATAAAAATTTTAAACAACTTGAGGGATATAACTGCTCTTGGATTAGATGCATGCTGTGTTTAAGCATGTCCAGTTAAAAGAAATGGTGGTCTTGAAAACAAAAATATTTAGTATACAGTAAAAAAGAAAGGCCAAAGTTAAAGCTATAGATTATGTATTCTGAAAACTTAAAACTCATTGCTAGATTATTTCTTTGAGTAACTCAATGAAGAACATGGGGCAAGGCAGAGATGATGTATAGGGAACAAAGGACTGAATCTTTGACAATTCTGTTTTCATTTTCACACTGATGTTTCCTCTAAATGTTAAAGTTTCTGGTAGGCCTGGGAAAACCAGGTTACTAAGTATCAAAAATCCAGGGATTTGGGCTGGGTGCAGTGGCTTACACCTGTAATCTCAGCAATTTGGGAGGCCAAGGTGGGTGGATCAGGAAGTCAGGAGATCGACACCATCCTGGCTAATATGAAGAAACCCCATCTCTACTAAAAATACAAAAAATTAGCCAGGTATGGTGATGGGCGCCTGTAGTCCCAGCTACATGGGTGGCTGAGGCAGGAGAATGGTGTGAACCTGGGAGGCGGAACATGCAGTGAGCCAAGATAGTGCCACTGCACTCCAGCCTGGGTGACAAAGTGAGACTCTGACTCAAAAAAAACCGGGGATTTATAAATGTAAAAAGAAGAAAGAAATATCCAGAAGCAAGGAAGTCAAAGAAAGAAGGGCTCAAAAGAGACAATCGAATATGTTCATTTGAAAGAAATTTTTGGATATCCACATGAGCATATATCCCTGTATGTAGTGGGCCCAATGGTGGCCTCCAAAAGATATGCTCATGTCCTAATCCCCACAACCTGAAAATATTACTTTATGTCGTAAAAGAGTGAATATTTCCTAATATGACAGATGTGATTAACTTAACACTCTTGTGGGGAGAATTTTATCCTAGGTTACTTAGGTAGGCCTTAAATATACAGTAAGTATCTTTATAAAAGTGAAGCAGAGAAATATTTGACAGACAGAAGAGAAGGAAGCAATGTGGCTATGGAGGAGGCAGAGACTGGAGTGATGTGGCCATAGTAAAGGAACATTGACAGTCACCAATAGCTAGAAGAGGCAAAGAATGTGTTATTCTTTGAGGCTCCAGAGGAATGCTAACATGCTGGTGATCCTTCATTTCAGACTTCTGGCCACCCAATAATACATTTCCATTGTTTTAAGCCACCCAGTTGTATTAATTTGAAGTCAAATATACAGTATAGCTAAAGAAAGTCTTCTTTAAATGGAAATAAATACTTAATGTGAAAGTGGAGATAACACATATGTCATTTTAGCTGTTCTCTAAGAATGTTCTGCTTTTTTCATAGGATTGGATTCAGTTCCTGTCTCCAGTAGGGATGTTGCACAGAGAATTTTAGGCCCTTTATACCACTTAAAAAGGATAGATTACATAGGTCTTAGAGGAATAAACTATCAGTATGAATGTTTTGAAATTTTCTATGTTCTCTATAAGGAATAAACAATCTGCAGAGAGGAAAATCACATTTGAGGAAGAGGATTTTCTAATGTTGACAGCCAGAGTCAATGAGCAAACATGAACTTGAGTGATGTTGGGTTGGTTTTATTAGCTGTGTCCCAGGTCAAACAGAGACAATCAAGAGTGAAGAGAACACAGTCTCTCAGAACAGTCCTAGATTTTTAATAAATAGTGAGAAGGAGTGGAAAAATAGAACACTATGGCCTGTGACAAGATTGATCTTCCTCTCCTGAAAAAGAGAAGGACAATTCATCACTTTATGTATTGCTTTTGTACTTTTTTGATGTTTAACCATTTCAGATCATTTGCTTGATTTAATTATCTTTATTGGTTTAGATGACATTTTACTACTTATGGATTTTTATTCTACTAAGCTTCACTTCACTAATCTAAGGGTAAAAATATCTGCAATTTTATAGAAAAAGCAGTTGTATATTTTGCTCAATTTAGCAAAATAATAATTTAGGTAGTCTTGTGTGGATGCTACTGTAAGCAGCAAAAGGCAGAAGCAACTCCTTTACAGTAAGATGGTATTTTCATTATCAGCCAGATGAACACACTGAAAGTTTTCTCTTGCTAGAAGGGAAGTTAAAATGGCCCATGTGTTAGAGAGTACTTATTTGCTGTAAAAAGGCATTTGTGGTTGATTAAACACATCAGCTTCATTTTGCATTTAATCAAATGCAGAGGCCATTTATTACTCTGAATACTTCAGTATCCTGGATATAAGCCCTTGATTAATTTACACTAGCTAATTGAAGAGCATTTCAGGTGCAACTAATTATAACAGAATAAATTTTACTCCTAGACTCCACTCCAAAAATTTCTTAATATATGAGCATTAATGAGAACTGATGTCCATCCAGGAAGGTCATGCTGTATTTGATTTGGATAATCAACTTGCAGCCATCTATAGTTTAAACTAACGTTTAACATAATCTATATCATCATTTTCTTCTGATGTTCATAGATGCTCAACATTTTGTGTTTTCTAAAAATATGCACAATTCTGATGTTTTAAAATAAGATAAAAGAGTATTTGGCAGTACATTTATTTTGTTCTCAAAATACAGTAGCAGTCTCATTTCATTTTTAATGCTCTACAATGAAGGTAATTTCTTTTACTCCTTCAAACTGCAGTTGTGAAATCTTTGGCCTTCTACATTTAGTGTATTCTTTCTTTAAAAATGTACTTTCTACCAATTTTGCTAATATATAGTACAGCTGGCACTTAAATTAATAAGAATTAAGCAGATAAAGTATGTACATTTAAAAGGGAAATTTGGGAAAGAGATATCACTTTAAATTATTATAATTTAGGCTATTTACAATACTGTGTCTTGGAATTATGCACCACCCAAAATTTAGGAACTTCTCTTACAAAGATAGGATGTAGTATGTGGAAAACTAAATAATACAAATAAAGCTACATATACAGTCAGGACAAAGCTAACAAATTTTATCATCATGATGACTGTATTTTATCATAAAAAATTTATTGACCATATTTATTGAGCACTGAAGATTAAGAGGAAAAAAATTAAGCATGTTAAATAGGATATTGAATTTTCAAGTAAATGAAGTATGCTAAATAAGAAATTGAATTTCAAGAGAAGTACTACAGGAAAATGATTTATATGTATGGATGTATATAGCTGAATCTTTTCTCCAAAGAATAGGTCTATGGCTACTCATATCTAAATAGACATCTTAATCTCAGCCCTTGGAAGAAATTGAATTCAAATTAAATCTGATCATCTAGAAATAGCAAAGAGTAACTGCCTTTAGAGGTTAAGATAAATTCCAATAATTAAATATCTCTAGAATCTAAATTACGGCACATTGAAGCTGCTTATTCTATATTTAGGCTCATATCTGATATTATGTCAAAGTTAAATTCCTGACTTCTTAATCACCTCTAACATCTTCTCTCTTTCATTTTTTCTGAAGACCTCAGTATGTCAGTGGATGATACTGTTGTTTGCTTAGCCAAAGCCAATCCTTTTACTTCCTTGCTAATGAAACTCTCTCTTATTTGGGTGGCAGTGTGTCCAGTGCCAGGGGATAAAGCATTGTGTGCCTATTTCAGTCATTATAATTTCCTTTTTTCCATGCTTGGTCTAGGTGTGGAGATGCAACTTGATTTCTGACCAAATAGATTTCAGGATAAGGATGATGGGAGATGTATTAGGTAATTCTTGCTGCGTAACAGACCTCTCTTAAATGTAGTGGTTTTAAAAAACTAAAGATTTATTTAACTCATGGTTTTATGATTTGACTGGGTGTTTCTTCTTGTGAAGATAGGCTCCACTGATATGGCCTGGGCTTGCTCATGATTCTGTGTTCACATGGCAGGTGGGTGGGTGGTTGCATGATCTAGCATGACCACATTCACATGTCTAGTGTTTGGCAGTCTGTCAACCAGGGCAAAATGAATAATTAGGCCCCATGTCTCTCACCATCCAGCAGACTAGGGCAGGCATTTTCACATGACAATTGTAATATTTAATAAACCAGGAGATGAAATGTACAAGTTTCTTGAGGTCCAGCCTTGAAACTCTAACAGCATCACATGTGTGCATTCTATTGACCAAAGCAAACCACAGATAGCACAAATTTTTGGATCAGGGAAATAGAGTCCACCTCTTGATAGAAGGAACTGCAGTGAACTGTGGCCATTGTTACCATCCACCATAGGAGGATGCATCTGGGAAGATATTTTTTCTTTTCTGTTTGAAAGAGTTACTCAAGTGAAAAAATTATGTTCTACTTCACCTCTTTCTTATTGCTTTCAAATGTCTTAGGACTTGATGGTTGGAGCCATTACCATAAGGAGAAGGCCAAGAGAACCTCAGATATGTGACACCAGGACCACAATATTATTGAGTAGTTGAATATCACTGGATCCTCCAACCTCTAGATTTTTAAGTAAAAGACTAAGTGCAGTGTTTAAGCCAGATTACACAAGCATTTCATTGCTTTTGGCAACCAGGAGTGAGTTGGTGTAATACAAGCATTATAATTGACATTAGAAAGTGACTCTAAGCTAAAATGATTCTATCAAAACCAACTAGATGGGAGCTTTTTGCTCTGCCACACTGTGCAGCTCTTGATCTCATCCTGTCCTTTCATGTGAGAATAAGCACCTTCCTCATATCAGGAAGATTGCAGATTACAAGTGTTTCCCATTACAGCTGAATGTACTGCCTCCATTCATTTTCAACAGTTTGATTCCATGTGATTAAAAACAATGTGTAGGCTGGGTGTGGTGGCTCATTCCTGTAATCCCAGCACTTTGGGAGGCCGAGGCAGGAGGATCACTTGAGGTCAGGAGTTCAAGACCAGCCTGGCCAACATGGTGAAACCCCATCTCTACTAAAAATACAAAAATTAGCCCGGCATGGTGATGGGCACCTGTCATCCCAGCTTCTAGGGAGGCTGAGGCAGGAGAATTGCTTGACCCCAGGAGGCCGAGGTAGCAGTGAGCCAAGATCATGCCATTGCACCTCTGGCCTGAGCGACAGAGCAAGACTCTGTCTTGGAAAAAAAAATGTTTATTTTTTTCTTCAAAGTTTCTGTACATGTATCTTAAATATTGTTTATTAACTGTTTTCAAAGAGTTATATAGTATATAACTGTTACATACTATATTTGTATATATATTTATATATAACAAATATACTATATATTTATATATTATGTATATTATATATATAGTATGTTTGTTATATAGTAACAAATGTTATTGTCTCATTTACTGAGAAGATATATTAAAATATCCTATTGCAATTATGGATCAAATCGGGTTTATAACTGCCAAGGTATTTGTTCAACATTGGGAGTTAACATTACATGGGCATACAACTTTAGACATTTTTTTTCTCACGTAAATTTTTCTTTTTATGCTTCATAGTTACATTTTTTTATTTTGATAGCAATTTCTCATTCATTTATAGTACAGAAAGTTAAATCATGTTGTAGTGAGTGACCTCTTGCAAAAGACCAATGGAACCACACCTTTTGTCAAAAAGGGTGTAATAAATTCTGGTAATAAATACATGGTCTTAGACAATACAAAAGAAAATAAAAGAAAATTAGTTTGCAAAGTGGAATACTATGTTTATGTTCTGCAAACAGTACTATTTTAGTTGAAAGTGTATTTCATTCTATTGCTGCCATACTGAAAATAAACATTTTATATTTAATCCTTCCAATTATAGACAAGCCAAGAATTTTTATAGTAGCTTGTTTTCTTATAGAAATACACATACTCTCAGCTTCTTTGCAATAGACATTGTCTTAGTTTTATCAAAATTTTATATCAATTTTATCAAAGATATTATTTTAAAGAAATTAAACTTGAGTTTACATTTTTTTATATTTATTTTTTCTTGGATGCAGAGTTATTTGATTTTTTCCCCAATATACCTCTTATTTGATAAAGGAGAACCTATATAAAAATTATTGGGCTGAATGCCTTAATACTACCAAATAATGCTTCACTAATGCCAATGAATGATAAAATTCCCTTGTATGAGGCACAGCTTCAATTAAAACTTACAAAGCAAAGATATATCAAGTTAAAATAAAAGTGTTTGGTATGCTTTAGTAAGTTGTTGTGGAAAATTTTATGTAGAGTTACATGTGTTATACAATATCACAACATTTTATCATAGCATCCTAGCATACTTGACTTTCTTGTTCCCTTCTCTTTACTGATAATTAGTTAGGCTAGTTAAGTAATCATAGAGAAGATGATTCATTTCTCTGTTTCTTAATTTCTGTGTTGGTAAAATGAGCAATTGATAGAAATGATTGTGATGGTTGTTCAAGCTATAAGATTCTATGATTATAAAAACCTTTCTACTACTCTGTTTGGACAAATGTGTTAATTCTCTTTTTTTGCCTTAACATCCAATTCCTACCTGTCTTTTCTATGGCAGCCTGTAGTAGTCCATTTTCATACAGCTATAAAGAACTGCCCAAGACTGAGAAATTTATAAAGGAAACAGGGTTGACTCGGAGTTCAGCATGGCTGAGGAGGCCTCAGGAAACTTACAATCATGGCAGAAGGTGAAGGGAAGCAAGGTACCTTCTTCACAAGATGACAGGAAGATGAAGAGTAAGCAAGTGAAGGGGGAAGAGTCCCTTATAAAACCATCAGGTCTCATGAGTACTCACTCACTATTATGAGAACAGCATGAGGGAAGCCATCCCCATGATTCAATTACCTCCACCTTGGTTCTCCTTTGACATGTGGGATTATGGGGATTTGGGGGATTACAATTCAAGATAAGATTTGGGTGGGGCCACAAAGCCTAATAAGTATATAATACAGAGAGGCATACAATGGCCTGGTTCATCTAGGGATAGGCAAGCAGGTCAAGTTGGCTAGACTTGGGAGATGATGCTGAAAGAGATCAAGCCATGATATAATTTATAATGTAAATAAATTTAAACTTTCCTCTTTCCTACTACAGTATCTTTAAGGTATCACAATCAGAGCTTGATACTGCCTCTATGCATAATTGTTTGAATGCATGTGAGTCTTTTCTAATAAACTGAGCCTTTTGAAGGCTGAGTCCTTGTCATGGTCACTATTGTGTTTTCATTGTCTGCTCACAGGAGATGGTCTCATGATTTGTTAATTTAAAAAATTAGAAATTTATTTTTTGTTTTTTCAAAGTAACCACTTTTTAAAAAATATGTACTATTATTATTATTATTAGTTTATTTCAATAGGTTTTTGGGAACAGGTGGTGTTTGGTCATGGGAATAAATTCTTTAATGGTGATTTCTGAGATTTTGGTGTACCCATAACCCGAGCACTGTTGTTTCTGCTGAAGGTATTGTCTTTTATCCCTCACCCCCCTCTCACCTTTTCCCTTGAGTCCCCAAAGTCCATTGTATCATTTTTTTTTTTTTGAGATGGAGTTTTGCTTTTGTTGCCCAGGCTGGAGTGCAGTGGTGCCGTCTCAGCCCATTGCAACCTCCGTCTGCTGGATTCAAGTGATTCTCCTGCCTCAGCCACCTGAGTAGCTGGGATTACAGGTGCCCATCACCATGCCTAGCTAATTTTTTTGTTACTTTTAGCAGTGATGAAGTTTCACCATGTTGGCCAGGCTAGTTGCGAACTCCCATTGTGTCATTCGTGTTTGTGTTTAAGGAGGCTAATGATATCATTCACCATTGTATCATTTGCCTTTGTGTTTAAGGATGCTAATGATAGGACCCTAATCCCTTCCAGATTGTAGGGTTTCTGTTGAGAAATCTGTTAATCTGATCATAGATTTTCCTTTACAGGTTACCTGATACTTTTGCCTCACAGCTCTTAAGATTCTTTCCTTACTCTTGACTTCAGATAACCTGATGAATATGTGCATAGGTGATGATCTTTTTGCAATAAATTTCCCAGGTGTTCTTTGAGCTTCTTGTATTCGGATGTCTAGATGTCTAGCTAGGCTGGGGAAGTTTTCCTCGATTATTTTCTCAAATATGTTTTTGAGGCTTTTAGATTTCCCTTCTTTTTCAGGAACACCAATGATTTTTAGGTTGGTTGTTTAATATAATCCAAAACTTCTTGGAGGCTTTGCTCATTCTTTAAATTCTTTTTTCTTTACCTTTGTTGGATTAGGTTATTTCAAAAACCTTGTCTTTAAGCTCTAAAGTTCTTCTTCTACTTGTTCAATTATTTTGCCAAGGCTTTCCAACACATTTTGCATTTCTCTAAGTGTGTCATTCATTTCCAGAATTTGTAACTAGTTTTTATTTATCCTATCTATTTCACTGGAGATTTTCCCATTCATATGCTGTATCTTTCTTTAAATTATTATTTCCTTAATTTGGACCTAGCCTTTCTTTTGTGCTTCCCTGATTGGCTTAATAGTTGACCTTCAGAGTGTTTTTTCTGGTTGTTCAGAGAATTCATCTTGGTTTGGATCCATTTCTGGTGAGCTGGTGTGATCTTTTGGGAGTGTTAAATAACCTTGTTTTGTCATCTTACCAGAATTGTCTTTCTGGTTTATTCTCACATAGGTAGACGATGAGTGAGGACCTGGGACTCAAGGGCTCTTGTGCAGATTCTTTTTTTCCATGGGGTGCTCTCTTGAAGTGGTGCTCTCCTCTTTCCCCTAGGGATGGGGTTTCCTTATAGCTAAATTACAGTGATTGTTATTTGTCTTCTGTATCTAACCACCCAGTGGAGCTACCAGGCTCTGGGCTGGTACTGTGGAGTGTCAGACAGGAGTAATGTGTTCTGTCTTCAGGTCTTTCATCCATGTATACAAACATGTGCTCCAGTGGAGGTAGCAGGGGAGTGAAGTGGACTCTGTGAGGGTCCTCCGTTGTATTTTTGTTAAGTGCACTGGTCTTGGGTTGATTGGCCTCCAGCCAGGAGGTGGCTCTTTCAAGAGTGCATCAGCTGAGATAGTATAGGATGAGGCAGGAGGTGCAGTTATAGAGCTTTCAAGAGATGATGTCCTTTGTCTTTGGAGTTCCTTGGGTGTCTCATGGGGCCTGCAGCAGCAATTCACCTCCTTCAAAGAGTCTGTGGATTCTCTTAGCTTTCCTGGTATGTTCCTGTGGTAGTTCTTAGTGCAAAAGTTCACAGCATGGATCTCCACACACTGCTCTGTCTGTCTGAGTGGGAGCTGTAAGTTGTCCTGCCTCTTACCTGCTATTTTCCCTCCACAATTTCTGTTTTGTTAATTTAGCTAGGCTGAACTATATTTTCCAGGATCCTTTTCTAATGCGTTTCCAGATAGAGTGGACTACAAGTGATGTTTTCTAGTAAGTGTTGGGGAACAGAAGGGAGGCAGTGGCCATTTTATAGTAAAAAACACCTTCTCCCAGTATTTCAAACAAACACTAATTTAGGTGTTGCTGTGAAGGGATTTTTCAGATGTTATTAAATTCTCGAATCTAGTTCACTTTAATTTAATTAAAATGGAAACTACTGCATATTCCTATTTAGTAAGAAGCTCTCTAGAATGGGACACAGGTCATCTTTGAGTTCAGAGACTACAAGTTTCAGCAAGTGCCTACGCATCTCCAGCCTGCTGTACTTCCTTTCCTGACAGCCTGCCCTGTGGACTTTCAGTTTGCTTAGCCAGACCCTACAATTGCATATGAGAATTCCTTGTAATAAATCTCCTTTTCATCTGCTTCTTTCCAATGGGTTCTGCTTCTCTGACTGATAAGCAAACATAGAAAGCATGTACTCAGTAAATTTTGTCATCCAAAGGACCAACAGGACTGCTACATAGTGGAAAAGAGAGTTTTATTGGTAATATCTGTTTATAAGTTAGGGAGAAATATTCTCTGGTGTGAACTGAAAGTGCTGTCTCCAAGGAACGAAGAAAAGTTTAGAGGTTTTATTTTCATAAATAAATACGTGTTAGGTATTGCTCTTTGAGAAATTTCGTTGGCACTAATAAGGTTTTGAGGAACTGGGAAGCTCTGACGTGAAGGTGGTGGACAAAATTAGTCTGAGCTGCTGCAGATTGTTTCAGCACTCATTAGATAAAACTAGTTTAGGTTACTCCAGGCAGTCAGCTGCCAGGCTGGCAAAGTATTACATTTTACATTTTTGCAGCAATGTTTTGTGCCCTGAGTGCTTTTTCTACTCACTTCTCAACTCTGCTTTAGTCGGCTATGACAAGAATGACCCACTTTGTACAATTGACTTTCATAAGTTTTTTGTTTATTTGTTTTTTTTGAGACAGAGTCTCGCTTTGTCAGCCAGGCTAGAGCCCAGTGGCACAATCTCGGCTCACTGCAACCTCTGCCTCCCAGGCTCAAGCAATTCTCCTGCCTCAGCCTCCCTAGTAGCTGGGACTACAGATGTCTGCCACCACACTGGGCTAATTTTTGTATTTTTAGTAGAGACGGGGTTTCACCATGTTGGCCAGGCTGGTCTAGAACTCCTGACCTCAGGTGATCCACCCACCTTGGCCTCCCAAAGTGCTGGGGTTGCAGGCATGAGCCACCATGCCCAGTGACTTTCACAGTTTTAAATGAATAAATATATTTTAGATTATTTCCATCAGCAGGTTTATATTCATGAGTGACCAGAAAATGGGAAGATGATCTGAAAAAATTATAAAAATTTATGGCTTCTCTTATTTGTTAATACAAATATTCAAAACTGATTTTGATTGGATTAATTTAGATTTGTGTTTTGTGTTTATTTCAAGACCATTAATACTATTTCCCAATATTTTATAGATGTGCAAAAAGTACCTAATGTAGGAGTAAAGTTTACAAACCAGTAGTTAAATTTATTCAGCTAATATTTATTGAGTGCTGACTGTGCACCAGATAGTCATCAAGGCAGTAAGAATTTGTCAATAAACAAAGCAGGAAAACAAACAAACAAGCAACCATCCTTACTCACACAAAGTTTGCATTCTAGCTGTTAAGAACTAATCAGTCAATTAATCAGCTGTTGAGCCCTGATAATGTGCCAGTCTCTAATGTGAGGTTTTAGGGATGAGAGAAACTCAAGATAGGCCCCTGCCTTCAAATGTGACAAAAACACAGGCTTAATCTGCTAATTTGCTTATTACTGATGCTTATTACTATGAATTATTTAAGCCAGTGTGCTCAAAGAATCTATCTATATGTCCCAAACTCTGAACTATTTTCTCATGGCTTTTGTTTTGAAATGAGATCCAATTTGGTGTAAGGCAGAGATAATTGGGACTGTCCAAACTTTCAGATTATTTCAATACCACAATTCTCCTTATAATATATTAAATCTCTTATTAAAACATACTCATGCGCCGGGCATGGTGGCTCATGCCTGTAATCCCAGCACTTTGGGAGGCCAAGGCAGGTGGATCACCTGAAATCAGGAGTCTGAGGCCAGCCTGATCAACATGGAGAAAACCCATCTCTACTAAAAATACAAAATTAGCCAGATGTGGTGGCACACACCTGTAATCCCAGCTACTCGGGAGGCTGAGGCAGGAGAATCACTTGAACCCAGGAGGCGGAGGTTGTGGTGAGCCAAGATTGTGCCATTGCACTCTAGCCTGGGCAACAAGAGCAAAACTTCGTCCCCAAAAAAACAAAAAATAAAACACAACAACAACAACTGTACTTATTAGACTAGATATCAGTTACATTTTGATTGTTTCAAAATTACTACCCCACTTGGAAACATCTCCTGCTATGACACCCATAAATTTTCAATTTCCAGTTTGTTGTTTTTATAATCTCTTCTATATTTTTCATCTTTGCTCATCCTAGTTCTAATATCTGCCTTTATTTACTGGCCACTGCTTCGATTTGAAAGAGCAAATAACTTTTGAAAAGAAGTCTGGAATTTTTCTCTTCTTAGTGTTTCCAATAGCATTTAGCACAACACTTGACATATGGTAGATATGTAGTAAAAGTCAATTAACTATACAAATGAATAAACCATAATTTTTTATTATTATATTTTATGTAATTACCTAAAATTACCTAAAAATTTAAAATACATGAAATAACTTGAGGGTAACATATTCTTACTTTAACAAAGTGATACAAATAAAAGGAACTCTTTTTTTAAAGAACATTTCAGATTGATCCTCCTTAAGCCTAAGGAAGTAATTAGGTTTTTAATATCCGAATTGGATTTATTTGAAAATTTTGATATTTTTAAGCCTCAAGAAATTATTGTGGTCCTTTAACCAAAACTATCTATTTTAAAATGTAACTTCTATGATTTAAAATTAAAAATAATTATGAAAATAGGTGACAAATATACATGTGGAAATGGAAATATTGAGATGTTGCTTATTTAAAACTGAAAAGGCATCTGTTAAGTTGCGTTTTCATTTCCTTTTCTCTTTGCTCCAGTGGATTACCTGCTTTTTGTCTCTCTTTTCCCAATATGATATTGGACCAAGTTTTTGAGTATTCCCTGGACTTGTAGGAAGCAGAATACTATCAGTGGTTCTACCTAAGCCCAAAGCAAGCACTCTTCCATTTGGAAATTTCTAAGGCAGTTAGTGCCATAACAAGAAAGAAATACCCAGGGGCAAGATGATTATCTCATTTTCTTCTAAAATTTGTCCATAGTCAAAGATATATATGGGGGAAATTATGGCTCTTTTTACAAAGGAGAGATAAAATGCTTCTGCTTTTTGAGGACCCCAGTGAGCTGACACGGAGCTTCAGTTGTTTGCTGAGGGAGAGTTATATGCAGGGGGATAGTCATTGCTTATGTAATCTTTTCATTGTCACTTTCTCACTGTAGATCTTGTCTTGGCTAGGGTGGAAATTAAGAATTCAAAAGTTTAGAGAAATGAAGGGTTGGACACTTCCATCAGCAAGGCAAGCTGGAGGCAGCAGGATGAAGTAGATGACCAATCAGGTTGTGAGAACTTCTCTTGCATAAATTGTAAAATGTAAGTAGTCTTTGTCAGTGAAATGAATGAAGGTAGACACCTTCCTTCACAGTACTATCTTGGTCTACCCTGTTTATGTTAGTAGATGTTTGTTAAGATTCTTTTAACTACAGTTTCCTGAAGAGCAATTGAAAAAAAGCAATAAATTAATTTTGGGGGCAAAAATGCATATCATTGAATTTTCTGTACTGGCTATCTAAAAACTTGGTATTAAATTTGTATTTGGCACTTGAATACAATGTGGTAACATACTGATCTTACAATTTTCTTCATCAAGCTGATTCCAAAATATTAGATATCAATACGAGCTTCAAAAGCCAAGTTATGAAATAATTACATACAGTATGATTCAATTTTTATAAAAATCAATTAATTATGTATCTGCATGTGCATGCATAAGCATGGGAAAATGTGCAATGCTACATATGTATGTTAATTCTAGGTGATGAACTTGTACATGGTTTTATTTAAGTTTGTAACTTTTACAAAAATGTTTCATTGATACTTTTGGAAGTTTCAAGATGTTTGCACAGAAGCAAAAATATGGTATCAAAAATTTTTGAATAGGTTTACCAGATAAAGCTTATTCTGTTTTCCATGGGTGATGAGACCTATTTTTACATATTAACTGATGAATATTCCTTTTTCTGCTCTTCTCCAGTGCTGTTGTAGCCTTTCTTTTGTCCAAGATGTTAGACCAAATTATTTACCTGTTTCAGAAAGGGGATGATACCACAGAACCAAAGAAAGAACAAGGCAATTCTCAGAATGAGGTTCAAAATAAGTTTTCAAACCTGGAGACACAGTAGCAATCTGTGTTTCCTTGTGAAGGACTAGGTTGGTTGATATGCACATCATCATATGTCCCTGTGGAGAGATGATGATAGAAAAACAGATTCTCTGTCACTCGCCCCTCCATCTCAGCAAAACCTCATGACATTATATATTATATATATATATATATACATTATATAGGCTCTTAGAATTTAGAAATAACCCTAGGGAGAGTGGGGGAAAAGACTTCAATTATGTAAAATGAGGGCTAGAAGTAGAGGTGATATGCAGAGATAGGAAAATAAAAGCAATTTACCCATTTTTGCTGAGTTGGTAGTCTTAATATATATATTAAGCCTAATGCCAACTGTAAAATCAGATGCTATATACTACTATATACTATAAACACATAGAGCAGAAGAAGAAATATTCATCAGTTAATATGTGAAAATAGGTCTCATCACCCATGGAAAACAGAATAAGCTTTATCTGGTTAACCTATTCAAAAATTTTTGATATCATATTTTTGCTTCTGTGCAAACATCTTGAAACTTCTTAAAGTATCAATGAAACATTTTTGTAAAAGTTACAAACTTAAATAAAATCATATACAAGTTCATCACTTAGAATTAACATACATATGTAGCGTTGAAGATTTTCCCATGCTTTTGTTCCATTTGCTCCAAACTCCTATGCTATCATAATTACATATTTTTTATTTGTTGAAAATAAAGATATTGAGTGGAAAATCCCATTATGCCTCTGTTTCTTAGCTCCAAACCACACTGAAAATTCTTTATTATGAGTCTAATAGCCTTCTTTAGGCAGCTATTCATCTGAGTTAACAACATATTAGGCCTATTTCTCCCAGAAGGCCCATAAAATCAAGTGCATGAGATTGTATTAAACATTAACAGTGAGGACAATGTTCAACTTTATTAAAATTGCTGTCGAGTATGCAGATACCAGCGTTTTCCTTTTGTTCATTCATGTGGCCAACATATATTAACCAGATGTCTATTATATAAGCAAACACGATAGTAGATGCCCTATCCCAGAGCCCATGGTTTTGTGTAACTGACAGGGTTAGGAGCACTAGAGGTAAAAGACTTCTGAGGAAGATTTTGAGGATTTAGAA
This sequence comes from Pongo pygmaeus, assembly GCF_028885625.2. Classification (NCBI taxonomy): domain Eukaryota; kingdom Metazoa; phylum Chordata; class Mammalia; order Primates; family Hominidae; genus Pongo; species Pongo pygmaeus. Next base: position 62,341,516 of record NC_072378.2, on the reverse strand, counting down.
AAGTCTTTTTAAACAATCAGGTTCATGGGGAATCAACTCTCCATATCCCTAACCCCCTGCTTCTATCACCTACTGATTAGGCCTCAGCTTAAGTCTTCTCTAAGCTAATTGCATTAGGTTAGGTGGTCAAGTCTTTATTCCCAAGCTATTTAAGTTTCACATCCTACCTCAACCTCATGCTTGACTGTTTCTTGCTTTAGTTTATTGACTGAAGTCTACTGGCTTAAACCCCTTTGCCTTTTGGATGACAGGAAAATCAGTTTTTGTGTAAAAATATCACTGAAGAATCCTTTCTTATACACTATTATAATTCAAAAAACTCTTTGAAGCGAATTATTACAAAACTATTATCACAAAACTAATTATCACTGATCTATTATGACTTTGGAGCAAAATTATATCCTTCATCATTTTTTAAAATAAAAATACACATTAAGGTGATCATAATTTTTAATCCTTTAAAGAAACATGGAAGATTACTGTCCTTTTACACAACTATTCCAGAATATCCTTCTCTTTTCTTTCTTAAGAGACAGTTTCTCACTCTGTCACATAGGTTGGAGTTCAGTGGTGTGATCATAACTCACTGTAATCTAAAGCTCCTGTGCTCAAGGTATTCTTTCTGCTCCATCCTCCCAAGCAGCTAGGACTGGAGCTACATGCCACCACACCAGACTATTTTTAAAAATTTTGTAGAGATTAGGTGTCGCTATGTTGCTCAGGTTGACCTTGCACTTTTAGCCTCAAGCAATCCTCTTGCCTTGACCTCCTAAAAGGCTGAGATTATAGGTGTAAGCTATTCCAGAATATTCTAAGGATGTTTTTGTCTAAATATACTTAAATGCAATAGATAATTGTTCTGCTGCTGCAAGAAAGACTCAAAGAAGCAAGGCTCAGAATAGTGTGACTACTATACTATCATTTGTGGAAAGGAAATATGTACTTATATGTACCTATGTATACACAGAATGTTTTTTGTTTGTCCTTTTTTTTTTCTGAGACAGGTCTTGCTCTGTTGTCCAGGCTTGAGTGCAGTGGCACAGCTAACTGCAAGCTCTGCCTCCTGGGCTGAAGTGATCTTTTCACCTCAGCCTCCTAAGTAGCTGAAACTACAGGCATGCACCACTGCACCCGGCTAATTTTTGTATTTTTTGTAGAGATGGGGTTTTGCCATGTTGCCCAGGCTGGTCTCAAACTCCTGGGCCCAAGCCACCCACCTGCCTAGGCCTCCCACAGTGCTGGGATTATAGTCATGAGCCACTGCACCAGGCTGATGTTTTTAAAATGATCCATAAAACTCTTCATAGTGACTGTGCGGTGCTGAGAGTTTTTTAACTTTTGTGGTTACGTTTGGATACAGGCATGAAATGTGAAATAATCATATCATGGAGAATGGGGTATCCATCCCCTCAAACATTTATCCTTTGAATTACAAACAACCCAGTTATACTGTTTTAGTTATTTTAAAATGTACAGTTAAGTTGTTATTGATTATAGTCACCTTGTTGTGCTATCAAATAGTAGGTCTTATTCATTCTTTATAACTATATTTTTCTACACATTAACTATTCCTACCTTCCTTCAAGCCCTCCTTCTACCCTTCCCAGCCTCTGGTAACCATCATTCTACTCTATGTCCATGAGTTCAATTGTTTTGAATTTTAGATCCCACAAATAAGTGAGAACATGCGATGTTTGTCTTTCTGTGTCTGGCTTAACATAATCATCTTCAGTTCCATCCATATTGTTGCAAATAACAGGATCCTATTTTTTTTAATGGTAGAATAGTATTCCATTGTGTTTACCACTATTTTTAATTCATTCATCTGTTGATGAAGACTTAGATTGTTTCTAAATATTAGCTATTGTGAACAGTGTTGCAACAAACTTGGGAGTGCAGATATCTCTTTGATATACTGATTTCCCTTCTTTTGGGTATATATCCAGCAGGGGGATTGCTGAACCATCTGGTACATCCCCGCCAACAGTGTATAAGGAGGTTCCCTTTTCTCTACATCCTCACCAGCATTTATTATTGCCTATCTTTTGGATATAAGCCATTTTAAATTTCCTATCTTTTGGATATAGGCTATATCTCACTGTAGTTTTGATTTGCATTTTTCTGGTGATAAATGATGTTGAGCACATTTTCATATGCCTGTTTGCCATTTGCATGTCTTCTTTTGAGAAATATCTATTCAAACCTTTTGCCTAGTTTTTGATTGAATTAGTACATTTTTTTCCTGCAGAGCTATTTGAGCTGCTTGCACATACTGGTTATTAATTCCTTGTAATATGGATAGTTTGCAAATATTTTCTCCCATTCTATAGGTTGTCTGTTTACTTTGCTGATTGTTTCCTTTGTTGTGCAGAAGCTTTTTAATGTAATGTGATCCAATTGATCAATTTTTGCTTTGGTTGCCGGTGCTTTTGGGGTATTGCTCAAGAGATTTTTTTTCCCAGACCAATGTCCTGGAGATTTTCCCCAGTGGTTTTTTGAAGTAGTTTCATAGTTTGAGGTCTTAGATTAAAGTCTTTAATCCATTTTGATTTTTTTTTTGTATATGGTGAGAGATAGGGATATAGTTTCATTTTTCTGTATGTGGATATCCAGTTTTCTCAGTGCTGTTTATTGAAGAGACTATTCCCAAATGTATGTTCTTGGCACCTTTGTCAAAAATGAGGTCTCTGTAATTGTGTGGATTTGTTTCTGGATTCTCTATTCTGTTTCATTGGTCTATGTGTCCGTTTCTATGCCAGAACCATGCTGTTTTGGTTACCATACCTCTGTAGCATAATTTGAAGTCAGTTAATGTGATTCCTCTAGTTTTGTTCTTTTTGCTTAGGGTGGCTATGGCTATTCTGGATCTCTTGTGGTTCTATATAAAGTTTATAATTTTTTGTGTGTGAAGAGTGTCATTGGTATCTTAACAAGGATTTCATTGCGTCTATAGATTGCTATATTAGTGTGTTTTCATACTCCTATAAAGAACTTTCTGAGACTGGTTAATTTATAAAGGAAAGAGGTTTAATTGACTCACAGTTCTGCATGGCTAGAGAGGCCTCGGGAAACTTAACATCATGGCAGAAGTCAAAGGGGAAGCAAGGCACCTTCTTCACAAGGTGGCAAGAAGAAGAGTGAGCAAGTGAAGGGGGAAGAGACCCTTATAAAACCATCAGATCTTGTGAGAACTCACTCACTATCATGATAACAGCATAAGGGAAACCGCCCCATTTTTCAATTACCTCCACCTGGCTTCTCCATTGACACGTGGGGATTATGGGAATCACAATTCAAGATTAGATTTGAATGGGAACATAATGTCTAGCCATATCATTCCACCCTGGCTCCTCCCAAATCTCATGTCCCTTTTATGTTTCAAAACCAATCAGTGCCTTCCCAACAGTCCACCAAAATCTTAATTCATTCCAGCATTAACCCAAAAGTCCAAGTTCAAAGTCTCATCTGAGACAAGGCAAGTCTCTTCCACTTATGAACCAGTAAAATCGAAAGCAAGTTAGTTACTTCACAGATACAATGTGGTTACAGGCATTGAATAAGTATATTCATTCCAAATGGGAGAAACTGGCCAAAATGAAGGGGCTACAGGACCCAGGCAAGTCCAAAATCCAGCAGGGCAGTCAAATCTTAAAGCTCCAAAATAACCTCCTTCGACTCCATGTCTCATATCCAGGTCATGCTGATGTAAGAGGTAGACTCCCATGGTCTTGGGCAGCTCTGCTCCTGTGGCTTTGCAGAATACAGCCCCTAGTCCTGGCTGCTTTCCCTCACTGTTGTTGAGTGTCTGGAGTGTCTGCAGCTTTTCCAGGTGTGTGGTGCAAGCTGTCAGTGACTCTACCATTCTGGGGTCTGGACGATGGTAGCCCTCTTCTCACAGCTTCATTAGGTAGTGCTCAGTGGGGTCTCTGTGTGAGGCCTCTCACCTCATATTTCCCTCCTGTACTGCCCTAGCAGAGGTTCTCCATGAGGACTCTGTCACTGCAGCACACCTCTGCCTGAACATCCAGGCCTTTCCATACATCCTCTGAAATCTAGTTGGAGGTTCCCAAACCTCAGTTCTTGACTTTTGTGCACTGAAAGGCCTAACACATGAATAAACCAGCAAGGCTTGGGCCATGTTCCCTCTGATGCAACAGCTTGAGCTGTACATTGGCCCCTTTTAGCTATGGCTAAGATGCAGAACACCAAGTCCTGAGACTGCACAAAGCTTTGTCCATCAAACTATTTTTTTCTCCTAGGCCTCCCAGACTTGATGGGCGTGGATGTTGTGCAGACCTCTGACATGCTTTGAAGAAATTTTCCCCGTTGTCTTGGCAATTTACAATTGCATTACCTCTCTACTTATGCAAATTTCTGCCACCAGCCTAAATTTCTCCCCAGAAAATGTTTTTTTTTTTCTATTGCATCATCAGGCTGCACATTTTAAACTTTTATGCTCTGCTTCACTTTCAAATATAAGTTCCAATTCCAAACCATCTCTTTGAGAGTGCATAGAACTGAATGCTTTTAAGAGCACACAAGTTAAATCTTGAATGCTTTGCTGCTTAGAAATTTCTTCTACCAGACACCCTAAATCATCTCTCTCAAGTCCAAAGTTCCACAGATCTCTAGGGCAGGGCAAAATGCCACCAGTCTCTTTGCTAAAGCATAGTGAGAGTCACCATTATTCTAGTTCTCAACAAGTTCCTCATCTCCATCTGAGACCACCTCAGCCATATCTTGTCTTCTTCTGAGCCCTCCAAACTGTTCCAACATCTGCTTGTTACCCAGTTCCAAAACTGCTTTTTTGATATCTTTATAGTAGTGCCCCACTACTTCTGTACCAATTTACTGTATTAGTCAATTTTCACACTGGTTTAAAGAACTGCCCAAATTTGGGTAATTTCCTGAAGGAAAGAGGTTTAATTGACTCACAGTTCAGCATGGCTGGGGAGGCCTCAGGAAACTTAATATCATAGTGGAAGGCAAAGGGGAAGCAAGGCACCTTCTTCACAAGGTGGCAGGAAGGAGAAATGCTGAGTGAAGGGGGAGGAGCCCCTTATGAAACCATCAGATGTTTTGAGAACTCACTATCATGAGAACATCACGGAGGCAACTGTCCCCATGATTCAACTACCTGCACCTGGTTTCTCCATTGACACGTGGGGATTATGAAGATTATGATGAGAGATGGAACATAAAGCCTAACCATATTAATTGGTATTAATTAGTTTTTCATTAAATGTTTGGTAGAATTCAGCAATTAAGCCATCAGGTCCTCGGCTTTTTTTTTTTTTTTTTTTTTTCCTAGGAGGCTTTTTACTATGGCTTTTACTTCATTACTTGTTATCAGTCTATTTAGGGGTTTCAGATTTCTTCCTAGTTCAATCTTGGTAGGTTGTATGTTTTTAGAAATTTTTCCATTTCTTTTAGATTTTCCAATTTATTGGCATATAATTACTCAAAGTAGCCACTGATAATCCTTTGAATTTCTGCAGTAACAGTTGCTAATTTAAAAAAGTATTTTTAACACCTGGAAGTCATTACATCTGCAGTATCAGCTGTAATATCTCTTTTTTTAAATTTTTGATTGTATTTATTTGGATCTTCTTTGCTTTTATCTTAGTCTGGCTAAAGCTTTGTCAATTTTATTTAACCTTTCTAAATACCACCCTTTTGTTTCATTGAGCTTTTGAATTGCTTTCTTCACTCATGTGTTTCTGCTCTAATCTTTATTATTTCTTTCTTTACACTAATTTTTGGTTCAGTTTACTATCACTTTTCTAGTTCTTTAAGATTCGTCATTAGATATTAATTTCAAGTTTTTCCTCTTTTTTGAGGTAGGTACTTACAGCTATAGACCTCCCTGTTAGTATTACTTTTGCTGTATCCCATGGGTTTTGGTATGATGTGTTTCCCTTATCACTTGTTTCAATACATTTTTTGATTTTCTTTTTAATTTCTTTATTGATCCACTGGTTCTTCAGGAGCATATTGTTTGATTTCCACATATTTGTATAGTTTCTATAGTTTCCCTAGTTATTGATTTCTAGTTTTAGTCCATTGTGGTCAAAGAAGATGCTTGATGTTATTTCAATTTTTAAAAATGTTTTAAGACTTGTTTTGTTACCTAATGTAAGGTATATCCTTGAACATCATCCATGTGCTGAGGAAAAGGATGTGTGTTCCTCAGCTATTGAATGCAATGTTTTATAAATATCAATTAGATCCAGTTGGTCCACAGTGTAGATTAAGTCTGATGTTTCTTTGTTGATTTTCTGTCTGGAAGTGTAGTTCAATGCTAAAAGTAGGGTATTGAAGTCTCCAGCTATTATTGTAGTGGGGCCTATCTCTTTAGCTTTAATAATATTTGTTTTATATATCTGGGTGTTCCAGTTTTGGGTGCATATATATTTAAAATTCTTATATCCTATTGTTGAATTGACCACTTTATCATTATATAGTGACATCCTTTTTCTCTTCTTATAGTTTTTGCCTGAAAATCTATTTGTTTGATATAAGTATAATGACTCCTGATCTTTTATTTTCATTTCCATTGGCATGGAATACCTTTTTCAATCTCTTTATTATCAATTTATGTGTGTCTTCGTAGGTGAAGTTTTTTTCCTTATAGGCAACAGATCAACAAGTCTTGTTTTTTCATCATTCCAGCCAGTCTATGTCTTTTGATTGGAGAGTTTAGTTCATTTGCATTTAATGTTATTATTGATAAATACAAACTTACTCCTGCCATTTTGTTACTTGTTTTCTGGTTGTTTTGTGGTCTTCTCTTCCTTCTTTCTTTTCTTCCTGACTTCCTCTAGTGAAGGTGATGTTTTTCTGGTGAGATGATTTAATTTCTTGCTTTTTATATTTTTGTGTATTCATTTTATATTTTTTGGTTTCAGATTACCATGCGACTTATGAATACTAGCTTATAACTTATAATTTTAACCTGATAAAAACTTCACTGATTGCATAAACAAACAGAAAAGCAAAAAGAAAATAAAAATTGTACGCTTTAACTTTTTTCCTTTGCTTTTTAACTTTATGTTGTTTCTATTTATATCTTACTGTACTGTCTATGTCTTGAAAACTTGTTTTAGTTATTATTTTTGATATGTTCATCATTTAGTCTTTCTACAAAAGATGAGTAGTTTACACACCACAGTTACAGTATTATAATATTCTGTGTTTTTCTGTATACTTACCATTACTAGTGAGAATTTTTTTTCCTTCATTTGATTTCTTATTGCTCATTAATGTCCTTTCTTTCTGATTGAAGTGCTCTCTTTAGCATTTCTTGCAGGACAGGTCTGGTGTTGGTGAAATCTCTCAGCTTTTGTTTTTCTGGGAAAGTGTTTATTTCTTTTTCATGTTTGAAGAATATTTTCACTAGCTATACTACTTTAGGGTAAAAGTTTTTTTCCCTTAGCTGTTTAAATATGTTATTCCAATCTCTCCTGGTTTGTAAGGTTTCCACTGAAAAGTCTGCTGCCAGATGTATTGCAGCTTCATTGTAAGTTATTTACTTCTTTTCTCTTGCTGCTTTAAGAATCTTTTCTTTATTCTTGATCTTTGGGAGTTTATTTAATGCCTTGAGGTAGTCTTCTTTGGACTAAATCTGCTTGGTGTTCTATAACCCTGTTTTACTTAGCTACTGATAGTTTTCTGCAGGTTTGAGAAGTTCTGTGTTATCCTTTTTTTTTTTTTTTTTTTTTTTTGAGATGGAGTCTTGCTCTGTTGCCTAGGCTGGAGTACAGTGGTGTGATCTCAGCTCACTGCAAGCTCTGCCTCCCACCATTCTCCTGCCTCAGCCTCCTGAGTAGCTGGGACTACAGGTGCCTGCCACCATGTCTGGCTAACTTATTGTATTTTTAGTAAAGATGGGGTTTCACCATGTTAGCCAGGACAGTCTTGATCTCCTGACCTCATGATCTGCCCGCCTCGACCTCTCAAAGGGCTGGGATTACAGGCATGAGCCACTGTGCCCAGGCTGTTATTATCCATTTGAATAAACTTTCTACCCCATCTCTTTTTGTACTTCCTCTTCAAGGCCAATATCACCTAGATTTGTTCTTTCAAGGCTATTTTCTAGGTCATGGCTCAGTGCTTCATTGTTTTTTATTTTTTTCTTTTTTCTTCTCTGACAGTGTATTTCCAAATAGACTGTCTTCAAGCTCACTTGTTCTTTCTTCTGCTTGATCAATTCTGCTATTAAAAGATTCTGATGTATTCTTCAGTATGCCCCTTGCATTTTTCAGCTCCAGAATTTCTGCTTTATTCCTCTTAATTATTTAAATCTTTAAAAATATTATCTGATGGAATTCTGAATTACCTGACCTGTCTGTTTTATCTTGAATTTCTTTGGATTTCCTCAAATAGCTATTTTGGGTTTCCTGTCTGAAAGGTTGCCTATATCTGTTTCTCCAGGATTGGTCCCTGGTGCCTTATTTAATTTTTCTCTGTCATGTTTTCCTGGATGGTGTTGATATTAATAAATGTTCTTCAGTGTCTGGGTATTAAAGTGTTTTGTATATGTTGTAGTCTTCACTATCTAGGCTTATTGGTACCTGTCCTTCTTGAAAAGACTTTCCAGATATTTAACCAACTTGGGTATTGTGATCTAAACTGGAGCTGCTCTAGAGGCCACTCCAAGCCCAGTAATGCTGTGGTTCTTGCAGGCTTGTGGAGGTACTTTCTTGATTGTCTTGGACAAGATCCAGGATAATTCTCTGAATTACTGGGCAGAGACTCTTGTTCTCCTCTCTTCCTTTCTTTCAGGCAAACAGAGTCTTTCTCTCTCTCTGTTCTGAGGCACATAAAGCTGGGAGCTGAGTGATGCAAGTACCCTTGTGGCCACCACCACTATGACAATGCTAGATCATACCTGAAGCCACCACAGCACTGGGTCTCACCCAAGGCCTTCTATAAGCACTCTCCATCCACTGCCTATGTTTGCTCAAGGCCACGAGGCTTTCTCTGCAATCAACAAGTGGCAATGCCAGCCAGGCCAATGTCTTTCCATTAAAGATGCTGAGTTATATCAGGCCTGAAGTGAGTCTGGAAGTGCTGTCTGGGAGTCAAGGACCTTGGAAATCTACCTGGTGTTCTACTATACTGCAGCTGAGCTGAGCTGACATTCAAATTACAAGATACAGTCCTTCCCCTCTTCCCTTCTCTTTCCAAAGGGACAAATACCTTGTCCTGTAGCTACTGCCACCACAGGCCATAGAGAATACTGCCAGACTATCACTGATGTTCCTTTAGAGCCCATAAACTCTTAAGTCAGCTTCTGATGAATGTTACTTGGCCTGCGAACACCCTTGCCATTTCAGGGCAGTGGGATCATCTGTGATGTAAAGCAGGTTCAGAAATGCCATCCAAGAGTCAAGTCTTGGAATTGAGGACCCCAAAAACCTGGTTGGTGCTCTACTTCTCTGTGGCTGTGCTGCTACCTGAAGACAGTACATCTCAGAGGTTCACCCAAGGCCATTGACCTGGTTATCACTGCTGGTTATTCATGGCCAAAGGGCTCTTCAGTTAGCAGGAAATGAATGCTGCCAGGACTGGGTCTTTCCCTTTAAGGCAATGGGTTCCCTTCTGGCCCAAGTTGTGTCAAGAAATGTCATCCAGGAGCTAGGGGCTGCAATGGGGGCCTCATTGCTCTGACCAGTGCTGTATCCTGCTGTGGTTGAGATGGTATCTGAGATGCAAAACAAAGTCCTCCCCATTTTTATCTCTTCTCTCCTCAAGCAGAAGGAAGGGATCTCTTTTGGAGCCATAAGCTGTGTAGCCAGGAGTTAAGGGAGAGGTGATGCCAGTACTCTCTTAGCTGCCCCAGCTGCTGTCTCAGTAGGTCACATGCTTCCCCTCACCCCACCCCAAGTCCACTGTCTCTGGGCCCAGTTCAGCACCAGGACTTGCCTAAGAATTGCAGTCTTTGTGGCCTAGAGTGATTTCAGGATTACTTAGAGACCCAGAGCAATTTATCCCTCCATGGCAAGGTTTGGACTGCTGGGATCAGCAATTTTCCTCTGGCTAGGGATGGTTTAAATGTTCCCTTCATGGGCGGGTGTCAACTGAGTTTTGTCTAGGTTTTCTTTATGCTCTAACAGGACTGCACTGAGTCCAATGCCTCACAATTGCTGTGTTCTGCCTCCCACAGTGCCCAGAGTGTCTCTTCACATCACACTCTTCACATCACTCTGCACAGACACTCTTCACATCACACCACTTCATCACACCACTTCACATCACACCACTTCACTTCACACCACTGTGGCTGGGGTGGGTGGGGGAGATGGTGGTTGGATGGCATTGGTGATTTCAGACTTTTTTTCCTATTTCTTCAGTGCCTCTTTCAGTGATGCAAAGGTAAAGCAAGGTACTATGGGGCTCACCTGATTTTTGATTCTTTTAAAGGTGTTTTTATCCTGTGTAGATAGTTGTTAAGTTGGTGTCCTTGCCAAGGGAATAATTTGTGGAGCCTTCTATTCCACCGTCTTTCTCTTCCTCTTCTGAAGAATTTTGAATGGGAAAAAATCTTGTATTTCATAACAAAGCCTTTTATGATGTTTAACTTATTATATAAAACCACATCTGTATATTAGTTTTTAAATTGAAAAAATAACCTAGAAGTATATATATTTATAACATCTTGGAAATTATCTATGCCAATCTCTTCCTTTTTAAAAATAAGGAAACAGGTTCAAGGAAGTTATAATTTTTCCCTATCATAGAGTAAGTGAGTGCAGAGAAGCTGAATTCAGATTCCTCAGTGGCTATTCTTTCTCCAGTATTTATTTTTAGTAGATTAAAGAACTCAGGAGATATGTCCATGAGGAAATCATATACTCTATGGGACTAATTTTTATAGTGCACCTATATTTAATATTTTATAAGTATATGCATATGTTATCAGTTGAATTGTGTTCCTCTAAAAGGGATATGTTAATGTTCTAACCCTCAGTACTTCAGAATGTCAGTTTATGTGATGGCTAATACTGACTGTCAATTTGATTTGATTGAAGGATGCAAAGAATTGATCCTGGGTGTGTCTGTGATGGTGTTGCCAAAGGAGATTAACATTTCAGGTAGTGAGCTGGGAAAGGCAGAACCACATTTAATCTGGGGGGTGGACACAATCAAATCAGCTTCCAGCATGGCTAGAATATAAAAAGCAGGCAGAAAAAATGTGAAAAGACTAGACTGGCTTAGCTTCCCAGACTACATCTTTCTCCTGTGCTGGATGCTTCTTGCCCTCAAACATCAGACTCTAAATTCTTTAGTTTTGGGACTTGGACTGGCTCTTCTTGCTCCTCAGCTTGCAGATGGCCTATTGTGGGACATTGTGATCCTGTGTTAATACTTAATAAACTTCACTTTATATATATATATATATTATATGTGTGTGTATATATATAATATGTGTGTATATATATTATATGTGTGTGTGTATATATATATACATATATGTATATACATATACGTACATATATGTGTGTATATATATATATATTCCATTAGTTCTGTCCCTCTAGAGAACTCTGACTATGTAGATTTTGGTACCAGGCGTGGCTCTAGAAGAACAGAATATTAAGGATGGAGTTCTTTCATTGGTTTTGGGGTTTCTGGAGTTGGCTGCTTAACATAATTAGACCTCAAATTCTAAGGACTCTACTTCTAATAGTATGGAGAACATTGTTAGTTCTTGGTGTGAACTGTTTACAGAGTCATGCAAAATAAACATATTTGACACTGCTGATCCACTGCTTGTGAGAGGCAAGTTTAGTGACTCTATACATAATACCTTTGACTACATGTGGAGAACCAAGGAACATAACGAGGCTGGTTGGTTGTTCCTAAGTTCACTGGACAAAGCAATGAAAGAAAATAATGAACTTAGGGATTCTAACTGGATTCAGAGGTAGATACTGAGCCTCAAATCTACTAAGGTTGCCCTGAGTGAGAGTATTATCTCCTGTAGAGAAAGAGCTGAAATTGTGAAAAAACAGACAGAAGCCTTTATCATGACAGTGGCTGACCTGAAATAAAAGGTGCATGCACAGCCTCACCAGGTACCTACTGTTAAAATGAGGATATTGATTGGAAAAGAATGGGACCCTAAAACTTGGAATGGGGATGTGTGGGAGAACACTGATGAAGCTGGAGACACTGAGTTTGTAAACTCTGATGAAATTTTTGCCAGAAGAAAAAGCTTCCCCATCCCCAGTAGTGACAACATCCCTCCCTGACCCATGCTGCCATCAGCCTTTCCACCTTTGTCTGAGAAGATGAACCCTGCACTGCCTGAGGCAACAATGACGGCCTCCCCAAGACAGTTGTCAGGCAAGATAATGTTGATTCTCCCCAGGAGCCACCCCCAAAGTTCCTGTTTGCTTCTAGACCTATAAATAGACTGAAGTCCCAGGTGGAGAGTGTGACCCACGAGGAGGGTGTGCTACACTCAAAAAGACCTGCTTGAATTTTTAAATTTATATAAACAGATATCTGAAGAACAGGCATGGGAATGGGTATACAGAGTGTGGGATAATGGTGGAAGAAACACAGAGTTGGATAGGGTGAATTTATTGATTTGGGCCCATTAAGTAGGGACTCTGCCTTTAATGTTGCAGCTCAGGGAGTTAAAAAGGTTCTAATAGTTTACTTGTTTGGTTAACTGAAATATGGATGAAAAGATGGCCAACTGTGAGTGAGCTGGTCTTCCTTGGTTTAATGTAGAGGAAGGGATCCAAAGGCTTAGAGAGATTGGGATGGTGAAGTGGATTAGTCACTTTAGACCTACTCATCCCAGCTAGGAGGGTCCAGATGATATACCCTTGACCAATGCCTTGCAAAATAGATTTGTGAGGGCAGCACCTGCATCTTTGAAGTGCCTTGTAATTTCTCTCCTCTGTGTGTCAGATCTAATACAGTCACTCAACAACAGAATTTAAATAGAGTGGGAATAATTGGATCCTGAGGTGGCAGGGGCCAAGTGGAGGCACTCAACCATCAAAGGCAAGGTTGGCATAGCTACTCTAATGGACAGAAAAGTTAAAGCAGCGATCAGAATAGTCTGACTTGTGTAGAGCTCTGCCACTGGACAATTAATATGGTGTTCCTAGAAGCAAAATTGATGGAAAGCCTGCTGAATTCCTGCTTAATTTATATAAGCAGGAAATTGCTAGGTTGAATGGGCAAAAGACTAATTTGAATTATAAAAGCAGAGAATCATGGCTCTTCAATTAATTTCCAGACTTGAGCCAGTTTGTAGGCCCAGAATCCCTTGAATGAAGAGGAGGCCGTGTCCCCTGGAGGAAGAACCCCACTACACTACTGACAATTTATGCTGTTAATCTTTCTCCCATTCCCCCCACCCCCCGCCACCCCAAGGAGACCTCCAGCCTTTCACCAGGGTAACTGTGCATTGGGAAAAGGGAAATAATCAGACATTTTGGGGACTACTGGACATTGGTTCTTAGCTGATGTTGATTCCAGGGGACCCAAAACATCATTGTTGTCTTCCAATTAAAGGAGGGGCTTATGGAGGTCAGGTAATTAATGGAGTTTTAGCTCATTAGACTTATGATGGGTCCAGTGGGTCCTCAGACTCATCCTGTAGTCATTTCCCCAGTGCCAGAATGCATAATTGGCATAGACATACTTAGTAGCTGGCAGAACCCTTACATTGGCTCCCTGACTGGTAGCGTAAGGGCTATTATTGTGGGAAAGGCCAAATGAAAGCCATTAGAGCTGCTTCTATCTAGAAAAATAGTAAATCAAAAACAATATCACATCCCTGGAGGGATTGGAGAGATTACTGCCACCACCAAGGACTTAAAAGATGCAGGGTGGTGATTCTCACTACATCTCCATTCAACTCTCCCATTTGCTCTGTGCAAAAGACAGATGGATCTCGAAGAATAACAGTGGATTATTGTAAGCTTAACAAAGTGGTGACTCCAATTGCAGCTGCTGTCCCAGATGTGGTTTTATTGCTTGAGCAGATTAACACATCCCCTAGTACCTGCTATGCAGCCAATGACTTAGCAAATGCCTTTTTCTCCATTCCTGTCCATAAGGCCTATCAGAAGCAACTTGCCTTCAGCTGGTAAGGCCAGCAATATATCTTTATTGTCCTACCTCAGGGGTATATCAACTTTCTGGGCTTTGTGTCATAATCTTATTCGGGGAGATCTTGATTACTTTTCGTTTCTGTAAGAGATCACACTGGTCCATTACATTGATTACGTTATGCTGATTGGATCCAGTGAGCAAGGAGTAGCAAACACACTGGACTTATTGGTGAGACATTTGCATGCCAGAGGATGGGAAATAAATCTGTCTAAAATTCAGGGAGTTTCTACTTTAGTAAAATTTCTAGGGGTCCAGTGGGGTGGGGCCTGTTGAGATATTCCTTCTAAGGTGAAGGATAAGTGGCTGTATTTGGCCCTTTCTACAAGCAAGAAAGAAGCACAATGTCTAGTGGGTCTATTTGGATTTTGGAGGCAACACAATCCTCATTTGGGTGTGTTACTCCAGCCTATTTATTGAGTGACCTGTAACGCTGCCAGTTTTGAGTGGTGCCCAGAACAGGAGAAGGTTCTGCAACAGGTCCAGGCTGCTGTGCAAGCTGTTCTGCCACTTGGGCCATATGACCCAGCAGATCCAATGGTGCTTGAGGTGTCAGTGACAGATAGGGATGCTGTTTGGGGCCTTTGGCAAGTCCCCCTAGGAAAATCAAAGTGGAGGCCCATAGGAATTTGGATCAAGGCCCTGTCATCTTCTGCAGATAACTACCCTTGTTTTGAGAGACAGCTTTTGGCCTGTTACTGGGCTTTGGTGGAGACTGAACATTTGACTATGGGTCATTAAGTCACCTTGTGACCTGAACCGCCTGTCATGAACTGGGTGCTTTCTGACCCATCTAGTCATAAAGTGGGTCATGCACAGAAGCATTCCATCATTAAATGGAAGTGGTATATATGTGACTGGGCTTGAGAAGGTCCTGAAGGCACAATTAAGTTAGATGAGAAAGTGGCTCAAATGCCCATGGTGTCCACTCTTGCCACCCTGCCTTCTCTCCCCCAGCCTGCACTGATGGTCTCATGGGGAATTCCCTATGATCAATTGACAGAGGAAGAGAGGACTAGGGCCTAGTTCACAGGTGGTTCTGTACAATATGCAAGCACCACCCAGAAGTGGAGAGCTTTGGCACTACAACCCCTTTCTAGGACATTCCTGAAGGGAAGCAGTGAAGGAAAATCTTCCCAATGGGCAGAACTTTGAGCAGTGCACCCAGTTGTGCACTTTGTATAGAAGGAGAAATGCCCAGATGTGTGATTATATACTGATTCATGGGCTGTAGCCAACGGTTTGGCTGGATGGCCGGGACTTAGAAGAACCCATGATTGGAAAATTGGTGACAAAGAAATTTGGGGAAATGGTATGGGGATGGACCTCTCTGAGTGTTCAAACACTGTGAAGACATTTGTATCCCATGTGAATGCTCAGCAACAGGTGACCTCAGCAGAGGAGGATTTTAATTATCATGTGGATAGGATGACCAGTTCTATGGATACCACTCAGCCTCTTTCCCCAGCTATCCCTGTCATTGCCCAATGGGCCCATGAACAAAGTGGCCATGGTGGCAGGGATGGAGGTTATGCATGGGCTCAGCAACGTGAACGTCCACTCACCAAGGCTCACCTGGCTATGGCCACTGCTGAGTGCCCAATTTGCCAGCAGCAGAGACCAACACTGAGCCCTTGATATGACACCATTCCTCGTGGTGATCAGCCAGCGACCTGGTAGCAGGTTGATAATATTGGAACTCTTCCATCATGGAAAGGGCAAAGGTTTGTCCTCACTAGAATAGACACTCCGAATATGGGTTTGCCTATCCTGCACACAATGCTTCTGCCAAGACTACCATCTATGGACTCACGGAATGCCTTATCCACCATCATGCTGTTTCATATAGCATTGTCTTTGACGAAGGCACTTACTTTACAGCTAAAGACATGTGGCAGTGGGCTCATGCTTATGGAAGCATGAGCTTCACTGGTCTTACCATGTTCTCCATCATCCTGAAGTAGCTGAATTGATAGAATGGTGCAATGCTCTTTGAAGTCACAATTACACACCAACTAGGTGACAATACTTTGCAGGGCTGAGTCAAAGTTCTCCAGAAGGCTTTGTATGTTCTGTATCAGTGCCCAATATATGGTACTCTTTCTCTCATAGCTAGGATTTATGGGTCCAGGAATCAAGAGGTGGAGGTGGAAGTGGAACCACACACTATAACCTCTAGTGAACCACTAGCAAAATTTTTGCTTCCTGTTTCCATGACATTACATTCTGCTCACCTAGAAGTCTTAGTTACAGAGGAAGGAATGCTGCCACCAGGAGACACAATTGTTCAATTAAACTGGAAGTAAAGGTTGCCACCCGGACACTTTGGGCTCCTCTTACCTTTAAGTCAACAGGCTAAGAAAGGAGTTACAGTGTTGGCTAGGGTGATTGACCACAGCTATCATGACAAAATCAGTCTACTACTCCACAATGGAAGTAAGGAAGAGTATGCATGGGATACAGGAGACCCATTAGAGTGTTTCTTAGTATTAATCATACTTTGTGATTAAGGTCAATGGGAAACTACAACAGCCCAATCCAGGCAGGATTACAAATGGCCCAGACTCTTCAAGAATGAAGGTTTGGGTCACTCCACCCAGTAAAAAACATGACCTGCTGAGGTGCTTTCTGAAGGCAAAGGCAATACAGAATGGGTAGTAGAATAAGGTAGTCATCAATACCAGCTATGACCACCTGACCAGCTGCAAAAATGAGGACTGTAATTGTCATGCGTATTTCCTCCTTCTTTTGTTAAAAACATGGTTGTGAATACATACACTTGTACTAAGAAAATATCTTCGTTTTATTTTCTTTTTTCTTTATGATATGACATAAGATTTATTAACTTCATATCAATACTTAAGTGTTGTTAACTTTATGTAATAGTATTTTGGTTGGGGATTGATGCATTTCTGGTTGTACCAAGGATAGCTGCATTATGTTAGGCATAATTATAACCTTACTATTGTCTTTATTTGAAGATTATGTATGATCTCACGAGATGTGTATGGGTTCAAGTTGACAAGGGGTGGACTTGTGATGGTTAATACTGAGTGTCAACTTGTTAGATTGAAGGGTGCAAAGTATTGCTCCTGGGTGTGTCTGTGAGGGTGTTGCCAAAGGAGATTAACATTTGAGTCAGCGAGCTGGGAAAGGAAGACCCACCCTTAATCTGGCTGGGCACCATCTAATCAGCTGACAATGTGGTTAGAATATAAAAAGCAGGAAGAAAAAAGTGAAAGGTCTAGACTGGCCTAGCCTTCCAGCCTACATCTTTGTCCCATGCTGGATGCTTCCTGCCTTCGAACATCAGACTTTAAGTTCTTCAGTTCTGGGACTCGGATTGGCTCTACTTCTTTCTCAGCTCACAGACTGCCTATTGTGGGACCTTGTGAACATGTGTGTTAATATTTAATAAACTCCCCCATAAATATATATACACATATATACACAAACACATTATATATATACTCTGTGTATATATAAACTATATATATACACTATTAGTATAATAGTATATTATATACATACACAAACACACATGTAATATATATATTAGTTCTGTCCCTCTAGAGAGCCCTAAGGCACCTTATTTGAAAATAGGGCCTTTACAGAGGCAATCAAGTTAAACGAGGTTATCAAGTTAAAATGAGGTCATTAGAGTGGGATCTCATTTAAAACAACTGGTTTCCCTAGGAAATTTGTACTCATAAATATAAACAGAAGGAAACCAACATGTGAAATAAAAGCAGAGAACAGAGTAATAAATCTTTAAGCTATGGAATGACAAAAATGATCAGAAAACTATCATAAGTTAAGAGAGAGACATGGAACAGATTTTCCCTCACAGTACCCAGAGGGAACCCACCCTGCTGACATATTTTAATCTTGAACTTCTATCCTCCACAAATGTGATACAATATATCTCTGTTGTTGAGGCCAACCAGTTTGTGACAGTTTGTTGTGGCAGCTCTAGCAAAATAATACAGCATGTATTTATATATTTTATATAAACTAAGCTTGTTTTATGTATTATTGTTTATTTCCCTTTAAATTAGAGAAAATTAATGCAGTGCTTTTTAAACTTTAGCGTGAAAATTTTATTTCATGGCCATATCAAAACAACTCAATTTGGCTGATTTCACTGAAAAAATAATGATGTAAGTCAATATAATGAATTTACTCTCCTATTGACATAATCTGTGAAAAAAGATTGATCATTTAAAAACAAACTACTTCATATCATATTTTCCATATATTTATTTCCTTATTTTTTGTCTCAAGACATAAAGTTGGAATAGATATTAAATTCTTTAATTGAAATAAACATGTATTGTGTGCCTTATTAAAGGTGTAAAACTGGGCATGCCCAAATGGCCATGAAGAAATTGGAAACAATCATGGTTGTGTTTATCACATTGTTAATATCATACTTTAATGCCACTATTAATGAAAAATGTAGTTTTATTTGGTAATATTTAGAGTTATGAGATGAAGAAAGAGACAGTTGCTTAGATACGGCTAATTTGAAGTAATTATTTTAAAATTATACTGAAAAAATGTATATAATGTGAATTAATACCTTAGTTTTCTGAATGTAAAAATAGTTGTGTCTTAAGAATAGTTGACCTTCTAAACAAGTGTTCCTGCAGTTTCTCTCTCACAAACCATTAGCTTTTATAGTTGCTACTTTGAAAAATTATGAATCTTCATACCCTACTGGGTTGATATTTTTTGGTAAGAACTAATTTTATAAATATATAACTTTGGCCTTATGTAAGATAAATGAACTTTATTGAAAATGTAATACCCATGGGAATATAACTCCATTCCCATGGGTATTATACCATTCCCTTGGGAATTATACCCCCACCCCCACAGCAGCTGCAGCAAGCCCTGCCCAAGGAAAGTCTGGGCTCAGGCATGCCTATCTCTGCCTCCACCTGGTAGTCTTTCTCCACCCATCCTGTTGGCTGAAGACAAAAGACATAATTTCTTGGGAGGTCTGTGGCTCTTCCCACCACCGGAGAAATCTGAATACTTAACCAGGTGACCCTAAGGCAAGTTTGCATCCTCCCTATAGTACCACACCTGATGGGCTCTTCAAAACGCCACCTCCTGGCTAGTGACGAATGAACACAAAACCAGCATACTAAACCAAAAAATACAACCAAAGACCCTCACTGATTCCACTTTACTACCCAGCTGCTTCCAGTGGAGCAGGTGCTGGTATCCATGGCTGCAAGATTTGAAGATAGATCACATCACGGGACTCTTTGCAGATAATTTCCAGTACCAGCCTGGAGGCCAGTAGCTCTGCTGGGTGGCTAGAGGAGCAAAAACAATCACTGGAGTTTGGCTCTCAGGAAGCTCCATCCTTAGGGGAAGAGGGAGAACACATCAAGGGAGCACCCCACGGGACAAAAGAATTTGAACAGCAGCCCTTGAGTCCCAGCTCTTCTTTGTGACCTAGTCTACCCAAATGAGAAGAAACCAGAAAAACAATTCTGGTAATATGACAAAACAAGGTTATTTAACACCCCCAAAAGATCACACCAGCAATGGATCTAAGCCAAGACAAAATCACTGAATTGACAGAAAAGGATTTCAGAAGGTTGATTATTATGCTGATCAAGGAGGCACAAGAGAAAGTGAAGTTCAACTTAAATAAATAAAAAGCATGATATAGGATACAGAAGAAAAATTATTCAGTGAAATAGAGAGCATAAATAAAAAAATCACAATGTCTGGAAATCAAGGACATGGAGAAATGCAAAATGCACTGGAAATTCTCAGCAATAGAATCAAACAAGCAGAAGAAAGAACTTCAGAACTCAAAGACAAGGCTTTTGAATTAACCCAATCCATCAAACAAAATAAAAAATATTTAAAAAAATGAACAAATCTTCCAAGAAGTTTGGAACTATGTGAAACATCCAAACCTAAGAATAATTGGTGCTCCCAAGCAAGAAGATAAATCTGAAAGTTTGGATAACATATATAAGAGAATAAGGAAGGAAAACTTCCCCATTCTTGCTAGAAATCTAGACATCTGAATACAAGAAGCTCAAAGAACACCTGGGAAATTTATCATAAGATCATCACCTAGGCTCATAGTCATTAGGTTATCTAAAGTCAAGACAAAGGAAATAATCTTAAGAGCTGTGAGGAAAAAGCATCAGGAAACCTATAAAGAAAAACCTATCAGATTAACTGCAGATTTCTCAGCAGAAATCCTACCAGCTGGAAGGGATTGGGGCTCTATTTTTAGCCCCCTCAAGCAAAACAATGATCAGCTAAGGATTTTGTTTCCAATGAAACTAAGATTCAC
Source organism: Pongo pygmaeus (assembly GCF_028885625.2). Lineage (NCBI taxonomy): Eukaryota > Metazoa > Chordata > Mammalia > Primates > Hominidae > Pongo > Pongo pygmaeus. The sequence continues at coordinate 62,321,046 of NC_072378.2, read as the reverse complement.
AAAAGAAGAAAAAATACAGTCTTTTCCAAACAAATGAATGCTGAGAGAATTTGCCACTACCAAGCCAGCACTATAAGAACGGCTGATATACTATCAGAGGGCAGCCAAGATGGATGAATAGGAACAGCTCTGGTCTACAGCTCCCAGTGTGAGCGACGCAGAAGACAGGTGATTTCTGCATTTACATCTGAGGTACCGGGTTCATCTCAATAGCGAGTGCCAGACAGTGGGCACAGGACAGTGGGTGCAGCACACCGTGAGCGAGCCGAAGCAGGGCGAGGCATTGCCTCACTCAGGAAGCACAAGAGATCAGGGAGTTCCCTTTCCTAGTCAAAGAAAAGGGTGACAGATGGCACCTGGAAAATCAGGTCACTCCCACCCTAATACTGCGCTTTTCCGACGGGCTTAAAAAACGGCACACCAGATTATATCCCACACCTGGCTCTGATGGTCCTACGCCCATGGAGTCTCACTGATTGCTAGCACAGCAGTCTGAGATCAAACTGCAAGGCAGCAGCGAGGCTGGGAGAGGGGTGCCAGCAATTGCCTAGGCTTGCTTAGGTAAAGAAAGCAGCCAGGAAGCTCGAACTGGGTGGAGCCCACCACAGCTCAAGGAAGCCTGCCTGCCTCTGTAGGCTCCACCTCTTGGGGGAGGGCACAGACAAACATAAAGACAGCAGTAACCTCTGCAGACTTAAATGTCCCTGTCTGACAGCTTTGAAGAGAGCAGTGGTTCTCCCAGCACACAGCTGGAGATCTGAGAATGGGCAGACTGCCTCCTCAAGTGGGTCCCAGACCCCTGACCCCCAAGCAGCCTAACTGGGAGGCACCTCCCAGTAAGGGTAGACTGACACTTCACACGGCCAGGTACTCCTCTGAGACAAAACTTCCAGAGGAATGATCAGACAGCAGCATTCATGGTTCACGAAAATCCACTGTTCTGCAGCCACCACTGCAGATACCCAGGCAAACAGGGTCTGGAGTGGACCTCTAGCACTCCAACAGACCTGCAGCTGAGGGTCCTGTCTGTTAGAAGGAAAACTGACAAACAGAAAGGACATCCACACCAAAAACCCATCTGTACATCACCATCATCAAAGACCAAAAGTAGATAAAACCACAAAGATGGGGAAAAAACAGAGCAGAAAAACTGGAAACTCTAAAAAGCAGAGCACCTCTTCTTCTCCAAAGGAACGCAGTTCCTCACCAGCAATGGAACAAAGATGGATGGAGAATGACTTTGACGAGTTGAGAGAAGAAGGCTTCAGATGATCAAACTACTCCGAGCTACAGGAGGAAATTCAAACCAAAGGCAAAGAAGTTAAAAACTTTGAAAAAATTTAGACGAATGTATAACTAGAATAACCAATACAGAGAAGTGCTTAAAGGAACTGATGGAGCTGAAAGCCAAGGCTCGAGAACTACGTGAAGAATGCAGAAGCCTCAGGAGTCGATGCAATCAACTGGAAGAAAGGGTATCAGTGATGGAAGATGAAATGAATGAAATGAAGTGAGAAGGAAAGTTTAGAGAAAAAAGAATAAAAAGAAATGAACAAAGCCTCCAAGAAATATGGGACTATGTGAAAAGACCAAATCTATGTCTGATTGGTGTACCTGAAAGTGACGTGGAGAATGGAACCAAGTTGGAAAACACTCTGCAAGATATTATCCAGGAGAACTTCCCCAATCTAGCAAGGCAGGCCAACATTCAGATTCAGGAAATAAAGAGAACGCCACAAAGATACTCCTCAAGAAGAGCAACTCCAAGACACATAATTGTCAGATTCACCAAAGTTGAAATGAAGGAAAAAATATTAAGGGCAGCCAGAGAGAAAGGTCGGGTTACCCACAAAGGGAAGCCCATCAGACTAACAGCGGATCTCCCAGCAGAAACTCTACAAGCCAGAAGAGAGTGGGGGCCAATATTCAACATTCTTAAAGACAAGAATTTTCAACCCAGAATTTCATATCCAGCCAAAGTAAGCTTCATAAGTGAAGGAGAAATAAAATACTTTACAGACAAGCAAATGCTGAGAGATTTTTTCACCACCAGGCCTGCCCTAAAAGAGCTCCTGAAGGAAGCACTAAACATGGAAAGGAACAAATGGTACCAGCCACTGCAAAATCATGGTAAATTGTAAAGACCATCAAGGCTAGGAAGAAACTACATCAACTAATGCGCAAAATAACTGGCTAACATCATAAGGACAGGATGAAATTCAAACATAAAAATATTAACTTTAAATGTAAATGGACTAAATGCTCCAATTAAAAGACACATACTGGCAGTTTGGATAAAGAGTCAAGACCCATCAGTGTGCTGTATTCAGGAAACCCATCTCACGTGCAGAGACACACATAGGCTCAAAATAAAAGGATGGAGGAAGATCTGCCAAGCAAATGGAAAACAAAAAAAGGCAGGGGTTGCAATCCTAGTCTCTGATAAAACAGACTTTAAACCAACAAAGACCAAAAGAGACAAAGAAGGCCATTACATAATGGTAAAGGAATCATTTCAACAAGTAGAGCTAACTATCCTAAATATATATGCACTCAATATAGGAGCACCCAGATTCATAAAGCAAGTCCTGAGTCACCTACAAAGAGACGTAGACTCCCACACAATAATAATGGGATATGTTAACACCCCACTGTCAACATTAGACAGATCAACGAGACAGAAAGTTAACAAAGATACCCAGGAATTGAACACAGCTCTGCACCAAGGGGACCTAATAGACATCTACAGAACTCTCCACCCCAAATCAAAAGAATATACATTTTTTTCAGCAGCACACCACACCTATTCCAAAATTGACCACATACTTGGAAGTAAAGCCCTCCTCAGTAAATGTAAAAGAACAACAAACTCTCTCTCAGACCACAGTGCAATCAAACTAGAACTCAGGATTAAGAAACTCACTCAAAACCGCTCAACTACATGGAAACTGAACAACCTGCTCCTGAATGACTACTGGGTACATAAAGAAATGAAGGCAGAAATAAAGATTTTCTTTGAAACCAACGAGAACAAAGACATAACATACCAGAATCTCTGGGACACATTTAAAGCAGTGTGTAGAGGGAAATTTATAGCACTAAATGCCCACAAGAGAAAGCAGGAAAGATCCAAAATTGACACCCTAATATCACAATTAAAAGAACTAGAAAAGCTAGAGCAAACACATTCAAATGCTAGCAGAAGGCAAGAAATAACTAAAATCAGAGCAGAACTGAAGGAAATAGAGACACAAAAAACCCTTCAAAAAATTAATGAATCCAGGAGCTGGTTTTTTGAAAGGATCAACAAAATTGATAGACTGCTAGCAAGACTAATAAAGAAAAAAAGAGAAGAATCAAATAAATCCAATAAAAAATGATAAAGGGGATATCACCACCGATCCCACAGAAATACAAACTACCATCAGAGAATACTATAAACACCTCTATGCAAATAAACTAGAAAATCTAGAAGAAATGGATAAATTCCTCGATGCATACACTCTCCCAAGATTAAACCAGGAAGAAGTTGAATCTCTGAATAGACCAATAACAGGCTCTGAAATTGTGGCAATAATCAATAGCTTACCAACCAACAAGAGTCCAGGACCACATGGATTCATAGCCGAATTCTACCACAGGTACAAGGAGGAACTGGTACCATTCCTTCTGAAACTATTCCAATCAATAGAAAAAGAGGGAATCCTCCCTAACTCATTTTATGAGGCCAGCATCATCCTGATACCAAAGCCTGGCAGAGACACAACAAAAAAAGAGAACTTTAGACCAATATCCTTGATGAACATTGATGCAATAATCCTCAATAAAATACTGGCAAACCAAATCCAGTAGCACATCAAAAAGCTTATCCAACATGATCAAGTGGGCTTCATCCCTGGGATGCAAGGTTGGTTCAACATATGCAAATCAATAAATGTAATTCAGCATATAAACAGAACCAAAGACAAAAACTACATGATTATCTCAATAGATGCAGAAAAGGCCTTTGACAAAATTCTACAACGCTTCATGCTAAAAGCTCTCAATAAATTAGGTATTGATGGGACGTATCTCAAAATAATAAGAGCTATCTATGACAAACCCACAGCCAAGATCATACTGAATGGGCAAAAACTGGAAGCATTACCATTGAAAACTGGAACAAGACAGGGATGCCCTGTCTCACCACTCCTATTCAACATAGTGTTGGAAGATCTCGCCAGGGCAATTAGGCAGGAGAAGGAAATAAAGGGTATTCAATTAGGAAAAGAGGAAGCCAAATTGTCCCTGTTTGCAGATGACATGATTGTATATCTAGAACACCCCATCATCTCAGCCCAAAATCTCCTTAAGCTGATAAGCACCTTCAGCAAAGTCTCAGGATACAAAATCAATGTACAAAAATCACAACCATTCTTATACACCAATAAGAGACAAACAGAGAGCCAAATCATGAGTGAACCCCCATTGACAATTGCTTCAAAGAGAATAAAATACCTAGGAATCCAACTTACAAGGGACATGAAGGTCCTCTTCAAGGAGAACTACAAACCACTGCTCAGTGAAATAAAAGAGGATACAAACAAATGGAAGAACATTCCATGCTCATGGGTAGGAAGAATCAATATCGTGAAAATGGACATACTGCCCAACGTAATTTACAGAGTCAATGCCATCCCCATCAAGCTACCAATGACTTTCTTCACGGAATTGGAAAAAACTACTTTAAAGTTCATATGGAACCAAAAAAGAGCCCTCATCGCCAAGTCAATCTTAAGCCAAAAGAACAAAGCTGGAGGCCTCACACTACCTGACTTCAAACTATACTACAAGGCTACAGTAACCTAAACAGCATGGTTCTGTTACCAAAACAGAGATATAGATCAATGGAACAGAACAGAGCCCTCAGAAATAATGCCGCATATCTACAACTATCTGATCTTTGACAAACCTGAGAAAAACAAGCAATGGGGAAAGGATTCCCTATTTAATAAATGGTGCTGGGAAAACTGGCTAGCCATATGTAGAAAGCTGAAACTGGATCCCTTCCTTACACCTTATACAAAAATTAATTCAAGATGGATTAAAGACCATCTTGACCTAAATTAAAGACCACATTAGACCTAAAACCATAAAAACCCTAGAAGAAAACCTAGGCATTACCATTCAGGACATAGGCATGGGCAAGGACTTTATGTCTAAAACACCAAAAGTAATGGCAACAAAAGCCATAATTGACAAATGGGATCTAATTAAACTAAAAAGGTTCTGCACAGCAAAAGGAACTACCATCAGAGTGAGCAGGCAACCTACAAAATGGGAGAAAATTTTCACAACCTACTCATCTGACAAAGGGCTAATATCCAAACTCTACAATGAACTCCAACAAATTTACAAGAGAAAAACAACCCCATCAAAAAGTGGGCGAAGGACATGAACAGACCCCTCTCAAAAGAAGACATTTATGCAGCCAAAAAATACACGAAAAAATGCTCACCATTTTTTCTAATGGTGACTGATCACTGGCGATCAGAGAAATGCAAATCAAAACCACAATGAGATACCATCTCACACCAGTTAGAATGACAGTCATTAAAAAGTCAGGAAACAACAGGTGCTGGAGAGGATGTGGAGAAATGGGAACACTTTTACACTGTTGGTGGGACTGTAAACTAGTTCAACCATTTTGGAAGTCAGTGTGGTGATTTCTCAGGGATCTAGAACTAGAAATACCATTTGACCCAGCCATCCCATTACTGGGTATATACCCAAAGGACTATAAATCATGCTGCTATAAAGACACATGCACACGTGTTTTTATTGTGGCTTTATTCACAATAGCAAAGACTTGGAACCAAGCCAAATGTCCAACAATGATAGACTGGATTAAGAAAATGTGGCATATATACACCATGGAATACTATGCAGCCATAAAAAATGATGAGTTCATGTCCTTTGTAGGGACATGGATGAAATTGGAAATCATCATTCCCAGTAAACTATCACAAGAACAAAAAACCAAGCACCACATATTCTCACTCATAGGTGGGTATTGAACAATGAGAACACATGGACACAGGAAGGGGAACATCACACTCTGGGGACTGTTGTGGGGTGAGGGGACGGGGGAGGGATAGCATTAGGAGATATACCTAATCCTAAATGATGAGTTAATGGGTGCAGCACACCATCATGGCACATGTATACATATGTAACTAACCTGCACATGGTGCACATGTACCCTAAAACTTAAAGTATAATAATAATAAAATAAAAAAAGAACTGCTAAGAGGAGCTCTAGATTTACAAATAAATTCTCAATATATACAAAAATAGAATCTTCTTAAAGAATAAATCTCACAGGACCTATAAAACAATAACACAACAGAATAAACAAGGTATTCAGGCAACAAATAGCATGATGAATAGAATATTATCTCATATCTCAATACTAATGTTAAATGAGAATTTACCAATCAACTTTCTGCTGATTCAGGAGACCCACCTGAGACATAGGACTCACATAAACGTAAGTTAAGGGGATGGAAAAAGATATTCTGTGCAAATGGACACCAAAAGTGAGCCAGAGGAGCTATTCTTATATCAGACAAAATACACTTTAAAGCAACAGCAATTAAACAAGACAAAGAGGGACATTATATAGTGATAACATGACTAGTCCAACAGGAAAATATCACAGTTCTACATATATATGCACCTAACACTGGAGCACCCAAATTTATAAGACAATTACTACTAGGCCTAAGAAATGAGATAGATGGCAACACAATAATGGTGGGGAACTTTAATGCTCCACTGACAGCACTAGACACTCATCAAGACAGAAAGTCAATGAGGAAACAATGGACTTAATCTATACCCTAGAACAAATGGATTAACAGATATTTACAGAACATTCTACCCAACAACTGCAGAATATACATTCTATTCATCAGCACGTGGAACATTCTTCAAGATAGACCATATGATAGGCCACAAAAGAGGTCTCAGTAAATTTAAGAAAATCAAAAATTATATCAAGTACTCTCTCTGAGCACAGCAGAATAAAATTGGAAATCAACTTGAAAAGGAACCCTCAAACCTTGCAGATACATGAAAATTAAATAACCTATTCCTAAACGATCATTGGGTACACAGTGAAATCAAGATGGAAATTAAAAAGTTATTTGAACTGAATGATAATAGTGACACAATCTATCAAAACCTCAGGGATACAACAAAAGTGGTGGTAAGATGAAAGTTCGTAGCATTAAATGCCTACTTCAAAAAGTCTGCAAGAGCACAAGAAGACAATCTAAGGTCACACTTCATGAAACTGGAGAAAGAAGAACAATCCAAGCCCAAGCCTCCTGAATAAAAGAAATAACAAAAATCAGAGCAAAACTAAATGAAATTGAAACAGCAACAACAACAACAACAAAAAAAATTACAACAGATAAATGAAACATAGTGCTGGTTCTTTGAAAAGATAAATAAAATTGGTAGGCCATTAGTGACACTAACAAAGAAAAGAAAAAAGAAGATCCAAATAAGCTCAATTAGAAATGAAATGGGAGATATTACTACTAATACTGCAGAAATACAAAAGATTGTTCAAGGCTACTAAGAACACCTTTACATGCATAAACTAGAAAACTGAGAGGAGATGGATAAATTTCTGGAAATATAACAGCCTCCTAGATGAAACCAAGAAAATATAGAAACTCTGAAGAGACCAATAATAAAGGTCACAAGATCAAAATGGTAATAATAAAATTGCCAAAAATAGAAGGCCAGGACCAGATAGATTCACAGCTGAATTCTGTCAGACATTCAAAGAATTGGTACCAATTTTATTGACACTATTCCACGGGAGAGTGAAAGGAGGAATCCTCCCTAAATAATTCTTTGAAGCCAGTGTCACCCTAATACCAGAACCAGGGAAGACATAACAAAAAAAGAAAACTACAGACCAGTATCCCTGATGAACACAGATGCTAAGCTATGAGAACGCAAAGGCATAAGAATGATACAATAGACTTTGGGGACTTGGGGGGAAGAGTGGGAGGGGGACAAGGGATAAAAGACTACAAATGTGGTGCAGTGTATATTGCTCAGGTGATGGGTGCACCAAAATCTCACAAATAACCACTAAAGAACTTACTCATGTAACCAAATACCACCTGTACCCCAATAACTTATGGAAAAAAGAAGAGGCAAATAAAATAAAGTGATAAATGTAAATACTCTAGAGTTTTGTAAAATATGTGTGACACATTGTTAAATGAGGAATAAAACTGTAAATGGTTTCTCCTTACCTTTTTAATGTAGTATTTTTCAATTTTAGGGTGCAGAAGACTCAGCAGAGACACTTATTAAAAATGCTCACCCAGAGATTTTTATTCAGTTGGTCTTGTACAGGTCCTGAGCCTGCATTATTTTTTTTAGGAGAATAAATGAGTATCTTCTTTCCTCTTTATTTTTGTTTTGTTAAAAAAAAACCTTTTATCATGAAAAATGTCAAATACATACATTAGTAGACAAAATAATTTTAAAAACCTCCATGAACCCACTGCCTAGATATTTATCATTTGTCTAATTTTTATCATTTTTGTTGTCATTTATCATTTTTCTAAACTTTTCATTTATCATTTGTCTAAACTTTTCATTTATCTTATCCTTTACTTTTGGCAGTCTGAATTTTTGCAAGGCACTTACCATAAACCTGCGTTAAAATTAAGAATGAATGATAATGTGTTCCCACTGAAGCCAAGCATAGAGTTTGAAAATTAAAAGTCAGAATCTTCAAATATAAAAACTATGGCCAAACACATGGAACCAATTAGAAGCTAAGGGATAAGAAGCCTAATATATTTTTAGAGAACTGTCTTGCCAGAAAACCCACAAATTTTTCCTGCAACAGCCAGTGTCTTACCTTCTAAAACAATCTGTGGTTTGTGCAATAAGTTCCAACAAGGGCTAGAAATTGTGTAAGCACCAGAAAGAAAGTACTCCCAGGAACCCACCTGTGTCCCCCCCAAACCAGAGGCCATGGAGAACAATGAACCAAGGAGATCCTCTTAGAGGAATTACCAGGAGTTTCCCACTGGCTAATTAGGCACTCCCTTCATGCCAGGACTGGGACCTTTTCTTACTCCTGCCCAACAGGACCAGAGATTACCATGTTTCCCTACTCTCACTCTTTATGTTAAGAAAGTGTTTTGTGTGTGTGTGTGTGTGTGTGTGTGTGTGTGTGTGTGTGTGTGTGTGTGTGTGTCCTTCAGGGTATCTTATTCCTTCATAACCATTGTTTGTCAGTCTTGAGTATAGGTAACATATTTTAGTCTACAGGTTGCCTGACCATAAAACAACCCCTTGGGACCCAATGGAAGAGACTGAGGGTTGACTAGAGGTTCTGGATATTGGTATGGATGCTGCAACTGAATATAACATTGGGGCTACTTGTTTAAGGAAGGAGAAAGTGTGTGTTCTTCTTATAGGAAAAGAGGGCATGAGTGCTTGGTTGGACAAAGGGGGAACTTTATCTATACCATGTCTATTCTTTCCTTCATTACTAACATAACACTGGAAATTTTTCATCAGCCCTGGATATAGAGGTGGCCAATGAGATGTTCATATAAGCTTTGGAAAATTCTTGGTACAGTTACTTGAAATGTAGACAAGATGGTTTAAGCTCTAGTAGCTAAATTAAATCAATATTGACCTTGTGAATGGAAGCCACATACTAAGAACGGAAAAACAGAAAGAAAGAGCTTGGGTCCGTGATAATACTTGTATGTCAGTTATCACATGGCTATAAAGATGTACCTGAGCCTGTGTAATTTATAAAGAAAGGAGGTTGAATTGGCTAATGGTTCTGTGGGCTGTACAGGCTTCTGCTTCTGGAGAGGCCTCAGGAAACTTACAATCATGGCAGAAAGGGAAGGGGAAGCAGGCATGATCTTCACATGGCTGGCAGGAGAGAGAGAGAGAGAGTGAAAGAAAGAGAGAGAAGGGGGAGGTACTATACACTTTTATAAACAACCAGATCTTTTGAGAACTCTATTGTAAGACAGAACTAGGGGGACAGTGCTAAACCATTAGAAATCACCACTATGGCCCAATCACCTTCCACAAGGCCTCACCTCCAACACTAGAAATTACAATTCAACATGAAATTTAAGTGGGACACATAGACAAGCCATATCTGTACCCAAATGCCTTAACAGTCCTGGATCTCTTATCTCCAGATTTCTTTTACATAAAGGATGAAATTCTAATTTGCTTAATCTTGGTCTCTGTTATTAGCAATAAGATGAAATCTGTGATACATCTATTAATCTTCATTGCCTATATTCCTTTTTGTAATTTTTATTGATCATTAGGAATTCTTCACATATTAAAGATAGCAATACTTTTTTGCTACATGTATAGATTTGTTACATATATGTGTGCATGTATATATATGTATATATGTATATATAGAGAGATAGAAAAAGCAAGAGGAATGAAATATTTTTCTCAGTTTTATCTTTCAATTTTGTTCTTAGTACTTTTGACATACAATAGTAACAGATTTTATGTAATCAAATCTCTCTTTTAATAGCTTCTGTCTTCAGGTTCATAGTTACAAGGTTCTTTCCCATGGACAGGTTATAAGGCTAGTACCCATTGTATTAGTAAAGGCAGACTATGTCGTGCTGCAGAAACAAATAGACTTCAGTATCCTAGTAAATTAGTAGAGTAAAAGTTTACATTTTCTTCAAACAAGATCTGATGTGGGTGAGGCAGTTCTCAATCTTGTAAGTGTGCCATCTGGAACACAGGGCTTACAAACTACTACAAAAAAGGAAGAGGTAAATAGAGGAAGGACGTAGATCCTTTACTATCTTGGCCTAGAAATGACATAAGCTATTTCTGTTCACACTTGGTTAGACAGAGATTATCACATGACCCATACCTAACTAGATGTGAGGTTCCACAATATGGAGGATCATAGGGATATTTGATGTGCACCAGGAGACAATGTTACACCACTTTTTCTTTACTTTCTTTAGCTCTTTAATCCATGAGTTAATTCACTATTGTACACATCCAGCAGGGATCTGTGGTGGTTGATTTAATTCAGATACAAAATTCAAGATTGTCCTTTCTACCACTGCTTGCCGTAATTAAGAAAATTATTGCTCCTCAAGATTTTGCTTTTCTGGGATTGCATGATAAATGTAGATACCTATCCACTTAGTGCTAATGAACAGGGATATTCCCTGTATCTGGAGAAACTTGTTTGGTTTATCACTCTTCATTATTTCCCACCAAAAAAGGTAAGGCAATTTGTCTAGCTGGCAGAGACTTGTTAGGAACATGTTTCTACACGTTGATTTTCTTGCATATCTTGTATCTCTTCATGCCATTTGGCAGAGAGAATAAATAACTGGAGATAATGTTCACCACTATCCCCTGAGTGCATAAGCGCACCTCTGCCACCGTTTTGTAGCCATCTATGCCCTACTGGTGACACTATTCATAATCACAGTAAACATGAGCCCTTTACTTGTAGACAAGCGAGAAACAGCCATGGTTCCATCAGCAGTCTTTATGAGTTATAGTTTGGGATATATATAAAGTAAATTTAGCAGCAGATCCCTTTGGATTGCTATGTTTTTGATGTAATGTCAGAGACCCAATACATTTTGGCAAACCACATTTCCATTATAATACAGCTAAAAACTGAGGGCACCTCAAAGGAGAATTTTTACTTTGCTTTTTTTGTGATAGAGAAGGAATGTTTAGGGATAGCTGACATGGTAGTTCAACCTATTGGCAGAGCAATCTATCAATGATTTCTTTTACAATAGTTACAGATTTGCAGTTGGTTATAGAATATGTCCTTTTGTTTAGAACTACTAATCCCTCTTTTTATGTAAGAGAAACCAGGGAGGAAAATTGTCTTCATTTTAGAAATATTGGTCTACATGAATTACATGAAGGAAGATAGATGATTTAGTGCCCCAATATGTGTGAAAAAGTTTATTGATATTCCTCTAAGATGGCATGTTTTAGCACAAGGTTGGGAACATTGCTAGAGTTTAATTTCTTGACAGTTGCATCCAGGTCAGGGGCCCTACACCATTTTCTATAGACTAGGGATTGTGGTGAAATCCTACACTCTCACACAAGAGTTCCCTGATTAAAGGTTTTGGAAAACTTATTGCATAGTTTGGCCACACGAACACTGATGTCTGTATAGTTCCTGATGCCCCTAAGTGGTTCATTTCCCTGTGTCTTTGAAAAATTACACATCAACTTTTTCATTGGCTCATTTGTATTTTTTTCTGTATAATATTTTGATTATAATTTCTTTGCAGTATGTTTTAGCATTTAGGAGGTCAATTCTTACTCTTTTTTTTCTTTTCATATTTGGCTTAGGAATCTGTGGACTTTTAGTCTTTCATATACCTTTTAGAATAATTTTTGAGATCCCCAAAGGAAGGTTCAATCATAAAAATAATAGAAAAGTTAAAAACTAGCACTTATATGGCTCTATGAGCTAGTGATTTTTCTAAGCATTTTTACATAAATTATTAATTCCCTTCCCCATCACAAAAACTTTACCAATCAAATGCTTTTATTATCTGATATTGTTTCAGATGAACAAATAAAGGTACAGAAAAAGTAAATAGTTTGACCAAAGTTACTCAGTTAATAATTGATATGACTGGGATTCAAACTCAGACCGTTTGTATCCAGAATGTATACTTTAACCACTGTGCTAAATGGAATAGTTCCACTTTTTAAAATTTTTGCTACTTTTTAGTATAATTTTAGTTGTTACTGTTAATGGCATCTCATTTTGTATTGCATTATTTGTTTGACTGTGGGAGTTTTATATGCATTTTAGTTACCTTATCAATAACATACATCACCAACACTTTCTTCTAGATTGTGACTTGTCTTTTAACCCTCTATGTATATTTTGTATCTAATTTAAAATTTTAATATAGTCTAATTTATTAACATTTAAAAATATGATTTACAGATTTTCTTCTTCTGCCTAAGGTTACAAAGTTGTTCTGTATATTTTTTTCTTTTCTTTTCTTTTCTTTTGTGAGACAGAGTCTCATTCTGTCACCCAGGTTGGCATACAGTGGTACAATCATGGCTTACTACAGCCTCAACCTCCTGGGCTCAGCTGAACCTCCTGCCTCAGCCTCCTGGCTAGCTGGGACAACAGACATGCACCACCATGCCCAGCTAATTTTTGTATTTTTTGTAGAGATGGAGTTTCACCATGCTGCCCAGGTTGGTCTCAAACTCCTGGAGTCAAACCATCTGTCTGCCTTTGCTTTCCACAGTGCTGGGATTACAGGCATGAGCCACTGCTTCTGCCTATTTTCTTAGAAAATTTAAAAAATTACTTTCTATAATTGGTCTCTAATTCTTTGGACTTTGTAGACTTTGGAAAAACAAAGAAAAAGAGAGAGGAAGGACAATTTATTAGAAACTTAAAGAATGTTTATCAAATTCCTGTACCCAACACTGTCACCCTTTTGAAGGGCTTATTTTATTTAACAATATACTGCGACCATTCTCTGTTATTGAAGAATACCTATCATTTCTTATATAATGTCATTATAATATGATATCCTTAAGAATTACATGGTGGAAGAATAATTACTAAAGTGTGAGGTTGGGGTATTTATTTCATTAGCACTGCACTTACCTGGCTATGGATTGGCAATGCCTTCATATGCCCCTGTCCTACAGTCACAGCTACAGCTACATCTAGGGGTATGCACATGTAACTGCTCTCTCTCTTCGTGCTTCCAGGCCAAGGGGGGTAAAGGCTCCTCACTATTGCTATCTTTAGGGTGTTTCATCATCCTTTGTTAGTTTCCTTTAAATTTGTATACCTCCTTATATATCATTCCTTCATATACTCTTATTACTTACTCTATTTCAGTGGTCATCTTTTCTTACCAGATGTCTCATGTGTAGCTACAGAGGAAGGTTGCTGGACAGTAACTGTGACTTTTGAATATAAGCACATGGAGAGTCAGGGAGGGAGCCAGATAGAGAAATATACATCTTTCCTCTTGCTTTCCAATCTCTCCTCCATGTTTCCCTGGCCAAACCCACCCAAATGCTGAACTACAAGGGAGCTCATTGATGCAGACCAGAGAAGTATCAGAGTTTACATCATGGAACATATGGAGAAATCCAGCACATGCATCAAATTCCTAATATTGGTTCCCAAATTAAAAGACAGAGATAAAAAATGTTGTTGCTTACATTAACATTTCATTTTTTGTCCCAATGTAATTGAAGAAATAAAACATTAAAAAATATACTGTGATGGTAATACACAGGATGAAGTTTTCTGGGGCTGTGAGAAGGGGACTGCTCAATGAACAAGAATGCAATGTGCTCTTTTCTCTTTCTCCTTAACCTTGTTTTTTAAACATTCCTCTTGTTTTTCTAGGGTTTTGTTGTTGTTGCTGTTTGTTTTTGAGATGTAGTCTTAGTCTGTCGCCCAGGCTGGAGTGCAGTGGCACGATCTCACCTCACTGCAACCTCTGCCTCCCAGATTCAAGCAATCTGCCTTGGCCTCCTGAGTAGCTGGGATTACAGGTGCACGCCACCACCCCCCGCTAATTTTTTCTTTTTTTTTAGTAGAGACAGGGTTTCACCATTTTGGTCAGGCTGGTCTCGAACTCCTGACATCAAGTGATCCACCCGACTTGGCCTCCCAAAGTGTTGGGATTACAGGCATGAGCCACCGTGCCCGGCCTGTTTTTCTAGGGTTTTAAGCTCATGCTTTGATATATAAATCTTTTTCTGTAAGAGGTAGAAGGGTGAAGGCATATTTATGGGAAAGGTATTCTTTGACTCACAAATCACCACCTAGAATTTAGAGAGATGTGTTTTCCTATTTTCAGGTTTATACAGGCCCTGTTTTGCTAAGTCAGGACATAGATATTGTGGAAAATGGATAGTTTATTCTATCTTTGTTAAAAAAGTTAGGCTATATTTAATGAAGCAAAGCCAAGATGTGTAATGAGCATTTTTTTTTTTTTTTTCACCCCTGGTCCACTTTCCACTTGTCTATTTTATTTTGGAGAACTTGTTTTTTGTTTGTGGGAAACTTTACAGAGAGTATAAGAATTATAATCACTAAAATCATTTATTGATTTCTCCTTATGTACTAGATAATTTGTTAAACATTGTAATGCATTTTATTTCTCTAATTGCTTATAATAATATTAGAAAGCATTGTGTTTGGCCTCAGTCAATTAATTAATTTATTCTTTTTAAAAATAGGGCACTGAGCTAAAATATTCATAACTTCCAACTGACTGAAATCAGGCAATAGGATTTTCTAAGTAATTGCATTTATTTTCTATCAAAGATAACATTAAGTAAGAATCTGATATTTCTTATGTTGGTTTTTGTGTCTTCTGTTGGTGAGGTTTCTTTCTTTTGTCTCAAGAATTGGAAGGGCTGACTGAGTTTTATGCACAGTCATGTCTCTTGATACTAAGCTTATTAATACATGAGGAGAGAGATGAGGTGCTTTTCCTGGTTGGTAGCATGAGGAATCCACTTATACTATGTCTTCAGAGCCAGTTGAGTGCATTTCTTCTTAACTCTATGTTCAGCGACATCACATTGGTAGCCATAGCAGGAGTATTTATATTGCTGAAACTGGCAAACGCTAGAAATGAGGATTTTAATTTTAATTTCATTTTATTAACTTTTTGTGTGTAAGCTATTTGCTAGCACACTAATGGTTAGAGAGAAGCTACACACCACAGTGGAAGCAGGGAGACCAGTGAAAGGGCTGCAGTGAAGCAAGAGGTGATAGTGATCAAAGAGTGGGTGGGCATTGGTGGGTAGAGTGTAATTTGAGAAATGTAGAAATGTTTGGGAGATTAAAAATTAATAGCAGGTGATAAAATTTGTATCGCCACATTTTAGAAGAGACATAACTGAGACTCAGAAAGATTAATTTGCCTATGATCACACAACAAGCAAGCAATAGGGTAAAAATTCAAATCCTTACCTTCCGGATTCCAAATCAGGTAATGTTTTTTTAAATGCCTGTTGATCAACAGGAAGCCCCATTATTCCATTCATGTGGATCACTAATAGTAATGAAGTGCTCAGAATGGCTAATTATTCTATTAGACAGATGATGTTCATGTGTTCAGGGGCATTTTTCTGCTAACTGCAGGGGTATATATTCTGAATCTAAGTCTACTGACCTATATATTCTTGAAGTCAGGACAATCTATAGATTTGATACTATGCCTCCAAAGCATGACAGTCTGACCCAGATAGCATTTATACTTTTTCTGGGTCATGGGCCCTATTAATTACTTAATGAACACTATGTGAACAAACATGCAAATAATTTTGCTAACGATTTCAGCAGACTCACACATGCTGTTCCTGAAGTGTATCATTGACTTTTAGTCCAACAATACTATGTTATGATCCTCAATAATTAAACAAAATTAAAGTAGCATTAAATCATTTCAATTAAATTTTTTTTTGTTTACACATCACCACATAAAAATACATCTTATTTTTAAAAACCCAAAACAACTAGATCCATACAGATACTACAGAATACAATGTCAATTTTCCTTGATGGTTAAAATACTGAAAATGTATAGATAAATTAAGTATAATAAAAAGGCATTTTAGAACTTGAAAGGGTCTTAGAGATTTTCTAGCCCAACCCATACATTTTACAGAGGACTAGCCTCTCCTTGTTCATATAAGTAATTTATGGTAGAGCTTGGTTTAAAACCCAGATCTTCTGACTCCTAATTGAGGGAGCATTCCATGTAATATTCTACCTAATGGAGATTAAATTCAAAAACCAAGGACAATTCATTCAAAAAATTCTGATGACATTTAAGTAAGATGATTATTAAAGTTGGGGAAGTTATTTAAGCCTTCTAATATAATAGAGAATATTAAAATAATGATATAGCTTCTAATTGCAATTCCTTTTTTTGTATCGGTAAAAAATATTTTAAAAAATTAGTTTATTGAGAATTGATAACTTATAAATTAAAAAATAAAGTTACATTTTTCTTTGCCATTATATGATAAAAAGAAATATACATATATTTAATAAGCAAATAATGTTTACATATAGAAAAAATACATTTCTAAATGTAAAATGCTTATTTTGTTAACATAATGTATTTTACACAACGATGCCATAAGTTTTTGACTCTCACTTCTTCTAACATATTTTACCTCTATTTTTTACTAGCACTATTGACAAGTTTTTCTTTCTGTGCTATTTTTAGAGTTTTTTTCTTTTATATATTCTGATATGTAATTATTATATTTTAAAAATAACTTGTGTGTGCATTAAATACTATTAAGTATTGACATACTTTATTTTTTAGCAACTAAAATGCTTAGAGATTCCCTGATTAGTAATATAATTTTTCCTTCTTTAATATATGCAGAGAAATACTTTAATGATCAGAAACTGACTGGATGTTACATAAACTCTTAATATTGCATTATGACTAGGAATAGCAAGTAAGTTTTCATCAATGGCTGAAGCTCTCTGGTACTTTCTGAAAAATTGTTTTCTGAGACTACATCTAGGCTCAGCAGGAAGTTGATTGATTAGTGATGCCTGAAGTGGGTGTAAGACAGGAGAGTACTTGCAGGCATGCCACATATTTGTCATGCCTGTTCTAAATGATTTACAAAAAAATGTAAACTTTAGTGCTCCTAAGGACAGGAAATTTTTAGTTGATAATATTTACTGATTATCATATAATTAACCAGAAAAAAAATTTTTGTTTCAGTGTATGGAGCTGAAAATACTTCTAGAAGTTTTAATATTATATACCTGCCTTGGTAATTTCTGAGTGTAAGCATCTTATTTGATAAATCAAGATTCTGTCATACACCAGAATTATCATTATTAGTATCAGTGTCTTAGAAATGAGATTCTTAATCTGAATGAACTCTAGAACATCCACTAGAAATCGTCTCTCTCCCATTTGTTGAATCACTTACTGGTTTCTTGATATTTTATTTTATTCAAAGTTTTCTTAGAAGAGATAACAAAGAAAAATACATACTATTAAATAATGGCCTTAGATAATAACACTTTTAGTACAGAAGTTACTGATATCTATGCAAGCACAAGGTGTTTACTGCCATGATTCTTTGTTTGTAGAGGCATTCTCCTTAACAAATTGAATAATTTCAGGAGGTAAAAAACTCTTGGTGACAATAAAACCTTTTGGGGAAAAGTAATAGCTATACAATTATTTATATAAAAGGTGGACAGTCTTAACGCTTTATCAAGAAAGCATAAATAGCTAAGATCTAGTGATACTGGAATCAATTTTAAGCCAGAGTTAAATCAAATTCCAGGTCAAAATGATAACAGTGTGGCCAGTGTAGACCCCAGTGCAGGTTTCTCAATTACATAAGGGTCAAAAGCTCCAGATTTTCAGTCAGGTATATCTGAACTTGAAGCTTTGGGCAAATTATCTAGTTTTACCAATGCTTTTTCTTGATTTTCACGAGGCCAAGAGTAACTCCTATGTGAGAAAACCTTTGGAAAATTCAATATTGTATGCTAATGCTGGTGGTGAGGGGACGCCTATCACCATTGGTCAAATAGCAACCTTTTCTTCATCTGGAGGAAGATGAGCTTCATAAAGTGTCACCGGCATTCCTAGAATATGATAGTGTAAGGCAATAACAAAAGAAAGAAATGTATGAAGGGTTCTATAGAATTTCTTATATCTCTTACTCTCTGTCTTGGGAGACGAAACATATTAACAATTTTGTAATATTATATTTATTTATTTATTTATTTTTGAATCGGAGTCTTGCTCTGTCACCCAGTCTGGAGTGCAGTGGTGCCATCTCGACTCACTGCAACCTCCTCCTCTGGGGTTCAAGCGATTCTCCTGCCTCAGCCTTGGGAATAGCTGGAATTACAGGCGCGTGCCATGACGCCCGGCTAATTTTTGTATTTTTAGCAGAGAAGGTGTTTCACCATGTTGGCCAGGTTGGTCTTGAATTCCTGACCTCAAGTAATTCACTAGCCTTGGCCTCCCAACGTGTTGGGATTACAGGTGTGAGCCACTGTGCCTGGCTAACTTTGAATATTTCTGTTAGAGAATAGGTGAGATCCTGCTTTCAGTGTCCTCCCCTGCAAACATCAACTGCATGTCATTACCATCAGGCATTGAGGTTACAAAATAAGAGAGGTCAGTGAGGTCAGCTCACATTGGCATGATTTCTCAATTCTGGGTTCCATGACGTAATGTTAGCGGCATAAAGTTGTCCATGTTGGGAGTATTTATATCACAGAAATAAGCAAATGCTGCCACTCATCTTCTCTGCCTCCCTTGCTCTCACTGGAGATAAGGTTTGTAGACATTTAATACCATTCCACACCAGTGAGTATACTCTAGGGATCTCCAGTCAGATTCTAAAGTCTTTTGGATTGCTCAAGTCACCATAAGCATTAGAGGGAAATATCCTACATTTATATATACTTCAAATGTAGGCTCAATTAACCAGTCTAAGAGCACTTAATAGTCAAGACCAAGCCTTAACCTTTATCAAGAGACTGTTATATTATAGAAGCAATTAAGGCAAATGAAATTAGTTAACCTAATTTACAGAGGCCCTGACATAAAGATATGTAAATTTCAGATACTAAATACCTAGAATAGCACTATTTATATTTATTATGTGAAATAATATATAAATAAATACAATATTTTTACATGTACTAAAATTTGTTATTGCTATTTCATCTTCGTGTAGTTCAGCCTCTTACAAAACAGACATTTAAAAAATGTTTATAGACATTGTATTGCAGTGAGCTCAGACAGTCTATCATCTCATCATTGAGTTTATAAAATCACTGGGAAATTTATATCTTTCTTATAAGAGTACAGGAATTTTTATCTCATACAAGGCATGAAAATGAACACACAGTATGTTCCCCAAGCAATGTTTGTTGACAGCTCCATTACATTACCTGTACACCCAGGCACACTAAAACATGATGGGCCACTGACCTCTTCCCCTCTCTCCAACTAAAAAGCACAGTGTAAATGGATGCCCCTTTTCTACAGAAAAAGGATCTTTTTTTTTTTTTTTTTTTTTTTTGCTGGGAGCAGATTACAATTCAGTGGAAACCGGTTTAAACATCATCATGTTCAGCAAGATAACACACATTCAAATAACCTTTCAATTCTCAGGCCAGTGCCTCATTTATAATTCACAAGGTGACTGTATGACCCACAAATAAAGTGTTCATTTTAGTGATAATAGCCAACTTGTGTTTTTAGAAATTTTTAACTTCTTGTTTTTTTAAACCTATAGCATTAATGAATTGCAGATAATATTTTGTAGTCCATTTTAATTTATTTTTACATGACTTGGATATATTCATCTAATCCATGGAAAAATTTATGTTCTCTATAAACTCAAACTAAACTGAAATAATTGTTTAGATAAAATATTTCTTTGTCCAAGATTATTCTGCTTTTAACACAGTAAATGCCTAGAGAGATGCATAAATCTTTGTCAATAATATTTTATTGTCCAATTACTTTTTCTGATTACAAATCAGGAGAGTCTGGGGGAGGAAATGAAAGCTAAGAGTAATGGGTGTGGAAATATTTAGGAAAAAAGAATTTTTTTTCTGAATTATCCATTTTGACTACTTATATTATTTTTGTAAACCAAATTCCCAGACTTCAAGTAGAGGCTTGTATGATTCTAATTCAAAGAACAGCAAACATCTTAAATTTCTAATTTTTTTCTTGCTTAGTTCAATATCGAGTTGTAGAAATTGATGAGAAGTGACTTTGACTCAACCACTTTTTACTTAATGAAGGGGAAATGGAGTGTTTACCATCATTTTTTCAAAGGAAACTACCCATTGGTAGTCACTGCCAAAGTCCCAAATTGTTAAAGTCATGTCCATCTGGATGCTTATACTGAACATTACACTTTTACTTATGCTTTCGTAAGTTATAATAATTTTCATGTATCTGAAAAGTTTTTATTTTTAAAAGAAACTAAATGCATCACTAATTCAATATTCCAGATGTTCATATTGGTGAACACAGAGGAGTAGGTATTTTCAAAGCTAATGAAAAGTGTACAAATCAGGAGAGAACTGATTTCAAAAAAAATTTTTCCAAAGAGTAGAAGAATTTTGTTGGCACTAAATTACAACTGAGTTGTGTCTACATCTCCATGGTCTGATGAATCAGTACAAAGCACACAGCCATGGAATTTGTTAAGATGTGTGGCATAGTTACCACGAAAGAGGATTATCTATTCCACAGCTTTTGAAAATGTGACCATTCCCCAAGACACTGATTATGAACAAAAATAAAAAGACCATTGAATTTATTTTTAATAATACAAAATCCTTGATAACATAGAATGACAGTCTCTAGAACATCACTTCTCCTTCAGTAGCACTACTAATATGATATTCAATTACAAAAACTGTTGATATTCTTGGAGAACAGTAAACTGATGGAAAAACACTTTAGTGTATAGTATGGTGCAGACCATGAGCAAAGAATATAAAAGTTATGCAGGGTTCAGATAGAAGAATTAATCTTGAAAATCTGAAAAACCACAGGTGTATTTAATTGGAACCAGCTTCCAGCAGCAGGATTTAAAGGGTTGATATGTGAATTTACTGAGATGAAAGAATACTTATTTCTTATACTTGTGAAATTGCTTCCTTTTACCCTTTGAATCTCTTCTACTTATTTAAAATACACTTAGATTCAACTCCTGATTCTCCATATGCCATTTTAAACATTTGACTGATTGTCTATGTGACTGTAATTTCTCAACTGAAAGTTGTCATGGTTTTCATTGTTTGGGCTGTAGTCTCTTTGAAAGGTGGAATACTTACTTTGGGGGGCAGTAGTATCGTCTCACCTTATAGTCCATGTCTATGGAATGCATATCTCAAATATCTGTCAAACACTGTATTATAAATTTTTGCTAAAGTAGTAATAATAATGCTAGGTAACACTTATTGACCACTTGACAAGGATGTGTCAGACAATGTACTTTACAGCCCTCTGAAGTAGGGAAGGTTATTATTATTATTCATTTTTACAGATGATAGAGCTGAAACAAGAGAGTTTATATAATTTGCCCAAGGTGACACAGCTACCAAATGGCAGAAACAGGATTACAATTTGAATACTCTTTCTCCAATCTCTGTATCTTTTTTTTTTTTTGAGACAGAATTTCACTTTGTTGCCTAGGTTGGAGTGCAGTGGCACGGTATCGGCTCACTGCAACCTCCGCCTCCTGGGTTCAAGCAATTCTCGTGCTCAGCCTCCCATGTAGCTGGGATTATAGGCGCCCGCCACCACTCCCGGCTGATTTTTTTTTTTTTTTTTTTTGGATTTTAGTAGAGATGGGGTTTCACTATGTTGCCCAGGCTGGTCTTGAACTCCTGAGCTCAGGCAATCAACCCATCTCAGCCTCCCAAAGTGCTAGGATTACAGGCATGAGCCACCATGCTCGGCCCAATCCCTGTATCTTAAACTGTTGCAGGACCACATAATAACACACAGATGAAGACAAAGTTCTCAAATAAGTGATGTTTAAATTCTCTTTGACTTTCAAAATTTGCAGTTTCTTATTTTTGTTAATGATACTACAATTTTGCTGGTCACTGAAGTTCAAAACCGTGGCCTCATCTTTAATTCTTTATCATCCATGCCTATGACTAACTAGTGACCAATTTTTGTAATTCTCCTTTTGTAATGTCTCTAGATCTGACTTTAGGCTTCCATTCCATTGCCATATTCTTCTGCAGTGTTCTTGATCTGGATTATGAATAAATAGTTCTAGTTCTAGTCCCTTTATGCTCTAATCCATTTTCCAAAATATTTTATTGAATCTAACTCTACTCTGCTACAGTGAGGTAGGCCTGCTGACCGTTCCCTGAATATACATTGCATGTTTCCATCAATGTATTTTTTGTTTGTTATTCTCCCCCTGTCAATGTCTTACTCACACTAAAAGGAAAATCTTAAAGGGTCACTTCCTTCATGAAGCCCAAGGAGACACTCCTTTCTTCTGATTGAGGAGGAGAGGGGGTTAAATAAAGAGGACTTTGTCTTGCAACTTGGGTACCAGCTCAGCCCTACAGTAGAATAGGGCACCAGGGAGAGTCCTGAGACCTGTGTTCTCTGCTCTAGCTCCCAGATGACATTTATAGACACACCTTGTGACAGAAGGGAGCCCACTGCCTTGAAGGGAAGAACCCAGTTCCTGCAGGATTCATAATTTGCTGAATAAAGAGACCTTGGGCCTTGAATAAATATCAATGATAGCCAGGCAGCACTTGCCACAGGACTTGGGTAAGATCCAGTGCCATGCTGACTTAAGGCATGACCTAGCACATTCCAAATGGTGGTGGCTACAGGGAGACTCCTTCTGCTCAAGGAAAGGAGAGAGAAGACTTAAAGGGGACTTTGCCCTGTGCTTGGGTACCAGCTCTGCCACAGTGCAATAGAGCACCACATAGGCTTTTGGGGTCCTTGACACCAGGCATTGGCCCCTGTATGGCATTTCTGGACTTGCCCTGTGCCAGGGGGGAACCCACTTTTCTGAAGGGAGAGGCACAGACATGCTAGTAACTTTCTGAAGACCTGGCAGCAACTGACAACTAACTGAAGAGCCCTTGGGCCTTGAGTGAACATCAGCGGTAGCCAGGTAGTACTCTCCACGAACCTGGAGTTGTAGTGACCCTGGGGAGACAATCCTCTGCTTGTGGAAAGGGGAGCAAAGAGAGGCAAGTATCTTGTCTTGTAGGTTGGGTACCAGCTCAGCTTCAGTGGAATAGAGCACCAAGTAGAGTCCTAAGGTTGCTGACTCCAGGTCATGGCTCCCAGACAGAATTTCTAGACTTGATATGAGCTTGGGAGGGGAGCTTGCTGTCCTGAAGGGAAGGACACAAATCTAGCTGAATTTACCACAACTACCTGTTGACTGAAGAGCCCTTGGACCTTGAGTGAACAGCATTGGCAGCCAGGCTGCAGTCACCACAATCCCTATGCAAAACTCAATGTTGCGGTTGTTTCAGGACTGACCCAGCACAGTCTCAGTGGTGGTTGCCACCAAGGTGTTTGTGTCATCCCTTCCTTAGTCTCAGGCAGCTTAGGATAGAGAAAAAGGCTGTTCATTTGGGGAAAAGTAATGGATGAGAACAAGAGACTATGCTTGGTAATCCAGGAATTCTCTCCAATCTCACCTAAGACCACCAAGATGGTACCTTTAGTAGTCTGTAAGAGTCACAGTGTCACTGGGCTTGGGGTACCCCCTAAGGCAGATATGTGTGCAGTAACCAAAGCCTTACATCGCGACACTCAATTTCCTTTGAGTGCTTGGAAAGCCTTCCCAAGAAAGATGGGTACAAACAAGTCCAGACTGCAGAGATGACAATAAATGCCCATCTCTTCAATACCCAGATGCCATGAACATCAACAAGCATCAAGATAATCCAGGAAAATATGACCTCACCAAATGAACTAAATAAGGCACAAGCAACCAATCCTAGAGTGACAAAGATACATAACCTTTCAGACAGGGAATGCAAAATAGCTGTTTTGAGGCAGCTCAACAAAATTCAAGGTAACCTAAAGGAGAAATTCAAAATTCTATCACAGAAATTTAACAAAGAGATGTAAATAATTTAAAAAATATCAAGCAGATATGCTAGAGCTGAAAAATTTAATTGACATATAGAAGAATGCATTAGGGACTGTCATTAGCAGAATTGATCAAGCAGAAGAAAGAATCAGTGAACTTGAAGACAAGCTACTTGAGCATACACAGAGGAGCAAAAGAAAAAAGGCTAAACAAGAATGAAAGATAACTACAAAACCTAGAAAATAGGCTCAAAATGACTAATCTACCAGTTATTGGCCTTACAGACAAGGTAGAGAGACAGATAGGGTTAAAAATTTTATTTGAAGGGATAATAAAAGAAAATTTTCCCAATTTAGAGAAAGATATCAATGTTTGAGTACAAAAAAGCTACAGGATACAAAGCAGATTTGACCCCATTAAGACTATGCAGGACATTTAATAATCAAAATTCCAGATGTCAAGGATAAGGAAAGGATCCTAAAAGCAGTAAGAGAAAAGAAGCAACTAACATACAAAGTAGCTCCAATATATTTGGCAGCAGACTTCTCAGTGGGAAATTTACAGGCTGAGAGAGAGTCATGACATATTTAAAGTGCTGAAGAAAAATTCTTTTATCCTAAAATAGTATATCCAGAGAAAATATCCTTCAAACATGAGGGAGAAATAAATAATTTTCCAGACAAACAAAAGATGATGGATTTTATTAACACTGAAGCTGTCCTAAAAGAAATGCTAACTGGAGTTATTCAATCTGAAATAAAAGGATGTTAATGAGCAGTAAGAAATCATTTGAAGATGCAAAACTTATTGGTAATAGTCCACAGAGATATACAGAACATTATGATACCATAATTGTGGTGTTTGTAAACTACTCATATATTAAGTAGAAAGACTAAAAGAAGAACCTACCAAAAATAGTAACTACAATAACTTTTTAAGACATAGGGAGTATCGTACAATATAAACAGATACAACAAAAGGTAAAAAGTGAGAAGGAGGATGAAGTTAAGTGTAGAATTTTTATTAGTTTTTCTCTTTGTTAGTTTGTTTTTGTTACAATTAGTGCTATGTTGTAATCAGTTTAAAATAATGGGCTATAAGATGTTACTTGCAAGTCTCATGATAACCTCAAAACAAAAAACCTACAACAGATACAAAGAAAGAAATTAAAACATATGACTAGAGAAAATCACTTTTATAAAAAGGAAGACAGAAAGGAAGGAAGGAAAAAGGAAGGAAAGAAGGAAGGAAAAAAATACCACAAAACAATCCAGAAAACAACAAAATGGCAGGAGTAAGTCCTTACTAATAACACTGGGCTGGGCTCAAGCCTGTAATCCCAGCACTTTGGGAAGCCAAGGCGGGTGGATCATGAGGTCAGGAGATCGAGACCATCCTGGCTAACATAGTGAAACCCTGTCTCTACTAAAAAAAAAAAAAAAAAAATTTGAATGTGAATGAACTGAACACTCCAATCAAAAGACATAGAGGGACTGAATGGGTATAAAAACAGGACCCAGCAATCTGCTGCTATAAGAAACACACTTCATCTATAAAGACACACATAAGCTAAAAACAAAGGGATGGAGAAAGATATTCCACACAAATGGAAACTGAAAAAGAACAGGAGTAATTATACTTATCAGACAAAATAGATTTTAAGAGAAAAAGTGTAAAAAGAGACAAAGAGGTTGTTATATCATGATAAAAGGGGTCAATTCAGCAAGAGGATATAACATTTGTAAATATATATGCACCCAGCACTAGAGGACCCAGATATATAAAGCAAAAATTATTAGAGCTAAAGAGAGAGATATACCCCAATACAATAATAACTGGAGACTTCAAAACCCCATTTTCAGCATTGGAAAGATCATCTAGACAGAAAATCAACAAAGAAACATAAAATGTAGTTGGCACTCTAGTCCTAATGAACCCAATAGATATTTCATCCAACTATCTCATCTAAGAACATTTCATTCAATGGCTCAAGAATACATATTCTTTTTGTCAGCATATGGATCATTCTCAAAGATAGACCATATGTTAGGCCAAAAACAAGTTCTAAAAATTATAAAAATTAAAATAATATCACATATCTTTTCTGACCACAGTGGAATAAAACTAGAAATCAGTAACAGAAAAAATTTTGAAAACTATACAGACACATGGAAATTAAACAATTTGCTCTTGAATGACAAGTGAAGAAATTAAGAAGAAATCTAAACAATTTTTTGAAATAAATGTTAATGGTAACACACATATCAAAAATGTATAGGTCATGGAGAAAGCGGTATTAACAGAAAAGTTAATAGCAATAAGCACCTCCATTTAAAAAGTAGGAAATTCTCCAATAAGTAACCTATTGATGCATCTTAAAGAACTAGAAAACAAGAGCAAATGAGGCAAAAGTAGTAGAGGAAAAGTTATAATAAATATTAGAATAAAAATTTAAAAAATGAGACAATAAAAAACAACTAAAAAGTCAATAAAATGAAAAGTTGGTTTTTTGAAAAGATAAGCAAAACGAACAATAATTTTGCTAGACTAAGAAAAGAGAGAGAAGACTCAAGTAAATAAAATCAAGGATGAAAAAGGAGACATTACAACTGATACCAAAGAAATCCAAAAGATCATTAGAGACTACTATGAGCAACTATATGCCAATAAATAAAAAATTTAGAAAAAATGGATAAATTCTTAGACTCATACAACTTATGACATTGAAAATGAAGAAATCCATAACTTGACTACACTAATAACCAGATGGAAGCTGTAATAAAAAGTTTCCCAGCAAGGAAAAGTCTGGGACCCAATGGCTTCACCGCTGAATTCTATCAAACATTTAAAGAAGAACTAATAGCAAATTCTACTCAAATTATTCAAAAATATAGAGAAGGAGGAAATACTTCCAAACTCATTCTATGAGTATATTTTGATAGCAAAACCAGAAAAAGACACATGAAAAAAAAGAAAACTACAGACCAATATATTTAATGAACATTGATTAAAAAATCTGCAACAAAGTACTAGCAAATCAAATTCAACAGTACATTAAAAAGATCATTTATCATGGAGATTATTAAAAAGACAGGAAACAACAGATGCTGGTGAGACTGTGCAGAAATAGGAATGCTTTTATACTGTTGGTGGGAGTGTAAATTAGTTCAACCACTGTGTAAGACAGTGTGGTGATTACTCAAGGATCTAGAACCAGAAATACCATTTGACCCAGCAATCCCATTACTGGGTATTTAACCAAAAGATTATAAATCATTCTACTATAAAGACACATGCAAATGTATGTTTACTGCAGCACTATTCACAATAGCAAAGACTTGAAACCAACTGAAAAGTCCATCAATGATAGGCTGGATAAAGAAAATGTGGCCCATATACACCATGGAATACTATGCAGCCATAAAAAAGAATGAGTTCATATTCTTTGCAGGGACATGGATGAAGGTGGAAACCATCATTCTCAGCAAACTAAAACAGGAACAGGAAACCAAACACTGCATGTTCTCACTCATAAGTAGGAGTTGAAAAATGAGAACACATGGACACTGGGAGGGGAACATCACACACTCGGGCCAGATGGCAGGTGGGGGGCAAGGGGAGGGAGAGCATTAGGACAAATACCTAATGCATGAGAGGCTTAAAACCTAGATAACGGGTTGATGGGAGCAGCAAACCACCATGGCACATGTATACCTGTGTAACAAACCTGCACATTCTGCACATGTATCCCAGAACTTCAAGTAAAATTTTTTTAAAAAAAGATCATTCATGATGACCAAGTGGGATTTATCTCAGGGATGCAAGGATGGTTCAACATATGCAATTCAATCAACATAATACATCATATCATCAGCATGAAGGAGGAAAATTATATGATCATTTTAATTGATGTTGAAAAAGCATTTGATAAAATTTAACATCCCTTCATGACAAAACCCTCCAAAAAAAAACTGATGTAGAAGGAACATACCTCCACACAATAAAAGCAATATATAACAGATTCACAGCTAGTATCACACTGAAAGGGTAAAAACTGAAAGCCTTTCCTGTAAGATCTGGAACAGAAGGATGCCCACTTTCACTACTTTTATTCAACATAGTATTGGAAGTCTTAGGTAGAGCAATCAGACAAGAGAAAGAAATAAAAAGCATCCAAATTGGAAGGAAAGAAGTCAAATTATCTTAGTTTGCAGATGGATACTATCTTATATTTGGAAATAACTAAAGACTCCACCAAAAAACTACTGGAACTGATAAATTCAGTAAAGTTGCAGGATGCAAAATCAATATACAAAAATCAATAGCATTTCTATATGCAACAGTGAACAATCTGTTTAAAAAATTAAGAAAACAATCCTATTTATAATAGATGCAAATAAAATAAAATACTTAGGACTAAACTTAACAAAAGAAGTGAAAGATCTCTACAATGAAAACTATAAAACACTGATGCAAGATATTGAAGAAGACATAAGAAAATGGAAAAATATTTTATGTTCATGGATTGGAAGAATCAAAATTGTTAAAGTACTACATAAAGCAAGGTGCAGATTCAATGCAATTTCTATTAAGTTACCAATAACATTCTTCAAAAAAATGGAAAGAAATTATCTTAAATTTATATGGAACCACAAAAGATACAGAATAATGAAAGTCATCCTGAGCAAAAGGAACAAAACTGAAGGAATCACATTACCTTACTTAAAATTATACTACAAAGCTATAGTAACAAAAATGGCATTGTACTGGCATAAATACAGACACATAGACCAGTGGAACAGAATACAGAGCTCAGAAATAAATCCATACATCTACAGCAAAGTCATTTTCAATAACTAACCCAAGAAAATATATTGGTTAAAGGACAATCTCATCAATAAATGACCTTGGGAAAACGGGCTATCCATATGCAGGAGAATGAAAGTAGACCCCTATCTCTCACCATATACAATAATTAAATGAAAATCGACTAAAATCTGAAATATAAGACTTGAAGCTATGAAACCACTAAAGGAAAACCTTTGAAAAATTCTCCAGGAAATTGGTCTGGGCAAAGATTTCTTGAGTAATACCCCAAAAGCACAGGCAAAAATGGACAAATGCTATCACAAGTTAAAAAGCTTCTGCACGGCAAGGGAAACAATCAACAAAGTGAAGATGCAACCCACAGAATGGGTGAAAATATTTGCACGTTATTTGTCTTACAGGGAATTAACATATACCAGAATATATAAAAAGTTTAAACAACTCAGTAGAAAAAAAAATCTAATAATCTGACTAAAAAATGAGCAAAAGATTGGAATAGATATTTCTCAAAAGAAGACATACAAATGTCAAAAAGATATATGAAAAGGTGATCAACATCACCGATCATCTGAGAAATGCAAATCAAAACTACAATGAAATATCATCTCACCCTAGTTAAAATGGCTTTTATCTAAAAGGTAGGCAATAATGAATGCTGGCGAGGGTGTGGAGAAAAGGAACCGTTGTACACTGTTGGTGGGAATGTAAATTAGTACATCCACTATGGAGAACACTATGGAAGTTCCTCAAAAAACTAAAAATAGAGCTATAACATCATCCAGCCATCCCATTCCTGGACATATACCCAAAAGAAAGGAAGTCAGTATATGGAAGAGATATCTGCATTTCCATGTTTAATATAGCACTGTTCACAATAGCCCGGATGTGGAAGCCACCTAAATGTTCATCAATAAATCAAAGGATAAAGGAAACATGGTGGCCAGGGACAGTGGCTTGTGCCTGTAATCCCAACACTTTGGGAGGTCAAAGCAGGTGGATTTCTTGAGTCCAGGAGTTCAAAACCACCCTGGGCAGCATGGAAAAACCCCACCTCTAAAAAAAAGTAGCCAGGTTAGTGGCACATGCCTCTTGTCCCAGCTACTCAGGAAGCTGAGGCAAGTGGATCAATTGAGTCTAAGAGGTCAAGGCTACAGCGAGCAGTGATCTCACCACTGCACTCCAGCCTGAGTGACAAAAAGAAACCCTGTTTCCAAAAAAAGAAAATAAAAGAAGAAAAATATGGTACATATACACAATGGAATACTATTCAGCCATAAAAAGAATGAAATCCTCTCATTTGCAACAACGTGGATGGAACTGGAGGTCATTCTGTTAAGTGAAATAAGCCAGGCACAGAAAAACAAACTTCACATGTTCTCATTCATTTGTGGGAGCTAAAAATTAAAACAATTAAACTCATGGAGATAGAGAGTCAAATGATGGTTAGCAGAGGCTGGGAATGGTAGCAGGGGAGTGCGGATAGTTAGTAGGTACAAAAATAAGATGAATAAGATCTATTATTTGATATCAACAGGGTAATTACAATAAACAATAATTTATTGTATATTTTAAAATAACCAATATAATATAATTGGGATGTTTGTAACACAGCGAAGTAGCAAATGCTTCAGGTGATGGATACCCCATTTACCCTGATGTGATTATTTCATGTAGTATGCCTGTATCAAAATATCTCATATACCCCATAAATATATACACTTACTATGTACCCATAAAAATGGAAGCACATTAAAAAGCTGTAAATAAACAACCTAATGATGCATCTTAATGAACAGAAAAGCAAGAGCAAGGCAATCACAAAATCAGTAGAAAAGAAATAAAAGATCAGAGAAGAAATAAAATTGAGCCTGAAAAGAAATACAAAATATCTATAAAACAAAAGGTTGTTTTTTTGAAATGATTTAATAGCCAAACCTTCAGCCAGACTAGCTTAAAAAACCATGAAAAAGGAGACATTACAACTGCTAGAAGAAATTCAAAGGATCACTGGAAACTATTATTAGCAAGTGTGTGCTAATAAATTGGAAAACCTAGAAGAGATGGATAAATTCCTAGACACACACAACTTATGAAGATTGAACCATGAAAAAATCTGAAACATAAACAGACCAATAACAAGTAGAAGATAGAAGCAGTAATAAAAAGTCTCCTATCAAACAAAAGCCCAGAACCTGATGATGTTCCTATGAATTCTGCAAATATTTAAAGAACCAAATACCAATCCTACTCCAGGTATTATTTCAAAAAATTAAAGAGTAGAGAATATTTTCAGACCCAATTTACAAAGCCAGTATTACCTTGATACCAATAAGAAAGACACAACAAAAATTTAAAACCACACAGCCCTATCTCTGATGAACGTGGATGCAAAAATCCTCCATAAAATACTAGCAAACTGAATTCAACAACACTTAAAAAAGATTATTCATCATGATAAAGTGAGATTTGTACTAGGGTTGCAAGGATGGTTCAACATTTCCAAATCAATCAATGTGCTAAATCATACCAACAGAGTGAAGAACAAAATCCATATAATTATTTCAATAGATGTCAAAAAAGCATTTGATATAAAGGCTATCTAAAACAAAGTCCTCAAATTTGGATTTTTATTTAACCCAATATTATAATGTTTAGCATATCTGATTATACAAAATTCATGCAGTAAACATATATTTTTAAATTCTGTCAGCAAACTATTGCAAGGACAAAAAACCAAACACCGCATGTTCTCACTCACAGGTGGGAATTGAACAATGAGAACACATGGACACAGGAAGGGGAACATCACACACTGGGGCCTGTTGTGGGGTGAGGGGAGCAGGGAGGGATAGCATTAGGAGATATACCTAATGTTAAATTATGAGTTAATGGGTGCAGCACACCAACATGGCACATGTATACATATGTAACTAACCTGCACGTTGTGCACATGTACCCTAAAACTTAAAGTATAATAAAAAAATAAATAAATAAAATGTTTTATTGAAGGACAACAGACATACAATAATGTATATAAATCATGTGTAAAGTTATATAAATTTTATACACACTTATTTATATTTATATTCACCTGAGTAATAACCTCATGGGTCAATATGCAAAATATTTACACGAATACCTTGTTTTATTGTGCTTCACTTTATTGCACTTAGCAGATATAAAATTCTTTACAAATTGAAAGTTTGTGGCAACCCTGCATCAAGCAAATCTATTGGTCCCACTTTTCCAAGAGCATGTGTTTACTTTGTCTCTGTGTTACATTTTAGTAATTCTTACAATATTTAAAACCTTTTCATTATTATATCTGTTATAGTGATCTGTGATCAGTGATTTCTGATGTTACTATTGCAATTGTTTTGAGGTACTACAACTATGCACATGTAAGATGGCAAACTTAAGAAATATTGCGTGTGTTCTGACTGCTCAACTGTCCAGTCATTTTCCCATCTCTCTCCTTCTTGGAGCCTTTCTATTCCCTGAGATACAATGTTAAAATTAGCCCACCCAAAAATCTTACAATGACCTCTAAGTGCTCAAGCAAAATGAAGAGTTGCATGTCTCTCACTTAAAATCAAAGGCTAGAAATGATTAAGCTTAGCGAGGAAGACATGTTGAAAACTGAGAAAGGTTGAAATCTAGGCCCTGTGTCAAAAAGTTAGTCAAGTTATAAACTCAAGGGGAAATTTCTTAAAGGAAATTAAAAGTGCTACTCCAGTGAACACACAAATGATAAGAAAACAAAACAGCCTTATTGCTGATTTGGAGAAAGTTTGAGTAGTTTGGGTAGATGATCAAACTAGTGACAATATTCCCTTAAGCCAAAGCCTAATTTAGAGCAAGGTCGTAACTCTCTTTAATTCATGAAGGCTGATAGAAGTGAAGAAGCTGCAGAAGAAAAGTTCGAAGCTAGCAGAGGTTGGTCTATGAAGTTTAAGGAAATAAGCCATCTCCATAACATAAAAGTGCAAAGTGAAGCAGCAGCAAGTGCTAATGTAGGAGGAGCTGCAACAAGTTATCCAGAATATCTAGCTAAAATCATTGATGAAGGTAGCTACACTAAACAACAGATATTCAAGGTGAACAAAACAGCCTTCTATTGGAAAAAGATGCCATTGAGTACTTTTAACACTAGAGAGGAGAAGTCAATGCCTGGCTTCAAAACTTCAAAAGACATGCTGAATCTTTTCAGGGGCTAGATGGTGACTAAGCTGAAGCCAATGTTCATTTACCATTCCAAAAATTGCAGGGCCCTTAATAATTATAAGTCTACTCTACCTGTACCCTATAAGTGGATCAATAAAGTCTTGATGATGGCACTTCTGTTTAAAGCATAGTTTACTAAATATTTTAAGCCCACTGTTGAGACCCATTACTCAGAGAAAAAAATCATTTTACAATATTACCGCTCTTTGACAATGCACCTGGTGCCCTAAGGGCTTTAATTTGGATGTACAAGAAGTTTAATGTTGTTTTTATGTCTGCTGAAAAAACATCCATTCTGTAGCCCATGAATCAAAACATAATTTTGACTTTCAAGTCTCATTATTTAAGAAATACATTTCATAAGGCTGTAAGTTGCCATAGATGGTGATTCCTCTGATGGGTCTGGGGAAAGTCAATTGAAACCTCCTGGAAATTGTTCACCATTCTACATGCCATTAAGAATATTAGTGATTCATGAGAGGAGGTCAAAATGCCCACATGCACAGGAATTTGGAATAAGTTAATTGTAACCTTTACAGATGACTTTGAGGAATTCAAGATTTCAGCAGTGGATATCACTGCAAATGTAGAAATAGCAAGAGAAGCAGAGTGAGAAGTGGAGCATGAAGATGTGACTGAATTGCTGCAATCTCATCATCAAACTTGAGTGAATGAAAACTTGCTAACTATGGATAAGCAAAAAAGTGGTTTCTTGAGATGGAACCTCTTCCAGGTGAAGATGTGTGAACTTGTTGCAATGAAAACAAAGGATTTAGAGTATTATGTTAACTTAGTTCATAAAGCAGCAACAGGGTTTGAGAGGATTTACTCCAATTTTGAAACACGTTCTTCTCTGGATAAAATAGCTTCACATGCTACAGAGAAATCTTTTCTGAAAGGAAGAGTCAATAGATGCCATAAACCTCAGTGTATTTTTTCAGAAATTGCTACAGATGCTCTAACCATCAGTGACTACCACCCTTATGAGTCAGCAGCCATCAACACTGAGACGAGACCTTCCACAGGTAAAAACATTACAATGGGCTGAAGGCTCAGATGATTGCTAGTATTTCAAAATTAACATATGTACTTTTTAGATATAATGTTATTACACACTTACTAGACTAAACTTTTATATGCATTTAGAAAGCAAACAATTTGTGTGATTCACTTTGTTTAATTGCAGTTGCCTTGAATTGAGCCGGCAATATCTCTGAGGCATGCCTATATAAAACCCCTGATGACTCCCTCATTCCCTTTCTCAGTCTGCACAGTCCACCACCCACCTCCTTGCCACAGATGTAACCACTAGTTTTATTACTGAAAATGGCTCACAATCCAGACCCCAAAAGAGGGTTCCTGGATCTCACGCAAGAAAGAATTGGAAGTGAATCCATACAGTAAAGTGAAAGCAAGCTTATTAAGAAAGTAAAGGAATAGGCCGGGAGCAGTGGCTCATGCCTGTAATCCTAGCACTTTAGGAGGCAGAGGTGGGTGGTTTGCCTGAGCTCAAGAGTTCAAGACTAGCCTGGGAAACACGGCGAAACCCTGTATCTACTGAAATACAAAATAAATTAGCTGGGCATGGCAGTGTGTGCCTGTAGACCCAGCTACTCAGGAGGCTGAGGTGGGAGAGTTGTTTGAACCTGGGAAGTAGAGGTTGCAGTGAGCCGAGATGGCACCACTGCAGCCCAGTCTGAGCAACAGAGTGAGACTTCATCTCAAAAAAAAGAAAAGAAAAGAAAAAGAAAAAAAGATTGGGTATGGTGGCTCATGCCTGTAATCCCAACACTTTGGGAGGCCAACGTGGGTGGATCATGAGGTCAAGAGATGGAGACCATCCTGGCCAACATGGTGAAACCCCACCTCTACTAAAAATACAAAAAATTAGCTGGGCATGGTGGCTGAGCCTGTAATCCCAGCTATTCAGGAGGCTGAGGCAGGAAAATCGCTTGAACCCGGGAGGCGGAGGTTGCAGTGAGCCAAGACCACACCACTGCACTGCAGACTGGGCAAAAAGAGTGAAACTCCATCTCAAAAAATAAAAAATAAAAAAAAGATTTATCTATGCAAAGTAACCTAAACATCGTATGTGTGTATGTGTGTGTACCTTATTCCATCTCAAAAAAAAAAAAAAAAGATTCATTTGTGCAAAGTAACCTAAACATTGCATGTGTGTGTGGTGTTTAAGGTTTAAATCTTATAACCAACTTATATTATCTCTGTTCTATCAAAAGGTTGATTTTTATTTAAATTACATGCAAATAATGTAGGTTTTTTCTATATTTGATCTAGACAAACCATGATATATTGCTACAGGACTCGTAACTAATTCTCCGTTTTATTAAAAAAATTAATTAATTAATTTAAAAAAAGTAAAGGAATAAAAGAATGGCTACTTCATAATCAGAGCAGTAACCGAGGCTGCTAGACTAAAGATATTTACAGTTATTTCTTGACTGTATGCTAAACAAGGGATGCGTTATTCATGAGTTTTCTGGGAAAGGTGTGGACAATTCCTGGAACTGAGGTTTTCTCCCCCTTTTTGACCATATAAGGTATTCCTGACATTGCCTTGGTATTTGTGAACTGTCATGGCATTGGTGGGAGTGTCTTTTAGCATGCTAATGCATTATAATTAGCTTGTAATCAGCAACGAGGATGACCGGAAGTCACTTTTGTTGCCATATTAGTTTTGGTGGGATTTGGCTGGCTTCTTTACCGCATGATGTTTTATCAGCAAGGTCTTTATGACTGGCATCCTGTGTCGACCTCCTATCTCAGCTTGTGATTAAAAGTGCCTTAACCTTCTGGGAATGCAGCGCAGTAGGTCTCAGCCTTATTTTACCCAGCATGTATTCAGGATGGAGTCACTCTGGTTTAAACACCTCTGACAGTTGGAGATTAATTTTGCTTCTTCCTGAAATTCATATAAATGGAGTAGTTCATGCTTTTGTGTCTTCTTTATTTCCCTCTGTATATATTCTTTGAGATTCTCCCAAACCATATTTTGGTAATATAACAAATTATTTGTTTTTGTTAAGATGCATTTGTTTGCTGGAAAGATGAGCACAAGACTGATGACAAAGGCCAATTCTTTGTTGCATTTGTCATTCCTAGATTAACATTTGCCTTGTTATTGTGCAATTCTTCCACCATTTTTGTCTAAATTTTAGATTATAATCATCACAAAAGTACAAAATTAAAAATTTTCTAATGATTATAAATCATCTGTGGATATGTGAA
Source organism: Pongo pygmaeus (assembly GCF_028885625.2). NCBI lineage: Eukaryota > Metazoa > Chordata > Mammalia > Primates > Hominidae > Pongo > Pongo pygmaeus. The sequence goes on along the minus strand of NC_072378.2, from coordinate 62,284,032 downwards.
ATCTGAAAACCCCAGTTTGGAATATATTGACTTAAAAGAAGAAATTGTCTAATACCTAATTGAATTAGCATTGACAGATGTATATGAGTAAAAGCCCTGCTAAGGGCCTTTCATTAAGAAACTTTTTCAGAAGAAGGGAAGCAATACCACTTTCTAACTTGTCTGAGAACTGGTGCTGATTCCAGAACACATTTGATTTTAGCTAATGGGTTGCTTTCTTTTAGCTTACTTGGACAAAATTTGAACTTACATCATTAATGCTGACAATACTTGCAGGTTCTTCAGAAACTGCATCTGTGTTCAGCACTATATTTCAGAGAAAGTAACAATAGGGACACTGAAAATAAGTAGAACAATACCCATAATGTCAGGATAAAGTTCGTCTTTGGTAACTGAGTGAATTGATAAAAAAGATTGACACTAGACTAGCTTTGCTCTCAGGAGGGCTGTTAGGAAGGCTATGTAATGAAATTGAGGACAGTAAAAGGACCCTGTCATGCCATTTGTAAAATTTTTTATAGCAGCACTTGAAATTAAATGCATTCTTTATAGCTATGCTTAGAATGTAGTTTTATTCAAGTACTTATTTTGAGATCTTTGGGGAAGAGTGTTCTTACAGGCATAGAGAAAGTTGTAAAAGTGAGGTAAAAGTAGAAATAAATAAAAGGTAGCACTTAAGTTGTATTTCTCTCCAGTTTAGGATGCTCCAATAGAGATAATATAAACCAATAATTAATAATTTGTCAGTTAGAAAAGTATTTCCTTTATGTGAAGAGTCAAAATCTCCTTTCATCTCAGAAGGAAAACAAAGATGACCATGCTCAAATTCTGACTATTGAAGGAAACCACCTGCATGTAAAATATATTTCAGTGGTTTTCAACTCTGACCACAAGAATTTTATCACTTACTGAAAAATTATAATACAGTATGAATCATAACAAACAGGTTAGATAGTTTTTATTTTAATCCAAATGGCCATGTAATAAAATAAAAGTTCTTTTTTTATTATTATTAAACTTTAAGTTTTAGGGTACATGTGCACAATGTGCAGGTTAGTTACATATGTATACATGTGTCATGCTGGTGCACTGCACCCAATAACTCTTCATCTAGCATTAGATATATCTCCCAATGCTATCCCTCCCCCCTTCCCTCACCCCACAACAGTCCCCAAAGTGTGATGTTCCCCTTCCTGTGTCCATGTGTTCTCATTGTTCAGTTACCACCTATGAGTGAGAATATGCGGTGTTTGGTTTTTCATTCCTGTGATAGTTTACTGAGAACGATGATTTCCAATTTCATCCATGTCCCTACAAAGGACATGAACTCATCATTTTTCATGGCTGCATAGTATTCCATGGTGTATATGTGCCACATTTTCTTAATCCAGTCTATCATTGTTGGACATTTGGCTTGGTTCCAAGTCTTTGCTATTGTGAATAGAGCCACAATAAACATACGTGTGCATGTGTCTTTAGAGCAGCATGATTTATAGTCCTTTGGATATATACCCGGTAATGGGATGACTGGGTCAAATGGTATTTCTAGTTCCAGATCCCTGAGGAATCACCACACTGACTTCCACAATGGTTGAACTAGTTTACAGTCCCACAAACAGTGTAAAAGTGTTCCTATTTCTCCACATCCTCTCCAGAGCCTGTTGTTTCCTGACTTTTTAATGATCACCATTCTAACTGGTGTGAGATGGTATCTCATTGTGATTTTGATTTGCATTTCTCTGATAGCCAGTGATGGTGAGCATTTTTTCATGTGTTTTTTGCCTGCATAAATGTCTTCTTTTGAGAAGTGTCTGCTCATGTCCTTTGCCCACTTTTTGATGGGGTTGTTTTTTTCTTGTAAATTTGTTTGAGTTCATTGTAGATTCTGGGTATTAGCCCTTTGTCAGGTGAGTAGGTTGCAAAAATTTTCTCCCATTCTGTAGGTTGCCTGTTCACTCTGATGGTAGTTTCTTTTGCTGTGCAGAAGCTCTTTAGTTTAATTAGATTCCATTTGTCAATTTTGGCTTTTGTTGCCATTGCTGTTGGTGTTTTAGACATGAAGTCCTTGCCCATGCCTATGTCCTGAATGGCAATGCCTAGGTTTTCTTCTAGGGTTTTTATGGTTTTAGGTCTAACGTTTAAGTCTTTAATCCATCTTGAATTAATTTTTGTATAAGGTGTAAGGAAGGGATCCAGTTTCAGCTTTCTACATATGGCTAGCCAGTTTTCCCATCACCATTGATTAAATAGGGAATCCTTTCCCCATTGCTTGTTTTTCTCAGGTTTGTCAAAGATCAGTTAGTTGCAGATATGTGGCATTATTTCTGAGGGCTCTGTTCTGTTCCATTGATCTACATCTCTGTTTTGGTACCAGTACCATGCTGTTTTGGTTACTGTAGCCTTTTAGTATAGTTTGAAGTCAGGTAGTGTGATGCCTCCAGCTTTGTTCTTTTGGCTTAGGATTGACTTGGTGATGAGGGCTCTTTTTTGGTTCCATATGAACTTTAAAGTAGTTTTTTCCAATTCTGTGAAGAAAGTCATTGGTAGCTTCATGGGGATGGCATTGAATCTATAAATTACCTTGGGGAGTATGGCCATTTTCACGATATTGATTCTTCCTATCCATGAGAAGGAATGTTCTTCCATTTGTTTGTATCCTCTTTTATTTCATTGAACAGTGGTTTGTAGTTCTCCTTGAAGAGGTCCTTCACATCCCTTGTAAGTTTGATTCCTAGGTATTTTATTCTCTTTGAAGCAATTGTGAATGGGAGTTCACTCATGATTTGGCTCTCTGTTTGTCTGTTATTGGTGTATAAGTATGCTTGTGATTTTTGTACATTGATTTTGTATTGTGAGACTTTGCTGAAGTTGCTTATCAGCTTAAGGAGATTTTGGGCTGACCATAGACTGGCAAATTGGGTAAAGAGTCAAGACCCATCAGTGTGCTGTATTCAGGAAACCTATCTCAAGTGCAGAGACACACATAGGCTCAAAATAAAAGAATGGAGGAAGATCTACCAAGCAAATGGAAAACAAAAAAAAAGGCAGGGGTTGCAATCCTAGTCTCTGATAAAACAGACTTTAAACCAACAAAGATCAAAAGAGACAAAGAAGGCCATTACATAATGGTAAAGGAATCAATTCAACAAGAAGAGCTAACTATCCTAAATATATATGCACCCAATACAGTAGCACCCAGATTCATAAAGCAAGTTCTGAGTGACCTACAAAGAGACTTAGACTCCCACACAATAATAATGGGAGACTTTAACACCCCACTGTCAACATTAGAAAGATCAATGAGACAGAAAGTTCACAAGGATATCCAGGAATTGAACTCAGCTCTGCACCAAGCAGACCTAATAGACATCTACAGAACTCTCCACCTCAAATCAATAGAATGTACATTTTTTTCAGCACCACACCACACCTATTCCAAAATTGACCACATACTTGGAAGTAAAGCCCTCCTCAGTAAATGTAAAAGAACAGAAATTATAACAAACTCTCTCTCAGACCACAGTGCAATCAAACTAGAACTCAGGATTAAGAAACTCAAAACTGCTCAACTACATTGAAACTGAACAACCTGCTCCTGAATGACTACTGGGTACATAAAGAAATGAAGGCAGAAATAAAGATGTTCTTTGATACCAATGAGAACAAAGACACAACATACCAGAATCTCTGGGACACATTCAAAGCAGTGTGTAGAGGGAAATTTATAGCACTAAATGCCCACAAGAGAAAGCAGGAAAGATCCAAAGTTGACACCCTAACATCACAATTAAAAGAACTAGAAAAGCAAGAGCAAACACATTCAAATGCTAGCAGAAGGCAAGGAATACCTAAAATCAGAGCAGAACTGAAGGAAATAGAGACACAAAAAACCCTTCAAAAAATTACTGAATCCAGGAGCTGGTTTTTTGAAAGGATTGACAAAATTGATAGACTGCTAGCAAGATTAATAAAGAAAAAAAGAGAGAAGAATCAAATAGATGCAATAAAAAATGATAAAGGGAATATCACCACCGATCCCACAGAAATACAAACTACCATCAGAGAATACTACAAACACCTCTATGCAAATAAACTAGAAAATCTAGAAGAAATGGATAAATTCCTCAACACATACACCCTCCCAAGACTAAACCAGGAAGAAGTTGAATCTCTGAATAGACCAATAACAGGCTCTGAAATTGTGGCAATAATCAATAGTTTACCAACCAAAAAGAGTCCAGGACCACACGGATTCACAGCCGAATTCTACCAGAGGTACAAGGAGGAACTGGTACCATTCCTTCTGAAACTATTCCAATCAATAGAAAAAGAGGGAATCCTCCCTAACTCATTTTATGAGGCCAGCATCATCCTGATACCAAAGCCAGGCAGAGACACAACCAAAAAAAGAGAATTTTAGACCAATATCCTTGATGAACATTGATGCAAAAATTCTCAATAAAATACTGGCAAACAGAATCCAGCAGCACATCAAAAAGCTTATCCACCATGATCAAGTGGGCTTCATCCCTGGGATGCAAGGCTGGTTCAATATACACAAATCAATAAATGTAATCCAGTATATAAACAGAACCAAAGACAAAAACCACATGATTATCTCAATAGATGCAGAAAAGGCCTTTGACAAAATTCAACAACCCTTCATGCTAAAAACTCTCAATAAATTAGGTATTGATGGGATGTATCTCAAAATAATATGAGCTACCTATGACAAACCCACAGCCAACATCATACTGAATGGGCAAAAACTGGAAGCATTCCCTTTGAAAACTGGCACAAGATGGGGATGCCCTCTCTCACCACTCCTATTCAACATAGTGTTGGAAGTTCTGGCCAGGGCAATTAGGCAGGAGAAGGAAATAAAGTGTATTCAATTAGGAAAAGAGGAAGTCAAATTGTCCCTGTTTGCAGATGACATGATTGTATATCTAGAAAATAAAAGTTCTAAATCTTGCTTTGGGCTGGACTCAGCTTTCTTTTTAGATAAACATTTATGGTGCCTCAGGGGAATCTTGCTCATCACATCTCCTATTATTTTACATTTTCCTAAGCTTTGGGTAACTGCTATAATCGACCTACCAATGAACCCACCATACAAACAAACTGACCAACATGCAAACATAATTTGGTACTGAACTCTTTTTCCACGAAGAGTAAAAAATAAATTTCTTTTAGATATCTGAAGGAGCTATAGATTTCTCATCTCATAAACTAAATTACGTAATATGAAATAATATAAAAGAAGGGAATATTATAGAAAAAATTAACTTTAAATAAAAAAAGAATATTACCCTAAAATATTTGGTCAATAGTGCCAGGAAGAATCAAACTTTTTGTTACTGATATGTATTTATGTACTGATAAGTATGATCAGCTGTAATGGATCACATGCTCTAACTTTTTGGTTTGTTCTTTGTAGTAGTCAGTAATGCTGTCTAAAAAATATTTGCCATTCTGGTTTCTGAGACAGTGGAATGGCACTCTCCAGCTCTTTGAAATTAATTGTGGCCATGTGACTTGCTTTGGTCAATGAAGTATAAGAAGTTATATGGGTCACTTCTCTTTCTCTCTCTTTCTTTCTTCTTTTTAGAAAGAAACAGGGTCTTGCTTTTTTGTAAGGCTGAAGTGTAATGGTGTAATCATAGCCCACTGAAACCTAGAATTCCTGGACTTAAGCAATCTTTCTGCCTCAGCCTCCCAAGTAGCTGGGACTACAGGCATGCACCACCATGCCCATCTAATTTATTTTTGTTTTTATTTTTTATAGAGACAGTCTTGATATGTTGCCCAGGCTGGTCTTAAACTCCTGGCCTCAAGTGATTCTCCCACCTTGGCCTCCCAAAGTGCTGAGATTACAGGTGTGATCCTCCATGGCTGGCCCATATGGGTCAATTCTAGAAGAAGGTTTTAAGAGCTGGTGTGTGACTTGCTTCTGCCTTTCTTCCTGGTGTGTTGACTTCTGGCAATGGTTGGCTGTATTAGCCTCATTCCCAGGAGGAGGAGGACATGGTGCAGAGCCACAGCTATCTCAAGATGGATAAGGAGGGAGAATGAGAAATACATTTTTGTTTAAAGCTACTGAGAGTGGGGTGTTGGGTTACTGAGCCTTTATTGATGGAGTCCCATCTCATGTACTCTCTATGGAAGAATCCACATAGACAGACAACTTATATCAATTCATGTTCTCAGAGTCTAAAAGAGGACACAAATAGAAAAAAAAGGCAAAAGAGCAAGGGAAAAGTGGAGGTGAGTTATGGTTATGTAAGGGGAGGAGAAAGAAGAACATTTAGAGGGAAGGTAAAGACTAGAATACATTTTGATTATTTTACATTCAAATAATTATTCTCTAGGGTATTTGTTTTTTACTTGTAAAGATTATGTTATAAAAATAACTTAGATAAGCATAAAACTTTAAGTATATTCCCCTGTTAATTTTGTACACACATAGGATGACTGGGGAGTAAAAGAACCTACAAAATTTTATGTTCCAGTGTGAAATAACTGATGGTGGTCTTCATTGCTTCTGTGGGAAATTCAGAGACCACTGATTCTCTTTGGCAAATGTAGCTAAGGCAAATTGAGGTGAAACATACCAAGTCTGTTTGCATGATGACAACTACTACAACATATGTTGAAAAGTGGGAAATATAGATACTTAAACATTTTGTCTGAATATCAGTCAGCTGCATGGACTCAGTATTTGTTTTGCCTTTAAGACACTGCTAAGAAGAACATTCTTATTCTAAATAACTCAATTTGTCTGCTACCAAAATTACTCATTCAATACCAACAGAAAAGATTGTACACATTAACTATACTGCAAACAAACAAAAGGAATCAAAACAAAAAGACAGATGCACTCACATTCTTTCATTAGATTATAAAGCTAATTCAATTCAAGAATAATTCAGTATTTGCCACATGCTTTGTTTAGGAACCATGATGTATTGCTCATATCATCCAACGAAGGAAAACAAGAACAGTTAACTCTCAGAATGCTAATGGATTGCTGAGATTGTTTTCCAAGTGCTTTAATAGAAGAAGTTATCTAAGCTTCTCAACCACACTGTTAGGTAAGTACTACCATAATCCCGTTTTATAGACGAGGAAACTAGGGCAAAGTGAAGTTAAGTAACTTGCCTGAGGTCCCCTGGTTAGTGGGGCAGAGAAGCCAAGAATCAAGCCCTGGATTCATAACTCCTCTACGCTGCTGATCTTGGAGAGCAGGCAGCCAATGAGAGAGACCCAGGCATGAAGTCAGAGTCTGGTTTTTCATAACGATGACTGGCTCTTATTTTGTATTTATAATATATCTTCTCACCCTCTGTGGTTAAACAATTTTTATTTTTTAATTTTTGTTCTAGACTTTATTAAAATACAGAATTTTTAAATACTTATGAGCTTTGGTACAATATACAACTTTATTTTTATCTATTTTCTTTTTCCACTAAATACTTTTTATAAATCAATGCAGCTTTTAATAATTATACATTTTTAATGGCTGTCTAACATTTCATAGAGTTGATGTACCAGAATTTGTTTAATTATTTGTTCGTTTTGGCCATTTACATTGCTCTCATTCATTTTATTTCATAAATAACACTGCAGTAGATTCTCATGAAATATTTCCTCAGGACATATTGTCATGTATCTACTTGTAATACATAACTTTTCTTTTTCCAAATTGTGTTCTAATTTAATCCATCATCTGTATATATGTGCAATGATTTTACCATAACTTTGCCAGTATTTGGAATAATCATTTTTTAGATTTTTGTTAGTTTAGAAGATATAAAATGGTATCTGCTACTTAATTGGTTTCTTCGATGTCATAAATTGATCACTAACTGTCATAAATTGATGTCCTGTGCTCTGATGTGCTAAAAATACATACATCTTTATTTCCTATGGTGACCTGATTTTTCTCATGCGTAAGTTCATATAGTGTCACTTCCTTATATTTTACTAAGGTTTATAAGTATTTAAAATATTCATTCTATCCAAAATTAAATTCTCTATTGGTGCTGACTTTGCATTTTAAGATTATTCAGGCCCTTTTAGATAAATGCTTAGTCTCTTACAGTTTCATCCCAACCCCTTCCCTCTTTGCATGTTGGAGTGTAGAAATCTAAGAGGGATTGTTTTGTCCATAAGGAGGAAAGGCAGAAGAAAGCTTCAGATTATTGCCTACCCCTTCTACATTCACTAACTGCTGCTGAGGAGTGGCTAATTTGGTTCTGCTTTTTGTGCTGGTGCAAACTGAAGTATGACTGATGCTACCGTTGACTTCTGGTTTTGGGGAGTGACTATTGGATGCCCTACAAAAGTGTGTACCCTGAATAGTAAATCTCACACACAGAAGCCACTTTGTCATGCCACGATGTCTCTCCTTGCTGTGCTCCTGCAGTGCTCACAATCTCTCACTGGTGGTTGTGGAAACCTATGGCTCTCCTGCACATACTGCACAGGTAATGAGGAGCTTGGAGGGCTGCTTCCAGGTCTGTACGTCTTCCAGAGCTATAGCAGCAGTACTATCCTGTAGTAGGTTAATACTAATCATATGAGGGAATTTTCCCTGGGGATTTAAGCTGCCCAAACATGCCAGGGACAAAATTCTAGCAGCATCTACCATCTTGCCAATGGACTTGAGCTTTCTAAACCTTGTTTAATATATTTTTCTGGACATTCCTCTTTGGAGTTCTACTAGCAAAGGATGAAAACAGGAACAAATACTATAACCACTAGTGACTCCTCCTGTCTTTCTTTTAAAGTGAAATATGCCAGGTAAGAAGAGACAGGATTTTACTGTTCAGTTCATATCTGATGTTACATCCTGTTTTTCCTAATGTGTTGTTTATCTTGCCTTCTTCTATAAAGTCCATTATGGCCAGGAAACAGTGGAGGGAGGGATAGCTTGCTAAATAAGAAACAAAAATTTAGAACTATTCTTTAAACTTTTAAATTGAAGTGTAACATACATACTGTAAAATGCACACATCTTAAGCTATATGAATTTTTACACAGTGATAATACCTGTATAACTACCACCTAGGTTAAGATATAGAATATTAATAACACCCTGGACATTTCACTCAGGCTTCCTCCCAGACACTACCTATTCCAAGGCTCAGAGAATGTAGCTAGAGTAAGATTTTGTTTTTCTTTCTTCCCTCGCTTTTTTTTCTTCTTATTTTTCCCTTCTTGAAGTATGAAGAGTTTCTTGAAACTTTGACTTGATGGCTCCCATCAGTTTTGAAAAATTCATGGCTAGTTTTCTTTATTCCTTCTGTCTTCAAAATTTCTGGGGCTCCAGAAACTCTCCATTCATTACATATCTTTTATGTATTTTCCATTTTTTAGCTATATTAGTTGTAGTTTCTGCTATGTCTCATTTGGCTTTAAATTCATCTATTAAATGCTTATTTAGTTATTGTGTTTTAATGTCTATAATGTTAATTAAATTTTCTCCATATATTCTAATTCTATGCTAAAATTCTTCACTTTTCATATATACTCAAATATATTAAGCATAGTTATTTAAAGTTAATGTCTAATAATTGCAATACTTGAACCACTGTTGGGTCTGTCACTGTGTCATTTTTTCCTTTGGTTTTTAAATTATTTGGTTCTGTATCTTGGCATGTCTGGTAATATCTTATTCAATTCAATAATTATATATGTTAAATTGTATAAGCATGGACTGATTTTTTTTCCTCTGCCCAGAATTCATACATATCAATCAGACATACCTTATTGATCATATCCTATAGTCTTCTCACCTTCTCAATGGTCATTGAATGTTACTGTTCTATGGGTAGTTGAAAAAAAATGATGTATTCCCTATTTTCTGCCACCAAAACTTATATACATCAGAGTAATCTTAGTAATTATATTATTCATATTCTATATTTATTTTTCTCTAATTTCATATGTAACATGATGAAGAGTAAATTAAAATCTTACTGCTACTGTCTGTCTTATCATTTCTGACTTATAAAATTTTTGCTTATTCAATACATAATTGTATATTTATAACTGTAATATATTCATTATGAGTTGCAACTTTCAGTGTTACAAAGTGCCCTTTTGGTCTCCTTTAATAATTTGAGGTTGAAATCCATGTAATTTTATGTTAAGCTTGTGATATTGATATTATTTTTTAGTTTACAGTTGACACTTCTTTTATTTTCAGACTTAGAAAATCATTTTATTTTGCATGTGTCTCTTGTAAATATCCAAAGGTTGGTGTTTGCATTATAATCTAAGCAGAACATTTCTTTAGTTAATTAGTCAAACTCATTTATATTTAATGCTATGACATATATGAGTTTTAATTTTGTCATATGTGATGTTTTCTTTTTAGATGGCTTGTAAAGTTTTTTTTTTTCTTCATGGTTGGTTTTTATTTATTGTTTGTTTTTGTGATTTTTTTTTCCTCAACTTTTATTTTAAGTTCCAGGGTACATGTACAAGATGTGCAGGTTTGTTACATAGGTAAATGTGTGCCATTGTGGTTTGCTGCACAGATCAACCCATCACCCAGGTATTAAGCCCAGCATCCATTAGCTATTCTTCCTGATGCTCTTCCTCCCCAAGCCCCACACCCCACAGCAGCCCCCAGTGTGTGTTATTCCCCTCCATGTGTCCATGTGTTCTCATGATTCTTATTATAGTTAGAAAGTTTTCCATTTTTCTCTACCTCTCCACTCCTCTTCTTCATGATTCAATTTTAATCAGTAGTATGCATTTCCTTAAACATACTTTTTCTCTTAAATATGCTAATACTCTTATTCCTTGATTTATATATTAATTTGCTAAAACTCTTATTACTTGTTTATTTTTAATGATTTTTTTTGCCTCTAGCTCTTGAAATGCAAACTGCAAACTTATTCTGTCCTATTTTTTTCCCTTCTGCTTCTAAAGTGTGAAGAACCATATTATTTCCATATAAAAAGTTATATTATAATTTGTTACCACCTTTGTCCTACCGTTTTTTGGTCTTCTGCAGTTAAATATTTTAAATCCTTATTCTTAGTCTTTTTTGTGAATTTCTCTAGTCATGTTTAATTGGCTGTTAGATATTTAGTAATTTTTTCAAGAAAATCTCATGACTGCAAAATTACCAGAATTAGTATGCATTCAAACTGTTTAGTTGCAGTGTTTATAACAGAGGTAAAATTTGGCTGGATGTAAAAGTCAAACTTTATAACTTGGGTACCTTGTAAATGTTGCTCAAATATCTTCTAATACTGAATGTTGCTATGTAGAAATCTGAAGCCAAGGTGACTTTTCTGTTCATTCCTAGGGTGACTTGGTAATATGTCTTCAAGAAAAATACACTGTTTATAGGGAATAGAACAATAACTGCACAGGACACTAGAAAAACAGGTGTAACCCAGGGTTTTCTTTTTTAAATTGGAATGCATGAATACCTAACCTGATAGTGGCTTTCATGTATGTATAGCTGATTTTACTTTCCTTAGGGAATTTTAATTATGTGAATTTTGATGTTTGTTTGACAGTATATATTTACTTTAGACATTTTAAAAAATTCCATTAAAAAATTTCCTCTCATTATCCTTTATTATCTTTTCCAGTGTTTAGCCTCTTTTTACTCCTTCCAATGTTGTTGTTTCTCTTATGTGTTTGTGTGGTTTTTGGTCTATTTGTGTGTGTGTGTATGTCTGTGAGTTCTGCCAACTCAGATTTCATATCTACTTGTTGTCTTCCAATTCTGTGCTAAATTATTTTTTATTCACATGCAAAGGATTGTCTTTATACTAGTCAAAAACAGAACCTACATTGAGACAAACACATTATTTAAATAAATATCACACCAACTATTGGAGACATGCAAAAATTCACAAAAGCATAGTCATACGAACAGTAGTCATATGTCCATACATAAAAATCTGTTTTCTACTGACAGGAATATGTTCCATTTTCAAGTTTCTAGGTATAACTTACTGAAATTTACTACATGTGAGATGATGAAGAAAAGTTTAATAGAAACAAAATACAAAATGATCCAAATATCTTTTTGCTGACCACAATGTAACAAACCAGAAATTAATAACTAAAGTAAACACAAAGTCTTGGAAATTAAAAAAAAAAGCTCTATCCTAAATAACTCTTTGGTATAATAAAAAAATTAAATTACAATTATAAAACAAATAATAATGATTAGTAGATTCTTTATAAAAATGTATGATATGATAAAAACTACTCAAATGAAATTTACAGTTTTATAAGCTGCTATTAAATGAGAAAAATAAAAAGAAAGCAAGAGAAGTTTTAGCACACACAGTTAGAAAAAGAATAACAAAATTTATCTAAATAGAAAATATAAAAGGAACAAATATACTTAAAATGAGAGTCAATGTATTGGCCTAGTAAAATAAGAGACTTGGTGATAATCCTGGGTTAATACTGACAGAGAAAATATAACATCAAATCAATAGTCCAATTTTTCATAAAGGAGACATAATTTGAAAATTTTTCTAGAACATCTCAAAGGTCAAAGTGTTTTCATTTTTGAAAATGTGATTAACTAATTTTTGTTTAACTGTCTTATAATGAGGCCTACACTAAATTTCATTTTAAAAACAAAATTATTCCCTCAATGTTCCTTGCCCTTCTTAATCTGCTTTGTTTCTGTAATACTTACTGTCTTGTAACACACTATGGAATTTATTTGTTTATAATGCTTATGGCTTATTTTCTTTTCCCTAGCCCCAACTAAAATATAAGGTCTATAAGAGTAGAGATTTTGTCTTTGATTATTCACTAGAACTGTTCATGACATATAGTAGGTGCTAAATAAATATTGAATGAATAAATGAAAGTTTGTTATTTCAGCCTTTGTGGTAACAATAACAAAATAATATACAAAGAAAAGCATAAAAATAAGGCCATGTTATTGTCAATTTCTTCACAACTTACAATGAGAAAACAGAGACAAAGAAAGTGATCAACATTTGACTTCTGAGTCTTGTAGATGGGACAAGGACTATAGTTTGTACTTTTCTGGTCCATTTGTTGTTTCACTATATATGGTCTTTCTTGTCCCAAAGCTAAGCAATTGACCTTTAATTTTAATTTCTCTGGCATATTAGATTCTAAATTTGTCCACACATAAGATAAAAATTCCAAAGCATAGGATAGTGAGTATGTCAGCAACATTTCATAGCTGGTTAGTAGTAGAACTTCTGACCTCTTCCTAGCAGGTGTTATGCACTTGCTCTCCACTCTCATTATATGCAAATGCATAAAACAGAAGAATATCAGCTAATTGTCATTTATTCATGGGTATTTCTTCCACCAGAGTATTTTGCTGTTTAATTATAAAACTTTCTGAAGGTATTAATCATAAATCTTTTTGCTAAGTTTTTATTAATCATTTCTTGCTTGGCTAAAGTTCATCTTGTACTAGTTTTCTCAAGACTCTTGTAAATAATGTTTTCTAACTCTTACTGTTCACAACTCTATAGATGTTCTACTTAAAGGGCAGGTTGGATAATACTTCATTTTCTTGAATAGTCAATGTGTAGCTTCAACGTTTTCCAGTATTGAATGTTCTTATGAAATCCTCATGCCAAACTGATTTTCTTCTTAAGTGACTTGATCTCTTTAAGTATCTGATATATGCATTATTTCTTTATCTTTAAAATTTGTTACCTTTGTAGCATATGTATTAGTGTTGACCTTTAGGTTAATTTTCCTCTACAGATACAATGAGTCAATGCAATATGAAGAACCAAGCCTTTTTTTTTAAATTTCATAATGTTTTTCTTGAATTTTTTTTTTTAATTTCAGATTCATTGTTTTTCTTTTCAGGACTCTCTACTTATGCTAGATTGGATTGTCTATATCTATGATCTATATTTTTTATTTTCTCCCAATTTTTTCATTCTTTCTCTGACTTCATTTTCATTTTATTTTGTTCTTTATCATTTTTTTTTCACAAGTTTCTTACTGGACTCTCATAGGATATATTCCCCATTGAGTTCCTTATAATGTTTCTTCATTTCTGAAGTGATTTTGGTTTCTATTTTTCTGAAATTGTGCCATTTCCTGTTTTATCATCTTTTTTTTATAGAGATCATCCCTGGTCTTTGAGCATCTTTTCTCTAAATTCTTTTATTTCTGTCCTATAATCTTCCTTCATGCTTTGATCTCTCATTAAGAGGGCTACAGTGTTCATCTGCTTTGTGATGAGATTTTTTTTTTTTTTTTTGGTAAGTCTTCCTCATTTATAGAAAAGTTTTGTTTCTTTTTCATGTTTTTTATTCCTATAACTTTGTATTGATGCTTGTTTATTTCTTTTGTTGTTACTCATATTGGAATGAGTTGGATTTTCTGAGACTAAGGTTGAGTATCCCTTATGCAAAATGCTTGGGATCAGAAGTGTTTTGGATTTTAGCTGTCTTTTTGGATTTTGCAATATCTGCAGTTATAACAGTTGAGCTTCACTAATCCAAAAAATAAAAATAAAACTGAAATGCTCTGATAAACATTTTCTTTGAACATCATGTCAACTCCAAAATGATTTTGGAGCACTTCAGATTTCAGGTTTTCAGATTAGGGATACTCAGCCTTGCCAGAGTTCACCTCAGCATGTAAGATCAGGCCAGAGTAAATTTCCAGCAATCCATCCTTCCACACTGATGGATGGCTTCCTAGTTAACATGTCTTCTCTGATTCTCAGAGGAGACTCTCAGAGCATCTCAAAGGTCAAAGTGTGTCATTTTGGAAAATGTAATTAGCTGATTTTAGTTTAACTGTCTTATAAAGAGGGCTACACTGAATTTCCTTTTTTTTTTTTTTTAGATGGAGTCTCGCTCTGTCACCCAGGCTGTAGTGCAGTGGCACTATCTTGGCTCACTGCAAGCTCTGCCTCCCATGTTCATGCCATTCCCCTGCCTCAGCTTCCCAAGTAGCTGGGACTACAGGCACCCACCACCATGCCTGGCTAATTTTTTGTACTTTGTTTAGTAGAGATGGGGTTTCACCGTGTTAGCCAGGATGGTCTCGATCTCCTGACCTTGTGATCTGCCTGCCTCAGCCTCCCAAAGTGCTGGGATTACAGGCGTGAGCCACTGCACCTGGCCTGAATTTCCTTTTTAAAATAAAATTATTCCCCCAGCATTTCTGGGAACCATAAACATGGTTCTGGATGACTTCTGCCTTCATCCCTGGACTTTCCTGGTTTTTTCACCAAGGAGATGGGTCTTGTTTTCCACAATGATACACTAATATTTCAAAGGTTTATCTTGCTGATGCTTCCTAGATCTCCCACCTCTGCCCTCCTGCTCCTTTCCTGTCTGCAAACTCTTCTTCTCCCAGTGCTTAGGCAATCCCTGTTCAAGACAGCCTGCACAGAGTCCTTCCTTTTTGTAATAAAGTGTCTTGCAGGAGAGCTATTGGATGTTTTTAGGGCATGTACAGGATCTGCCACCACCAGACCACCAGATGCTGAGAGGTGAAGCCAGCTGGACTTCTGGGTTGGTTGGGGACTTGGAGAACTTTTCTGTCTTACAAGAGGATTATAAAATCCACCAATCAGCACTCTGTAAAAATGCACCAATCAGTGCTCTGTGGCTAGAGTTTTGTAAAATAAACCAATCAGCACACTGTAAATTGGACCAATAAGTGCTCTGTAAAATGAAGCAATCAGCAGGACATGGGCAGGGACAAGTAAGGGAATAAAAGCTGGCCACCCCAGCCAGCAGTGGCAACCCTCTTGTCCCCTTCCACACTGTGGAAGATTTGTTCTTTAGCTCTTCACAGTAAATCTTACTGCTGCTCACTCTTCAGGTCCATGCCATCTTTAAGAGCTGTAACACTCACTGCGAAGGTCCATGGCTTCATTCTTGAAGTCAGCGAGACCACAAACCCACTGGAAGGAACCAACTCCAGATACATCTTGGGGGCTCATCTGGAGTATTGCCAAGTGGCAAGTACCATTGGACCCATTTTGCTTGCTATTTTCTCCTTTTATTCCTTAGAATTTGGGGGCTAAACACTGGGCACCTATCAGCCAGTTAAAAGTGACTAGCACGGCTGCAGGACTAAAGACATGGGTGTCAGGCTTTCTGGGAAAGAGCTGTCTAACTACCCCTGACTCTTCAGAGTTGGGAGCATTGGTTTGCCTGGAAACAGCTTACACTTTTCCTGTACTTCTGGGCTGAGCTGAGCGTCAACAGAAAGGAAAGCTATTCAGCTCTGTGGTTCCGACAAAATGTTGGTTGACCCTGTAGCCATGAGCGGAACTCTCAAAGTCACGTCACCTAAGCAAGACTTGCCCATCTATCCTATCTAACTTGACCCTTGCCTCCTGGGTCCTAATGCTTTTCAGACAAGTTTCTGCCTGCCTCTCTTTTCTGAGGCTAGTCCCGCTTCTAAAAACCACTCCCTGTCTCTGGTGCTTTTCTAGTTTCTCCTATAAGAATGATTTCTAGTATAAATTTTGGGACTCTGTTCCTTTCTTTATGCACCCAGGCTCACCAATCAGAAAGACATAATTTTTGCCCAAAGCCCCATTGGGGGTTGGGGGAGACTATCTGGAATTTTAGGATCCCTTCTTAGACTAGCAGGCCTAACAAAGGCTATTTCTGAAGCTAGGATATTGGGAGCCTCAGAAATGATATCCTTCCTATTCATATGATGAGAAGTGAGGACAAAAGGTGTCACTCTTCCCTCTTGGGGAAGAGATCCCTTCCCTCCCTCAGGGTGTGGCTCTCCACTCCATTTTTGGGACATATCATCTTTATAGGACAGAGGTAATGTTCCACTACTAACAGGAGAAAATGCTTGGGACTCTAATAGGTTTTTGAGAATGTGTTGGTAAGGGCCACTAAATCTGATTTTTCTTGGTCCTCTTTGTGGTCTAAGAGGAAAGGCAAGGGTGCAGATTTTTTAGAATGTGTCAGTAAGTGCCACTAAATCCCACCTTTCTTGGTCCTCCTTATGGTCTATGAGGAAAACCAGTGTTTCTGCTGCTGCTTCAGTGAGCACAACTATTCTGAATAGCAGGGTCCAGGGACCACTGTGGGTTCTTGGGCCAGTGAGGGGGAGACAAACAAACCAAAACTGTGGGCAGTTTTTCCTTTCAGATGGGAAACACTGAGATATCAACAGCCTCACCCTTGAAATGCATCCTAATCTATTGGGACCAATTTGACCTGCAAACTCTGAAAAATATGTGGCTCATTTTTCTCTGCACTATGTCCTGGCCCCAATATTCTCTCTGATGGGAAAAAATGGCCACCTGAGGGAAGTATAAATTACAATTCTATCCTGCAGCTTAACCTTTTCTGTAAGAGGGAGGGCAAATGGAGTGAAATACCTCATGTCCAAGCTTTCTTTTATTGAAGGATAATCCACAACTATGCAAAGCTTGCAATTTACATCCCACAGGAGGACCTCTCAACTTACCCCCATATCCTAGCCTCCTTACAGCTCCCCTTCCTATTAATGATAAGGCTCCTCTAATCTCCCTACCCAGAAGGAAACAAGCAAATAAATCTCCAAGGGACCACAAAAACCCCCAGGCTATTGGCTATGTCCCCTTCAAGCTGTAGGGGGAGGGGAATTTGGCCCAACCCGGGTGCATGTCCCCTTCTCCCTCTGATTTAAAGTAGATCAAGGCAGACCTGGGGAAGTTTTCAGATGATCCTGATAGGTACATAGATGTCCTACAGGGTCTAGGGCAAACCTTTGACCTCGCTTGGAGAGATGTCATGCTATTGTTAGATCAAACCCTGGCCTTTAATGAAAAGAATGCAGCTTTAGCTGCAGACTGAGAGTTTGGAGATATTTGGTATCTTAGTCAAGTAAATGATAGAATGACAACCAAAGAAAAGGACAAATTCCCTACTGGTCAGCAAGCCATCCCCAGTATGGATCCCCACTGGGACCTAGACTCAGATCATGGGGACTAGAGTCATAAACATCTGTTGACTTTTGTTCTAGAAGGACTAAGGAGAATTAGGAAAAAGCCCATGAATTATTCAATGATGTCAACCATAACTCAGGGAAAGGAAGAAAATATTTCCGCCTTCTTTGAGCGGCTATGGGAGGCCCTAAGAAAATATACTCATCTGTCACCTGACTCCCTCAAAGGTCAATTAATCCTAAAAGGTATGTTTATTACCCAGTCAGCCACAGATATCAGGAGAAAGCTCCAGAAGTGAGTCCTGGGCCATGAACAAAATCTGGAGGCATTATTAAACCTGGCAACCTTGGTGTTCTATAATAGGGACCAAGAGGAACAGGCCGAAAAGAAAGTGATATCAGAGAAAGGCTGCAGCCTTATTCATGGTCCTCAGACAAACAAACCTTGGTGGTTCAAAGAGGACAGAAAATGGAGCAGGCCAACCACCTGGTAGGGCTTGTTATTGGTGTGGTTTGCAAGGACACTTTAAAAAAGATTGTCCAACGAGAAGCAAGCTGACCCCTCACCCATGTCCACTATGCCGAGGCAATCACTGGAAGGCACACTACCCCAGAGGTCAAAGGTTCTCTGGGCCAGAAGCCCCAACCAGATGATCCAACAACAGGACTGAGGGTGCCTGGGGCAAGCACCAACTCATGTCCTCACCCTCACTGAGCCCTGGTACATTTAACCATTGAGGACCAGGAAATTGACTTCTTCCTGGATACTGGTGTGGCTTTCTCAATGTTAGTCTCCTGTTCCTGACAGCTGTCCTCTACATCCATTACCATCCGTGGAATCCTAGGACAGCCTGTAACCAGGTAGTTCTCCCATCTCCTTAGTTGTAATTGGGAGATTTTGCTCTTTTCACATGCCTTTCTTGTTATGCTTGAAAGTCCCACACCATTATTAGGGAGGGACATATTAGCCAAAGCTGGAGCTATTATCTCCATGAATATGGGGAAGAAGTTACCCATTTGTTGCCCCTGCTTGAGGAGGGAATCAACCCTGAAGTCTGGGCACTGGAAGGACAATTCAGAAGGGAAAAAAATTGTCCACCCAGTCCAAATCAAGTTAAAAGACCCCACCACTTTTCCTTATCAAAGGCAATATCCCTTAAGGCCTGAAGCTCATAAAGGATTACAGGATAGGCTTAGTAAAAAAATGCAGCAGTCCCTGCAACACCCCAATTCTAGGAGTACAAAAACTGAATGGTCAGTGGACTAATGCAAGATTTTAGACTCTTCAATGAGACAGTAATTCCTCTATATCCAGTTATACCCAAACCCTATACTCTGATATCTCAAATACCAGAGGAAGAAGAATGGCTCATGGTTCTGGACCTCAAGGATGCCTTCTTCTGTATTCCCCTGCACTCTGACTTTCAGTTTCTCTTTGCCTTTGAGGATCCCACAGACCACATGTCCCAACTTACATGGACAGTCTTGCCCCAAGGGTTTAGGGATAGCCCTCATCTGTTTGGTCAGGCACTGGCCCAAGATCTAGGCCACTTCTGAAGTCCAGGCACTGTAGTCCTTCAGTATGTAAATGATTTAGTTTTGGCTACCAGTTTGGAAGCCTCATGCCAGCAGGTTAGTCTAGATCTCTTAAATTTTCTAGCTAATCAAGAGTACAAGGTGTCTAAATTGAAGGCCCAACTCTGCCTAAAACAAGTCAAATATCTAGGCCTAATCTTAGCCAGAGGAGCCAGGGCCCCCAACAAGGAATGAATACAGCCTATACTGGCTTATTCTCACTCTAAGACATTAAAATAGTTGTTGGGTTTCCTTGGAATCACAGGCTTTTGCCAAATATGGATCCCTGAATACAGCGAGATGGCCAGACCAGTGTATACTCTAATCAAGGAGACCCATAGGGCAAATGCTCATCTAGTAGAATGGGAACCAGAGGCAGAAACAGCCTTCAAGACCTTAAAGAAGGCCCTAGTACAAACTCCAGCTTTAAGCCTTCCCATAGGACAAAACTTCTCTTTATACATCACAGAGAGAGTAGGAATAGCTCTTGGAGTCCTTACTCAGACTCGTGGGACAACCCCACAACCAGTGGCATACTTAAGTAAGGAAATTGATGTAGTAGCAAAAAGCTGGCCTCACTGTTTACATGTAGTTGTGGTGGTGGCCATCTTAGTATCAGAGGCTATCAAAATAATACAAGGAAAGGATCTCACCATCTGGACTACATATGATGTAAATGGCAAACTAGGTGCCAAAGGAAGTTTATGGCTATCAGACAACTGCCTGCTCAGATACCAGGCAATAATCCTTGAGGGACTGGTGCTTCAAATATGCATGTGTGCAGCCCTCAACCCTGCCACTTTTCTCCCAGAGGATGGGGAACCAATCAAGCATGACTGCCAACAAATTATAGTCCAGACTTATGCCACCTGAGAGGATCTCTTAGAAATCCCCTTAGCTAATCCTGACATTAACCTATATACTGATGGAAGTTCATTTGTGCAGAATGGGATATGTAGGGCAGGTTATGTCATAGTTAGTGATGTAACAATAATTGAAATTAAGCCTCTTTTCCCAGGGACAAGAGCCCAGTTAGCAGAACTAGTGGCACTTACCCAAGCCTTAGAACTGGGAAAGGGAAAGAGAATAAATGTGTATACAGATAGAAAGTATGCTTATCTAATCCTACATACCCATGCTGCAATATGGAAAGAAAGGGAGTTCCTAACCTCTGGGGGAACCCCCGTTAAATACCACAAGGACATCATGCAGTTATTGCATGCAGGGCAAAAACCCAAGGAGGTGGCAGTCTTACACTGCCAAAGCCATCAAAAAGGTAGAGGAGAAAAGGCAGAAGGAAACCATTGGGCAGACACCAAGGCCAAATTCGGTGCCAGATGGAATCTTCCATTAGAAATTCCCATGGGAGGACCCTTGGTATGGAACAACCCTCTCCAAGAAATGAAGCCTCAGTATTCCCTGACTGAAACAGAATGGGGACTTACAT
Organism: Pongo pygmaeus; assembly: GCF_028885625.2. Classification (NCBI taxonomy): domain Eukaryota; kingdom Metazoa; phylum Chordata; class Mammalia; order Primates; family Hominidae; genus Pongo; species Pongo pygmaeus. The sequence goes on along the minus strand of NC_072378.2, from coordinate 62,263,094 downwards.
GAGGGCACAATTTTCTCCCCTCAGGGTGGTTAATGACAGAAGAGGGAAAGGTACTCATATCCGAAGCCAGCCAGTGGAAAATACTTAAAACCCTCCACCAAACTTTTCACATGGGTCTTAAGCACACTCATCAAATGGCCAAATCCCTATTTTCATCGCCAAATCTCTTCTGGACCATCCGACAAAGTAGTCAAAGCCTGTGAGGTGTGCCAAAGGAATAATCCCTAGGTCCATCATAAGGCCCCTCTGGGGGAACAAGGAATAGGTCACTATCCCAGAGAGGACTGGCAGTTAGACTTCACCCATATGCCTAAGTCAAAGGGATTTTAATACTTGTTGGTCTGTGTTAATACCTTTACAACTTGGATAGAAGCCTTCCCCCACAAGACAGAGAAGGCTCAGGAAGTGGTTAAAGTCCTAATTCATGAAATAATTCCTAGATTTGGGCTTCCTCAAAGCTTACAAAGTGACAGTGGTCTGGCTTTTAAAGCCACAATAACGCAGGGAATTTCCAGGGCTCTAGGGATACAATATCAACTTCACTGTGCCTGGAGGCCATAATCCTCAGGGAAGATTGAGAAGGCAAATGAAACACACTCAAGAGGCACTTAAGGAAACTAACACAAGAAACTCATCTCCCATGGCCTACTGTCTTGCCCATGGCCTTGTTGAGAATATAAAATTCTCCTCACAAAATTGGGCTCAGTCCGTATGAAATGCTGTAAGGATGACCTTTTCTCACAAATGACCTCCTACTTGATCAGGAAATGGCCAACTTGGTCAAAGATATAACTTCTTTGGCAAAATATCAATGAAACCTTAAAAACTTACCTGAAAGATGTCACAGAGAAGAGGGAATGGAGTTGTTTAAACTGGGAGATCTAGTATTGGTCAAATCCCTCCCCTCTGCCTCCCCATCTATGGATTCTTTGTGGGAAGGACCATACTCAGTAATCCTCTCTACCCCCACTGCAGTTAAGGTGGCAGGAGAGGAATCTTGGATTCACCACACCCAAGTTAAAGTTTGGACACCCCCTGAGGAATCTGTGGTATCGACAGCTCAGGGGTCCCAAGATCAGCCAGACCAGCCTCGATACACCTGTGAACCATTGGAGGACTTGCATCTCCTATTTCAGAAGGAAACATCCCAGACTAAAAAGGCTCCTACCACTGATCCTGAGGAAAAATCCCTTCCACCTTAAAAAAGATAAGTGAAAACCTACATAATCTTTAACACCTCTCCCTGCTCCTTTAATGGAATCCTTTTACTGTTTCTTCATATTAATAAGCAGCATACTAACCATGCTCTTTGCAATAGGACTATATACTGTAGCTCCTGCTGGGATGAAAATCCTAATCACATCAACCTTCTTTCTATTATCCTTTCTTCTGATGGCAATTTACTCCTACGTTTAACTCAGACTGGATAAAATGATCTCATCTTCCAGGTCACCCTCTTTACCTTCCTACTTACTCTTTGCCTATCTATCTCTCCCACTTCCTTGGATGCCCTGGACAGTTGCCCCTCCCCTTCCACTAGCTCCTAATTATCTCTACAAGACTTTCAACCCACTCTCTGTTAAACCAGTCCAATCCTTCCCTGGGAAATGACTGTTGGCTTTTTATCTCTCTATCAATCACTGCTTACGTTGCCATTCCTGTTCCTGCAAAAAACTAGGTCTTTATTAACTTAACCTACCACCCTTGTTATGAAGGAAAAGACCCTTCCAACTTCTAAATATGCAATAATTAGCTGACTTCCCCATCTCTGATAGGACCAAGAATACCCTAATAGGATGTGCAATCCAACTTTTACGTTCTTACATTTCCAACCTCACCTATTACACAAGCAATGAAAAGCTCATACATGGCCCTGTAACCATGAATACCATCTTAACTTTCCAAGCTCCTTTATGCATCCAATGCAACCTGTTATCAGGCCTGCCCCTGGGGCACCTACTATCCCATCAGTGTAATTACACCCTACAACTTCAAGCCCCAGCTGATCATAGTAACTTCCAAGACTCAGGGCCTCCAAAAATCATCACCCCCCCCGCTTAACAAACAGACCAGGTTTTGTAATGGCAAACATACTCCCTGCAAGACCATTCATCCCCTGCAGCAGTGCCCCCACCACTGCTGAATGCCTTCTCATCCCCTCTTTCAATCACTCCCTCAAAGGTTCCTAGCAGATACAAAAAGGTTTTTTCTCCAATGAGAAAATAGAACACAGGGAGTGACTCAGTTTGCTCCCAACACCCCTTTCCAGCTGCTCACTGGAGCTACCTTGGCAAGTACTCTAGGAATATGAGAAAATGAAAACAACAAACTCACACATCTTGTTAAAATACACAACCAGTTCTGTCTACCCAGCCAAGGCATATTCTTCTTATGTGGAATTTGAACCTATATCTGCCTCCCCACCAACTGGACAGGCACATGCACCTTAGTTTTCCTGAGTTCCAACATTAACATTGCCCCAGGAAATCAGACCCTATCATTGCCCCTCAAAGCTCAAGTCCATCAGCACAGGGCCATACATCTAATACCTCTACTTATAGGGTTAGGAATGCCACTACTACAGGAACCAGAATAGCCAGTTTATCTACTTCACTATCCTACTACCACACACTCTCAAAAGATTTCTCAGTTTACAAGAAATAACAAAACCTATCCTTACTCTACAATCCCAAATAGACTCTTTGGCAGCAGTGACTCTCCAGAACTGCTGAGGCCTAGACCTCCTCACTGCTGAGAAAAGAGGACTCTGCACCTTCTTAGGGGAGGAGTGTTGCTTTCACACTAACCAGTCAGGGATAGTATGAGATGCTGCCTGACGTTTACAGGAAAAGGCTTCTGAAATCAGACAATGCCTTTCAAACTCTTATGCCAACCTGTGGAATTGGGAGACATGGCTTCTCACCTTTCTAGGTCCTGTGACAGCCATCTTGCTATTACTCATATCACACTCGGGCCTTGTGTTTTTAACCTCCTTGTCAAATTTGTTTCCTCCAGGATTGATACCATCAAGCTACAGATGGTGTTACAAATGGAACCCCAAGTGAGCTCAACTACAACTTCTATGGAGGACCCCTGGACAAACCCACTGACACTTTGGCTGGCCTAGAGAGTTCCCTTCTGGAAGACACTACCACTGCAGGGCCCCTTCTTCACCCCTATCCAGCAGGAAGTAGCTTGAGTAGTCATCACCCAATTCCCAACAGCAGTTGGGGTGTCCTGCTTAGAGGGAGGATTGACAGGAGAAGCCAGCTGGACTTCTGTGTCAGGTGGGGACTTGGAGAACTTTTCTGTCTTACAAGAGGATTGTAAAATGCACCAATCAGCACTCTGTAAAAATGCACCAATCAGTGCTCTGTGGCTAGCTAGAGGTTGGTAAAATGGACCAATCAGTGTTCTGTAAAATGGACCAATCAGCAGTATAAGGGCAGGGACAAATAAGGATATAAAAGCTGGCCACTCCAGCCAGCAGTGACAACCTTGTTGGGTCCCCTTCCACACTGTGGAAGCTTTGTTCTTTTGCTCTTCACAATAAATCCCATTGCTGCTCACTCTTCAGGTCCATGCCATCTTTAAGAGCTGTAACACTCACCATGAAGGTCTGCAGCTCCATTCTTGAAGTCAGTGAGACCATGAACCCACCAGAAGGAACCAACTCTGGACACAATGGCTCAATGGCTTCATAGTTTATTTTTTTATTTATTTATTTTTTTAACTACAGGTAGCATCATCATAGTCTCAATTGCCAATTACCATGCTCACATGTAATTTGGCATTTGTGAGTTTTCTCATTATTTATGTTTAGGAAGTATGTACTTCAGGTTTTTAACTATCTGTTTTATCTTTCAGGGCTTGCTTGGTATGTTTTCCAGTAGCTCAATTCAGAATTAAGCTGCCATCATTTACCTAATAGATGAAAATATTTCTTCCCTTAGTTTTATATTTCTGCTTTGTTATTCCTTCATAGTGGCTAAACTTTAATATTATATATTAATCATACATATATATATATATATATAAACTCATAGTGGAACGTTTGCAGCAATTTCCATCTGCTTTGTGTCTAAGGGTGTTCTATGTCTTCTTGCATAAAAACTTACTCATATTTTATTGGTATTTTGTTGTTTCTTTTTTTATTTCTTATGGTGGGAAAGTTGGATTTTCTTGGAAGATCACTTTTCAGGACTTTTTTTTGGCTGGGGAGAAAAATGTAGCTTCCAGACATTGTAATCACGAGTTCTGCTACAGATTCTTCTCACATATGGTACTTTGCTGTATTCCCCTGTGCCAGTTGAACTTCTCTGTTTCCCCAAAGCAAACAACATCTAGAAGGATCTCTGCTGCCAGCCATGTTTTCCCCATTCCCCTGCTGACTATTGCAGTTAAAGAACATGGGCTCTGTTCCAAGGTAGGCTCCTCATTTACAACAAGTAAATAATTGCTAGCGAATTCTGAGACCTGCTGCCGGCATCTCTCTGCCTGTAACCCCCAAGCTCTCAGCCCTGCTTAGACTCAGCTCTCTCTGAGCTCAGCCTTGCTCACAGCATATCCCACTGAAGTTATAGTAGAGTAGCATTGGGCTTTATTATCAGAATAAAGTTGCCACCTTTTGAAATCTGCCATGCTCAAGCCCCTTGACATTTCTAATGGCATTTTCTGTATGTCTTTTGCCAGTTCTCAGATCTTTCTGACAGCTTTATGTGTATTTTGGATTTGAAAGATTTTCCTTTCTCTTAATTTCGTTGGAAATGGAGTGTGTAGGATTGTTCCAAGATGGCAGAATAGGAACAGCTCCGGTCTGCAGCTCCCAGTGTGAGTGATGCAGAAGACAGGAGATTTCTGCATTTCCAACTGAGGTATCAGGTTCATCTCATCAGGACTGGTTGGACAGTAGGTGCAGCTTGTGGACAGTGAGTTGAAGCAGGGTGGGGCATCGCCTCACCCAGGAAGCACAAAGGGTTGGGGAATTCCCTTTCCTAGCCAAGGGAAGCCGTGACAGATGGTACCTGGAAAATTGGCGCTCCCACCCTAATACTGTGCTTTTCCAATGGTCTTAGCAAACAGCACAACAGGAGATTATATCCCTTCCCAGCTCAGTGGGTCCCACATCCATGGAGCCTTGCTCACTGCTAGCAAAGCCGTCCAAGATTGAACTGTAAGGTGGCAGCGAGGCTAGGGGAGGGGCGTTCACCATTGCTGAGGCTTGACTAAGTAAACAAAGTGGCCAGGAAGCTCAAACTGGGTGGAGCCCACCACAGGTCAACAAGGCCTCCTGCCTCTAGACTCCACCTCTGGGGGCAGGACATAGATGAACAAAAGGCAGCAGACAACTTCTGCAGACTTAAACATCCCTGTCTGACAGCTTTGAAGAGAGCAGTGGTTCTCCCAGCATAGAGTTTGACATCTGAGAATGGACAGACTGCCACCTCAAGTGGGTCCTAAACCCCTGAGTAGCCTAACTGGGAGACATATCCCAATAGGGGCCAATTGACACCTCATACACCCAGGTGCCCCTCTGAGATGAAGCTTCCAGAGGAAGAATCAGGCAGCAACACTTGCTGTTTTGCAATAGTTGCTGTTCTGCAGCCTCCACTGGTGATACCCAGGAAAACAGGGTCTGGAGTGGAACTCCAGCAAAGTCCAACAGACCTGCAGCTGGGGATCCTGACTGTTAGAAGAAAAACTAACAAACAGAAAGGAATAGCATCAACATCAACAAAAAGGACATCCAAACCAAAACCCCATCTGTAGGTCACCATCATCAAAGACCAAAGGTAGATAAAACCACACAGATGGGGAGAAACCAGAACAGAAAAGCTGAAAATTCTAAAAACCAGACCACCTCTTCTCCTCCAGAGAATCACAGCTCCTCGCCAGCAATGGAACAAACCTGGATGGAGAATGACTTTAATGAGTTGACAGAAGTGGGCTTCAGAAGATCATTAATAACAAACTTCTCCGAGCAAAAGGAGGATGTTTGAACCCATGGCAAAGAAGCTAAAAATCTTGAAAAAAGATTAGAAGAATGGTTAACTACAATAAACAGCATATGGAAGACCTTAAATGACCTGATGGAGCTGAAAACCATGGCACTAGAACTATGTGACACATGCATAAGCTTCAGTAGCCAATTAGATCAAGTGGAAGAAAGGGTATCAGTGATTGAAGATCAAATGAATTAAATGAAGTGAGAAGAGAAGTTTAGAGAAAAAAGAGTAAAAAGAAATGAACAAAGCCTCCAATAAATATGGGACTATGTGAAAAGACCAAATCTACATTTGATTGGTGTACCTGAGAGTGATGGGGAGAATGCAACAAGTTGGAAAACACTCTTCAGGATATTATCCAGGAGGACTTCCCCAACACAGCAAAGCAGGCCAACATTCAGATTCAGGAAATACAGAGAATGCCACAAAGATACACCTCAAGAAGAGCAACCCCAAGACACATAATTGTCAGATTCACCAAGGTTGAAATGAAGGAAAAAATGTTAATGGCAGCCAGAGAGAAAGGTTGGGTTACCCACAAAGGAAAGCCCATCAGACTAATAGCTGATCTGTCAGCAGAAACTCTACAAGCCAGAAGAGAGTGGGGGCTGATATTCAACATTCTTAAAGAAAAGAATTTTCAAACCAGAATTTCATATCCAGCCAAACTAAGCTTCACAAGTGAAGGAGACATAAAATCCTTTACAGACAAGCAAATGCTGAGAGATTTTGTCCCCACCAGGCCTACTCTAAAAGAGCTCCTGAAGGAAGCACTAAACATGCAAAGGAACAACCAGTACCAGCCACTGCAGAAACATGACAAATTGTAAAGTCCACAGATGCTAGGAAGAAACTGCATCAGCTAATGAGCAAAATAACCAGCTAATATCATAATAACATGATCAAATTCACACATAACAATATGAACCTTAAAAGTAAAGGGGCTAAATACCCCAATTAAAAGACACAGAATGGCAAATTGGGTAAAGAGTCAAGATCCATCAGTGTGCTGTATTCAGGAGACCCATCTCACATGCAAAGACACACATAGGCTCAAATAAAGGGATGGAGGAAGATCTACCAAGCAAATGGAAAACAAAAAAAAGCAAGGGTTGCAATCCTAGTCTCAGATAAAACAGACTTTAAACCAACAAAGATCAAAAGAGACAAAGAAGGCCATTACATAATGGTAAAGGGATCAATTCAACAAGAAGAGCTAACTATCCTAAATATATATGCACCCAATACAGGAGCACCCAGATTCATAAAGCAAGTCGTTAGAGATCTAGAAAGAGACTTACACTCCCACACAATAATAATGGGAGAATTTAACACCCCACTGTCAACATTAGACAGATCAATGAGACAGAAAGTTAACAAAGATATCCAGGACTTGAACTCAGCTCTGTGCCAAGCAGACCCAATAGACATTTACAGAACCCTACACCCCAAATCAACAGAATATACATTCTTCTCGGCACCATATTGCACTTATGCCAAAATTGATAACATAGTTGGAAGTAAAGCACTCCTCAGCAAATGGAAAAGAACAGAAATCATAACAAACTGTCTCTCAGGCAATGGTGCAATCAAATTAGAACCCAGGATTAAGAAACACTCAAAACTGCAAAAGTACATGGAAACTGAACAACCTGCTCCTGATTGACTACTGGATAAATAACAAAATGAAGGCAGAAATAAAGATGTTCTTTGAAACCAATGGGCACAAAGACACAACATACCAGAATCTTTGAGACACATTCAAAGCAGTGTGTAGAGGGAAATTTATAGCACTAAATGCCCACAAGAGAAAGCAGAAAAGATCTAAAATTGACACCCTTACATCACAATTAAAAGAACTAGAGAAGCAAGAGCAAACACATTCAAAAGCTAGCAGAAGGCAAGAGGTAACTAAGATCAGAGCAAAACTGAAGGAGATAGAGACACAAAAAAAACTTCAAAAAATCTATGAATCAAGGAGCTGGTTTTGTGAAAAGATCAACAAAATTGATAGACCACTAGCAAGACTAATAAAGAAGAAAAGAGAGAAGAATCAAATAGACAATAAAAAAAGATAAAGGGGATATCACCACTGATCCCACAGAAATACAAACTACCATCAGAGAATACTATAAAAACCTCTACACAAATAAACTAGGAAATCTAAAGGAAACCCAAGACTGAACCGGGAAGAAGTTGAATCCCTGAATGGACCAGTAACACTCTCTGAAATTGAGGCAATAATTAATAGCCTACCAATCAAAGAAAGTCCAGGACCAGATAGATTCATAGCCAAATTCTACCAGAAGTAGAAAGAGGAACTGGTACCACTTCTTCTGAAACTATTCCAATCAATAGAAAAAGAAGGAATCCTCTCTGACTCATTTTATGAAGCTAGCATCATCCTGATACCGAAGCCTGGCAGAGACATGCAAAAAAACAGAATTTTAGACCAATATTCCTGACGAACATCAATGCAAAAATCCTCAATAAAATACTGGCAAACAGAATCCAGCAGCACATCAAAAAGCTTATCCACCATGATCAAGTGGGCTTCATCCCTGGGATGCAAGGCTGGTTCAACATACAAAAATCAATAAATGTAATCCATCATATAAACAGAATCAAAGACAAAAACCACATGATTATTTCAATAGATGCAGAAAAGGCCTTTGACAAAATTCAACAATGCTTCATGCTAAAAACTCTCAATAAATTAGGTATTGGTGAGACATATCTCAAAATAGTAAGAGCTATTTATGACAGACTCACAGCCAATATCACACTGAATGGGCAAAAACTGGAAGCATTCCCTTTGAAAACCTGCACAAGACACGGATGCCCTCTCTCACCACTCTTATTCAACATAGTGTTGGAAGTTCTGGCCCGGGCACTCAGGCAGGAGAAAGAAATAAAGGGTACTCTATTAGGAAAAGAAGAAGTCAAATTGTCCCTGTTGGCATATGACATGATTTTATAGTTAGAAAACCTCATTGTCTCAGCCCCATATCTCCTTAAGCTGATAAGCAACTTCAGCAAAGTCTCAGGATATGAAATCAATGTGCAAAAATCACAAACATTCCTATACACCAATAACAGGCAAACAGGGAGCCAAATCATGGGTGAACTTCCATTCACAATTGCTTCAAAGAGATAAAATACCTAGGAATCAAACTTACAAGGGATGTGAAGGACCTCTTCAAGGAGAACTACAAACCACTGCTCAAGGAAATAAAAGAGGACACAAACAAATGGAAGAACATTCCATGTTCATGGATAGGAAAAATCAATATCTTGAAAATGGCCATACTGCCCAAGGTAATTTATAGATTCAATGCCATCCCCATCAAGCTACCAATGATTGTCTTCACATAATTGAAAAATCTACTTTAAAGTTCATATGGAACCAAAAAAGAGCCTGCATAGCCAAGACAATCCTAAGCCAAAAGAACAAAGCTGGAGGCATCACGCTACCTGACTTCAAACTATACTACAAGGCCACAGTGAACAAAACAGTATGGTGCTTGTACCAAAACAGAGATATAGACTAATGGAACAGAATAGAGCCCTCAGAAATGATACCACACATCTACAACCATCTGATCTTTGACAAACCTGAGAAAAACAAGAAATGGGGAAAGGATTCCCTATTTAACAAATGGTGCTGGGAAAATGGCTAGCCATATGTAGAAAATTGAAATTGAATCCCTTCCTTACACCTTGTAAAAAAATTAATTCAACATGGATTAAAGACTTAAATCAGACCTAAAACCATAAATACCCTAGAAGACAGCCTAGGTAATACCATTCAGGACATAGGCATAGGCAAGGACTTCATGACTAAAACACCAAAAGCAATGGCAACAAAAGGCAAAATTGACAAATGGGATCTAATTAAACTAAAGAGCTTCTGCACAGCTAAAGAAACTACCATCAGAGTGAACAGGCAACCTACAAAATGGGAGAAAATTTTTACAATCTATCCATCTGACAAAGGCCTAATATCCACAATCTACAAATAACTCAAACAAATTTACAAGAAAAAATCAAACAACCCCAACAATAAGTGGGCAAAAGATATGAACAGACACTTCTCAAAAGAAGACATTTATGCAGCCAACAGACATATTAAAAAATGCTCATCATCACTGGCCATTAGAGACATACAAATCAAAACCACAATGAGATACCATCTCACAGCAGTTAGAATGGCAATCAATTAAAAAGTCAGGAAACAACAGATGCTGGAGAGGACATGGAGAAATAGGAACACTTTTACACTGTTGGTGGGAGTGTAAACTAGTTCTACCATTGCAGAAGACAGTGTGGCAATTCCTCAAAGATCTAGAACTAGAGATACCATTTGACCCAGCCATCCCTTTACTGGGTATATACCCAAAGGATTATAAATCATGCTGTTATAAAGACACATGCACACGTATGTTTATTGTGGCACTATTCACAATAGCAAAGACTTGGAACCAATCCAAATGTCCATTGGTGATAAACTGGATTAAGAATATGTGGCACATATACACCATGGAATACTACGCAGCCATAAAAAAGGATGTGTTCATGTCCTTTGTAGGGATGTGGATGAAGCTGGAAACCATCATTCTGAACAAACTATCGCAAGGACAGAAAACTAAACACTGCATGTTCTCACTCATAGGTTGGAATTGAACAATGAGAACACTTGAACACAGGGTGGGGAACACCACACACTGGGGCCTATTGTGGGGTGGGGGGAGGGGGAAGGGATAGCATTAGGAGAAATACCTAATGTAAATGACGAGTTAATGGGTGCAACACAGCAATATGGCACATGTATACATATGTAACAAACCTGCACGTTGTGCACATGTACCCTAGAACTTAAAGTATAATAAAAAATAAAAATAAATAAGAAGAAAATGGAGTGTGTGTGTATGAGACATTTTTATTTTCCATGTTTCCTGGAATGTTTTTCAATTTGTTCAAAATATTCCTTAGAATTAGCACCTCTTCATAGCTACTTTCTTGGTGATAAAGAAATGATTATGCCTTTAAAACTGTTACATCTAAATACTCTGTTAATTTCTGCTGTTATTCCTACACAACATAGGACTTCTTCCAATTCACAATACTTATTCTTGGTTATCTTCATATGATTTATAGTACGCTAACTTTTAACATGCAGCTTTTCCTGTAGAAGAAATTAGAGCCATCCCTGTTCATGAAATTTCTGTTGTTTTGAATTAAACGTTACATCTGCAAAATCTTGTGTTTCTAACCTCAGTTAATTAACAAGGGTATTTCAGAAAATATATATTGGTATGCTGTTCCTGAGGGATTTAAGTTGTAAAAGAGTATTAACTTTGAATAGGCATTTAAATCTCATACCTTGTTTCTTTTTAACAGAAAAGTCAAGAAATTAACTTATGTGTCTGTCCTGCATGATTATCAGGGACCACAGCACGTACGGGGATTATAATGCAAGATGTAAATTTTAAGAGAGATCTCTTGGAATTCACTGTATTTTAGCAATTATACTTTTCTCTGCAAGAAAGAACAGATCTTCCATAAGCTCCCATCACTTTATAAAACCAAAAAGGGTGGTGGCCTGCTATGGTAGAGAAAAAATTTACTGGTTGTGTAATCATAAAGATTTTATTTAGACGGGATCATGGCAGGCAGGAGGCAGGACTAGATTGCCCCTCTGGAGAGAGCAGCATACAGAGGATTGCATTGTAAATTTTAGCTTCAAATTGACTGCAAGAGCAAACCAGCAATTATAAGAGGACCCACAGGTCCTCTGAAGGAAGTGGACCGCTCTTGCATGACCTGAGAGACATCCCAAATTCTGTGAGTGCCACAACTGCGTAAGTGGGAAAAGGAGACCCTTCTCTCCTGAGCACACACCTCCACTGGAGAAGCTGAAGGTCCATTTGCAGAAGTTCCTGACTTTATCTGGAGCCAAGTCACGTTAGAGAGCCAAGCCAAGTGAAATACAGGGGTAGAGGGATGCAGCAGAAAGGCCCTGGGAGCTCACTGGGTCCCCAAGCAGTCCATTCCTGCCTGGCACCACAGGGATCCGTTGGGAGACTGGCCAGAGGAGCAGTGGGTAAAACTCCACAGGGAGAAGGAATTCTGTAGCTGAACTTTGTAACATTTTGAAGGGGGGAAGAAGCCTCCTGGCCAGAACTCAGGGGAGGGTGTGAATGAGGCTTGCAGACTTCACAGGCCAGGGAAGAACTAAAATCCTTTTCTCTCACAGCTGGGAAGTGGATAGCCTTGAGCAAGTTTTCAAGCCTTTCTCATCCTCTGCCAAGGAACAGACTTGTGCTGTTGTGGGGGGTGGGGAGCACTGTGGAAGTGAGACTGGCCCTTTAGTTTGTGTGGGACCTGGATAAGGCCTGTGATTGCCAGCTTTCCCCTACTTTCCTGACAACCTGCATAACTCAGCAGAGGCAGCTGTAATCCTCCTAGGTACACAACTCCAGTGACCTGGGAATTTCACTTCATCCCCCACAGTAGCAGCAGCAAGACCCACCCAGGGAGAGTCTGAGCTCAGACACGCTTAGCCCCGCCCCCACCTGACAGTCCTTCCCTATTCACCCTGGTAGCGGAAGACAAAGGGCATATAATCTTGGAAGTTCTAGGGTCCCACTCACTGCTGGCCCCTCTCCACACTACTACAGCTGATGCTTTCTGGAAAGTGCCACCTCCTGGTAGGAGGCCAACCAGCACAAAAATAGAGCATTAAACCACCAAAGCTAAGGAACCTCTTGGGGTCCATTGCACTCTCTGCCACCTCCATGGGAACAGGTGCTGGTATCCATGGCTGAGAGACCATAGATAGTTCACATCACAGGACTTTGTGCAGTACCAACATGGAGCCAGGTAGACTCGCTAAGTGACTAGACCCAGAAGAGCGACAACAGTCACTGCAATTCAGCTCACAGAAAGCCACATTCATAGGAAAAGGGCGAGAGTACTACCTCAAGAGAACACCCCATGGGACAAAAGAATCTGAACAATAGCCTTCAGCCCCAAACCTTCCCTGTGACAGAGCCTACCAAAATGAGAAAGAAACAGAAAACCATCCCTGGTAATATGACAAATCAAGTCTCTTCAACACCTCTAAAAATCACACTAGTTCACCAGCAATGGATCAAAAGCAAGAAAAAAATCCCTGATTTACCTGAAAAATAATTCAGGAGGTTACTTATTAAGCTAATCAGGGAGGGGACAGAGAAAGGTGAAACCCAAAGCAAGGAATCCAAAAAATGATACAAGAAGTGAAGGGAGAAATATTTATGGAAATAGGTAGCTTAAAGAAAAAACAGTAAAAAATTCAGGAAGTTTGGGGCACACTTTTAGAAATCCAAAATGCTCTGGAAAGTCTCAGCAATATAACTGAACAAGTAGAAGAGAGAAATTCAGAGCTTGAAGGGGTAAGGACATGAATAGACAATTCTCAAGAGAAGATATACAAATGGCAAACAAACATATGAAAAAATGCTCAACATCACAAATGATCAGGGAAATGCAAATCAAAACCACAGTGTGAGAATAGACTTACTCTTACTCTTGCAAGAATGGCCATAATAAAAATAAAAATAAAAATCAGCAAATGTTGGCATGGATGTGGTGATCAGGGAGCACTTCTACACTACTTGTGAGAATGTAAACTAGTAGAGACATTATGGAAAACAGTATGGAGATTTCTTAAAGAACGAAAAGTAAAACTACCATTTGATCCAGCAATCCCACTACTGGGTATCTATCCAGAAAAAAAGAAGTCATTATTCGAAAAAGATACTTGCACACGGATGTTTACAGCAGCACAATTTAAAATTACAAAACCATGAAACCAACCCAAAAACCAACCCATCAATCAAGAAGTGGATAAAGAAACTGTGGTGTGTGTGTTTGTGTGTGTGTGTGTGTGTGTGTGTGTGTGTGTGTGTAAAATGGAATACTACTCAGCCATAAAAAGAATGAATTAACAGCATTTGCAGTGACCTGGATGAGATTGGAGACTATTATTCTAAGTGATGTAACTCAGGAATAGAAAACCAAACATCATAAACATCATATGTTCTCACTGATATGTGGGGGCTAAGCTATGACGATGCAAAGGCATAAAGATGACACAATGGACTTTGGAGACTTTGGGGGAAGAGTGGGAGGGGGGTGAGGGATAAAAGACTACAAATATTTTCCAGTGTATAACGCTGGGGTTATGGGTGTACCAAAATCTCACAAATCGCCATGAAAGAGCTTACTCACGTAACCAAATACCACTTGTACCCCAATAACTTATGGAAAAAAAATGTAAAAATATGTTATTTAATGTTACTGAATCTCACTCTTATCTGTAAAATAGGACTGAGAAGAATATTTCACATAAAGTTATGTTGAAGATTATAAAAACAAAATTTTATGTGTATTGTAAAACATATAGTCTATTTTTTAAGTGGTAATTATTATTTGGCAGAATGTGGTAAAAGGAACACTTCTACTTATAAGAAAAGTGACTGTAGGTATTGGATGTTGTGATGTGCTATACAACTTCCCTGCTTGGTGACAGTGGAACTCCTTCTTCTAGCTACAGGGACTTTTGGCTGATAACAGATCAGAGTTAAACCTAGTGACTGATAAGGATTTCAAAGGCCCAGCCCCCCTGCCTTAGTGTGGCATCTCTGAGGGCTGTCCTGGCTCCAGATGTCCCTATGGCTGAGGCCTCTGCTGCAACTGCATTGCAGTTCAACTTGTCCCTTTGCCCAATCTTTCTTTCTTCTCTCTTTCATGAGTGCTGCTTCTGAGGATATTCCCAAAGAAACTTCCTATAATCAAATCTGTCTCAAGAGTCTGTGCCCAGGGCATTCACCCATGAGCATGTGACTTGAAGAATGCTGAAATTTCTCTCCCTGCTGGCCTACATGGATGTCAAATATTAGTGTCAACCACTCATTCATTCAACACTCACTTCTCTTTGTTGACAACCTGCTACATGTCAAGCTCATCTTTTTCAGTTTTCTTAAACTAGAAAGTTCCTCATTCTAACTAGAATGAGGGACACTCTTAAATAGGGACAAAACATTCTAACATGTTGACAGCAGTGAGAATTTCTGATTGTCTATTACAACGTGTCAGCTAGCAGGAAACTTTCTCTCAGGTTTACTAGAAAACATTTGCTAAGTAAAAGAAATACACATTTGATTTATATTGAGAAAAAATAATGTAACTGCATGAATAAATTATGAAAATATGCAATTATAACACAGGCAGTACATTAGAATAACAGATGCAAACTTGTTTTGTGAATTATGAGGTTACTCTCAAATTATGTATGATTTTATTCTCAAGCTGTTCATTATATCTTTTCTCCTATTTCATTTTATTTGAAAGCATGTTTCTCTAAATGGGAACTGGTTTATGCTCCAAAATTAGAGGCAGCAGGGTGAAATGAGAACATGAGTTTTAGTGTAAAAAAGATTTGGGGCTGAATTCATTTACCATTTTATAATTGTGACCTCGGGGAAATTACCTTGTTTTTGAAGCTTGGCTTTCTTATAAGTTCAATGAGGATACTAATACCTACTCAGTAGGATTTTAAGATAATTAAACAAGAGTATACATGTAGAAAGCACAATGTCACTTTAAAAGAATTCAATGAATAATAATAATTATTGTTATTATCATAGTATCTTGTTCATATATGATGCTCATCATATGATAATCTTCATTACACAATTAAATGCATTACTAATATCTGGGAATTCAGGATTCCCAAGTGATCATTTGAGAGGTCACATAACAGAAAATTCTCATGTAGACCAACTAATTCAATATTGTGAGGATTAAATGAGTTGATATAAGCACATGCCCAAAAACAGCTTTTTATGGTACTTAATGAGTATGTCCTTTATATAGTACTTTGTTAAACACATAGTTGCTTAAATATTTCTTGTTCTAAATAAGCATTTTGTTCTACTGTTAAAATTATTGGTCTGCTTCCAGTTACAACAGCGTGGGTCTTACAACTTTTATCTGTTTACAAGGAAGGCAAATTTTCTAAAAAATTGTTCTAACTTGGTCACAGATAAGTGAACCATGTTTATGTCTATGTATTGAATAGCAAAACAATAAAAATAAAACAGAAAAATTATTGAACATAACTTTGATGGAAATAAAACTTTAAAAAAATTGTAGTTCATACATCTTTCTGACTTCCACATCAACTAATACTGTCTTTGAGTTTTCTAATATGGAAAAGCTATCTTGAATATACCTAAGATGGATCTAGACCAAATGCTTCAATGTAGACCAAAAGTGAGGCTCAGTTCATTTTGAAGGTGCCAGATGAAAAAAAGATAGGTTTCTTTTTAGTGGTCTTCCTACCTTGGGAGTTTTGACATATTTTCTAGAATGCTATTTCTAGTAAATACAAGGGAAAGATGTTGGTGCACTTTGATATTGTCATGCTAGTCACAGTTCTGAACTAAAAACTTAGATACGGCATCATGCCAGGACCACCTTGAAATATATGACAAATGCATTAACTTGGAGCAACAGAGATTCATATATCTTAATTTTCTAATATTTCAAAACTCTGGTGTGGCATGGAAAATAAATGATTTCATAGCAATCCTGAGAATTTTTCATTTTACCTGGGCCACAATTGTAATAGTTGCCAAAGAAGAAAAAAAGTCTTTATAACATGTGTGTACATGCGGTTATGGCTTTAATTTCCAACCTTCAGATGACTATTACAATGCTGGTTAGGCTACAGCAAAGTAGCAGAATCATCGTGGAGAGGATATCCCACTCTACACTTTGGGGGGAGTCATAAGGCAGGTGACGGACCTAAAAAATGCCATGGTTCTTGTTATGGGGGAGCCTATGTGATAAAATGACAGTGAAAGCCACAACAGGAATCCCATGTGAGTACAGCTAATATAGAATTTGTGTACTTGTGGCAATGGCTTCCTTTAGTAAGGTCAAATTCACAGAAAAGAAAAGCAAATGTGAGTCTTGCATCTTTGTTATAAGTGTTATAGCTAGTTAGCTGTGCTCCTTTAGGCAATTCATTTTAAGTACTCATGACTGCTCTACCAAGGGCGGGGGCATAATGTAGTTAGAAGGATGCTGAAAAACATAAAGTGCAACATAAACATTTATAATTTATAATTTAATTCATTTTTAGAAGCTTTTAAATGTCAAAGATATTTACATATTTAATTTTCTTCTAACAGTGTTGAGAATACCATTTCCAAAGTAAAGGGCAGAAGAGAGTTTCCTTTCTGATCCTAGAATTCTTTTTCATGAATGGCTAATGGAGATGCTATCAGAGAGGCTGTATGACTGGTTCCAAAGTTTTTTTTTGCTTTGTTTTGTTTTTCAACTTTTATTTTAAGTTCTGGGATACATGTGCAGAATGTACAGGTTTGTTACATAGGTAAAAGTGTGGGTCCAGGCATCGGGTAAATACACCCCATTCCATGTGGGAGAAATTGGCCAAAACAAAGGGACTACAGGCACCATGTGAGTCAGAAATCCAGCAGGGCAGTCAAATCTTAAAGCTCCAAAATGACCTCCTTTGACCCCAGGTCTCATATCTGGGTCATGCTGATACCAAAAGTGGGCTCCCATAGTCTTGAGCAGCTCCACCACTGGCTTTGCAGGGTACAGCCCCACTCCTGGCTGCTTTAATGGGCTGGTATTGGGTGCTTGTTGCTTTTCCAGGTGCACACTGCAAGCTGTTGGTGGATCTGTCATTCTAGGGTCTAGAGGACGGTGGCCCTCTTCTCACAGCTCCATTAGGCAGTGCCCCAGTGGGGACACTGTGGGGGCTCCAACCCCACATTTCCCTTCTTCATGGGCATAGTGGAGATTCTCCTTGAGGGCTCTGCCCCTGCAGTAAGTTTTGCCTGGACATTCAGGCCTTTCCATACATCCTCTGAAATCTAGGTAGAGTTCCCACACCTCAGTTCTTTATTTCTGTGCACCAAAAGGCCCAACACCACATGGAAGCTACAAAGGCTTGGGGCTTTTAACTTCTGAAGCAATAGTCTGAGCTATGTGTTGGCTCCTTTTAGCCATGGCTAGAGCAGCTGGGATGCAGTCCTTTTTATTTTATTTTATTATTATACTTTAAGTTTTAGGGTACATGTGCACAATGTGCAGGTTAGTTACATATGTATACATGTGCCATTCTGGTGTGCTGCACCCATTAACTTGTCATTTAGCATTAGGTATACCTCCTAATGCTATCCCGCCCCACTCCCCCGACCCCACAACAGTCCACAGAGTGTGATGTTCCCCTTCCTGTGCCCATGTGTGTTCTCATCGTTCAGTTCCGACCTATGAGTGAGAATATACGGTGTTTGGTTTTTTGTTCTTGTGATGGTTTACTGAGAATGATGATTTCCAATTTCATCCATGTCCCTACAAAGGACAGGAACTCATCATTTTTTATGGATGCATAGTATTCCATGGTGTATATGTACCACATTTTCTTAATCCAGTCTATCATTGTTGAACATTTAGGTTGGTTCCAAGTCTTTGCTATTGTGAATAGGGCCGCAATAAACATACATGTGCATGTGTCTTTATAGCAGCATGATTTGTAATCCTTTGGGTATATACCCAGTAATGGGATGGCTGGGTCAAATGGTATTTCTAGTTCCAGATCCCTGAGGAATCGCCACACTGACTTCCAAAATGGTTGAACTAGTTTACAGTCCCACCAACAGTGTAAAAGTGTTCCTATTTCTCCACATCCTCTCCAGCACCTGTTGTTTCCTGACTTTTTAATGAATGCCATTCTAACTGGTGTGAGGTGCTATCTCATTGTGGTTTTTATTTGCATTTCTCTGATAGCCAGTGATGGTGAGCATTTTTTTTCATGCGTTTTTTGACTGCATAAATGTCTTCTTTTGAGAAATATCTGTTCATGTCCTTCACCCACTTTTGGATGGGGTTGTTTGTTTTTTCTTGTAAATTTGTTGGAGTTCATTGTAGATTCTGGATATTAGCCCTTTGTCAGATGAGTAGGTTGTGAAAATTTTCTCCCATTCTGTAGGTTGCCTGTTCATGCTGATGGTAGTTTCTTTAGCTGTGCAGAAGCTCTTTAGTTTAATTAGATCCCATTTGTCAATTTTGGCTTTTGTTGCCATTGCTTTTGGTGTTTTACACATGAAGTCCTTGCCCATGCCTATGTCCTGAAGGGTAATGCCTAGGTTTTCTTCTAGGGTTTTTATGGTTTTAGGTCTAACATTTAAGTCTTTAATCCATTTTGAATTGATTTTTGTATAAGGTGTAAGGATGGGATCCAGTTTCAGCTTTCTACATATGGCTAGCCAGTTTTCCCAGCACCATTTATTAAATAGGGAGTCCTTTCCCCATTGCTTGTTTTTCTCAGGTTTGTCAAAGATCAGATAGTTGTAGATATGTGGCATTATTTCTGAGGGCTCTGTTCTGTTCCATTGATCTATAGCTCTGTTTTGGTACCAGTACCATGCTGTTTTGGTTACTGTAGCCTTGTAGTATAGCTTGAAGTCAGGTAGTGTGATGCCTCCAGCTTTGTTCTTTTGACTTGGGATTGACTTGGCAATGAGGGCTCTTTTTTGGTTCCATATGAACTTTAAAGTATTTTTTTCCAATTCTGTGAAGAAAGTCGTTGGTAGCTTGATGGGGATGGCATTGAATCTGTAAATTACATTGGGCAATATGGCCATTTTCGTGATACTGATTCTTCCTACTCATGAGCATGGAATGTTCTTCCATTTGTTTGTATCCTCTTTTATTTCCTTGAGAAGTGGTTTGTAGTTCTTCCTGAAGAGGTCCTTCACATCCCTTGTAAGTTGGATTCTTAGGTATTTTATTCTCTTTGAAGCAATTGTGAATGGGAGTTCACTCATGATTTGGCTCTCTGTTTGTCTGTTGTTGATGTGTAAGAATGCTTGTGATTTTTGTACATTGATTTTGTATCCTGAGACTTTGCTGAAGTTGCTTATCAGATTAAAGAGATTTTGGGCTGAGACGATGGGGTTTTCTAGATATACAATCATGTCATCTGCAAACAGGGACAATTTGACTTCCTGTTTTCCTAATTGAATATCCTTTATTTCCTTCTCCTGCCTAATTGCCCTGGCCAGAACTTCCAACACTATGTTGAATAGCAGTGGTGAGAGAGGGCATCCCTGTCTTGTGCCAGTTTTCAAAGGGAATGCTTCCAGTTTTTGCCCATTCAGTATGATATTGGCTGTGGGTTTGTCATAGATAGCTCTTATTATTTTGAGATATGTTCCATCAATACCTAATTTATTGAGAGTTTTTAGCATGAAGGGTTGTTGAATTTTGTCAAAGGCCTTTTCTGCATCTATTGAGATAATCATGTGGTTTTTGTCTTTGGTTCTGTTTATATGCTGGATTACATTTATTGATTTGCGTATATTGAACCAGCCTTGCATCCCAGGGATGAAGCCCCTTGATCAAGGTGGACAAGCTTTTCGATGTGCTGATGCATTCAGTTTGCCAGTATTTTATTGAGGATTATTGCATTAATGTTCATCAAGGATATTGGTCTAAAATTCTCTTTTTTGGTTGTGTCTCTGCCAGGCTTTGGTATCAGGATGATGCTAGCCTCATAAAATGAGTTAGGGAGGATTCCTTCTTTTTCTGTTGATTGGAATAGTTTCAGATGGAATGGAACCAGTTCCTCCTTGTACCTCTGGTAGAATTTGGCTGTGAATCCTTCTGGTCCTGGGCTCTGTTTGGTTGGTAAGCTATTGATTATTGCCACAATTTCAGAGCCTGTTATTGGTCTATTCAGAGATTCAACTTCTTCCTGGTTTAGTCTTGGAAGGGAGTATGTGTCAACAAATTTATCCATTTCTTCTAGATTTTTTAGTTTATTTGCATAGAGGTGTTTGTAGTATTCTCCGATGGTAGTTTGTATTTCTGTGGGATCGGTGGTGATATCCCCTTTATCATTTTTTATTGCGTCTATTTGATTCTTCTCTCTTCTTTATTAGTCTTGCTAGTGGTCTATCAATTTTGTTGATCCTTTCAAAAAATCAGCTCCTGGATTCATTAATTTTTTGAAGGGTTTTTTGTGTCTCTATTTCCTTCAATTCTGCTCTGATTTTAGTTATTTCTTGCCTTCTGCTAGCTTTTGAATGTGTTTGCTCTTGCTTCTCTAGTTCTTTTAATTGTGATGTTAGGGTGTCAATTTTGGATCTTTCCTGCTTTCTCTTGTGGGCATTTAGTGCTATAAATTTCCCTCTACACACTGCTTTGAAAGTGTCCCAGAGATTCTGGTATGTTGTGTCTTTGTTCTCATTGGTTTCAAAGAACATCTTTATTTCTGCCTTCATTTCGTTATGTACCCAGTAGTCATTCAGGAGCAGGTTGTTCAGTTTCCATGTAGTTGAGCGGTTTTGAGTGAGTTTCTTAATCCTGAGTTCTAGTTTGATTGCACTGTGATCTGAGAGAGAGTTTGTTATAATTTCTGTTCTTTTACATTTGCTGAGGAGGGCTTTACTTCCAACTATGTGGTCAATTTTGAAACAGGTGTCGTGTGGTGCTGAAAAAAATGTATATTCTGTTGATTTGGGGTGGAGAGTTCTGCAGATGTCTATTAGGTCCGCTTCATGCAGAGCTGAGTTCAATTCCTGGGTATCCTTGTGAACTTTCTGTCTCGTTGATCTGTCTAATGTTGACAGTGGGGTGTTAAAGTCTCCCATTATTAATGTGTGGGAGTCTAAGTCTCTTTGTAGGTCACTCAGGACTTGCTTTATGAATCTGGGTGCTCCTGTATTGGGTGCATATATATTTAGGATAGTTAGCTCTTCTTGTTGAATTGATCCTTTTACCATTATGTAATGGCCTTCTTTGTCTCTTTTGATCTTTGTTGGTTTAAAGTCTGTTTTATCAGAGACTAGGATTGCAACCCCTGCCTTTTTTTGTTTTCCACTTGCTTGGTAGATCTTCCTCCATCCTTTTATTTTGAGCCTATGTGTGTCTCTGCACGTGAGATGGGTTTCCTGAATACAGCACACTGATGGTTCTTGACTCTTTATCCAAACTGTCAGTCTGTGTCTTTTACTTGGAGCATTTAGTCTGTTTACATTTAAAGTTAATGTTGTTATGTGTGAATTTGGTCTTGTCATTATGATATTAGCTGGTTATTTTGCTCATTAATTGATGCAGTTTCTTCCTAGCCTTGATGGTCTTTACAATTTGGTATGATTTTGTGGTGGCTGGTACTGGTTGTTCCTTTCCATGTTTAGTGCTTCCTTCAGGAGCTCTTTTAGGGCAGGCCTGGTGGTGACAAAATCTCTCAGCATTTGCTTGTCTGTAAGGGATTTTATTTCTCCTTCGCTTATGAAGCTTAGTTTGGCTGGATATGAAATTCTGGGTTGAAAATTCTTTTCTTTAAGAATGTTGAATATTGGCCCCCACTCTCTTCTGGCTTGTAGAGTTTCTGCCGAGAGATCCGCCGTTAGTCTCATGGGTTTCCCTTTGTGGGTAACCCGACCTTTCTCTATGGCTGCCCTTAACATTTTTTCCTTCATTTCAACTTTGGTGAATCTGACAATTATGTGTCTTGGAGCTGCTCTTCTCAAGGAGTATTTTTGTGCCATTCTCTGTATTTCCTGAATGTGAATGTTGGCCTGCCTTACTAGATTGGGGAAGTTCTCCTGGATAATATCCTGCAGAGTGTTTTCCAACTTGATTCCATTCTCCCTGCCACTTTCTGGTACAACAATCAGACGTAGATTTGGTCTTTTCCTATAGTTCCATATTTCTTGGAGGCTTTGTTTGTTTCTTTTTATTCTTTTTCCTCTAAACTTCCTTTCTTGCTTCATTTCATTCATTTCATCTTCCATGGCTGATACCCTTTCTTCCATTTGATCGCATCGGCTCCTGAGGCTTCTGCATTCTTCACGTTGTTCTCAAGCCTTGGTTTTCAGCTCCATCAGCTCCTTTAAGCACTTCTCTGTATTGGTTGTTCTAGTTATACATTTGTCTAAAGTTTTTTCAAAGTTTTCAACTTCTTTGCCTTTGTTTTGAATTTCCTCCTGTAGCTCAGAATAGTTTGATCATCTGAAGACTTCTTCTCCCAACTCGTCAAAGTCATTCTCCATCCAGCTTTGTTCCATTGCTGGTGAGGAGCTGCGTTCCCTTGGAGAAGGAGAAGTGCTCTGCTTTTTAGAGTTTCCAGTTTTTCTGCTCTGTTTTTTCCCCATCTTTGTGGTTTTATCTACTTTTGGTATTTGATGATGGTGATGTACAGATGGGTTTTTGATGTGGATGTCCTTTCTGTTTGTTAGTTTTCCTTCTAACAGACAGGACCCTCAGCTGCAGGTCTGTTGGAGTTTGCTAGAGGTCCACTCCAGACCCTGTTTGCCTGGATACCCACAGCAGTGGCTGCAGAACAGTGGATTTTCGTGAACCACAAATGCTGCTGTCTGATCGTTCCTCTGGAAGGTTTGTCTCAGAGGAGTACTCAGCCGTGTGAGGTGTCAGTCTGCCCCTACTGGGGGTGCCTCTCAGTTAGGCTGCTCAGGGGTCAGGGGTCAGGAACCCACTTGAGGAGCCAGTCTGCCCGTTTTCAGATCTCCAGCTCCATGCTGGGAGAACCACTGCTCTCTTCATAGCTGTCAGACAGGGACATTTAAGTCTGAAGAGGTTACTGCTGTCTTTTTGTTTGTTTGTGCCCTGCCCCCAGAGGTGGCACCTACAGAGGCAGGCAGGCCTCCTTGAGCTGTGGTGGGCTCCATCCAGTTCGAGCTTCCTGGCTGCTTTGTTTACCTAAGCGAGCCTGGGCAATGGCGGGCGCCCCTCCCCCAGCCTCACTGCTGCATTGCAGTTTGATCTCAGACTGCTGTGCTAGCAATCAGCAAGACTCCATGGGCATAGGACCCTCCAAGCCAGGTGTGGGATATAATTTCCTGGTGCACCATTTTTTAAGCCCATCAGAAAAGTGGAGTCTTGGGGTGGGAGTGACCTGATTTTCCAGGTGCCGTCTGTCACGCCTCTCTTTGACTAGGAAAGGGAACTCCCTGACCACTTGTGCTTCCCGAGTGAGGCAATGCTTCACCCTGCTTCAGCTCACACACAGTGTGCTGCACCCACTGTCCTGTGCCCACTCTCTGGCACTCCCTAGTGAGATGAACCCAGTACCTCAGATGGAAATGCAGAAATCACCTCTCTTCTGCGTCTCTCATGCTGGGAACTGTAGACTAGAGCTCTTCGTATTCGGCCATCTTGGTTTCCACCGGGATGCAGTCTTGAGGGTGCACAGAGCAGGGGGTCCTTGACCCTGCCAGAAAATCATTTTTTCCTCCTACTTCTCCAGACCTGTGATGGGAGGGGCTGCCATGAAGGTGTGTGACATGTCTTGAGGACATTTTTCCCATTGTCTTGGTGATTAACATTTGGTTCCTTGTTATTTATGCAAATTTCTGCAGCCAGCTTGAATTTCTCCCCAGAAAAATGGTTTTTCTTTTCTATCACATCATAAGGCTACAAATTTTCCAAAGTTTTGTCCTCTGCTTCCTCTTGAATGCTTTGTCATTTAGAAATTTCTTCCACCAGATACCCTAAATCATCTCTCTCAAGTTCAATGTTCCACAGATCTCTAGGGCAGGGGCAGAATGCTGCCAATCTCTGCATAACAAGAGTGACCTTTAGTCCAGTTCCGAACAAGTTCCAACTGAGACCACTGAGACCTAGAGCAAATCTCTAGGAAGTTCCAAACTTTCACATTTTCCTGTCTTCTTCTGAGCCTTCCAAACTGTTTCAACCTTTGCTTGTTACCCAGTTCCAAAATCACTTTCACATTTTCAGGTATCTTTACAGCAGCTCACCACTACTTGCTACCAATTTACTGTATAAGTCCACTCACACGCTGCTAATAAAGACACATCTGAGACTGGGTAATTTATAAAATAAAGAAGTTTAATTGACATAGCTCAGCATGGCTGGGGAGTCCTCAGGAAACTTACAATAATGGTGGAAGGGGGAGCAAACACATCCTTCTTCATATGATGGCAGGAAGGAGAAGTGCTGAGCAAAAGGGGAAAAAGCCCCTTATAAAACCATCAGATCTCGTGGGAACTCACTCAGTATCATGAGAGCACCAGGATGAGGGTAACTGCTCCCATGACTCAATTACCTCCCACTGGGTTCCTCCCGTGACATGTGGGCATTATGGGTACTACAATTCAAGAGAAGATTTGGGTGGGGATTCAGCGAAACCATATCACCAGACATATTATTTCTGAGGAATTATTTGACAAGCAATTATTTGCATTCAAAAGAGACAGGCAGTTGATGATGGTGATATATTTTGCTGAAGCTTGGATAACTGAGAGAATGGATGGTCAAGGGGTTTGCAGAACGGCATTTCTCCTAGGTGAAGCCTAGAAGACAGAGGTTGAAAATAATGAGTATTTTAGAGACTTCGGGTATTATACTGAAAATAGATGATTTAAATAAAGATGTATGTATTAAACATTGACACCTCTGTTATTTTCTCCTACTTTGCTCTAAGTATGATGATCCCTGCACCACAAATTTCAATCCAGGGAACAATTGAGAATTAATTTCTTTTATGATTATTGAGACAAAGTCTCACTCTATTGCCAGACTGGAACACAGTGGCACACCATGGCTCACTGTAACCTTAAACTCCTGGGCTCGTATGATACTCCCACCTCAGTCCCTCAAGTAGCTGGGAGTACAGGAATGTACCATCATATCTGGCTGTGTTTTATTTTTTGTAGAGATGGAATTTCACTGTGTCGCCCAAGCTGATCTCAAACTCCTGACCTCAAGTGATCTTACCTCAGCCTTCCAAAGTGTGGGATTACAGATGTGAGCCATCACACCTGGCTTATAAGTCTTTTTTAATGAAACTGATGAGATCTATGGATATGACTGTTTTGAGGATGCCTCAACAAAGGACAAGGTTTCTTATTGATCTCTCCAATATGTAGTGTACCACAGCCCGTTGAATTACATATTGCTTCTAGTAAGCTTGAACAAGAATTTACTTCTAAATATCACAGGATGACAAAATATTACTTTATATTTTGGGCAGTTGTCTAACAATAACAACAACAATAAAATCAGACAAAACAAACAAATGACAAAAGAAATTCAGAGAAGAGAGTTTGAATACAAGCACCAGAAGAAAAATGCAAAGACATCTGTAACTAATATCCTTGGAATGAAAAGAGAATATGTGGAATATAAAAACGTGGAAGAGGATACTATTAAAATAAAATAATTGATAACTGCTTAACAGTTAGCTTTGAATATAATTCATAACTTGTTTCTGATATGATGTATATCAGGAAATAAGGATTTCAACAATAATAGCTAAAAATATTAAAAAAATATTAAATACATATTTACATATTATATTGGTGTTGGTTTTGATGCTGCTTTGATAATATTCCTAAATCAGATGTTATTTTATTTTATTTTCTGAGCTTGTAATAAGAATAATACACTACAATTGAGCACATTTGTCCTCACCACTCATATTTGTGATTGAGCTTCTAGTATATTTTCCATTTCATTAATGTGTATCACAATTGATTTACCACCTCTAGGAAAAAAATGCTAGATGACGAGTTAGTAGGTGCTGTGCACCAGCATGGCACATGTATACATATGTAACTAACCTGCACATTGCGCACATGTACCCTAAAACCTAAAGTATAATAATAATAAATAAATAAATAAAAGAAAAAAACTGCATATGATCATATTGTGTTTGGAAATTTAACACATTTTTCTCTTCTGGCACTGGAATGCTTGGAACATGTATAACAATAGGACAATATCTATGTCAAAAAGAGAATCAGTTGAAGCCCCTTGATGTTACCAGTTCTGGACTGTTTACCTTCTAGACTTTTTAAGTGGGAAAACCAAGACAAAGCAAACTCATAAAAACAATTTAGTGGATTTAAATCTTTGTTAGGTTTTTTTATTATGCTTGCAGCATAATTCTTTTCCTAATACAACTAGACTTAATTTATAGTAATATCTGAATTACTGTACTCACAGCGTAGTTTTATTGGCTTACACTGGTCAATAAAATTTATTGTTTCCTAAGGGATCCATACTATGGAAAACAAGTAGTGAGTAAATTGGAAAATGTCTTTGTTTCAGAAAAGGCCATTGAACTCGTTTCTCTGCTTTGATGATCTTAGCCCAGCTAGTGGACCTTGAGTCTAGGTTCAGTAGCTAAACCTCTGTCACCTTGAGTAATAATAGATAGGACATTTATTCATGGATTTAATGAAAATATATTTGTATATGTTTAAAAGAGTGTTTATTTTGTTAGGTTTGGTATAGCATAATGAATATGTTTTGTAAAACATATTCAATAATATTTCTTTTTTTATATGTTGTGAAGCATTCACATAGAATAGGGATAACCCATTTCTTAAAAATGTGGGAGAATTTCTCTATAAGCATTTCTGAGTCCTACATTGCCCTTGGAGTTTATTCTTTGAGACTGTTTCTTATTTTCTCATTGTTTTGTTCTATTTAGTTTCAATCCCTCCTTGAGATTATTTTGATATTTTAGATTTTATTTTTTAATTTCTAATTTTATTTCTTCAAATTTATAATTTACTAAATAGAATTCAAGTTAATCATCTGTAAACAATAGAAATTTCTACAATTTATATAATTTTCAAATTGACTTTCATATGGTTGTGTTTCATTTTTATGATAATCAATGTAATAGTTTTGTAAAACTGAATATTTTATGAATTTCATTTGGCTTTTAAAGGTAGCTCTAACACAGAGCAAGTTCTGCAATAGGTAGTTCAAGGACGTCTAACTCCTTCCAGATTTCTGGTTTCCTGTAATTAGCACATAATTTTCAACCCAATGTTTAACCCAAAATGGTTTCTGGAAACCCAGACACTCTTCACAACTGAGTTCAAGGCAGAAACTGAAAACAAAAGGGAAGGTAAAAAGGGAAGCTCCAGGCAATACATCCCCCTTAAATTTCATTGGCCTCTGCCATTTTCAAGGGTAGATGGGAAATGTAGTTTAGTAATTGGGCACATCGCTCAAGTTGTTATTAAAGAAGGGGAGGATGACAATTGGGTAGGCAATTCTCAGTGTCTGCCACACTAAAATAAATAAATAAATAAATAAACAAATAAATAAAATTGTGCATACCACCTAGTCCAAGTTATGGGAAGATCTATTGGGAAGAATGTTTGAAGTAATTTATTACTGGTTCCTTAGCTTTCAAAGATAAAATTAAGATTGTTCAAGTGTGATTAACAAAATTCTATACTGCTAAACATCATTAAGTATTGTAGCAGAACTGCAGTGACAATTGTAGTTTAGAAACCAAAATTTGTTATGCTCATTTCTTTTTTGTCCTATAATAAGCATTAATAAATTAATTTTTCTTCATTACAGAATTGGCTATATCTTGTGTTCTCATTGGCTTAGTTTTTCTCTCAAACATAAAAAAAAATTGTTTCACTAATATTCTTCTCAGGATAACAAAATGAAATATGGGTAGTTTCTTTTGATGTGCAGAATGTCTTAAGTTTAATTAGATCCTATTTGCCAAGTTTTGCTTTTGTTGTGATTGCTTTTGGCATTTTCATAATGAAATCCTCACCCAAGCCTATGTCCTGAATTGTATTGCCTCAGTTGTCTTCCAGGGTTTTTATAGTTTTTGGTTTTACATTTAAGTCTTTAATCTTCTTGAGTTAATATTTTTATATGGTGAAAGGTAAGGGTCCAGCTTCAGTCTTCTGCATAGGCTGACCATTTATCCAAGCACCATTTATTGAATAGTGAATCATTTCCTCCATTGTTTGTTTTTGTCAGTTTTGTCAAAGGTCAGATGGTTGTAGGCATGCAGCATTACTTCTGGGCTCTCTATTTTGTTCCATTCATCTATGTATCTGTTTTTGTACCAGTACCATGCTGCTTTGGTTACTGTAGCCTGTAGTTAAGATTGAATTTGGGTGGTGTGATGCCTCCAGCTTTTTTTTTTTTATTATTTGTTTTTTACTTTGCATTGCCTTGGGTACTCAGGCTTTAATGGTTCTATATGAATTTTAAAATAGTTTTTTGAGTTCTATGAAGATTGTCATTTTCAAAAGAAGACATACATGTGACTAACAAGCATGTAAAAAAAGTGCAACATTATCAATCATTAGAGAAATTTAAATCAAAACCACAATGAGATACCATCTCACACCAGTCAGAATGGCTATTATTAAAAAGTAAAAGTAAAAACAAAAACAAAGACAAAAACAAAAAACAAAACAAACAAAACAGATACTAGCAAGGCTGTAGAAAAAAGGGAATGCTTATCACTATTGATGGGAGTATAAATTAGTTCAACCATTGTAGAAAACAGTGTGGTGATTCCTCAAAGAGCTAAATATAGAACCTCCATTCAACAGAGCAATTCAATTATTGGGCATATACCCAAGAGAATATAAATTATTCTATTATAAAGACACATGCATATGTTCATTGCAGCACTATTCACAATAGCAAAGACATGGAATCAACCTAAATGCGCACCAGTGGTAGACTGGATAAAGAAAATATTTTACATATACACCATGAAATACTACGCAGCCATAAGAAAGAACAAGTTCATGTTTTTTCCAGGAACATGGAGGGAGCTAGAGACCATTACCCTTAGCAAACTAAGGTGGTAACAGAAACCAAATACCACATGTTCTCACTTACAAGTGGGAGCTAAATGATGAGAACACATGGACACATGGAGGGGAACAACACACATTGGGGCCTATGGGAGGGTGGAAGGTGGGAGGAGAGAGAGGATCAGGAAAAAACTAATGGGTACTAGGCTTAATACTTAGGTGATGAAATAATCTGTACAAAAAAGGCCCATGACATACATTTACCTGTGTAACAAACCTGCACATCCTGCATATGTACGCCAAACTTAAAATAAAAGTTAAAAAAAGTTTTCTTCAGGGTTAATATACCAGGCATTTGCTTAACTAGATCACTTAGAATCATTATAGTAAGTTCATTTGCTTAATCAATATAAGGAACCACAACAAGATATTCTTCAGCTTTCCCCTTTCTCTTTAGAAATGAAAAGTTTTAGTTCAATAATTATAAACAAATTCTATTTAAGGAAAACACATGTAGAATTGGGCTCAGTTCCAACAAGAATTTGTCTAATCTAGGTTGTTTTTGTTAAAATGAATTACAAATTTAGTCCCTTTTTATATGTGTATATACATTGGCAGTAGCATCAGCCTGCCAGTTGATTGAAAATATATCAACTATATACTGAAAAATGTTTCTAATTATTTAGTTTCTGTTCTATGGTATTTTGTTTTAATCAGCATAGGTTACTTAATAGCTTCTGCACAGCAAAAGAAACTATTAACAGAGTAAACAGCCTACACAATGAAAGAAAATTTCTGCAAACTATGCATCTGACAAAGGTCTAATATCCAGCATCTGTAAAGAACTTAAGCAACTTACAAGAAAAAAAAAACATAAAAAACCATTAAAAAGTGGCCAAAGGATATGAACAGAAACTTTTCAAAAGAAAATTCTTTATGTTTGGTGGCATTTCAAATGTATTATAAATTGCTATTTGTTTTTAACTTTATGACTAAAGTTTGGTGATAGAATTAATTTCTTATATTAGCTTTTTATGTATATGGTGATTCCATTTCTGTCACCTAATAATTATCAATCCCTAAGTGACCTTTGTGGTTCTGCTACCACATTTCTAAAGTGGGTATATTATGGTACCTAACATTTTAGTTTCTTGTGAGAAAGAGATAATAAGCCAACACTTTCAGAAAAATGTCTGGCTTATAGTAATAATTTTTTTGCAATTATGCCCAATATTAATATCATGATCATCATCATCACAAGTATTGATTCACTTATTAATTTGTGACAGTATATAGGACATTAAACTTGGGTTTAATTATCTTGGTCCTCCACTAACTAGATATATAACATAGAGCAAGGCACTTAAATCTTCTGGGCCTTATTTTTTCATCTGTAAAGTGAAACTAACTATAAGGGTCTACAGTGCTGTACAACATAGCTTTCTTCCTATATACATTCACTAGCCACACAAGGAACACAAGGAACTGAATATTACTTCTAAATAGGGCCATGTGGCTGGTAGTTATCATGTCAGAAAATACTAGTCTATAATATTCCGGGATTCTAAATTTAAATACATTCATCAACAAAACAAGACTATAACTGGAAAAGGTAGTTTTTAGACCCATGATATTCATTTATTCCCAGAAGTGGTCAGCTTTCAGGGAGTATCTGAGGTGCTGGGTATTATTGGGCAGAGATGGCTTACTTGTTTTCACTTATACACAAGTCAATTTATTTTTCCATTATATTTGCATATTTTAATGATGAGTGACCACTTTCTTAATGAAGTCCATGCTTGTTTTGTGTGTGTGTGTGTGTGTGTGTGTGTGTTTTCTGTTTTTTTTTTTTGAGACAGAGTCTCGTTCTGTCAGCAGGCTGGAGTGCAGTGTCGTGATCTTGGCCTCTTGAGTTCAAGTGATTCTTATGTCTCAGCCTCCCAAGTGTCTGGAAATATAGGTGTATGCTACCACACCCAGCTAATTTTTTGCATTTTTAGTAGAGATGGGCTTTTGACATGTTGGCCAGGCTGGTCTTGGCCTCAAGTGATCTACCCGCCTTGGTGGCCCAAAGTGCTGGCATTATAGATGTGAGCCACCATGCCTGGCCTATGCTTGTGGTTTTAATTGAGATATTTTAAAATCTGGTGATTGTACTGAAGTTGGCTCAGAAAAGCCCAGAGAAATAAACCTATGTTAATAGTGAAAAATATAGGCTTATACAGTAGTGGCATTTCTACCCTGGATACACATTAGAATTACTTAGGAGTCGGGGCTTTTAAAATCCTGATTTTTGAATCCCATTCTCAGATTCTTATTTACTTGGTATAAGATGGGGCCATGCATTGGAATGTTTTCAGGTGATTCAAATAGGCAGTTAGGGTGAGAACTACTGGCTAAAACCTTTGAGGGAGAGTAGCATAACATCAATTGTCACAGCATTCCAGGAACTGGGGCCATGAGCTGTTACGTACATTTCAGAGTCACATTTGTCAAATCTCGGTATGTGTAGAATTCCCTTAGGGGCTTAGAGGAATCTTCATTTTGTCATGCGCCAGTGATTCTGATGCAGAAAGAGCTTGGGAAGTGAAAGATCTCTATGATGAGAACAAAAACACTGGTGAAAAAAATCATAGATGACACTAACAAATGGAAAACCATCCCATGTGCATGGATTGGAAAAATCAATATCAATAAAGTGGTCATACTGCCCAAAGCAATTCAGCGCTATTCCTATCACACTACCAATGTCATTTTTCACAGAAATAGAAAAAAACTATTCCAAAATTCACATGGAACCAAAAAAGAGCCCAAATAGATAAGGCAATGCTAAGAAAAAAAAAAGAAAAGGTGGAGGCAGCACATTACCTGACTTCAAACTATACTATCAGGCTTTTCACAATAGCAAAGATGTGGAATCAACCTAAATACTCATCAACAGTGGATTGGATAAATAAAATGTGGTACAGATATAGCAATGGAATACTATGCATCCATAAAAAAGATGAAACCATGTCCTTTGCAGCAACATGGATGCAGCTAGAGGTCATTATTCTAAGAAAATTAATGCAGAAGTAGGAAAATGAATACCACATGTTCTGACTTCTAAGTGGTTGCTAAATGTTGAGTACACATGGACATAAAGATGAGAACAATAGACACTAGGGACTACTACAGGGGAGATGAAGAGGGGAACAAGGGTTGAAAAACTATCCGGTACTATGTTCAGTATCTGGGTGATGAGATCAGTCATATCATAAACCTCAGCATCACAAAATACACCCATGTAACAAACCTGTGGATGTACCCCCTGAATCTAAAATAAAAGTTGAAATTATTTAAGAAAATAAATTTTTAAAAAGAAGGAGTTTGGATTACATGTTGAGAAGCATTGTTTTACAGCACAGTGATCTTTTCTGCCAACTTGTTAAGCTTGAGATAAGATATAAAATAAATAAGTGAAAGAATTTTGACTACCTTAAAATACTACGTAAATGTGAAGTATTTCATATTTGTTAGATTTGGAATTCTTGGATAAGTGGCTTTGAATTGAGTACAGTGTCAGATGAGATGGTGACATTGTGGTTGGTATTAGCAGAGAGAGCACATGTTAATGAACGTGGTCTGGAAGGAAAAAATGAGCCTTCTCTTTTTTTTAAATTTTATTATTATTATACTTTAAGTTTTAGGGTACATATGCACAACGTGCAGGTTTGTTACATATGTATACATGTGCCATGTTGGTGTGCTGCACCCATTAACTCATCATTTAGCATTAGGTAGGAGCCTCCTCTTAATGAATGTGGTCTGGAAGGGAAAAATGAGCCTCCTCTATTTGCCTCTTTAGTAATGGATGGTGATATCATTCCTTTCTAGTTGTCACTGTGGAAATTTAAATAGGAAAAGAAGGCTCTGGTTTACAGCCTATGACAATGACATTTTTGGTCACTGGTTGTCTTCTAAGAGGTATTCTTAGGTGCCCTTTGTTACTTTGTAAATTTAAAGTGACCCAGTTCTGATTCCAAGCCTTTTCTAAGTAAGAAATCTTATTTTGTCTGAAAGCCTATGCAATCATTGGGTACTGTATTTTTGTTAACTGAATTAACTCAAGTGATATAAACAAAGAATTCCAATTTATCCATTCAAAATGATAAATTATTACTACATTGAGCATAACACTCATGTCCCAATGCTTAATGCATTTTATTTCTGTTGACTCATGAACATGAGAAACAAAACCATAATCTAAGTTTGCTTACTAGATATGAAATGCGAATAAAGAGATATTTGGATTAATTGAACTGTTATTCCATCAGACTAAAAAGAGATAGAAGCTTCCATATCACACTTAGATGTTCTTATAGTGAATCAGATCACTTGCAGTCCAAAAACTAGTTTTCCTTTCCCTTTGGCAGTGCTAAGATGGACACTCAATATTTTCTTCAGTGGCTTTCCTTCCATTGTGCTTTCATGGCTAGTTAACCTTTTTAAAAAATAGGTATATGATTACTCTAGACATGGTAATGCATTTGGCTGGTATGAGTCTTCTTTTAGCACAGTCTCATTGAGGTTGCAAAGAATAGTAATTCTCAGATTTCCACAGGTGATATTGAATGCAGGTTTATTATAAGAGTTCAAGGAAAGAATAATTTTGTAGCTGGTATCAGTCAGAATCTATTAATAGCAGCATCTCTATTCACTAATCATATGAATATGCTCCCAGAAGTGGTCTTTTATAATGTCAACTTAAGCATTTCTTTTATTTTTTTAATTTTTATTTTTTTAGATACAGGGTTTCTCCCTGTCACCCAGGCTAAAATGCAGTAGCACATCTTTGCTCACCATAACCTCAAACTCCTGGGCTCAAGTGATCCTCCACCTCAGCCTCCCACATAACTGGTACAGGTGCATGCTACTATGCCCAGTTAATTTTTAAATTTTTGGTAAAGACAGGGTCTCGCTGTGTTGCCAAGACTGGTCTCTAACTCCTGGCCTCAAGTGATCCTCTTGCCTTTGCCTCTCAAAGTTCTGGGATTGGATTGCAGACATGAGCTACCACACCCAGCCAACATTTCTAAATAGAGTTGTAACCCATCTTTTCTTTATATTTCTCTTTTATTACCTTTGGTTCTCTCTGAATGTCTCACAATCAATATGTCTTGGAGAGAATATGATTTGCTGTGTTTCTTACTAACATCAAACACTCATACTGTATAGGATTCCCAGACTATCTCTCTTCATAAGCCATTTCTCTCCTATATGTTCAGTGTATTGATGGCTGCCTTTGTTAGAATGCTTATCTATGGGTCTCAACACAAAAGGAATGGATACTCATGAACCAATTCCTGGTTTAGACAGCTTCCCTCACAAGAGGGCTATGGATCTGTCAGGCACTGATGTCTTCACAGCCTTTATAGCTCACACCAAGTACTGAAGGCCTATGAGCGAGTCTCTTTCTGAGGTGCTTTGTAACCCTTTCCTCTGATCAATTATGTATTGATTTTAAAATTTAAATCTCAGAGAGCAATCTTATTTTCTTTATAAGTTCTTGGGGGAATGTCCCTTTAATACTGCAACAGGGATTAAATTCATCCAACTTGTTTTAAACAGTATTGATAGATCTAGCAAGATAAATCAGATGTAAAATCTGGTCAAAGTAATCAGAGAATAAAAAAAATACTACAAAATGGAACTTAAGTAAAATCCAAGATACTTAATGGAAAATCTTTCCAATCATTTTTAACATCATGATTATCATTTAGATGAGGCTCCATATGAAAATAATATAAAGTCAAGTTAACATATCATGGGACAAAATAGGAATTACTACTATCAAAATTGAAAAATATGTCATTTAATTCATTAAAAGAAAGGAATGAATTCCTATTATGAAGTAAAATATCCTTCATATTCTTTATTAAACAGTATAAATTTTAAAGAAGCCCAAATCTACATGAACATAAAGTTGGTATATGTTCCATATTTTATAAATATTAAATTTTGAATCCAAAGTCAAATGCGGCATGTAATAATATTCAGTAAATTTTTAATAAATGTGACGATTAAATTTTTAAAGGAAATAAATATTAATATAATGTATCCATTGCCATTTGAATGTTCTCAAATCACTTATTAATTATCCTTCTGATGAATTTAATTTTTATGCAGTCTATCTTATAGATATATGTCATGTTGAACAAAAAAAATCTTTTTATATTTAAGGCAGATAGTCCCAGATCCTTGTAACTTTGACCCTTGCTATCATTGTAAAACAATTTCAGTAATTTATTTCAGTATCAAGGATCTCAAGAGGTAAGTGGAAATGAGAAGTAAATTCTCAATTAAGTTTAATCAATTTTGTGTTTTAACAGCACTCTCTTTCAAATATTCTACATATAAATGCTTTGTGTTGCTCTTGATGTGGGTATAAATGTCAATATAAGTAAATAGAGTAGTCCCTCAGTATCCAAGGGAGAAATTGATTCCAAGACCTCCCTTGGATGCCCAAATCCATGAATGCTCAAGTCTGAGATAGAAAATGGCATAATATTTTCTTATAACCTAAGCATATCCTACTATATACTTTAAATCATCTCCAGATTACTTATAACACCTACTATGATGTCAGAGCTATGTAAATATTTTTATACTGTATTGTTTAGGGAATACGACAAGAAAGAAAAGCCTGTACATGTTCAGTACAGATGCATCTTTTTCTCAAATATTTGAATATAGTAATATTTGGACTGTGGTTGGTTGAATTCACGGATTAATACAAGAGGCCAACTGTACTCTGATTGTGGCTCTAAAACTAATTTGTTACACATCCACTTTATTTTGTACTTTTTTTTTTTTGAGACAGAGTCTCACTCTGTCACCCAGGCTGGAATGTAGTGGCACATCTTGGCTCACTGCAACCTCCACCTCCAGGTCCAAGCAATTCTCATGCCTCAGCCTTTCAAGTAGCTGGGACCACAGTTGCAAACCACCATGTCAGGCTAATTTTTGTAATTTCAGTAGATATGGGGTTTCACCATGCTGCCCAGTGTGGTCTGAAACTCCTGACCTACGGTGATCCACCTGGCTTGGCCTGTCAAAGTGCTAGAATTACAGGTGTGAGCCACTGCACCCAGCATGTACATCACTTTGTTCTTATTTTAAAATAAGAGTGAAGAAAATGTTTTTCCTTCCAGAAGGGAGCAACATTCATATGAAGGCCAACAACGATATGAAAGAAAGCTCAATATCACTTATTGTTAGAGAAATGCAAATCAAAGGTACAATGAGATATCATCTCACACCGGTCAGAATGGCTACTATGAAAATAAAAAAAAAGTGCTGGTGAGGTTGTAGAGAAAAAAGGAACAATTATAAACTGTTGGCGGGAGTGTAAATTAGCTCGACCATTGTAGAATACAGTGTAGTGATTCCTCAAAGATCTAGACAGAAATATCATTCAACCCAACAACCCCATTACTGGGTATATATCAAAAGGACTATAAATCATTCTATCATAAAGACACATGCATGCATATGTTCACTGCAGCACTATTCACAATAGCAAAGATATGGAATCAACTTACATGCCCACCAATAAAAGCAAGAATAAAGAAAATATGGTACACGTACACCATGGAATACTATGCAGACGTAAAAAAGAATGATATCATGTCTTTTACAGGGACATGGATTGAGTTGGAGGCCATTATCCTTAGCAAACTAATGCAGGAACAGCAAACCAAATACCACATGTTCTCGCTTATAAATGGGAGCTAAATGATGAGAACACATGAACACATGGAGGAAAACAACACACACTGGGGCCTATGGGAGGATGCAAGATGGGAGGAGGGAGAGAATTAGGAAAAATAACTAATGGGTACTGAGCTTAATGTTTGGGTGATGAGATAATCTGTACAAAAAAAAAGCCCATGACACCATTTACCTATGTAACAAACCTGCACATCCTGCACATGTATTCTGAACTTAAACATTAAAAAAGGATACAAAAATAAACAAGCATGCATAACTTTAACTTTTAGTATTGCAACTTTTTACAGAATACTCTGCTACATAAATGAATTAAGTGTACTATTTTGTTTAACAGCATTTTTACTGTTGTTCTCCAATCAAATCTATAACGTAAAATCTTTAAAATCAGGCAAATTGGTACTGGACACTGCAAAACATACCAAATTTTAAAGACCATCGACACTCTGAGGAAACTGAATCAACTAGTAGGCAAAATAACCAGCTAGCATCATAACGACAGGATCAAATTCACACATAACAATATTAATCTCAAATGTAAATGGGCTAAATGCCCCAATTAAAAGACACAGGCTGGCATATTAGATAAAGAGTCAAGACCCATCAGTGTGCTGTATTCAGGAGGCCCATCTCAAAATAAAGGGATGGAGGAATATTTACCAAGCAAATGGAAAGCAAATAAAATAAAATAAAAGCAGGGGTTGCAATCCTAGTCTCTAATAAAACAGACTTTAAACCAACAAAGATAAAAAATGACAAAGAAAGGCATTACATAATGGTCAAGGGATTAATGCAACAAGAACAGCTAACTATCCCAAATATATTTGCACCCAATACAGGAGCACCAGATTCATGAAGCAAGATCTTAGAGACCTACAAGGAGACTTAGACTCCCACACAATAATGGTGGGAGACTTTAACACCCCACTGTCAATATTAGACAGATCAATGAGATAGAAAATTAACAAGGATATTCAGGAATTGAACTCAGATGTGGACCAAGCAGACCTAATAGACATCTACAGAACTCTCCACCCCAAATCAACAGATTATACATTCTTCTCAGCACCACATCACACTTATTCTAAAATTGACCACATAATTGGAAGTAAAACACTCCTCAGAAAATGCAAAAGAATGGAAATCATAACTAACAGTCTCTCAGAACATAGTGCAATCAAATTAGAACTCAGGATTAATAAATTCACTCAAAACTGCAAAACTACATGGAAACTGAACAACCTGCTCCTGAATGACTATGGTAAATAATGAAATTAAGGCAGAAATGTATAAGTTCCTTGAAACCAATGAGAACAAAGAGACAACATACCAGAATCTCTGGAACACATTTAAAGCAGTTTTTAGAGGGAAATTTATAGCACTAAATGTCCACAGGAGAAAGACAGAAAGATCCAAAATTGACACCCTAACATCACAATTAAAAGAACTAGAGAAGCAAGAGCAAACAAATTCAAAAGCTAGCAGAAGATAAGAAATAACTAAGATCAGAGCAGAAGTGAAGGAGATAGAGACACAAAAAACCCTTCAAAAAATCAATGAGCCCAGAAACTGGTTTATAGAAAAAATTAACAAAATAGATAAACCACTAGCCAGACTAATAAAGAATAAAAGAGAGAAGAATCAAATAGACACAATAAAAAATGATAAAGGGGAGATCACCACTGATCCCACAGAAATAGAAACTACCATCAGGGAATACTATAAACACCTCTATGCAAATAAACTAGAAAATCTAGAAGAAATGGATAAATTTCTAGATACATACACCCTACCAAGACTAAACCAGGAAGCTGTTGAATCCCTGAATAGATCAATAACAAGTTCTGAAATTGAGGCAGTAATTAATAGCCTACCAACCAAGAAAAGCCCAGGACCAGATAGATTCACAGCCGAATTCTACTGGAGGTACAAAGAGGAGCTGGTACCATTCCTTCTGAAACTATTCCAAAGAGTGTAAAATGAGGGACTCCTCTCTAACTCATTTTATGAGGCCAGCATCATCCTGATACCAAAACCTGGCAGAGACACAACAAAAAAAGAAAATTTCGGACCAATATACCTGATGAACATCTATGTAAAAATCCTTAATAAAATACTGGCAAACCAAATCCAGCAGAATATCAAAAAGCTTATCCACCATGATCACGTTGGCTTCATCCCTGAGATGCAAGGCTGGTGGTTCAACATATGCAAATCAATAAACATAGTTGGTCACATAAACAGAAGCAATGACAAAAATCACATGATTATCTCAGTAGATGCAGAAAAGACCTTCGATAAAATTCAACACCCCTTCACGCTAAAAACTCTCAATAAACTAGGTATTGATGGAACATATCTCAAAATAATTAGTGCTACTTATGACATACCCACAGCCAATATCATACTGAATGGGCAAAAACTGGAAGCATTCCCTTTGAAAACTGGCACAAGACAAGTATGCCCTATCTCACAACTTCTATTCAACATAGTATTGGAAATTTTGACCAGGGCAATCAGGCAAGAGAAAGAAATAAAGCATTTTCAAATAGGAAGAGAGGAAGTCAAATTGTCTTTATTTGCAGATGACATGATTGTATATTTAGAAAACCCCATCGTCTCAGCCCAAAATCTCCTTAAGCTGATAAGCAACTTCAGCAAATTCTCAGGATACAAAATCAATGTGCAAAAATCACAAGCATTCGTATACACCAGTAGCAGAGAAACAGAGAGCCAAATCATGACTGAACTCCCATTCACAATTGCTACAAAGAGAATAAAATACCTAGGAATCCAACTTAAAGGGATGTGAAGGACCTCTTCTAGGAGAACTACAAATCACTGCTCGAAGAAATAAGAGAGGACACAAACAAGTGGAAAAACATTCCATGCTCATGGATAGAAAGAATCAATATTGTGAAAATGGCCACCCTGCCCAAAATAATTTATAGATTCAATGCTATCCCCATCAAGCTACCATTGACTTTCCTCACAGAATTAGAAAACTCTACTTTAAATTTCTTATAGAACCAAAAGAGAGCCTGTAGAGCCAAGATAATCCTAAGCCAAAAGAACAAAGCTGTAGGCATCACGCTACCTGACTTCAAACTATACTGCAAGACTACAGTAACCAAAACAGCATGGTACTGGTTCTAAAACAGATATATAGACCAATGGAATAGAACAGAGGCCTCAGAAATAACATCACACATCTACAAACATCTGATCTTTGACAAACTTGACAAAAACAAGAAATGGGGAAAGGATTCCCTATTTAATAAATGGTGTTGGGAAAACTGACCAGCCATATGCAGAATACTAAAACTGGACCCCTTCCTTACACTTTATATAAAAATTAATTCAAGATGGATTAAAGACTTAATTTTTAGACCTAAAACCACAAAAGCCACAGAAGAAAACCTAGGCAATGCCATTGAGGACATAGGCATGGGCAATGAATTCATGACTAAAACACCAAAAGCAATGGCAACAAAAGCCAAAATAATCAAATGGGATCTAATTAAACTAAAGAGCTTCTGCATGGCAAAAGAAACTACCATCAGAGTGAACAGGCAACCTACAGAATGGAAGACAATTTTTGCAACCTATCCATCTGACAAAGGCCTAATATCCACAATCTACAAATAACTTAAACAAATTTACGAGAAAACAAACAACCGCATCAAAAAGTGGGCAAAGGATATGAACAGACACTTCTCAAAAGAAGACATTTATGCAGCCAAAAACATGAAAAAAAGGTCATCATCTCTGGTCATTAGACAAATGTAAATCAAAGTCACAATGAGACTTTGATTTTATTGGTGAGACTCACACCAATAGAGTGGAGATCAATAAAAAGTCAGGAAACAACAGATGCTGGAGAAGATGTGAAGAAATAGAAATGCATTTACACTGTTGGTGGGAGTGTAAATTAGCTCAATCATTGTGGATGACAGTGTGGTGATCCTCAAGGATCTAGAACCAGAACTACCATTTGATCCAGCAATCCCATTAGTGGAGATAACCCAAAGGATTATAAATCATTCTACTATAAAGAAACATGCACACGTATGTTTATTACAGCACTGTTCACAATAGCAAAGACTTGGAACCAACCCATATGCCCATCAATGATAGACTGGATAAAGAAAATGTGGCACACATGCACTATGGAATACCATGCAGCTATAAAAAAGGGTGAGTTCATGTCCTTTGCAGGGACATGGATGAAGCTGGAAACCATCATTCTCAGCAAACTGATACAAGAACAGAAAACCAAACACCGCATGTTCTCACTTATAAGTGGGAGTTGAACGAAGAGAATATGTGGACACAGGGAGGGGATCATCACACACTGAGGCCTGTCGGGGGGTGAGGAGTTATGAGAGGGATAGCATTAGGAGAAATACCTAAAGGAGATGATGGGTTGATGGGTGCAGCAAACCACCGTGGCACATGTATACCTATGTAACAAACCTGCACATTCTGCACATGTATCACAGAACTTAAAGTACCATAATGAAAAAGAAAGAATAAGAAAAAAAGAAATTTGATTTTGCCAGGACACTCAGAATGTATCAGGCTCAGTGATAAACTCACATTAATCAAGCTCACAAAAGACTCATCTATACAACAGATTGCTAATGCATTAATTCAAATGAAATAGAACTTCTAATGCTCAAGAATATTCTTATCAGCTGGTCAGTATATCTTCACTTCAGCAATAAAGCTTTATGTGGAGCAGGTATCATCAGAATATTGCTTCATGAGCAAGAGCAACCAGGAAGATGATCATAATAGGGTTAAAAGATTGCAATGTTCTGAAGCAGCCACAAGAGATAAACGTCCCTCTCCTTGGATAGCCCTGAAACTACTCTTGTGTATTCTTGCTGTTTTATTATCATTTTGGTGGACTCTATACAGAGTTTCTGCCTTCACTCAGCATACTGTTATTTATCTTCCAAAATGCTAAAACAAGGTAGATTAGATTGTCTTTCTTGTACATCAATAGTATTGTATTAATGCCTTCTAAAGTTTATTCATTAAGTTCCTTGACTACATTTCAGCAATGCATTTTTTATTCTGATTTCATTTAGGAAGGGTTTTTCTCATGGCAATGAACTGTGTATTAGCATGGGGATGTTAGTTGCTGTTTTTGCAAATAGCTGATTTCATATGTTACAGTTTTAAGTCCAATTATCTTAAATTATTATGAAACTGTTAAATATAATTTAACATGAACTTGTGTGTGTAGTATCTGTTTTGTAATAAAGCAAAATGGTTTAAAATGTACAAAAATATATACAGAAAAAAATGAATAGAATACTTCATGTTTTGAGCCATAATTTTCAATAAGCATAATCTATATATCTGTATTTGGTACAAACAACTATCTGGTACAAATAGTTAAAAAATGAGACATATATTACGATTTTAAATGCTTGTACTAAATACTTTGCTATTACATAGACCCAACAATTTTTATGCAAATATTTACCAAAAAATTACCATAGCTATTTATTATGATGTTTAAAAATTTTACTTATTAACATTAACTCGTAAAAACAGTGGCCTCTGATGAGTAATGTGCTAGTTTTGCTGCCTTTTAAAATTATCTTTACATAGAAATATTAGGTCTTTTAACAAGATATGCTCTTCTTTTTTTGGCTCTGAAACCAAAGCATTAACAAATTTCAAGATTGGACAAAAAATAATTTATCATTAATTACTTTTTAAATAGCAATTTTTAATTAGCAATAATTATTTTTCTGTCAACTAATACTGATAGATTGTACATATATCTGTTAGAAATGTGTAGAATATATAATTTATTTTGAATTATTACTTTAGTTATTAATTTTATTTATTATTGCTATTATAATTATTATTTATTGTTGTCAAGGTAGAAGTGTGAATTACAATAACCTTTTTAAAAAATGATTTGACATACCTATTAAAATTTAAAATATGCATTT
The DNA here is from genome assembly GCF_028885625.2 of Pongo pygmaeus. Taxonomy (NCBI): domain Eukaryota; kingdom Metazoa; phylum Chordata; class Mammalia; order Primates; family Hominidae; genus Pongo; species Pongo pygmaeus. The sequence continues at coordinate 62,219,675 of NC_072378.2, read as the reverse complement.
CTTTTGACCTAGCAATCCCATTTTTAGAAATATGTTTTTCAGAAATAAAAGCTTCAGTATATTAGAATACATGTACAAAGAAGTTCCGTGAATATATGATTTATTATTTTAAAAATAACAATCTGAAAGTTATCTGATACATCAAAGGATGGGATATCATGGAATCATTTCTTTTTAATTTTTAATTTTAATTTTTAATGGTTCATAGTAGGTGTATATATTTATGTGGTACATGAGATACTTTGATATAGGCACACAATGCATAGTAATCACATCATGTAAAATGTGGTACTCATCCGCTCAAGCATTTATCCTTTGTGTTACAAACAATCCAGTTATACTCTTTTGATTATTTTAAAATGTACAATTAAATTATTAATGACTATCATCACCCTGTTGTGCTCTCAAATACTAGGTCTTATTCATTCTTTTTTTTTTTTGTACCTATTATCCAACCTCACTTCACCCCCTCTACTCTCCCACTACTTTTCCCAGCCTCTGGTAATCATCGTTCTACTCTTTATCTCTATTAGTTTATTTGTTTTAATTTTTAGATCCCACAAGTAAGTGAGAACTTGTAATATTTGTCTTTCTGTGCCTGCCTTATTTTACTCAACATAATAACCTCCAGTTCCATTCGTGTTGTTGTAAATGACAGGATCTAATTTTTTTGTATGTCTGAATAGTACTCCACTATGTATATGTACCACATTTTCATTATTCATTCATCTATTGGTGGATACTTAGGTTGCTTCCAAATTTTGGCTATTGCAAACAGTGCTGCAACAAACATGGGAGTTCAGATATCTCTCAATATACTGATTTTCATGGACCTATTTTTAAATCATAAACTATATCCAAAGGTAGTAACTTAGCAAAATATGTAAAATACAAATCACTGTGCATTGATTTTATGTTGTTAAAAAGTAAAGAGGGATATAAATAGATATGCCTCAATTCAATAAATATCCCACTATTACATACAAATATATGTAAATATATCTGTATACATACACACATTCTATGGGTTAAGTGAAAGGCAAAATATGATACACATAAAATTGTTAAACTTATTAATAAATTCAATTGTTGTGTCTTTCAGGTTTTTGTTTTCATTTTTCATTTAAATATTCTTGGACTTAGTTGTATTTAATACCACTTTTTATGGCAGCTCAAAATCACTGGTAGACTTTGTTGATCATCCTGAAACCACTCCAAACATATATAGTCCTGTAAATTTTTGTTGTTTTATTGCTTTCAAGGTGGAAATTGGTTCAATTCTTTGACACTATTTTATTCATATCCTGTCTTCACTTATCAAGATATACTTACTGGGAGAGCAAGGCAAGAGTGAATATTTTAGGCATTGATTTGGGAGGAGGTATTGGTAATGTATTAAGAGCTAGATGGAAGAGAATTTATTGACTTTTAGGCACTCATCCTTGACCTGCAACCCAATGTTCTGGGAAGGACAACTAAATCTAGTCCTGATAGACTTGTAATTGATTGAATTGTGTTTCCCACAAATTCATATCTTAACCCCCAATGTGACTATATTTGGAGATGAGTCTTAAGTAATTAAGGTTAACTGAGTCGTAATGATGGGGCCCTAATCTAATGGAACTCCTGTCCTTATAAGAGGAAGAGACACCATATCTCCTCACATGTGCACTGAGGAAGGCCATGAGGGGAGCCAGTGAGAATTTGCATTGTTTGAGCTACCCAGTCTGTGGTATTTGTTACAGCAGCTCAAAAAGACTAATACAAGGATTCAATGGCTTCTTGAGATATAACCTACAATAAGTAATGTGGTGATACTAAAACTGATTTGCCTAATATTGAAGAGAACAGAAGGCTCAAATAGATTCTAAAAATTTAGGCTCATTATTACATGAGATCAGAAGCATTCATCATCTGTGTTTTCTAGATTGGCCTATAGGACAACTTCTTAACTAATGCAATATAGAATACACTAACAAGAGGAGCCATAATATCTGTAGGAAGCTCTGCTGTTGCTTGCTTCCATAAATTATGGTTAACTGAAAGAAAAAAGGTGAATTATGGAAGAAGCCAGGAGGCAGCAATTTATTTTCAAAAGCAATGTGAATATGAGCTGTTTTTACTCATAACTCTTCTGATACAAAATGTTTAGGGTTTTCCTATACTAACAACGAATTCTCCAACTCTCTGGACACCAGATGGGTGCCTCACAACCTAATTCAAATATGACGCTAACTGCTTAGAGTTAGCATCAGACTCTATAGAGATTTAAGGGCTCAGTAACAAAAGACTGCCCTCATGTCAGATACCAGTTTCAAGTGCTGAGTACCCAAGGTACTTGCACTACTGTGTGACTTGTATATGATGTGGGGGTTCCCACAACCCCCTACTTCAAGTTCAATCATTTGCTAGAACAGCTCACAGAGCCCAGGAAAGCACTTTATTTACTATTACCAGTTTATTATATATGAAGGAAGAAATTAAGAGAGGCACATATATACACAGCATCCTGGATGGGATAAAATGCCTTGGTTTGTTGACTGAGATACTGAAACAAATAATTTGGGAAGACAGCTCACAAGGAATTTCTAGAAAAGGCATGGGGAGGGACTTACAGGAGTGGACACAGAATATGCAGATTTTTGTGTCTTATATTAATGCTCATCACAGAGCACCCACCACAAAATAGGTCACTGAATAACTATATGCACAGAAAGGCTCATCCTTTGGGTGAGAGCCAGTCTCTCCTGTGCTGATACAATAGTCCAAAGTACAGAGAAGGCATAGCTATAGGAATCAAGTCATGGACCCAACTGTGCACCTTCTTGTCAAGCCTAATCTAGCTACTGCCACTAACAAAGCTCACTTACTAGCAAAGACTTACGGTAAACTCTCAATATGGCAGAATTCCTGGAGAAGTCAAGTGTCATTTTATGGCAGGCGTAAGTATTATATCAAACCCCTCCTATGCTGGATGGGATGGCTATTTATTCTGAGTAGAGATAACATCTAATTATGGATCTCTTTTACCTGCCCCTACTGCCCCCACTGCCCCCACCAGTATCCTCACCTGGGAGCTTACATACTGCCTGACGGATTTTTTTTTCATGATATACCACACCATATTGTCTCAGTGTAAGGGATTTGTTTTACAACAGAGGAGTTGCAACAATAGGTGTGTGCCTATGGGGTATATTTCTCTTACTATATACCTTCACCAAGAAGCAGCCTATGTGACAAAACAATGAATGTATTGTAACGGTTAAGCTAAGGTAACAGCTTAGGAACAACCTCTGGCGGGTTGAGCCTTGTCCTCCATGATGAGTGATTACTCTCAACCAACTGCTGATACATAGTGTTGTGTTGCAAGTAGCTAGACTTCATGGGTCCAGAACCAAGGGGAAGAAGTGGCATTGGGACTTCTCACCATCACTTCCTGTGACTCAACTTGCTGAAATTATTTTTCTCTCATTACAACCTTATATTCTACCTGACTTTGTCCTGGTTCTCAGATTTTAGATCAACTGGATCCCTGCCTAGATTAACAGGCAAAGAAAGGGACTATTTAATTGATGACCACAAGGACATACAGTTGCTGCTAAAAATGAGAGATGAGAGGAGTGTATATGGCAGCCAGGAGCTTCATCAGAATGACTGTTGATCTTTCTATGCCCAGAAATAATTGCTAAAGAGTTATTTAAAAAATCATGACGCAGGCCGGGCACGGTGGCTCATGCTTGTAATCCCAGCACTTTGGGAGGCTGAGGCAGGCAGATCACAAGGTCAGGAGATCGACACCATCCTGGCCAACATGGTGAAAACCCATCTCCACTAAAAGTACAAAAATTAGCTGGATGTGATGGTGCGTGCCTGTAATTCCAGCTACTCAGGAGGCTGAGGCAGGAAAATTGCTTGAACCAGGGAGTTGGAGATTGCAGTGAGCCGAGATTGTGCCACTGCACTGTAGCCTGGCCACAGAGCAAGACTCCGTCTCAAAAGAAAAAAAAATCATGACACAAAAAAGAATGACTCAACTAAGGGCTCAGGACACTTAAGGATGAGGGTCCAGGTGCCACAGCAGAACAGCAACACTTGTTCAAATGCTATGTTGGAAGGCAAAGAATATCCAGAATCAGTGACAGAAGAGGCAGGTGATTAAAACACTTAACAGCCTGAGGACCAGCTACAGCAATAAGGACTGTAGTTTGGTTTATTAGTCTTCTTCCATTCAGTATTAATGAATATTGTTGCTGGCTACCCCCTGGAATAAGACTGTATGTGATAGTCTGGACCTAATGAAGGGCACAAACAGACATGAAAAGTGCCATATAAGGAGAGTATTGCACATCTTTTAGAAATTACTTCAAAATTAAATCCTCTTGCCCTATTAATCTAGCCACTACCATAGCAACCTATTTCACTCGGGCATCTATTAGCTTCACACAGGTGCAAGTTGACAGTGCCTTGCATTAGAAGTGCAATTCTTGATTCTTATTTCTTGCCCTGGGTCTTCTGTGATGCTGAGGTGTGGGCACCCATGGGAACCTGTTTGGAAATTACAGACAGCCCAAATATATGGACCAGATAATGTCCTGTGTGGAGGGATGGAATCTTGTTCCTAGTGGGCCTCTAGAAGCTAGAAAAGACAAGGAAACATTCTTCCCCAGGGCCCCCAGAGAGGCAGGCAGCTCTGTTTTGACTTCAGCCCAGTGAGACTCATGTCAGATTCCTGACCTACAGAGCTATAAGACAATAATTTGTTTTGCTTTAAGCTATTGAGTTTATGAAAATTCATTACAGCTACAGAAGAAAGCTAATATGCCACTTGACCCATTTTATTTACAGATCATTTCCCCTTTACAAGGCTGCAGTTACTTTCAATTGTTCTCCATGTCTTCACCTCATTGTTAGGGTAATATTTCAGGTACTACAACCTGGAACTCCAGACTTTTCACAATCTAAGTCCTACCTATCTTTCTATCTGTATTCCTTTTGTTCCTTAATTATATCCCTCTAACCCAATAAGTTTAGTAATGTATTTGCCAAATACATCTTCAGAATGCGAGCCTCTTAGGGCAGAGGTTTTTCTTTTCTACAATCATCATCAATGTGTATTTTATGCCATGTCTCTATATATATAGACATGAAAAATATATGTATTTCATGTCTATATACATGTGTAGACAGAGAATGAATACATGTTAAATTAGTGTTTTTTCAAACTAAATTATACATAGAAGCTCTATATGTAAATTAAATAAATGAAGAACTATTTGGAGGGAGCAGGTAGGGGGTCCAGAACCCCACTAGCTCAAGCTCCTCAGGAATAGACCAAACCTGTTGTCCACAGACAATGAAGGTTGGCTGGTCAGTCAGTCAGTCTCTTCCTCTCTGAATTCTCTATTTTTATGGCCTCCAACTGATTAAGTTAGACCCAAGAAGACTAACCAGAATATTTGCTCTTATATATCCCTTACTTAAAGTCAACTGATCAAGAATTTTAAGTATATCTGCAAAATCCCATTAGAGACACCTTTAGATTTGTGTTTGATCGAATCACTGGGGGTTGTAGACTAGCTGAGCTGACACATCAAGAAAGCCATCACAATAAATATAATTTAGTTTTCAAATAAGTAAGAATTTAAACTTTCTAATACAGTTAATTTATATACTAAAGGAATATCTAAAATTTCTTTAAAATGTCCTACATCATTACAACCTTCATTATGATAATCTAGATAACATATTGTTAACATAAAACTATTTATTGGAAGTATAAACAGCACTTGTAGGTTAATGAAATGCACGTTAATGTTTTTACAGAGAACTGAAGTTCCAAGCTAATAGATAATTTCTTGGAGTACAAAATAGAGAGCAAGGATTTTTCAGAGTATAGAAAGAAAAGCAAATCTCTTTTTAAAATCATTTAAATACACTGTGTTTAAAGGAAACTTTGAACAAGTGCATCAACAAAGATGAAAAACCTTCTACGAATTGAAGAAGCATTCTTAAAGATATGCTTGCCTACCAACAGTTCAGAGCAGGCCTATTGTACAATATGTAATCTACAAGGATTCTTATTTTTGATAGAAAGCAAAGAATGACATCAGGTTTATTTAGAAAAAAAAATTATTGCATACCCTCCCCAAAGAAAATTTTGATACTTAAGTATGTACTTCATACTCATAATCATTTTAACAAATAATGGAAAACTCAAGGCTTGATTGTTAACTACATCAAGATCTGACTATGAACATTGAAACCATTTGAATATAAAGCAAAATTAACTTACAATTGTAATAACAAAGTGAATGCACATACAAAATTCTTGAGAAGATCTACTTTCTTAGTAAAAATAGCACTGTAAAGAGAAATTACAAATGTTCTTTCTCAATCATTTCATGGAATTGAAAGAGTAAGAGGCAAAACTGTTCAAATTTTATCTTCAAAAACCAGATATCAAAAAAGATAAAAACTTCTTGACCTAATTTAAAAAAAAATAGAAGATAAAAGTCCCAGAAGGTATAGGCTTTTCAACCTACCCATACCTCCCAGGAACTGAACTACAAGAAGGCAACATTCTGGTACTGTTCTATAATATATCCAAAAATGGGAGAAAAGAAACAGAAGAAAGTGAGTCTAGAGTGGGAAAAATCAAGTGGAAAATCACTAAAGTATGTACCTTAACCTAGCTTTGACAAAATATCTAGAACTCTACAGAGAAAAGAAAAAATCATCATGACTTGTCATTTTTCATGATGAACTTTGAGGATAAGTTAATTTGGAAAGTATGGGTCTAAGGTAAATGTCCAGTTTGGTGTATTGAACTCTGATACAGGATATTTCACTATTTAAATGAAATTAAAATTTCATTTAAAAAGTGTCCGCCAGGCACGGTGGCTCACGCCTGTAATCCCAGCACTTTGGGAGGTCAAGGCGGGCGGATCACCGGAGGTCGGGAGTTCGAGACCAGCCTGACCAACATGGAGAAACCCTGTCTCTACTAAAAATACAAAATTAGCCAGGCATGGTGGCACATGCCTGTAATCCCAGCTACCCAGAAGGCTGAGGCAGGAGAATTGCTGGAACCTGGGAGGCAGAGGTTGCGGTGAGCCAAGATGGCATCATTGCACTTCATTCTGGGAAACAAGAGGGAAACTCCATCTCAAAAAAACAAAACAAAACCAAAAACAGGGTCCTTCAACAAAGACTGTGCGTACCTCCAATAGAGAATATTTACCAGATGAAAGAGGAAAAATAAAATCTGCAGATTGAAAGGATATATTGTGTTCTAGAAAAAATGTTGTTAATCATACCCCAGGAAATACATTTTCTCATTCTGTTATGATGTTCAAGGATAAGGGATACTTAGCAAGAAAAACAAGTCACCTTGAATATAGAAACTATAATAAAAGAACTAGTGTCATGCTGATGACAGATAATAATGGTATAATATCTTCAAAATCTGAAGGGCATGTATAAATCAAGAAGTTAACAAATAGCCAAGTCAAAGTACAATAAGAGTTTAATGTAACAAAGAGTAATCACCATTCAAAAAATAAAATACTAAAATTTTGAATGCTCAAAAAAAGCAATTTACTATTTTGGTAGATAATTGTCAATCTGTAAATCTTGTACCTGAAACAACTTCCTATTTTAAAGAAATCCTAGAAAGATGGGATTTGTCTTATCTGCAGAAAATAGACAGTATTAAATGTTTCCTTTACCCATCCCCTGACAGCTGGACCATGGACATGTGCAAGAAGCATAGCCAAATTCTCCCATCCACAACTAAGACTATTGAATGTAATGTATGTAATAGGGACATTTAGGTATTTTCATGGACTTTGGAGTAGAATAAGAGGTATATTGTTACTTGGAAATAACTTTCCAGAAGCATGGAAATGAATTTGCAGGGGCATCAAAGTACATTATCATTTCAATGTGTATCCTATCATGTCAATTATCCAAGCAGTGGCAAGTATCTTCCCGGCTAACTACGGAGGAGACTGATCACACAGAAGCCTCTTGTCAATGCCTGGCCACCCTTGACTCCTGCCTGAGCCGAGTTCTCCAATCATTCTGTAAATTCTCTGAATTACTCAATACTTTTAAAATAAATTCATTCTCTCATGTTACCCAGTCAATTCAATTTCTATGTTTGCAACCAAGAGTCTCCAATAATGTAACAACAAATTTCAGTCAAGAGAGACATGAATCAAAATTAAGCCATCAAGTTTTGAGAAGATAGGCTATATTTCAACAATTCCCTTCATTTTAAATTAGTTGATTTTTCAAATTAAATGCAAATGAAGTTTAAATATATTTAACAACTTAATTTTAAAATATATATTAACTATATACTAATATATAGAAATACTATAGCATTTATATAAAACAGTGGCTATGTATCTTGCCATCTGGTTTCGTATCTGTATTTATCTTCAGAAAGGTGTCTGGAAGGATACTACAAGGCCACAGTAACCAAAACAGCATGGTATTGGTACCAAAACAGATATAGATCAATGGAGCAGAACAGAGACCTCAGAAATAATACCACACATCTACAACCATCTGATCTTTGACAAACCTGACAAAAACAAGCAATGGGGAAAGGATCTCCTATTCAGTAAATGGTGCTAGGAAAACTGTCCAGCCATATGCAGAAAATTGAAACTGGACCCCTTCTTTACACATTATACAAAAATTAACTCAAGATGGATTAAAAACTTGAATGTAAAACCCAAAACCATAAAAACCCTAGAAGAAAACCTAGGCAATACCATTCAGGACATAGGCATGGGCAAAGACTGCATGACAAAAACGCCAAAAGCAATTGCAACAAAACCCAGAATTGATAAATGGGATATTAATTTTCTATTAATGATTACTATTTTGGATTATAGGATTTCAGTTGATCGAATAAACTTCTTTGGTACTTTTCTATACTGCTTGAATACTGTATAACACATTTATAATTTTCATATAACTAACAAAATTATTATTTTTAAGACATTAGAAAGGAAGATTTACGGGGCTTAAAACAAATAGTATTTACAAGTTCTATTTTCCTCTGAGAGCACTACATGTTAGCTAAGAAAAAAGTTCTGTGATTGAGTGGCAGCATGTTGTAATAAAAAGTGCATTGTCCTAAGACCCAGGGCTTATTCAGATTCTTGACTGCATGTCCTTGAAATATTGGCTACCTTCACTGACCATTTTCTTACATGGAAAATTAACTAATCTGGCTAAATAATCTCTTTGTTTTTACATTTATAAAATTTTGTGACTAAAAATTAGAATTAATGACATACTCGAACAACATTTAACAACTTATACATGTGTATACACACATATATATTCATAGATAGTTCTATATAGAACTATAATATCTGATAAGGATAACTTTAAGTCAATGGCACATGATCTTTTCGGCCTCTTGCACAAGGAGTTTTTTGAATAATTTACCATATTTTTCTCTGAATTAGGTCCCATATTTTATCACTAAGCTCTTTTGATAACTCCAATTTCTTTTTTTTTTTAATTTTATTATTATTGTACTTTAAGTTTCAGGGTCCATGTAGGAAGAATCAATATCGTGAAAATGGCCATACTGCCCAAGGTAATTTATAGATTCCATGTCATCCCATTAAGCTACCAATGACTTTCTTCACAGAATTGGAAAAAACTACTTTAAAGTTCATATGGAACCAAAAAAGAGCCTGCATTGCCAAGTCAATGCTAAGCCAAAAGAACAAAGCTGGAGGCATCATGCTACCTGACTTCAAACTATACTACAAAGCTACAGTAACCAAAACAGCATGGTATTGCTACCAAAACAGAGATATAGACCAATGGAACAGAACAGAGCCCTCAGAAATAATGCCACATATCTACAACTATCTGATCCCTGACAAACCTGAGAAAAACAAGCAATGGGGAAAGGATTCCCTATTTAATAAAGGGTGCTGGGAGAACTGGCTAGCCATATGTAGAAAGCTGAAACTGGATCCCTTCCTTACATCTTATACAAAAATTAATTCAAGATGGATAAAGACTTAAATGTTACACACAAAACCATAAAAACCCCAGAAGAAAACCTAGGCAATACCATTCAGGACATAGGCATGGGCAAGGACTTCATGTCTAAAACACCAAAAGCAATGGCAACAAAAGCCAAAATTGACAAATGGGATCTAATTAAACTAAAGAGCTTCTGCACAGCAAAAGAAACTACCATCAGAGTGATAACTCCAATTTCAATCAGCATTTAATCAAATCCTCCAAGAAAAAAAAGAACTCCTACTATTTATTTGTCAAGTTCCTTTACAGTTTTATAGAAACAATCTTTAATTTGCAGAAGAGAAAAATTGACATACACAACTTAATATAGCACTTAATGTGCCAGCACAGCTTTAAACACCTTACATATATTCACTCATTTAATCTTGACAATATTATTATTTCCTTTCTACAAATGGGGAAATTGCCTAAGATCACATAGCTACTAAGTGGTTGAACTAAATTTAAACCAAGGCAGTGAGGATCCTGAATCTGTGCTCTTACCCACTATGCAGTACTCTCTGAGTTACCAGCTTACCTCAAGTCACCAGTATTGAGCTCTCCTTGTGTCAGGTGCTGCTAGGCACTAGAGAGTCAACAATGCATTCAACTCCTGCCTCAACTGACTTGAAACACATTGCTTATTTTCTTTGGGAAGATTTTTAATTTTTTTTTTCCTTATAGTAAAATAAACATTAAAAATACTAAGTTACTTACCTCACCAACATTTTTCAAGACTCCTCAACAAAACAACTCAAATCAGCTTAATTTGATTTGCCTCCCTTATACACAACTTAGTTGCTCTCCTGAAAGAGCCTTACTATACATTTGAAAGACCTTCATTGTTTTCTTACCTGTCTACCACCTCCTCCAAATTTAAGGAAAACTCAGTGACAAATACATATCTCCCCCATGTCCTCTCCTTATGGATCAGTTGGACAAACAACAGTTTTTAAGTTTTCCATAAGCTGAATGTCTCGTTAAAGCATCTTTTACATTGTTCAGGTGCAAGGGTTTACGTGCTTGTATTTGAAAGTGTTAGTGTTGGTGGTGGGGGAGAATAGGGAGATGAGATCTAGAGGTCAGACATATTACAAATTCTTCAATTCTGAAAATAATTGTATTCCACTCCAAAGAAGCAACTACTACAATTGACTATCAATATTAAAATCATCCATTAATTCAACAAATATTTATGAAGTGGCTACTATATACTTTATAAATTTCATATTATAAAATCAAATGTGATTAACTATTAAGAAATTTGAGTTCTCTAATTTAAAGATCTTATGCATGCATGTAATTTTTAAAAATAATATTCATTTTAAAAGCCTGAGGCTTTTATCCTTAAATATCAGTTTAACCATAAAATGTTGATTAAAGAATTGAACATTTAATAACTAATTAAAATCTGTGCCTCTGATTTTATTACAAGCCATTATTCTATACACAACTTAATATTGGTTAATGTCCACACACCAGTAAGATGATAATCAAAAATCCTTATTAATCTGGTAATTGAGTAAAATATCAATGTGCCTTTGTAAAACCTACTTACTATGCTATATCAGCTATTGAACTATCATATAGTTTCTATCATTTTTTATTCCTTATCTAAAATAAAATATAAATCTAACATTATGATTAAATATTTGACATTCCTCATGCCATTGCCCAGATTCTAGAGACTATCTTTTGAAAGTTGACTTTTATTTATTTATAGATTAGTTAATGAAAATATTTCCAGATAGTCTTTAGCCCTTGAACTTTTCACATGCAGTTGATCCCTAATCAGTTAAAAAAGAAAGCAATTTGCTTTTCAAATATATAGATTAAATAGACATTTAAAAATCATGGACTAGAAGGAAAAATTTAGAAATTTGGTGGTATGGAATATGTTTATATAATGACAACAGTGTCACCCTCCCTCAGCTCTCAGCTAGCCTAATATTTTAAACAGCAAAGAGTACCATTTGGTAAGGCTGATTGTAAGGAGTTCTAGTTCCTGTAGAAATAGCAAGTGCCTCAATTTTAATGAACATTAACTATTCAAGAATCATGGTGTGCCTTGTAAATCTTTTGAGACTTGTAAATACAGATTCAACACAGTGGGTATTGTAAATACCCACTTCAATTGTATTCTAAAGAAAAAAGTTTTTTAAGTGTTTACAAAAATACTTAAGATAATAAGTTAAATGTAGATATTTACTTTAGAGAATTAGGAGTTCTCTCTTTGAATGTAAAAATTCAGCCTTAGGCCAACAAAAAAGAAAATGTTAATTTTTAAACTAGTGATAAATGGGATTTATATTTATAAAATTAAAAATAGGTACAAGAAATATTTTGATAAATACATGAAAACAGAATTAACCTTTTATTTTTCATACAGCTATAGTACTTTTGGTGATGACTTTAAGTTTCTAATAATAAAATTTATATATAGTTTTAGTAGTGCATTCATGATTCTTCAGTTTGGAAAGATGATAATTAAAGTTAATAAAGGACAGATTAATTCAGACAATTTAGTTGTCTTCAAATATTCATTTGTATGTTTATTATTTGAATTTTGAGTATATTTCCTCCCTTATAGAAACAACACTGTAAATGGTGAATTTTGGTTCTCAGTCCAGCACTCAAATTTTATGAGATTTCTGCGTCTATTGCCATTTGCCTCTCAAACTTACTCAAGATGATTTTAAAACCACAAGAGGAAAATAACGGAAGAGGAGCATGGTAGTTAACAAACAGAACCTACAGTGATAGTAAAGGAAGCCCAGGAGGAGCTTTAAGCAAGAATCTCCCTTACTCCTGATGTTTCCTCTTACTTCCCACCCTGCTCCTTGGTTATAAGTCCAAACTTGTCCTTACTGGATTTGGAGTCAAGCACAATCTTTCCCCTACCACAAGACCCTATTACGGTGGCCCCTATACCTATCATCATAGCCCCTCCAGAAAAAAATCTACTTTTCTGTCTTTAACAAGTATAATTAAACACTTTTTTTAAAAAAAACATCAACCATTAGTGCTTACCACTGCACAGGATAGCAGTGACTTTCAGTCTTTGGGCAGAGACCACTCCATATGAGAGACTTGTGCAAATCCGGTTTCAAAACACAAGGAGCAATGACAGAGTGGAAAAAGATGCAGGAAAAAAAAATTAAGAAACAAAGTTTTGGTGATATCTAAATTCAACTCAGGTATTAAGAGTCTTCAAATGACTCTTGAGTTGGATTTAGGTATCTAATTTTTTAAGTTCTTACTAAGCTAACTCAAAAGTGCTTCAGGTATTTATGGGCTTGGTTAGGTACTATCCTTGAGCAATGAAAAGCTTACGGTGATGTCAATAAATATTTATTTATGCTGTCATGATGTTCTGGGAATATCAAACTATTTCTCATTTTCAAAGTACTTTTGGAGATAGTATAAATGGATTTTAAAGTTGTTGAAGTTTTTAGATATAAAATAAAAAATGTCAGGTGTTAAGTCTCCCTCCTCTAGTTCTTTTTCCAGTTGCCAGGCCTTATATTTGTAGAACCTCTGTCAACAGAGTCTGAGCTGGTCTTGACCAAACCTAGGAATGTGTTATAAATTATTAAGTGAGTACTATAGCAAAATTGATTCATATAAGGCCAGTATCCAGCAGCCTGTGCACTCTCAGCCACTCTTTCTTCCTAACTCTACAATCATGTCCTATGATAATACAGGTGGACTTAGTTTCCTGACATCAGTCCAGCCTCCTAATGGGAAAATATTGACCACTATTCAGAATCCCAGTTACTTGGATTGGATCTAGATGCACCATGTAGATATTATCAGTCATTTCCCCATCTTAATTCTTCAGCCCAAAAGTGAGTTAATAATGTCTCAATATTTGTTTGGAGATTTTTATTTGAAGGTCTGATTAGATGAGAATCAGCACCATGCATCGGGTCCCCTTACTGGTCCACTGATGAAGAGCCAACATTCCTAGTGGCTATACTACTGTTATTAGAAATTGAACTATAAATGCTTTCCAGATTAATTCTAACTCTCAAACAAGTAAGTTACTTTTCTCTGTATCCACCATCATTTATATTTTCCTCTCCACAGTGGGGATAAATTAAAGAAGTTCTTAAAGCAGAGTAAATTATTTGGCATGTGTTAGCCAATACAGAAAACATGTAAGCTTCCTGCTTTCTTTCCATAACCCCCACTAATAGAGATGGAGAACTTCTTAAAAATAGAACCACACAGGTTTCTGAGGACAACTTCCTGACATGATGTGGCATGAGTTATTCTTGGACCAAAATGGCCATTGCCTGGCCTCCTTTCAGAGGACAAATCAAGTAGCAGAGTTAGGCCTCAGCTGGTCCTTTGAGATACCCTGAAGGTACATGCCACAGAGTTATTTCCTGCCTTTTATGGCGTGGGCTTTTTGCCTTCAATCACTCAATTGATAAATTTTTTGCTGTGTAACTTTGAAAGTTTATTTGTTCCTCATATTTTTCAAAGAAGTCTCCTTGTTTTTAATCATTTTTCTAAAGATGTCTGAAATACCTTTAATCACAGTCATGCACACAAGGCAACTGCTCATCAAGGGTATCCAGCAAAGCATTTAGACAAGCATACTATTTGCATAGAAGGATTGGATAATGTATCACATTAACAATAAGCACTTTCCTTAGAGTAAATCCTTATAATCTCAATCAGGACAAATATATAACACATTAGCAATGGGGTCTATATAGAAGGTAAGAATTCCTAAGGTAATTTTTTCTTGATCTGTACATTCTTAAGGCTCTACAGATTTGTATTAGTTATCTGTTGCTACATTAAAATTACTCCAAAATTTAGTGGCTTAAAATAATAAGTGTTTATTATACCACAATCTGTGGATCAGAATCAGAATACACTTTTCCTGTGTCCTCTGCATGAGTCTCTCACAGGCGGAAATCAAGGTACCAACCAAGACATATATCTCAAGATTAGACTAGAGGAGGATATACCTCCATTCTCACTTATGTGGCTGTTGACAGGCATCAGGTCTTCACTGGCCTGAGACATCAGATCCTTGCCAGTAGGCTTCTTAATAGGATAACTCAAGACACGGCAGAGTGAGAGCTGAGAGAGAGAAAGAGATGGGCAGAGAGATGGAGAGTGAAGGTGAGAAACTCAGTCTTTTTGTAATCTAGTCTTGGAAATGAGATTCTATCAGTGTTTGTTAGATGCCAGGAGTAGGCCCAGCCCACAGACAAGGAAAGCCAGGATCCATGGAAGCTATTTTAGAGGCTGCAAGACTATTGCATAATTTCTTTTTCATTTTCTTTTATTCACTTATTGAAGTTTCTAAGAACATACTATGTGCCTAGCTTTGTTGGTACTGAGGAAGTAGAAATGGAAAAGGAATATAAGGCCTTTTCATAAAGGACTTTCTACGGGGAAAGGACAACAAAATTGTAAAACAGATTTAAAATAGAATTATATTTTAACAATGAGCATATTTTAAAATATGCCCTGAAATATATTTCTTCTTTTAAACAAGTTTACTTCTCTCTTAAGGGACACAAAGAATGTGAAGAAAGACATCACCAGATGAAATGTATTGTCCATTGGTTTCCCAAAGACTCAGGAGAAAGAGAGAGGGGATGACAGGATTTCAGATGCATACTCTTTCTCCCCACTCTCAGCTGGAGCTGGGATGTAGTGAGAGGAACACAGGAAACAGGTAAATATGTTTAGAAGAATTCTGGACCAGAGAAGTTTGCTTCTGTAATCTTGTAACATAGATTAGAAAATTTCAAGCTACCTTAGAGAATCACTGTGCCCAATATGAAGCCAATCAGGAAGTAGTGCGGAAATCGCAGAATGCTAGGGCAAATTAAGGCAAAGGTGTGCAGTGGCCCAATGTCTGAAGGACACTTGCTACTAGGAAGCTGTCTCAAGGAGCCCATTGGATAGCCCAAAGACCAACAAACGTATCAGCTGATAGAGCCAGCAGCTGAGAACATCAAGGCTAAAGCTTAGCCTGGGTAAAGGAACATTAGAGACAGCAGAGAAAAGACCAGGAGTTTCACTAGGCTTGTGTTTCAACACCAAATGCCTTCTGGAAAATGTGAGGATTCATCCCAGATCTGGAATGAGAAGTAGATGGGAGAAGGGATCTACCCGCTAACTGCTCTTTCTTTAAGCAGCATGTAATTAATGTGTCTCCTTAATGAGCCATTCTATTCACAAAATTTTTTTATTATTACTTCACTTCAGCTAGATATCTCATGCCTTTAGGAGCTGCCAGTTAGCTGAATTATATTAAAAATTTAGAATGAATGATTCAGCACTTTTTGTTCTACAGCAGTATAGGCAGTTAAGAACATGCTCAGGTCAGAACAAGAAAAGATTTCATGCAGTCAAAAAGAAGAAATATATTGCAGGCAGAAAATTTATATTTTCTTGTGCTGTTCCTGAAATCTTTACATCAAATTTTCAGGTATTATCAATAGAGAAAATGTGTATATTTTACTTTATTATTTTTTCATTAAATAACTATAATAAACTCAATTTCTATAATTTGCATTTAGGTTAAATACATTTTGATTACACTATTTTTTCTACAAAGAATTGACAGATGTCTTAACTAAATATTACAGCTGGTTTACAGACAATGAAGCATCATCAATTTTTGTGTACAGTTAAAAAATGATATACAACATCTGTAGACCAGCAATGAGTTTTACTATTTTTCCATTCTCTGCACAGTATTGTTCAAAATAATAATTCAATGTACATTTTGTTAATGAAAGCTTCTGACTAACTCATTAAAATAAACTTTCTGATTTTCAAAATGTTTCACTCACATTTATTAATCTGTTTTATTTATCTCAGTTTTCAGAATATAATTAATCTAGGTTGATCTGCTTGATACGCAAAATGCTCTCTTTTGGGAGCTGTCATTATCTAGCTGATATTGACAACTTCCTATTGAAACCCTGTTTTTGATTTAACTTTTTTAAAAAAACAAAATCTTACAAACCAACAAGACTTGAATAATAAAATGTAAATTAATAATTCCAACAGAAAATACACTCTGGAATACTTCCCCCCAAAAAAGGTTATTCACATGAAAATATATGACTTTATTGTGATAATTTAAATAAATAATTTAAATTAAAAATATATATTTTTTCTGTATAACTTTTTAATAACTCTTTTGTCTAACTTACTTTATTGTATGACTATAGTATACAAAACACGTAACATACAAAACATGTGTCATCTACAGTGTGATCAGAAGACATCTGATCGACAGTAGGTTATTAGTAATTAAGTTTCGGGGGAGTAAAAAGTTACATGGCAGATTTTTAACTACTGCTAGGAGACAAGAGAAGGCCAGTGCCCTTAACCCTTGAGTTGTCAAGGCCAACTGTAATGAGAAGAGTATATATCATTTAAACTACTTACACATTTTTAGGAAATGTTTACAAATTAAATACAAAAAAGATTTTTAGCAGCAGTATGATATGGATAATCTTAGCACAAAAGAATGTTAGTAAGTATCTCATAATTAAAATTCAGTATGTTGCTTGTTGATTTCAGTTCCCTATAGATTCTGGATATTAGGCCTTTGTTGGATGCATAGTTCACAAATATCTTCTGTCATTCTGTAGATTGTCTGTTTGCTCTGTTGATAGTTGTTTTTTTTTTTTTTTTTTTTTTTCTGTGCAGAAGCTCCTTAGTTTAATTAGGTCCTATTTTCTATTCTTGTTTTCATTAGAATTACTTTTGGGGACTTCACCAGAAACAAAATGTTTCAAAACCAAGTCCAAAACTATGTTAAGTAAAATTTTAAAAAAGCATTATATCTAAGCATGAACACTAAAGATTGTCCTTATATTACATATAGCCTTATAAAGAAATCTGCTGTGAATAATACAGGATTGTTAGCAGGTTTCATTTACTTTTCTTTGTTCTTTGACACTGTAGACAGAAATCATTTATGACTCTCTGTTAGTCCATTTTACGTTGCTATAAAGTAATATCCGAGACTGGGTAATTTATTTTTATTTTCCTTTAATTTACCTCATGGTTCTGCAGACTGAACAAGAAACATAGTACCATCTGCTTTAGGTGAGGCCTCAGGAAGCTTATAATCATAGCAGAAGGCAAAAGGAGGAGCCAGCGTATCACACGGCAAGAGGAGCAAGAGAGAGAACAGTAGGTGCCAGACTTGGGAGCAATCAACTATTGCACTAACTTACTCCCACAGGGAGGGCAGCAAGCATTCATGAGGGATCTGCCCATGTGACCCAAACACCTCCCACCAGACCTCACCTTCAACACCTGGGGTCACATTTCAATATGAGATTTGGAGCGGAGAATCATCCAAACTATATCAGACCCTAACCTCTGTGAGCTCACTGTAGATCTGTGGCTACACATGATCATACTGAACCTGCAATGAAATTGTGACAAGTCAATTTGATGAGAAATAAATCCACATGAATCAGAGAATTTCTGATAGAATATAACTGATACAATGCTTTACACTGACAACACCGGTCCTCATATTATGTGCTATTTAATTATTGTGATAGATGGAATATATGGTCTATTCCTTCAGAACAATCAAATACACAATGATAACACCCCTACTGCTGATCATCCCTCATCCCTGGCATAACCCATCACCTCAAACACATATAATGTGCCTTCTAGCCCAGCTCTCCTCAGACTCTGATGCAGCCTTGTGAGGCAAAGCCACATATATTATCCATGCTCAGATTTGGGGGCTTCTGAGCTATGGAATCCCCTTGCTAATGCCTGATGTCTCCCCTCCCTGGCATTAGCCCAGCAAAGAATTCTCCAGTGTGCAGGGCTTCTCTATTAGGGGTTTCAACAAGAAAAGTCTAATTTGCAGTCCCAGGATGGAGTGGGTTGTAAAACCTCTACTTTCTAAACCTATTTCTGCCACTCTAATTCCTCTCTGCCAGTTCATCTCCTGTAGCCTAAAATGGGATCATCATCTTTTCTGCATACCAGGAAACTTTGCTTAGGTAATTTTCTATACTCTGTGTAGTTTAGAGGACCACAAACTTTTATTCTTTCAAAATTCTGGCTTCTGCAAAATAAAGTCACTTTCAAGACTACTTTTGTTTCTGCTCCAGGTATTAAAAATTATATTTGAAAGCCAAAACTGCTTATAAATTCTTTGTTCCTTTTCTCTGGCTGTATCTCCCTGTCCCAAATCAAAGATTACCTTAACTTTAATAAGCAGACAGCTGAAGAGCAATATACATTATTGAGGTTTTTAATACACTATTTAAAAAGTATTATTTCACTATTATACTAAAAAAGAGATGGAGACTGACCCATGTTTTTCAATTTGTTTCTTACATTTTGATATCTTATTGGATGATCTGATACAAGCTTGTTGTCTACTACATATATAATATGTATTTTTCATGGATTTGTAGAGAGGAAATGGAGTTATCATGAATTAGGAATATTTGTAGTATATAGCTGCTTCTTCTATCTACCTAATTATTATGAAAAAACAGTGTTGCAGATATATTATTGACCAAATTGTTGATTAATTATGACCAAAGCTATTTTAGCAAACATCTTACAATCTGATTTTTTAATTTAGCAAATAAAACTAAAAGGCACTCCATTATATTATTCAAATCACTTCAAGTATTTACATGTACTTTCCTCACTAGTTTCTTTGAAAAGGTATATAAGTAACTTATATATCGCCAACCTCAATATGCTCCAGGACCTTTATTACGTGTCCATGTGTTTGTGTGTACAGGCATGGGCATGTGTTTGTCTTGGTTTTTGTTATGACTAAAATAACTATCCCTTTATCTGCTTTGGAAATCTATTTAGGCAAAAATCAACCATCACGTAAATGTGGCTCCAATTAGGTTTCTTTTTCTCACTTCTAGGAGTACTTGGAATACCATTGTACGCAGACCCTTTCTCCCTCTCTCTTTGAGTTCCTCAATTTTTACCCTGCCTTCAGCTTAGCTGACTATTAAAAATACACAGCTGTGCACTTATTTTATAAAGAATAAAAATATTCCAGCCACCTGTCAAGGAGTATAACTTCAAAAGCTCTGTCATTAAATAGAAAGTTTTCAAAAGCCCAGTAAAGAGAAATGGAGTTAATAGATATTGAATTTGTTATTACAGTAATATAACAGGAAGCATAGGCAATTTATTCATCTTTTAGACAATTCAAAATTTATCCTTGAAATAAGCTAGATCATCAGAGAGCCACACACTTGAGTCTCATTACTTTTTTTCTTCTCTCCTGCTGTAAGTGTGTTTTTGTGCTTTGGTATCAAGACATCAATCTGTATTAAGAACATGTTACTAGGTTTATGGTTAAACTTAAATTTCACTATCAAGGGTAATTTTGTCTCTCTTTAGAAAATTGATTGTTTTTATCTTATAAATTCTAAAATGTAGGCATATAATATCTCCCCCTTTTTCTGACACACACACACATACACACACACACAAATGGCTGCCAGAAGTTTAGTATCATATTTGTGTCCCACTTCTGGCAAGCATAATATGTACTAATCTAAATAATTTAAGCTGTTTAAAAATTTTCCCAGTCTATTTTTATTTTGCCTTTCATTTTGCAGATTTATTGTATCTTTGATTTGATATATCTTTATAAAATGCTTTAAATCATTTTTTAAACAAGGAATAAGTATATTGTTTTAATGTTTTTAGTCTTATATGATCAAATTTATAATTTAGCACCTTCTTTTTTCTCCTTGCTTAAGGGCATGCATGCCCTTGCTGTCTGACATCTGAATAAAAATATAGAATAGGACAGATGTGGTGGCTCATGTCTGTAAACCCAGCACTTTGGGAGGCCAAGACAAAAGGATTGTTTGAGCTCAGGAGTTCCTGAACAACATAATGAGACTCCATCTCAAAAAAATACATATATATTTACATATATATATGTGTACATTTATAAAAATATCCTCCAAGAAACTTTGGATGTCATGAAATAAAAACTCATAAAAATATAGACGTAACTTAGGGAAACTGTAGGTTCATCTCTAGACCACCATAATAAGGCATGTCACAAAAACCTTTTGTTTCTCAGTGTATATAAAAGTTATGTTTACAGTATACTATAGTCTATTAATTTGTTCAATATCACTATGTTCTTAAAAAGGTACATACCAAAGTTCATCAAGGATATTGGTCTAAAATTCTCTTTTTTGGTTGTGTCTTTGCCTGGCTTTGGTATCAGGATGATGCTGGCCTCATAAACTGAGTCAGGAAGGATTCCCTCTTTTTCTATTGATTGGAATAGTTTCAGAAGGAATGGTACCAGTTCCTCCTTGTACCTCTGGTAGAATTCGGATGTGAATCAATCTGGTCCTGGACTCTTTTTGGTTGGTAAGCTATTGATTATTGCCACAATTTCAGAGCCTGTTATTGGTCTATTCAGAGAGTCAAATTCTTCCTGGTTTAGTCTTGGGAGGGTGTTTCGGTCAAATAATTTATCCATCTCTTCTAGATTTTCTAGTTTATTTGCATAGAGGTGTTTGTAGTATTCTCTGATGGTAGTTTGCATTTCTGTGGGATCAGTGGTGATATCCCCTTTATCATTTTTTATTGAGTCTATTTGATTCTTCTCTCTTTTCTTCTTTATTAGCCTTGCAAGTGGTCTATCAATTTTGTTGATCTTTTCAAAAAACCAGCTCCTGGGTTCATTAATTTTTTGAAGGGTTTTTTGTGTCTCTATTTCCTTCAGTTCTGCTCTGATTTTAGTTATTTCTTGCCTTCTGCTAGCTTTTGAATGTGTTTGCTCTTGCTTTTCTAGTTCTCTTAATTGTGATGTTAGGGTGTCAATTTTGGATCTTTCCTGCTTTCTCTTGTGGGCATTTAGTGCTATAAATTTCCCTCTACACACTGCTTTGAATGTGTCCCAGAGATTCTGGTATGTTTTGTCTTTGTTCTCGTTGGTTTCAAAGAACATCTTTATTTCTGCCTTCATTTTATTATGTACTGAGCAGTCATTCAGGAGCAGGTTGTTCAGTTTCCATGTAGTTGAGTGGTTTTGAGTGAGTTTCTTAATCCTGAGTTCTAGTTTGATTGCACTGTGGTCTGAGAGACAGTTTGTTATAATTTCTGCTCTTTTACATTTGCTGAGGAGGGCTTTACTTCCAAGTATGTGGTCAATTTTGAAATAGGTGTGGTGTGGTGCTTAAAAAAAATGTATATTCTGTTGATCTGTGGTGGAGAGTTCTGTAGATGTCTATTAGGTCCGCTTGGTGCAGAGCTGAGTTCAATTCCTGGGTATCCTTGTTAAGTTTCTGTCTCGTTGATCTGTCTAATATTGACAGTGGGGTGTTAACATATCCCATTATTATTGTGTGGGAGTCTAAGTCTCTTTGTAGGTCACTCTGGACTTGCTTTATGAATCTGGGTGCTCCTGTATTGGGTGCATATATATTTAGGATAGTTAGCTCTTCTTGTTGAATTGATCCCTTTACCATTGATGCAAAAATCCTCAATAAAATACTGGCAAACCAAACCCAGCAGCACATCAAAAAGTTTATCCACCATGATCAAGTGGGCTTCATCCCTTGGGATGCAAGGCTGGCTCAATATATGCAAATCAATAAATGTAATCCAGCATATAAACAGAACCAAAGACAAAACCCACATGATTATCTCAACAGATGCAGAAAAGACCTTTGACAAAATTCAACAACCCTTCATGCTAAAAACTCTCAATAAATTAGGTATCAATGGGATGTGTCTCAAAATAATAAGAGCTATCTATGACAAACCCACAGCTAATATCATACTGAATGGGCAAAAACTGGAAGCATTCCCTTTGAAAACTGGCACAAGACAGGGATGCCCTCTCTCACCACTCCTATTCAACATAGTGTTGGAAGTTCTGGCCAGGGCAATTAGGCAGGAGAAGGAAAAAAAGGGTATTCAATTAGGAAAAGAGGAAGTCAAATTGTCCCTGTTTGCAGATGACATGATTGTATATCTAGAATACCCCATCGACTCAGCCCAACATCTCCTTAAGCTGATAAGCAACTTCAGCAAAGTCTCAGGATACAAAATCAATGTACAAAAATCACAAGCATTCTTATACACCAATAACAGACAAACAGAGAGCCAAATCATAAGTGAACTCCCATTCACAATTGCTTCAAAGAGAATCAAATACCTAGGAATCCAACTTACAAGGGACGTGAAGGACCTCTTCAAGGAGAACTACAAACCACTGCTCAATGAAATAAAAGGGGATACAAACAAATGGAAGAACATTCCATGCTCATGGGTAGGAAGAATCAATATCATGAAGATGGCCATATTGCCCAAGGTAATTTACAGATTCAATGCCATCCCCGTCAAGCTGCCAATGACTTTCTTCACAGAATTGGAAAAAACTACTTTAAAGTTCATATGGAACCAAAAAGGAGCCCGTATCACCAAGTCAATCCTAAGCCAAAAGAACAAAGCTGGAGGCATCAAGCTACCTGACTTTAAACTATACTACAAGGCTACAGTAACCAAAACAGCATGGTACTGGTACCAAAACAGAGATATAGATCAATGGAACAGAACAGAGCCCTTAGAAATAACGCCACATATCTACAACTATCTGATCTTTGACAAACTTGAGAAAAACAAGCAATGGGGAAACGATTCCCTATTTAATAAATGGTGCTGGGAAAAATGGCTAGCCATATGTAGAAAGCCGAAACTGGATCCCTTCCTTTCACCTTGTACAAAAATGAATTCAAGATGGATTAAAGACTTACATGGTAGACCTAAAACCATAAAAACCCTAGAAGAAAACCTAGGCATTACCATTCAGGACATAGGCATGGGCAAGTACTTCATGTCTAAAACACCAAAAGCAATGGCAACAAAAGCCAAAATTCACAAATGGGATCTAATTAAACTAAAGAGCTTCTGCACAGCAAAAGAAACTACCATCAGAGTGAACAGGCAACCTACAAAATGGGAGAAAATTTTAGCAACCTACTCATCTGACAAAGGGCTAATATCCAGAATCTACAATGAACTCCAACAAATTTACAAGAAAAAAGCAAACAACCTCATCAAAAAGTGGGCGAAGGACATGAATAGACACTTCTCAAAAGAAGGCATTTATGCAGGCAAAAAACACATGAAAAAATGCTCACCATCACTGGCCAGCAGAGAAATGCAAATCAAAACCACAATGAGATACCATCTCACACCAGTTAGAATGGCAATCATTCAAAAGTCAGGAAACAACAGGTGCTGGAGAGGATGTGGAGAAATAGGAACACTTTTACACTGTTGGTGGGACTGTAAACTAGTTCAACCCTTGTGGAAGTCAGTGTGGCGATTCCTCAGGGATCTAGAACTAGAAATACCATTCGACCCAGCCATCCCATTACTGGATATATACCCAAAGGACTATAAATCATGCTGCTATAAAGACATGTGCACACGTATGTTTATTGCGGCATTATTCACAATAGCAAAGACTTGGAACCAACCCAAATTTCCAACAATGATAGACTGGGTTAAGAAAATGTGGCTCATATACACCATGGAATACTATGCATCCATAAAAAATGATGAGTTCCTGTCCTTTGTAGGGACATGGATGAAATTGGAAATCATCATTCTCAGTAAACTATTGCAAGTAAAAAAACCAAACACCGCATATTCTCACTCATATGTGGGAATTGAACAATAAGAACACATGGACACAGGAAAGGGAACATCACACTGTGGCGACTGTTGTGGGGTAGGGGGAAGGGGGAGGAATAGCTTTAGGAGGTATGCCTAATGCTAAATGATGAGTTAATGGGTGCAGCACACCAGCATGGCACATGTATACATATGTAACTAACCTGCACATTGTGCACATGTATCCTAAAACTTAAAGTATAATAATAATAAAATAAAAAATAAAATAAAATAAAATAAAAATAGCATTGTATCAAGGAACCAAGGGAAAAAAAGGTACATACCTAATTTTAAAAATATTGCATTGCTAAAAAATATTAATGATCATCTGAGCCTTCAACCAGTCCTAATCTTTTGATTGGCTGGGGGTCTTGCCTCAATGTTGATGGTTGCTGACTAATCAGGGTTGGGGTGGCTGTGGCAATTTCTGAAAATAAGACAATAACGATGTTGGCCACATTGAATGAATCTTCCTTTTATGAAAGATTTCTGTGTAGTATAGTATATGATGCTCTTTTATAGCATTTTATACTCACAGGAGAACTTCTTTAGAAATTGGATTCAATCGTCTTAAATCCTGCTGCTACTTTGTGAACTAAGTTGAGGTAATATTCTAAATCCTTTGTTGTCATTTCAACAATGTTCACAGCATCTTCACCAAAAGTATATTCTATCTCAAGAAACTGCTTTCTTTGCTCCTCCATAAAAAGCAACTCCTCATCTGTTCAAATTTGATCATGCATGTGTTAGCTCTTTCTTACATTGATATAAAGGAATAACAGACTGGGTAATTTATAAAGGAAAGAGGTGTAATTGACTCATTGTTCTTCAGGCTGTAAATGCATGACACTGACATCTGCTTGGCATCTGGGTAAGTCTCAGGAAACTTTTATTCATGGAGTAAGGCAAAGTGGGAACAAGCACATCACGTGGAGAGAACAGAAGCAAGGGGAAGGGTGTCATATACTTTTAAACTACCAGATCTCATGAGAACTCATTCACTATTGCAAGGACAGCACTAAGCCATAATGGATCCAGCCCCATGACCCAAACATTTACCAGCAGGCTCCCCGTCCAACATTGGGGATTACATTTCAACATGAGATTTGGGCGGGACAAATTTCCAAACCACATCAATGCAATTACAGCAATTCAATCACATCTTCAGGCTCCACTTCTAATTCTAGTTCTCTGGCTGTTTCAACCATATTTGCAGTGGCTTCCTTCACTTAAGTCTTGAACCTGTCAAAGTCATCCAGGAGGGTTGGAATCAACTTCTTCCAAACTCCTGTTCATGTGAATATTTTGACCTCCTCCCATGAATCAGTAATATTCCTAATGACATCTAGAATGGTGAAGGCTTTCCAGAAGTTTTCCAATTGACTTTGCCCAAATCCATAAGATGAATCACTATCTATTAAAGCTATAGCCTTACAAGATGTATTTATTAAATAATAGACTTGAGGGTAAAAATTACTACTTGATCCCTGGGCTACAGAATGGATGCTATGTTATCAGGCATGGAAACAACATTAATATCCTTGCACATCTACATCAGGGCTCTTGGGTTACCAGGGCATTGTCAATGAGTAGTAATATTTTGAAAGGAATCTGTTTTTCTGTTCAGTTGATCTCAACAGTGGGCTTAAAATATTCAGTAAACCATGCTGTAAACAGATGTACTATCATACAGAATTTGTTGTTCAATTTATAACTTTTGATTTTTCTTTTTTTGAGATGGAGTCTTGCTCTGTTACCCAGGCTGGAGTGCAGTAGGAGATCTCAGCTCACTGCAACCTCTGCCTCCTGGGTTCAAGTGATTCTCCTGCCTCAGCCTCGTAAGTATCTGGGATTACAGGCACCCACCGCCACACTTGGCTAATTTTTGTATATTTAGTAGAAACAGGGTTTCACTGTGTTGGCCAGGCTGGTCTTGGGCTCCTAACTTCATGATTCACCTGCCTCGGCCTCCCAAAGTGCTGGGATTACAGACGTGAGCCACCCTGCCTGGGTATAGCTTTCAATTTAAAGTGAGAAATATATGACTCTTTGTTTCATTTGAATAGTTAGAGGGCATTGTATGATTATTAATTGGCCTAATTTAAATATTATTGTGTGACTATCAGTGTGTAGGGAGCGAATAGGCAATGTCAGTGAATATCAGTCACTAGGGAGGCTTGAGGGAAGGAATAGAAATGAAGAGATGGCCAGTGGATGAAGCAGTCAAAGCACACACCATATTTATTAAATTTGCTGTCTTATATGGGCACATTTCTTGGCTTTCTAAGACAATTAAACAATGACATCAAAGATCACTGATCACAGATTACCATAACAGATAGAACAGTAATGAAAAGATTTGAAATATTGTGAAAATTATCAAAACGTGACGCAGAGATACAAAATGAGCACAAGCTGTTGGGAAAATGGTGCCAGTAAACTTGCTTGACACAGGGCTGCCACAAATCTTTGATTTGTAAAAAATGCAGTATCTGCAAAGTGCAACAAAGCAAAACACAATGAGACAATACATTCCTGTAAAAACTTAATTTGTTTCCTTTCAAAAATTATTTGAGCTTTTTGTATATACAGACATTCATAGTTCTACCAATGTTGTCAAATTTTGACTTATCCTATAGAATATTACAATAACCTGTGTGTACTGTTACAATTATGCAATATCAATGCTTTGCACCAGATTTTATTCCCCTATTCTCATTCTGCTTACTTCATTATGTATGTTGAAGATGCTATAAATGTTCTGGATGATTTTTATTTTCTATTTTTCACTTCTATAATTTTAGGTAGAGTTAGTCCAAAGTAATGTTGTAGCTGTATAGAACTGACTTGAGCAATACTTGTTCATTATTTACCCTTTAAAGAACCTCTTAAAAGTTATGATAATAAATAATGAATTGCGTACATTCCTATTTCTTTCATTAGTCTCTAAGTTTCTAGAAAGAACAGTCTTACACATTTTGAGGTCTTCAGTGCCAATACAGGATATAGAATACAGCCATGAACATTGTTGAATAAATTTTTAATGAATTTTATTCATTAAATCATATTTTTATTAATTAATAAATAAAAATCATAGTTTTATTAATTAATAAATAAAAATCATATTTTTATTAATTAAAACTTGTCAAATGAGATGATTAATGATATCATTTATTAACTGTCTTAAATTTCCAGCTTCTTCTACCCTGTGTCTGTTCTGCTACCCAAAAAGATTTTCTTACAAATATCCAATTTTTAACTGAGTTTTAATATCTCCCCCAAATTATCACCTTTAGAAATCGTACATTCATAGAAGCACACTTTTGTCACTCGATTATTTGAAATATGTTGGTAAAATATGTTAAAAATATATATGTGAGTGTGTGTGAGTATGCGTGTGGAGGGGTGTTAATTATAAAGCCTAAGCATATGGGGATTGCAAAAATAAATGAGAAAAAAATCCCATCTTAATATTTACAAGCCGATAGGAGAGACAAGCACAGGTGTAATTCTAACATAACATGTTTATCAGTAAATATTAAATATTTCTTGAATGTTCCCTTGTAAACCTTTATCAAGTTCAAACTATTTTAGTTTATTTGTCCAGTGTACCAACTTTGTATGCCTTCTCAGATTCGTTCTCTTAATTCCTTCTTTCCAAAGAAGATTCCTCTTTACAAGCTCACCTAGCTGGCTCATCAAGTTCCTATAATCACTGAGTTCCTGTATCTCCTACCATTTTCTTACTTAGATGAAATGCTACCTTATTGGGCAGGGACTATAGCTTCCTGAATGATTGCTAAGTAGAAGGCAGCCACAACCCAGAAATTCAAGGAATTTCATTCCATGGATTGTTCGTTGACTAGCGAGAACTGGGAGATGTAAGAGAAACAAACAAAGACATTTCTTCTCTTTTTTTCTTTTCATACTCTTCTCTAAGGTATGATTTCTCTTTACAGTTCTTGCAAAGAAAGTCCCACATGTAAAGAAACCTATGCCTGCTGAACAAGGTCTATTTCACCTTGAGAACTGTGAAAGGTGTCTAGTGCAGTGATAAGCATATTTTTCATTGTTGTCACCTCATTTTGATTTCACTCTCAACACCCTGGGCTTGCACTTCCCAAAGAATGTGGCTTTAATCCTTGCCTCAGGCTTTGATTTTTACAAGATCAAATCTAAGATCATACTTACAAATTAAAGACAATAGTGTTTTGAATTTTTCTTTCTGTTATATAGACTTTCTTCACCTGTGTGGGTGATGAACCTATGTATTTTTTTTTTATTTCTGAATTGTTTACCAAAGTTTTTAGAACATAGTGTCTGTTATTTAAGTCTGTATGAAGACCTTCATCAAAGGTAACTTTTTCTTCTAGAAGGATGCTTACCAGAGGCTTGGGAGAGTAGTGGGGAACTTGGGAGGAGGTAGGGATGGTTAAAGGCTACAAAAAAAAAAAAAAAATAGAAAGACTGAATAACTATTTGATAGTGAAACAGGGTGACTATAGTCCATAATAACTTAATGGTACATGTTAAAATAGCTTAAAGAGTGTGATTAGATTGTTTGTTTTGAAATGTCTTTGTCAGGTCTCATGTACCCCACAAATATATACACCTACTGTGTACCGTAAAAAATAAAAAAAATTTAAATTTCAACAAAAGAGTACAAGAAGAAGAAAAAAGACAAAAAAATAGAAATGATAAACATGCTGAGTGGTGAAATTAGTTTAGTATTAAGAAAATCCTTAGAAATCAGTTTTTGAGTTTCTCTGTATAACTGTATACATCTGTTAAGTTAGGCTGTCTGAAACAGTTAAGCATGAAAATATACTTGTTTGGAAACTATTTTGAAGGACATAATGAAAACCAGTTGAATTCTTAACTTGAATATTTTTCATAAAATAAAATTGTGAAAAACTTAAGAAAGTTAAAGTGAAGTAATTTTAAAGTTCCCCCCCAAATTAGTCATTCTTTAAATAAGATATATAACATAGTCAACTCTGGTAATACCCTCCACTGGAGGTCAACAGCATACACACTACAGGTTAAATATTTGTAAAAAGATAGCTAATTTTATGACCACCCATAAATATTTTTAGCCTAGGACAATGATATGGGTAATAAAACATTCATGATGCAAACCATTCACCTACATGGGCCAAGAACAATTTTTCTTTTGCCTATGTATTCAAGCTTTTGATTTTCTTTAAAATTTTTTTTTGGTGTATGATATGGTGGGGTTACTTTTTCTAGAATAAAGACACTTGTAGATAGCACAAATGGTAAATTACAGAATATAGGAAATATCCCTCACACTTATAATTATATTTAAACAGCAGTAAATGAACTAAATTAGTTGTAAAATCACTCTTGTCAGCATGGTGAATTGAACATTACCATATGACTCTTACTTTTCTATGTCATTAATATCACTCTATCTCATAGTTATTTGTAACACCTTTGCCTTATACCATTTAAACTAGATAAGAGGGACGGGAAAAAATATAGGTTGGCCTGGTTTTCTAAAAAAAGAAAATGTATTTATCCCTTCTATAACTTGTGAAGGGAAAATAAATCTAGGGGCCCCCAAATCACTAAGCTAAAGGGAAAAGTCAAGCTGGGAACTGCTTAGGGCAAACCTGCCTCCCATTGTATTCAAAGTCACCCCTCTGCTCACTGAGATAAATGCATATCTCATTGCCTCCTTAGGTCAGGCTAATTCAGAAATTTGAAAGAATGCAACCATTTGTCTCTTATCTACCTATGACCTGGAAGCCCCTTCCCCACTTCAAGTTGTCCCACCCTTGCTTTGAGTTGTCCCTCCTTTTCCAAACTGAAACAATGCTTGTCTTACATATGTTGATTGATGTCTCATGTATCTTTAAAATGTTTAAAACCAAACTGTGCTCTGAACACCTTGAGCACATGTAAGGGTTCACAATCTTAAAAGATATGTCAGTGTGAAAGAGAATAGTGCTCAACAAAGTGTTTTTAATCAAATTAAACTCATGGGAAAACCTTGAAAGGATAAATTAAAAAAAAAAACTAGCATGTTAGTTACCTGTTTCTCTTCCAGATTTATTCTCTTGTCTTATTCACCTGCTCTCTGTCTCTAAGCAGTATGAACTGTATTATCAATGGCTTCCTTTCCCTTGGGCTTCGATTACATTTGGCCAATAGGAAAAGGGAACACCAAAGCAGATTAAAGGAAGAGAAAATAGTAAGATCAATTTACTCTAGCTTTTTTATAAGAGGCTATACAATTCCCTGCCAAAGGAAAGTCAAGAAACCTAATTGTATATTCAATATAAACACCCATTATCTGTGTTTCTCTGACTCAGCCAGTGTGAGCACCATCCTTCTCAGATGCAAAGTAAAATGTCTAAACTACAGTAGCTCTGTATTTTAATCCAGAACCTAGGAAATATTTATTTTCTAATCTAAATCATTCATTTAATGTATTTTACTATTTCCTTTGGCTTTTGTCCACACTCAAATACTCTTCCAATGTCTGCTTCAGCACCATATCCCCCATGTGTTTCTAACCATTAGAAACAATGAAAGCAGCAGTTTCTGAAGAGGTAATGAAGAGCAATGGGAGACACAATGAAGGAGCAGTGATCATTCAGAAAATATTCTCCTGTCTAACCACTGAATTACTAATTCCCTCTTTTTTTTCTAATTTTCTCCTGTATAAACTACTAAGCACCACTTTCACAAAGTCTCAAGGATGTTCTAATGAAAAGCTGCAAATATTTTCATCAATATTTGGAGAAATATGGTGATTTTTATGTAAGGAATAATATTTACAGATTTTAACTTCAAAGTCTTTCTTTCCTGTCTCCAGTTGCTCTTGCTGGCCCAGAGACTTTTCCTCATTCTTTGTTTCACTCACGTCCCTATGAAGAGACCACCAAACAGGCTTTGTGTGAGCAAAAAGGCTGTTTATTTCACCTGGGTGCAGGTGGGGTGAGTCCGAAAAGAGTCAGCAAAGGGAGATAGAGGTGGGCCATTTTATAGGATTTGGGTAGGTAAAGGAAAATTAGTCAAAGTGGGTTTTATTTGGCAGGCAGCGGTGGGGGTCATAAGGTGCTCAGTGGGGGAGCTTTTGAGCCAGGATGAGCCAGGAGAAGGAATTTCACAAGGTGATGTCATCAGTTAAGTCAGGAACAGGCCATTTTCACTTCTTTTGTGATCCTTCAGTTACTTCAGGCCATCTGGATGTATATGTGCAGGTCACAGGGGATATGATGGCTTAGCTTGGGCTCAGAGGCCTGATACTTTGATCCAAAGAATAGCAGGATTGCAGCCTGGAATACTGGAAAAGTAAATGAATTGCTTTAGTCAGAGGATAGACAGGAGTCAGAAGCCAAATCATTTTATATGTGTAAGAGTCCCAAAGTTGGAAAGAAAAAATAATTTTATTATAGCTTTTGAATTTCAAAAGAACTCAGCTTTAGAATTTGAGACCAAACATGGAGGACAAGAAAAAGTTCAGGAAAGTTAATCAGAGAGCTTAGAAGAATGCACCATGAAACATAAAGACAATTTATTTGTACATGCAAAGATAACAAAAGCCTTCCTGATCAAGGAAGGTACAAGCTTTGGAGAAAATCAAAAGGAATGTGAGCAGAGTTTAAATGGTGCCTCGGTTCTTGAGAAGGTGCCACTGTTTTCACCTTTTAGGAGAGGATAATTGGGTGTGGTTACAGCCCTTCACCTGACTTAATTTGTATGAGTGTACCTGTCTTCTTACTGAGAAAATAAAGGCTAATAGATCCACCAGTAAAAAAATTCTTGAAGCAATAAGAAATTTTTTTGTGAAAGAAACCCTTTTAGCAATTCCAAATATTATGTCCAGGGAACCACAATGTTTGACTTAGCTTTGTATGTGTATGTCCCCATTACATTATAAACTCTTCACACATTGGTGGAAATATGGCACACACTTTGTATACATGATCCATAATTGTTAGTTAAATGAATAACTAAACTTCATAATGTAGCTTATCTTCACTTCTGTGGTTATGCAATTGGTAGAACTGAAAGAAAGCAGGATTTTCAGGGAGTTACAAAAGTCAAAGTTTGCCAATAACACAGTCCTTTAGCTTCAATTTCCACTCAAGAACACCATCCATAAATATTTAAAACATTTTAAATATATGTTTTATGTCATTTTCACATTAGCTTAAATATTATTTGTATCATATAATTTTACCAATCAAAACCAAATTAATCAAAATCAATTCTCAAATTAAATTAGATTTTCCATTCTGATATATTTTCTTAGTAAGTTCAAAGAGATTGCTATAGTTAATCCTGGCAACTCTGTGAATCATTCAATTCAATTTGGAGGGAAGTCTATTCCTGTATGCCCTCTTAGAGTTAAGTTATATTCTATGACATCTTGTATATGAGGTTGTTGAGGCATGTATCTGTGGTTTATGCATTGAAGCAGTAACAGGGTAAACACTTATACAACTGTCTTAATAGTTGTAGAGACTGGTGTTTCCATGTTCATCTTTATTTTAACCCAGTGTGGATTCTAGCTAGGAATGAAAGAATCAACTATGTGGGTCTGTTTAGCTCTACAACTATGTATAGTTTCACCCTGAGTTATTGATTCACCTACTTAGCTACCACCATTCCCTTCACAAAGGCATCACAAATGCTGCCCAAAAATGGTATTGAAGAACTCCAAAGGTCAGCTGAAGAACACAGAGCATTCTTTTTGCTGAATGTCTGCGGGATATGTTTTGCTTTCCTTTACTTACTCCTTTTGGAATTAGTTATGACTTTTATAGCATAAACCCATCAGTATTCTCAGAAACTATGAATACATTTTTATTCACCTAGGTACATTGAATATCCCATATCTCACAGAATGAAACAGATTTAGCATTACACTTGCTTTTTTTAAAAAAGAAATAAAATACATAGTTATTTTCTAATGTAATTCTAAATATAATTTTCCCCAGAAACTATATTGAATACAAGTGTGTTTTGAAAGCACTGATTTTAAGTATTTTTATTTGTTTTATATCACAGGAAATAGTAGCTACAAATTTAGAGACAGATTCTTACTTTTCTAAATTGATTTATAATATTTTTCAAAAAATATTTGTGCTTAATGCTGCTTCTTGAGCAAATTACATTTGGATTATCACTGGTTTATTTCATAATCCAGTTGTGGATCTCTGAGACATGAAAAGGCATATAATAATTTTTCAATTTGAATTACAATTTTTATATGTATTTAAAGTATGTATAAGATAAATTATGTACTGTATACTAATATTTAACATATTAAATTGCATACATATTAAATATATGCATACACAGACATTCTCACTTAAAGTAGTAACATGGAAAAAAGTCTATTGACTATGCCACCTTTTTTTCTAATGAGTTTCATTAGAAGATTTACAAATTATTCTAAAAGAATTTTTGTTTGTTTATTAGTTTGATTTAGGTTTTAACTTTCTGGTATACTTGGAAAAGTCAGGTCCTTTGTCTTACTAATTTATAAGCCAAAAGTTGAAGCTTTGAGGTAAATATAATAAATCCTTCCTTGAAATAATAAAAAAGACTAATAAAATAGTTACTGACTACATAATGAGGTATGTTTTCCCCTAAGGAATTAAAATGCTTACCATTTTATCTCTAAGTTTCAGAATTAAATAAACAATATGTCTATCCAACATGAAAGAACCAGGTATTTGGTTAAAAACTAATTTAATTGTTTTAAAGCCTACCTCATATGTTAATAGATAGTTGATAAAAACTATTTTCACTGCTATAAAATATCTGACTGGTATCAATGAAGACAATGTAATTTACTGACATTAAGCCATGTAAATCCAACTGCCTTCCTCTTGTTTTTTATTAATCTTTCACACATTTCATTATTCTCAGCTATTTCTTACAGGGCTCCCAGTACAAAACAAATTATTGCCAACTTTAATTTCTTAATGATTTAAGTCCCTATTAAAAAAAAACTACAGCCATTGATTTAATTGTAATTACTCTACTTCAGTTTCTAGTTCTTTGATATTTAAGTTAAATAATTGTTCTGACACATTATGGATAAATTTTATTAGCATCTTTTCTAAAAAGCTTATGTGATCCAAGAAAGAGACAAGTTTTCAGGTTGTCTATTCCTTGTCATCTATTTTTATTCAATACATTTCCCTTTGAGTAGTAGAATTTACAAAAGTTTTAAAGGCAGATTTTGAAATTGACGTTGGTATAGAATAATTTCTACAAACTTGCTGCATATTAAATTTCTTCACAGAAATCATATAAATGTTTGGTAGATGATAAAATGAACTACACATTCCCTTTTATGAGTCAGTTTCTGCCTCCAGCTTACTAATGACTGTAACTCATTACCATAGATGGTGCCTTGTAATTTACAGAATGAGCAAAATTCCTATTCTGTGAAAGAATTAAGCACCAAATCAGATCATTTTTACTTTAAGGAAAATGTCTCATTATCCACACTTTTTCTAAGGCACGCCTTAGCCCTGTTTCCTCCTGAGTGCCAGGAAGATTTGTAGGTAGTAAGAGAAATGCAGGAAAGCCACAGGTCATGGGCAATTGCCTGGACTGCTGAATTGTTTAGGTAAGTCACTAACAACTTCTAAAAGAGTACTAAGATGAGTTAAATGTGTTATGCCCATTAAATGATTTACACCTAATAATTTAAGGTGCAAATTTTGACCTGTAAGACCCAAAAAACTGGGACAGAAGAACCAATTTAGGTTAAATATCTTATAGTGTTTTATTCATTGTGGGATATGATGAGTTTTCTCTTCAAATAGCCTGATCAATCCTTTATTCTTTAATTCATAGTACCCCCCTACCCCTTTTTCCTTTTTCTCTTTTTTCTTCCTTTCTGCCTTTGTTACATGCCCAGACATGCCATGGTACCAGTTGTTATCAGTACCAGCTCACATTCCTTTCCTTATTTGGAAAGAATACTAGCTCTCTAGCTCATTGCAGACACCCCTTCCCCTTTCCCCTCTCTCCCTTATGTGCCCACCTTATCTAAAAAAATTTCAAATGTTTAGACCACCAGGATTAGTTTACATTGTATGGCCTGACCCCAGCCAATGGGGAAAGTGTACAGGGGCAGGACTAGTGTCAGGAATAAAGGTTCTCGTGCCCCTTTGTTCAGGTGTGCTCTCATGGTGACTGGCCAAGGAGAAGCACCCCTCTCTGCAGAAGTAAAATTACTTTGCTAAGAATCCTGTGTTTGAGTGTTCAATTTCCTTAGGATTTTGAACATTATTCCCAACATTCATAAAAAGGCACTTAGAATGAAAGACCCTCTGCTAATTATGAAAAATGTTAATGGATATTTTTCTAACCCAGAGGAAGCTCTATTCTGATTTAAGAGTTTCCAATCAAAGTAAGCCACTTAAAATAGCCCCATTTAAAAAAAATATTTAAAATATCTCAACCTTCTTTGGTAAATCATACACTTTACCTATTATATCTTTTTTTATTGCAAATTATGTAAATCTGTAGATAATATGCTACGAATTTTAAAAGAAAAACCAGAGGAAAGCTGTTAGAATTAGAATGTTAAAACTTTTAGTCTGTTGAAGATAGTATACTCTTGTTGTCTTTTCAGATGTTTTCTAACATCTTTTAAAAAGCATAGTGATTACTTTCCATGCCATTTTTAAAAAGTCATTTGTTCTTTCACCATATTTTTGTTCACTCAAATAGCTAGTTCTTTTTTCTTAATAGTATCATTATTTTTTACTGGCATTGTTGAAACAGATACCTAAATATGTTAATAAAAATATTAGAATTATTAATTTTTAAATTTTCTTTGAGACTGACTCTCACTCTGTCACCCAGGCTGGAGTGTAGTGGCATGATCTCAGCTCACTGAAACCTCTTCCTCCTGGGTTCAAGTGATTCTCATGCCTCAGCCTCCCAAGTAGCTGGGATTACAGGCTTGCACTACCATACCTGGCTAATTTTTTTGTATTTTTAGTAGAGGCAGAGTTTTCCCATGTTGGCCAGGCTGGTCTCAGACTCCTGATCTCAAGTGATCCACCCACCTCTGCCACCCTAATTTCTGGGATTACAGGCATGAGCCACTGCACACAGCCATTAATTTTTAAATTAATTTTAAACTCCCATATGGAAATGGGGCAGGCCAGTTTTCACTAACAACTGTTTCAGTACTGACTGAGTGGTTAAGTTAAATATTAAAAGCCAGTGCCCTTATACAAAGGCTGGGATGTAACAAAAACCCATGAAGAGTTTTGCCTAGGCCTTTCCTGGGCCTTAAAGCATGATAAAATAATGAAGGAATTCTTAACAGACCCATTTAGAATTAAACACATTTTATTGTGGGTCTGAAGAAACTCCCCAGGCCTCCAAAAATAAGTTTACTGGGGGTCTGAAGGAACTCCTCAGTGATTTAGTAGGAGATAAGGTAAGGGTAGTCACCCTAGCACCTGGATCCATTTAGATTACATAAATTTACTGAGGCTCCAGAGAAAGGTCTTCAGTACACAGACCTTAGTTACAGATTAAAAGAAGTTAATCACTTAGATGATTCTTTAGATGAATACACACTTACACATATATGTATAGCTTAGAAGGTATATAAGCTCTGGAAAACTTTGTAATTTTGAGTTGGTCTGGCAATAATTGCCAAGCCTTCTCTCTGTAACTGGTTACAGAAATAAAAACTCTGTTCCTCCCCAGTTCATCTGCATCTCATTATTGGGCCACAAGAAATAGCAGCCAGACCATCAGTTTGGTCTGGTAATAGAAATTTTCAAGTATAGTTTCTGTCATCTCAAGCTAAACATTAAAGAACACCTTCAAATAGTTTAATATAAACTTCAAACAGTTTAATATAAAATACAGTTTAATAATAACACCTTTGCATAGTTTAATATAAGCTTGAATAATTTAATATAAACAAATTTTGTTTACAATTTGAAGAAATCTCCAGTTTATGACCCTAACTTTTTCAGTTTTGATGGGTGAATACAGCCAGTACTATAAAATAAGGTGGTGTTTCAATGCAGAAAAATAGAATAAGCAATAATTTACTTGTTGTGTTTATATGTATGCTTATTATATAACCAAATATAGCAAACTTTCAATAAATGTTGATGCAATCTAACCAGCACCCATTCCCTCCTTTTTGGTTTGTAAAATAATCAATCTTTATTCTGTTTAGTCTAAGCCAACCATATTAACTGTTGCCAATTTTTTTTTCTTTTGAGAAACCTAGAGTTAAGCCAATTAGTACACAGCATTCTCCTAGAGATTATTTGTTCAAGAGAGGGTAAATGGACTAATCAGGCTGAACATAGGGATTTACATTCCATACTTAGAAGAAAGCTTCTGTTTCTCACCATACTTGAACAAAATGCATGCTGCCCAGTAGGTGCTGGTAGGCATCTTTTGCTCAAGAATAAAGCCAAAGTCAATACCAAATTAATAAATAAATCCTGAGAAGATAAATAAAAAAATCCTGAGTGGAGAGATATGGAAGCAAAGCCCTAATGGCATCAGGTCAGGATCTTGTTCTACCTCTGGACTTCTTGCTCTGTGAGATAAGAAACATTATCATATTTAAGATTCTTTTTACTTTGTAGGCAAAAGTATCCTAAGTGATATGGCATCTTAAGTATGTTTTTAAGTAGGTAGTTGTAGCACTTACTTAATGTTAAAAATTTACATTTATTGAATTCATATATTCATTTTAATACTGCAGATGACTTCTACATTAGCCTAATAAAACAAAGACAAGCCATTTTAATCTTCCAGTGACCTGACTACTGTGAGTACTTAATGCCCATTACTTACAAATGGCACCAAGTTCCCAATGCCTCTATCCTAGGGCAGGATGCTCTGAGAGTAGGCCATTATCCACTCAGGATGAGTGTCAATGTCTATTGTTAATGAGATGAGTAGCTCCTTTTGGCCAGCTAACTGACTTCTAGATCCTCTCCAAGATTATTGTTAAAAAGTCTTAAGAAGTTAACTTTGGGTCAAAAAATCATGCACTTATGATTTCCCCTCGACCTCAAGCATGCACAGTGCCTTCCACTACTGTTTCTCCTCTTCTTTCAATCATACATTTAACCCTGACTGATTCATAATAAAATCTCCTATCAATTTTGTTATATCAGTAATGTGAATTTATTTCTCATTAATTTATTTTATTCTGACTTCTATAAGTAAAATTTTATCAGCTCAACTGTTTCATTTTGCTTCAGATAACAAATGAATAATGCACTAAAATTAAAATATCATTATGACCAAGTCTCACTAAATTGTACCCAATGAGCTCATATTCACTTTATCACATACATATATCTAAGCCCAAATATACCTAATGTCTAAATTTAAATACCTTCAACGTGAATATTACTAATATATTTTACCAAGAAGAGATTATAGTAATATCCTTTAGTAACATCTCAGTATAAACAAGCTGATAACTTGTTCTTTTCTTATAAATATAAAATTATAAAAGAAGGTTTTGGGGGGTTGTTGTTTTTGCTTAACATATATGGAGTTTAGGAAGACAAAAGGAATTTTAGGCAATCTTTTACATATCAAATAAACTTCCGAATACTTTCTAAATGCATGTGACTTTTAGGTGCTAAAATGAATACATGGATTGATATGCTTTGGCTGTGAGTATCCACCCAAATCTCATGTTGAATTGTAATTCCCATTGTTGGGGTAGGGACCTGGTAGGAGGTGAGTGGATCGTGGGAGCGGATTTTCCCCTTGCTGATATATTGTGATAGTGAGGTCTCACAAGATGTGATATTTTAAAAGTATGGGGCACTTTCTGTCACTCTCTGTCTCTCCTGGCAAAATGGGAAGAAGGTGCTTGCTTCCCATGTGCTTTCTGTCATAATTGTAAGTTTCCTGAGGTGTCCCAGTCATGCTTCCTTTTAAGACTGTGGAACTGTGAGTCAATTCAACTTCCTTTTATAAATTACCTAGTCTCAGGAAATTCTTTACAGGAGTGTGAAAATGGAATACAAAAAAATTGGTATGGGAGGGTGAAGCACCACTATAAAAATATCTGAAAATATAGAATGACTTTGGAACTGGGTAATGGGCAGAAATTGGAACAGTTTGGAGGGTTCAGAATAGACACAAAAGTGGGGGAAAGTTCAAAACTTCCTAGGGACTAGTTGAATGCTTGTGACCAAAATGCCAATAGTGATATGGACAGTGAAGTCCAGGCTGAGGTGGTTTCAGATGGAGATAAGCAACTTATTGGAAACTAGAGTAAAGGTCACCCTTGCTATTCTTTAGCAAAGAGACTGGTAGCATTTTGCCCCCACTTTAGAGATCTGTGGAACTTTGAACTTGAGAGAGATGATTTAGGGTAACTGTTGGAATAAATTTCAAAGCAGCAAAGCATTCAAGAGATGACCTGGCTGATTCTAAAAGTGTACACTCACATGTGTGAACAAAGAGATTATCTGAAATGGAAACATATTTAAAAGAGAAGCAGAGCATAAAAGCTTGGAAAATGTGCAGCCTGACAATGCGGTAGAAAATAACCCATTTTTCTGGGCAGAAATGCCTGTTGCAGGAATTTGAATAAGTAAAGAGAAGCCAAATGTTCATGGCCAAATAATAAGACAAATATCTCCAGGGCATTTCAGAGACCTTCACAGAAACCTCTCTCATCACAGGTCTGAAGGTCTAGGAGGAAAATAATGCTTTCATGGGCCAGGCACAGATCCCAGCTGCTCTGTGCAGCCTCAGGACATGGTACACTGCAACATGCTTCAGCTCTAGCCATTGCTAAAAGATGCCAAAGTACAGCTCGGGCCGTGGCTTCAGGGGGTACAAGTTCCAAGCCTTAGTGGCTTCCACATGGTGTTGGGCCTGCTGGTGCACAGATGGCAAGACTTGGGGTTTAGAAACCTCTGCCTAGATTTCAGAGGATGTATTGAAATGCCTGGATGTTCAGACAGAAGTCTCCTGCAGCAATGGACCCCCTCATGGAGAACCTCTACTAGGGCAATGCAGAGAGGAAATGTGGGATTAGAGCCCCCACACAGAGTCTCCACTGAGGCACTGCCTGGTGGAGCTGTGAAAATTGGGCCACCATCATCCAGACCCCAGAATGGTAGATCCACCAACAGATGGCACCAGGTGCCTAGCAAAGCTGCAGACACTCAATGCCAGCCCATGAAAGCAGCCACTGGGTCTGTATCTTGCAGTACCACAGGGGTGGAATTGCCCAAGGCCTTGGGAGGCCAGTTCTTGAGTCAGCATTATCTGGATGTGAGACATTAAGTCAAAGGAGGTCATTTCAGAGCTCTAAGATGTAATAACTTCCTGGCTGGGTTTTGGACTTGCCTGGGGCCTGTGGCCCCTTTGTTTTGGCCAATTTCTCCAATTTCAGAACAGTAATATTTACAAAACACCTGTACTCTCATTGTATCTTGGAAGTAACTAGCTTGTTTTTTATTTTACAGGCTCATAGGTAGAAGGGACCTGTCTTGTCTCAGATGAGACTTTGGACTTGTACTTTTGGGCTAATGCTGGAATGAGTTAAGACTTTGAGGCACTGTTGAGAAGGCATGATTGGTTTTGAAATGTGAAAAGGACATAAAATTTGACAGGGGCCAGGGGCAAAATGATAAGGTTTGGCTCTGTCCCCACCCAAACCTTATCTCAAATTGCAATCCCCACATGTCATGGGAGAGACCTGATGGGAGGTGATCGCATGATGGGGGCAGTTTCCCCCATGCTGTTCTAGTGATAGTGAGGGAGTTCTCATGATATCTGATGGTTTTAAAAGTGGCAGTTTTTCCCTGCATGCTTTCTCTCTCTTGCCACCTTGAGCAGAAGGTGCCTGCTTCCCTTTCACCTTCCACCAAGATTGTAAGTTTCCTGAGGCCTCCCCAGGCATGCAGAGCCATGAGTCAATTAAACTTCTTTTCTTTCTAAATTATCCAGTCTCAAGTAGTTCTTTATAGAAGTGTGAAAGCAAACCAATACATGGATGCACAGATGAATCAGAAATAAATCCTACTACCAAGAGATTTAAACAGACTAGAGAAAATGAAAGTTAAGGAAAATAAAAAAAAATTAATTTTAATTGAAAATTACTAGCACCAAAAAAGAAGTACAGAAAAAAATAAAAGATGGAAAGTAAAATGGGAGATAACATTTGCAGTTTGGAAATACATTAAACTTATTAAGTAATATTTTGACTAAATTTATTTTGTCATTTACAAAAAGGTGAAGTTACTGTGCATTTTTAAGTTAAGATGAAAAAATGTTAAGGGTGATTTAAATTTTAAAATGGGTGATTACAAATCTCTAAAGAGGTGTATAAGAAAACTGACTTTATAAATTATAAGTTAAAGGTATATGAAAATGTTTTTCCCTCTTTGTCTTAAGAATGTCTTTCATTCCAAAAATTATGTTAAAAATAAGAAAATACAGCTGAAACAAGATACTCTAAAATGTTAACCATGATCAAACCAGGGTCTCTGAAACTGCATTGAATATGGATTAAATTATAAAAATTGAGGCCAGAAGACTTATTTAAATTGCTGATAACAAAAATCAACCTAGATTTCTACGTTCTATGAAACCACCCTTCAAGAATGAAGAAAAAAATAGGCCTTTTCCAGATTTAACAAATCTGTAAAATTTTCACCAGCAGATCTGCACTAAAAGAGGTTAATGGAAATTTTAATTTAGTAGACTAAAAGAATGTAATTCCAGTTGAATATTCACATCTTCAGGAAAATATGAAAAACTGGAAATGATATAAAAGCAGATAAATTTAAAATAATGTTTCTTCTAACTTGATTAACCTAGATAAAATTGTTTAAAAATATTGTAATACTGTATTGTGTAGCATATCACTTATATGGCTCTAATATGACAAGCTCTTGTATGATTATACAAGATAAGAAGTGAGTTAAATGGACCTTATACAGTAGCAAAATTTTACATGGATTTAAAGTTGTTCAATATTAACTATACACTAGTCACAGTGACTTATGACTGTAATCCCAGCACTTTGGGAAGCTGAGGCAGGCAGATCGATTGAGTTCAGGAGCTTGAGAGCAGCCTGGCCAACATGGTGAAACCCTGTCTCTACTAAAAATACAAAAGTTAGCTGGACATGGTGGTTCATGGCTGTAATCCAGGCTACTCAGGTGGCTGAGGCAGGATAATTACATAAACCCAGCAGGTGGAGGTTGCAGCAAGCTGAGATCATGTCACTGCACTTCAGCCTGAGTGACAGAGTGAGACTCCATCTCAAAAATTAAAAATATAAATAGAAAACAAATATGATATTGTTTGTCTGTGTCCCCACCCAAATCTCACCTTTCACTGTGGTTCCCATAATACCCGCAAGTCATGGGAAGAAACTGGTGGGAGGTATATTAATCATGAGTGCTACTTTTTCCCATGCTTTTCTCATGATAGTGAATAAGTCTCATGAGATCTGACAGTTTTATAAAGGGTTTTCCCCCTTTTGCTCGGCACTTCTCCGTGCTGCCGCCATGTGAAGAAGAACGTGTTTACTTCCCCTTGCACCATGACTGTGAGTTTCCTGAGGACTCCCCAGCCACATGGAACTGTGAGTCAATTAAACTTCTTTTCTTTATAAGTTACCCAGTCTCTGGTATGTCTTTATTAGCAGCATGAGAATGGACTAATACAGTATATTGGTACCAATAGAGTGGGGTACTCCTCTTAAGATATCAGGAAATGTAAAAGTGTCTTGGAACTGGGTAACAGGAAGAGATTGGAACAGTCTGGAGGGCTGAGAAGAAGATAGGAAAATGTGGGAAAGTTTGGAATGTCCTAGAGACTCATTGAATGGCTTTAATCAAACTGCTGGTAGTATATGGACAATAAAGTTCAGGCTGATGTTGTTTCAGATGGAGATGAGGAACTTGTTGGGCACTGGAGTAAAGGTCACTCTTCCTATGCAGAGAATGGTGACATTTTGCCCCTCCCCTAGGGCTCTGTGGAAATTTTAACTTGAGAGAGATGATTTAGGTTATCTGGTGGAGAAATTTTCTTAGTGGTAAAGCATTCAAGAGGAAGGAGAGCATAAAAGTTTGGAAATTTTGCAGCCTGCCAATGCTATAGAA
Source organism: Pongo pygmaeus (assembly GCF_028885625.2). Classification (NCBI taxonomy): domain Eukaryota; kingdom Metazoa; phylum Chordata; class Mammalia; order Primates; family Hominidae; genus Pongo; species Pongo pygmaeus. Next base: position 62,175,747 of record NC_072378.2, on the reverse strand, counting down.
AATAAAAACCCATTTTCTGGGCAGAAATTCAAGCTGGCTGCAGAAATTTGCATAAATAACAGGGAGCTGACTGTTACTCATCAAGACAATGGGGAAAATGTCTCCAGGACATGTCAGGGACCTCCACAACAACCCCTCTCATTACAGGTCAGGAAGCATAGGGAAAAAAAAAAATTGTTTCATGGGCAGGGGCCAGGGCCTCCTTGCTGTGCACAGCCTAGGGACTAGGTGCTGTGTGTCCCAACTGCTCCAGCCATGGCTAAAAGGGTCCAAGGCACAACTCAGGTTGTGGCTTCAGAGGGTACAAGCCCCAAGCCTTGGTGACATACACATGGTGTTGAGCCTGTGGATGCACAGAAGTCAAGAATTGAGATTTGGGTGCCTCCACCTAGATTTCAGAGGATGAGTTTCCAGGCAAAGTTGTGCTGCAGGGGCAGGGCCCTCATGGAGAACATTTGCTAGGGCAATGCAGAGGGAAATGTGGGGTTGGAGTCCCCACACAGAGTCCCCACTAGGGCACTATGTAGCAAAGGTGTGAGAAGAGGGTCGCCATCCTCCAGGCCCCAGAATGGTTGATCCAACAACAGCTTGAACCATGTGCCTGGAAAAGCTGCAGATACTCAATGTCAGCCCATGAAAGCAGCCAGAAGGGGAGCTGTACTCTGCAAAGCCACAGGGGTGGAAGTGCCCAAGGCCATGGGAGCCCAACTCTTCCATCAGTGTGCCCTGGATATGAGACGTGGAATCAAAGGAGATCATTTTGGAGCTTTAAAAATTGACTGCTCACACCTGTAATCCCAGTACTTTGGGAGGCCGAGGAGGGCGAATCATGAGGTCAGGATTTCAAGACCAGCCTGGCCAACATAATGAAACCATGTCTCTAAAAAAAAAAAAAAAAAAAATTAGCTGGGAATGGTGGCATGTGCCTGTAGTCTCAGCTATTCAGGAGGCTGAGGCAGGAGAATCACTTCAACCCAGGAGGCAGAGGTTGTGGTGAGCCGAGATCACACCACTGCACTCCAGCCTGGGCAACAGGGCAAGACTTCATCTTAAAAAAAAAAAAAAAAGTATTGACTGCCCTGCTGGATTTCTGACTCACATGGGATCTGTAGCCCCCTCATTCTGGCCAAGTTTTCCCATTTGGAAAGGATGTATTTACCCAATGCCTGGCCCACATTGTATCTAGGTGGTACCTAACTTGCTTTTGATTTTACAGGCTTATAGGTAGAAGGGACTTGCCTTGTCTCAGATGAGACTTTGAACTGTGGACTTTTGAGTTAATGCTGAAATGAGTTAAGACTTTGAGAGACTGTTGGGAAGCCATAATTGGTTTTGAAATGTGAGGACACGAAATGTGGGAGGGGCCAGGGATGAGATGATATAATTTGGCTGGATTTCCAGCCAAACATTATCTTGAATTGTAGCTCCCATAATTCCCATGTATCATAGGAGGGACCCAGTGGGAGGTGATTGAATTATGGGGGCAGTTTTTCCCATGCTGTTCTCTTGACATTGAATAATTCTCACAAGATCTGTTCATTTTATAAAGGGCTTTTTTTCCCTTTTGCTCTGCACTTCTCTTTACTGCCGCCATGTGAAGAAGGACACGTTTGCTTCCCCTTCTCTTCCCCATCATGATTGTAAGTTTCCTGAGGCCTCCCCAGCCATGAAGAACTGTGAGTCAATTAAACCTCTTTCATTTATAAATTAACCAGTCTCAAATATGTCTTGATTAGCCATGTGAGAATGGACTAATATAATATATTAACTATATGTTTGCTGTGAGTTTTTAAGGATATAGATTATAATTCTTACAACTCAGCCATAAAACAGAATAAAATTATGGCATTCCCAGCAACCTGGATGAATTTGGAGACTATTATTATTATTATTATTATTATTATTATTTAACTAAATGAAGTTACTCAGGAATGGAAAACCAAACATTGTATGGTCTCATTTATAAGTGGGAGCTAAGCTATGTGATTGCAAAGGCATAAGAATGATACAACAGACTTTGGGGACTAGGGGGAAGGCTGGGTGGGAAAGGATAAAAGACTTCACATTGGGTACAGTATACAATGCTCAGGTGATGGGTGCACCAAATCTCAGAAATCACCACTAAAGAACTTATCTATGTAACCAAACATCACCTGTTTCCCAAAAACCTATTGAAATAAAATTAATAACACTAAAGAAGGGATATGTATTATAATTTCTAAAACTACCATTAAAGAAAAAAATACAAACTGAAAAACAATAGATAAATTAAAACTTAATTTGACTATATATTTGATAGTTCCAAACAAGGCAGAAAAAAATAGAAATGAGTAATAACAACAACAAAATCTAGGAGGAACAAATAAAAGCAAATAGTAAAATTGTAGGCCTAAATACAACTATATCAATAATTAAGTGTTACTTGACTAAAAACTACAATTAAAAGCCATAGATTATCTAAGTGGATTTAAGACAAAAAAACAAATGAAAGAGAACCCTGTGCTCTACAAGATTTACATTAAATATTAAGAAACAAATAGGTTAGAAGTAAATGAGTGAAAAAAAGGTATTTTATGCAAACAAGAAAGAAAAGAAGCCTAGAGTGGCTATATTAATGTCGAATAAGGTAGACTTCAAGACAGAGTATAATCAGAAACAAGTAGGTAGATTTCATAATGATGAAGGTTTAATAAATTGGAAGAACTTAACAATAGTAATAGAGCTTCAGATAGGTGAAGTAGCAAGTCCAGTATATTTGATGTTTTGGGGATTAAAACTGCTTTATTCCTCCTGTAAATATTTCATGCCTATTAAGATAAAACTTTGAGATATTTTGCAAACATATTGGCCTCATGCAGGTAAGATTTTAGGATTCCTTCACATTAAATATCAACCAGAAAGATAAAATATTGTTGCTAATAACCTACCTAAATCTCCAGCTGCAAAGATATTTTAAAGAAAGGATTCAGTAACACACAAATACTTTTATACATTGAGTTTTCTAGGATGCTTTTAGCAAGTCCAATACTTTACCCAATTGTGATAGAAAATAGAGTCTTAAAGCAGACACTTACCTTTGTGTCCTCCTTTCTATGTGAGTCAAAGTAGTTTTTAGTAGTCAGCATGGTGTGCTATAACAAACCTAAGGGATTGCCTCTCCTAGGTATAGAAACAACCTTACCACAGAAAAAAATATCCCTGTAGAAAGCCATATGAAAATAGTGTTTTGAATTCAATAGTATGACAGCTTTGGGGTAAGAGAAAGAACCCTTGACTGACAACACTGTGAGCTTTTCTTGCTCATCTACATATAAAAAAGGTGATTTTGATGAAGGCACTAAAGATCTCCTGAGTCTCATTTCCTATATCTGTGAAAGGCAAGTGACAAAGAATGTGGTTTAAGATTTTTTCCCACCCCTGATTTTATTTATTTTATGTGTTTTCTTTTTTTATTAATTTCCTTTACTTCTGGAATACATGTGCAGAACGTGCAGTTTTGTAACATAGGTATACATGTGCCATGGTGGTTTGCTGCACCCATCAATCTGTCATCTACATTAGGTATTTCTCCTAATGCTGTCTCTCACCTAGCCCCCCACATCCCAAAAGGCTCCTGTGTGTGATGTTCCCCTCCCTGTGTCCATGTGTTCTCATTCTTCAACCCCCACTTATGAGTGAGAACATGCAGTGTTTGGTTTTCTGTTCCCGTGTTAGTTTGCTGAGAATGATAGTTTCCAGTTTTATCCATGTCCCTGCAAAGGACATGAACTCATCCTTTTTTTATGGCTGCATAGTATTCCGTGGTATATATGTGACACATTTTCTTTATACAGTCTATCGTTGATGGGCATTTGGGTTGGTTCCAAGTCTTTGCTATCATGAATAGTGCTGCCATAAACATACGTGTGCATGTGTCTTTATAGTAGAATGATTTATAATCCTTTGGTTGTATATCCAGTAATGGGATCATTAGGTCAAATTATTTCTGGTTGTGGATCCTCAAGGAATCACCACACTGTCTTCCACAGTGGTTGAACTAATATACACTCCCATCAACAGTGTAAAAGCATTCCTATTTTTCCAGAACCTCTCCAGCATCTGCTGTTTCCTGACTTTTTAATGAACATCATTCTAACTGACAACAGTTTTGATCTTGTGGTTTTGATTTGCATTCTTCTAGTGACCAATGATGATGAGCTTTTTTTCATATGTTTGTTGGCTGCATAAATATCTTTTTTTGAGAAGTGTTTGTTTATATCTTTCTCCCACTTTTTGATGAGGTTGTTTGTCTTTTTCTTGTAAATTTGTTTAAGTTCTTTGCAGATTCTGGATATTAGTCCTTTGTCAGATAGATAGATTACAAAAATTTTCCTCCATTCTGTAGGTTGCCTGTTCATTCTGATGATAGTTTCTTTTGCTGTGCAGAAGCTCTTTAGTTTAATGAGATCCCATTTGTCAATTTTGGCTTTTGGTGTTTTCATCATGAAGTCTTTGTCCATGCTTATGTCCTGATGGTACTGCCTAGGTTGTCTTTTAGGGTTTTTATGGTTTGAGGTCTTACATTTAAGTCTTAATCCATCTTGAGTTAATTTTTGTATAAGGTGTAAGGAAAGGGACCAGTTTCAGTTTTCTGCATATGGCTAGCCAGTTTTCCTAACACCATTTATTAAATATGGAATCCTTTTCCCATTGCTTGTTTTTATCAGGTTTATTGAAGATCAGATGGTTGTAGAGGTGTGGCATTATTTCTGAGGCCTCCATTCTGTTTCATTGGTCTAAATATCTGTTTTGGTACCAGTATCATGCTGTTCTGGTTACTGTAGCCTTATAGTATAGTTTGAAGTCAGGTAGCATGATGCCTCAAGCTTTGTTCATTTTGCTTAGGATTCTCTTGGATATTCAGGCTCTTTTTTGGTTTTATATAAAATTTACAGATTTTTTTCTAATTCTGTAAAGAAAGTCAATGGTAGCTTAATGGGGATAGTATTGAATCTATAAATTACTTTGGACAGTATGGCTATTTTCACGATATTGATTCTTCCTATTCATGAGCATGGAATTGTTTTTACTTATTTGTGTCTTCTCTTATTTCTTTAAGCAATGGTTTTTAGTTCTCCTTGAAGAGTTAAGTTGTATTCCTAGGTATTTTATTCTGTTTGTACCTATTGTGAATAGAAGTTCACTTATGATTTTGGCTCTCTGTTTGTCTGTTATTGGTGTATAGGAATGCTTGTAATTTTTACACATTGATTTTCTATCTGGAGACTTTGCTGAAGTTGCTTATCAGCTTAAGGAGATTTTGGGCTGAGACAATGGGGTTTTTTAAATATACAATTATGTCTTCTGCAAACAGAGACAATTTGACTCCCTCTCTCCCTATGTGAATACCTTTATTTCTTTGTCTTGCCAGATTGCCCTGGCCAGAACTTCCAATACTATGTAAATTTCCCTCTAAACATTGCTTTAGCTGTGTCCCAGAGATTCTAGTATGTTGTGTGTTTGTTCTCATTGGTTTTAAAGAACTATTTCTGCCTCAATTTTGTTATTTACCCAGTAGTCATTCAGGAGCAAGTTGTTCAGTTTCCATGTAGTTGTGTGGTTTTGAGTAAGTTTCTTAATCCTGAATTCTGATTTAATTGCACTGTGGTTTGAGACTGTTTGTTATGATTTCCATTCTTTTGCATTTGCTGAGGAGTGTTTTACTTCCAATGATGTGGTCAATTTCAGATATACAGACCAAGGGAACAGAATAGAGGCCTCAGAAATAACACCACACATCTACAACCATCTGATCTTTGACAAACTTGACAAAAACAAACAATGGGAAAAGGATTCCCTATTTAATAAATGGTGTTGGGAAAACTGGCTAGCTATATGAAGAAAACTGAAACTGGACCTCTTCCTTATACTTTATACAAAATTAATTCAATATGGATTAAAGACTTAACTGTAAAAACTAAAACCATAAAACTCTTGAAGAAAACCTAGGCAATACCACTCAGGACACAGTCATGGGCAAAGACTTTATGACTAAAACACCAAAAACAATGGCAACAAAAGCCAAAATTGACAAATGGGATCTAATTAAACTAAAGAGCTTCTACACAACAAAAGAAACTATCATCTGAGTGAACAGGCAACCTACAGAATGGGAGAAAATTTTCACAATCTATCCATCTGACAAAGGGCTAATATCCAGAATCTACAAAGGACTTAAACAAATTTACAAGAAGAAAACAAACAACCCCATCAAAAAATGGGCAAAGGATGTGAACAGACTTTTCTCAAAAGAAGACATTTATGTAACCAACAAATATATGAAAAAAAGCTCATCATCACTGGTCATTAGAGAAATGCAAATCAAAACCACAATGAGATACCATCTCACATCAGTTAGAATGGCTTTCATTAAAAAGTCAGGAAACAACAGATGCTGGAGAGGATGTGGAGAAATAGGAGTGCTTTGACACTGTTGGTGGGAGTGTAAATTAGTTCAACCATTGTGGAAGACAGCATGGTAATTCCTCATGGATCTAGAACTAGAAATACCCTTTGACCCAGCAATCCCATTACTGGATATATACCCTAAGGATTATAAATCATTCTACTATAAAGACACAGGCACACGTATGTTTATTGCAGTACTATTTACAATAGCAAAGAATTGGAACCAACACAAATGCCCATCAATGATAGACTGGATAAAGAAAATGTGGCACATACACACCGTATAATACTATGCAGCCATAAAAAAGGAAGAATTAATGTCTTTTGCAGGGACACGGATGAAACTGTAAACTATTGTTCTCAGCAAACCAACACAGGAGCAGAAAACCAAACACTGCATGTTCTCCCTCATAAGTTGGAGTTGAACCATGAGAACACATGGACACAGGGAGGGGAACATCACACACTGGGGCCTGTTGGGGGGTGGTGGGGCTAAGGGAGGGATACCATCAGGAGAAATACGTAATGTAGATGCCGAGTTGATGGGTTCAGCAAACCACTATGGAACAGGTATACCTATGTAACAAAACTTCACGTTCTGCACGTGTATCCCAGAACTTAATATATAATTAAAAGCAAAATGAAACCAAACTTACTCATGTACCTAAATATCACCTGTACCCCAATAACCTATGGAAAAAAATAAATAAAAGGTTTGTCAAGTGCTTTTTTTTGCCTTTGTTGAAATAATGATTTGTTATTGTTGTTTAATATATTAATATACTGTTACATTGATTTGAATTTTCAAATTTTAGATCAGTTTTGTATTTTGTGGATAATTCTCCACTTGGTCATGACCTTTGTATATATTCTTGGATATATTTACTAAAACTTTATTTGTTGTGTATATGTTTATGAGGAATATTGATCTGTAATTTGCTTTTTCACTTTTTAAAATGTTTTTGTGTGATTTAGATGTTAGTCTAATATTGGCTTATAAAATGAGTCATATTATTCTCTAATTTTTCTGGAAGAATTTGTAAAGATTTGGCATTTTCTCCTGAAAATATTTGGTAAATTTTGCCATTGAAGCTATCTGGTTCTGAAGTTTTAAGTTAACTTCAAATTCACTTAGAATAAATATAGAATTATTCCATTTGTCTATTGTTAGAGAGTTTTTAAAGTTTGTCTCCTCCAAGAAGTTTATCCATTTCATCAAAGTTATTGAATTCATTGTCATAGAGTTATTATTACTCTTTTTATTCTTTTATTATCTGTAGAATCTTTACTTATCTTTCTGCTCTCATTTCTGTTCTTGGTAACTTCCTTTTTCTTGAGCAGTTAAGCTACAGGCAGTCGTTTTGATTGATTTTCTTGGAACTATAGCTTTTTACTTCATTGATTTATTATATTGTTCATACTCTTTCTAGATGATTGGTATTTGCCCCTCTTTTTCTTCTTTTGGGTTTGATTTGCTCTTGCTTTTCTATTTCCCTAGTATGGATGCAAACTTGTTTTAGTTGAATCTTCTTCAGTTTATTTTAAAACACACTGGTAGTACTAACAGTTTCCCCATAAATACCACTTTGTCTTCATCACATAAAATTTTCTGTGTCATGTTTCATTCTGTTCAATACAGCTTCTAGCTTTTAAAATTTCTTCATTGACACATAAGTTTTAGGCTGGTGCAAAAGTAATTGCGGTTTTTGCCATTGAAAGTAATGGGAAAAACCGCAATTACTTAGCACTAACCTAATAACTTGTTTCTAAATATTTGAAATTTCCCAAATGTCTTTCTCTTATTGATTTTTTTTCCTAACTAAATTCCACTATGGCATGAGAAAATAATTTGTGTGAATTAAATCCTGTTAAATGTATTAGGCTCTGTTTTATAGCCCAGAACATGATTGATCTTGGTAAAGGTTCCATGTACATTTGATAACAATACATATTCTTCCACTGTTGTGTGAAACGTTATATAAATGTTTATTTGGTCATTTTGTTTCGGTGTGTAAATTTTTTATATTCTTACTGAGATTTTTCTCTTTCTGTTCTATTAATTATTCAGTGAGAGAAGTGTTGAAATATTCTACTAAATTTATGGATTTGTATATTTCTTCTTGCTGTTTTATTAGTTTTACTTTTCCATGTTTTGAAGCTCTGTTATTGGGTGTGGAATTAAGATTGTTATATCTTCTTGAAAAATTGATTGCCTTATCATTATTTAATGACGAAAAGCAACTTTGTCTGATGTTGGTATTGTCATCATATACTAATATGTTGTTCAGTTTTCTTTTGATTAACATTAGCATGACATATCTTTTTAAAATTAATCCTTTTATTTTTGAGCTACTTTTGACTAGGATATGGTTCTCATAAAATCTGTAATTATTTTTTAGAATACTTAGATCATTTAAAATTGATTATTGATTTAGTGTTTATAGCTACTCTTTGCTTTATATTTTTATTTGTTTCATCTGAATTATTTTACTTCCTCTTTTTTCTCTTTTCATTTGCATTAATGGAATATTTTTAAAGAGTCTATCTTCTTTGTTGGCTTTTAGTGATTACTTTTTATTGTTTTTTGGTTTGCATTAGAACTTAGAGTGTACATCTTTAACTTATCCTAGTATACGCTCAAGATACAAAATCTTACAACTGTAGAGTTTTATTTCTCCTTTGTATTTGCACTTTATAGTTGTAATTTTACTTACACATTTGTTATAAACACCATAATGTATTGTTATTATTTTTATGTTATATGTGTCACTTATATTTTAAAAGAATATTAAAAATAAAAAACTTTAAAATTTACTTGTATTTTTATAATTTATTGTTGTCTTCATTCCTTTACTCTAATGCAGATTTTTAGCTGCTATCATTTTCCTACTGCTTAAAACGCTTCCTTTAATATTTATTGCAACAAAGGTCTATAGGGTTTTATGTGAGAAGTCTACTGTTCTTTGCATTCTTGTTCTCTACATGTAAGATTTGTACTTTCTCTGGATGCCTTAAAGATTTTCTCTTCATTATTGATTTTCAGTAATTTTATTATGATGTCCCTTTTCTTCCTGTTTCTTGTGCTTGGGTTTTGTTGAGCTTCTTGAAATTGTGGTTTAGAGTTTTCATCAAATTAGAAAACAAAATGTCTAGTATTTCTTCAAATATTTTTCTCCTTCCCTCTCTCAAATATACATATCCCACAGTTCGTTGATGTTCTATTCATCATTTATTCAGTCTTTTTCCTCTCTCTTTATTTCTTTGGCCAGTTTCTATTGCTGTGTCTTTTTTTAATTATTTTATTTTATTATTATTATACTTTAAGTTTTAGGGTACTTGTGCGCAATGTGCAGGTTAGTTACATATGTATACATGTGCCATGCTGGTGTGCTGCACCCATTAACTCATCATTTAGCATTAGGTATACCTCTTAAAGCTATCCTTCCCCCCCGCCACCCCACAACAGTCCCCAGAGTGTGATGTTCCCCTTCCTGTGTCCATGTGTTCTCATTGTTCAATTCCCATCTATGAGTGAGAATATGCGGTGTTTGGTTTTTTGTTCTTGAGATACTTTATTGAGAATGATGATTTCCAATTTCATCTATGTCCCTACAAAGGACATGAACTCATCATTTTTATGGCTGCATAGTATTCCATGATGTATATGTGCCACATTTTCTTAATCCAGTCTGTCATTGTTGGACATTTGGGTTGGTTCCAAGTCTTTGCTATTGTGAATAGTGCTGCAATAAACATATGTGTGCATGTGTCTTTATAGCAGCATGATTTATAGTCCTTTGGGTATATACCCAGTAATGGGATGGCTGAATCAAATGGTATTTCTAGTTCTAGATCCCTGAGGAATCACCACACTGACTTCCACAAGGGTTGAACTAGTTTACAGTCCCACCAACAGTGTAAAAGTGTTCCTATTTCTCCACATCCTCTCCAGCACCTGTTGTTTCCTGACTTTTTAATGATTGCCATTCTAACTGGTGTGAGATACTATCTCATTGTGGTTTTGATTTGCATTTCTCTGATGGCCAGTGAAAAAAACTACTTTAAAGTTCACATGGAACCAAAAAAGAGCCCGCATTGCCAAGTCAATCCTAAGCCAAAAGAACAAAGCTGGAGGCATCACGCTACCTGACTTCAAACTCTACTACAAGTCTACAGTAACCAAAACAGCATGGTACTAGTAGCAAAACAGAGATATAGATCAATGGAACAGAACAGAACAGAGCCCTCAGATATAATGCCGCATATTTACAACTATCTGATCTTTGAGAAACCTAAGAAAAACAAGCAATGGAGAAAGGATTCCCTATTTAATAAATGGTGCTAGGAAAACTGGCTAGCCATATGTAGAAAGCTGAAAATGGATTCCTTCCTTACACCTTATACAAAAATTAATTCAAGATGGATTAAAGACTTACATGGTAGACCTAAAACCATAAAAACCCTAGAAGAAAACCTAGACATTACCATTCAGGACATAGGCATGGGCAAGGACTTCATGTCTAAAACACCAAAAGCAATAGGAACAAAAGACAAAATTGACAAATGGGATCTAATAAAACTAACGAGCTTCTGCACAGCAAAAGAAACTACCATCAGAGTGAACAGGCAACCTACAAAATGGGAGAAAATTTTCGCAACCTACTCATCTGACAAAGGAATAATATCCAGAATCTACAAAGAACTCAAACAAATTTACAAGAAAAAAACAAACAATCCCATCAAAAAGTGGGCAAAGGACATGAACAGACACTTCTCAAAAGAAGACATTTATGCAGCCAAAAAACACATGAAAAAATGCTGTGTCTTTAGATAACATTTTCATCTGCTGTGTCCAAGGTGCTGTTAGTAAAAAACTGCATATTTTTAACACAATTGTATTTTTTGTCTCAAAAATTTAATTTGGACCTTTTGAATATTGCATATATATATCTCTTTAATATTTTTAGTCTTTCATATTATTTCAAAACATATGAAACATCATTGTAACTCTCCTAATGTGACTGACTAGAAATTCTATCATCTATGTCATTTTAACATTTTTTTCTGTTTGTTTGTGTTTTCTCATTATTATTAAGAAAAAAACTTTCTTGCTCCTTTACATGCTTGATAACTTTTAGTTGGATGTCAGACCTTGTGAATTTCATATTGTTATTTGCTAGATATTTTTGAATTTCTGTAAATATTCTTGAGTTGTATTCTGAGATACAGTTAAAGTTGCTCGGGAATAGTTTGATCAAATGTAGTCCTTAAAGCTTTCCCAGAAGGGTCCAAAACAGCCTTTATATAGGACTAATTTCCCCCCAGTAGTGAGGCAGTATTTTTCAGAGGACTGTAACTGATGCCCCTAGATCTGTGAGGTTTTCCATTATGCCTACAGGAACAAAAACTATTTCCTGCCCTGTGTAAGCTCAAAGAACAGCTTTCATGTGGTTATTTTCCCAGGCTTAGGTTGTTTCCTCACATGCCCTCCCTAATTAATCAATACCCAGTCAAGAAGTCTAACCCCTTCCCCCCAGCTGCATTTCTCCAGCTTTCTCCCTCTCTCTTCTCTGGCAGTCTGTTCTAGGAACTCTAGCTGTCTGGAACTCCTTGGACTCCCAGCTTCATCTACACAAATCATGGAGACTGCTGGGCTCCAGTTGAGTTCTGGTACCTTCACGCTATCTGTAAATTCTTTCCAGGCAGTGAGCGGGTGTTAAAGAAAGGATTATTCATGACACTTGTTAAAGAATGGTAAAGCTGACTTTATTCCAGGGGTTATTGCAGTAGGAATAGGGACCACCAAAATGAGGTTTTGCAGAAGGAGACAGAGATGGTTCTTGTCAACCAAATTTCTTTTAGACTCTCTAAAAGAAATTTACTTGGGAATAAGGCATGGCAATGGGAATACATATGCCATAGTAAGCTATGTGCAAATTCAGGGAGGTAAAGGAAGACAAAGGTTTTAAAAGAAAAAAATGAGAAGGATTATACAATTGTTTGGAAATAATTACCGTAGGCAATGATAATCAAGAACATGGGTGGTGCCAGTTCAAGGCTGGACAGGCAGCTGTGGGGCAGATGTTCTTGCAGAAGTATTTTTTGTGTAAGGTTGTGATGGGCAAGGTTGTGGTTTCTGTAGTTATTTTTGGTTGTTGTAATTGGCATATAAGTGTGAGAACCCTCTCTTCATAGCCTTCTTAGCTCTATTTGTCAGGGTTGTCTTAACATTAGTGACTCTATTTTGATTCTGACAACTTTCATGTTCTCAACTGTAAATATAACAAAAAGTGAATTTATAGCTAAGGATCAGGGTAGGATTCAGTGGATGAAAAATACTAAGAGGAAATACCAGGAGTAAGGGAGGATTCTGGCTAAATAAACCTAACAGAATTCTTGCTGAAGGCAGGCCAAGGTGATCAGACATCACCTTAGGGCTGGTGGAGGGTGAGGAACTTGGTCAGATATGTATTGAAAATGGAGGATTCTGGCTACCCTGTCTTAGCAACATTTTTGCTAAAATTGGACAATGCACATTCATGGAAGCCCAAAAGTCAGGGTCTAGTTGAGAGGGGAGTTTAGAGGAGCTGATTAAAGTTTGGTCAAGCAGAGAATCTTTGTCACTGGGAAACCAAAGGGCTCTTAGTTTCTACTCTCTCAGAAAACACTTCCATACACTACTGGATGTCCAAAACAGGAGACCATTGTTTTGTATTTTTCATCCTGTTTTTCAGTTATTTCAGGGCAAGAGTAAAATCTTGTTTTGTTATTCCATCTTGGATGGGAGACTAAGTTCTTGCTTTATTTATTGTATGTTCATCATAAATAAGAAAGAAACTGTATGTGGCTTAAAATTGAACAAATTCTTAAAATTGAAAAATACATTTTTATGCTAGCTTTTAAAAACTAAAGCTAATGAGAAGTGTTCTATGCCAATTATTTAAGAAACGTTTCTATCCATATCATAACCATCGGGAAACAAAAGAAGACTTAATAAAACTTTCACTTCAAAGCAAAAAACATACTCAGCAGGTATAATTTTATGTGACTATGATGAAGTTCTAAGTAGATTGGATATAATTTTAAGTAGTATTCCCAATAAGAAGGTTTGTAATTAATTTGCTAATTACGAATTCTTTAGTTTTTCTTTGCCTTTACCTTCACATGAACAATTTAATATAGGGGGGATCAATACATAATTCAGAAACTGCTATACTACTTCTAAGCAAGCCTGATGGGGTAAGCGGTGAAAAAACCTGAAGGGTCAAGGTGTGTGTGAGAAAAATTCCCCACTTTGCATAAGCTATTGCTTACCTGAATCTATAAATACGGTCCTTAAGCTTATGCAAGTGTTGTGATCATAGCTTAAAAAACAACCTTGAAAAGCCTGGGCTGATGTTTTAAAAAATAAATTGTATTTGTAAATTCTGGTCAAAGATTTAGTAATAATTACTATACTACATGCATTATTTTATTGGTTATAATATGGGTCATATGCAGAAACTATCAAACTTTTCTTTTTCTGTATATTAGTTCCTTGATCTCAATAAAACATTTTCTTTTATTTATGTTTAGAGAAAATGTCAATATTACAATTCATTAGTTTGAAAGGGCATTTTCGTTTGTATCTATATAAACCTTTTTGCACAATTAAATCAGAAAACATTTTTTATGGAACAGTTATCAAAATTTAATAACTTTTATTACTACCTAGAAGGCATACCTTGCCTAAATTTTTCTTTCCTTTTAGTTTTAAAACTTGTATCCAAACTTTCCCTTTTAAAGTTTTGTGATGCCTTTATAAAAGAGGTTTATACCAACAATCCCATTACTGCATACATACCCAAAGGATTATAAATCATTCTACTATAAAGACACATGCACACATATGTTTATTGCAGCACTATTTACAATAGCAAAGACTTGGAATCAACCCAAATGACCATCAATGATAGACTGGATAAAGAAAATGTGGCACATATACACCATGGAATACTATGCAGCCATAAAAAAAGAATGAGTTCATGTCCTTTGCAGGGACATGGATGAAACTGAAAACCATCATTCTCAGCAAACTAACACAGGAGCAGAAAACCAAATACCGCATGTTCTCACTCATAAGTTGGAGTTGAACATGAGAACACACGGACACAGGGAGGGGAACATCACACACTGGGGCCTGTCGGGGGTGGAGGGCAAGGGGAGGGAAAGCATTAGGACAAATAACTAATGCATATGGGGCTTAAAACCTAGATGATGGGTTGATGGGTGCAGCAAATCACCATGGCACATGTAAACCTATGTAACAAACCTGAACATTCTGCACATGTATCCCAGAACTTAGGTAAAATAATAATAAAAAAGAGGTTTATAGTAGAAACTTTGGGATTCTCCTAGCAGCCACTTTCCTCTTCACTTTCTTAGGGATATGATCTTTTTAATGTAATTTTAAAAGTTATAATTGATACATAATAATTTTACATATTTCCTCTTCACTTTCTTAATAAGACAGAGCAATTGAATCAGTGACAGTTCCATGTCTTGATAGAGGTGAAAAGCACACAAGATACTGTTAGAATACTGAGAAAGACTTGCTTCCTACTTTGCTGAAGTCTTAGGAAAAGAAATTCTCTATTTACTAGATGAGTGATTCTCAATCTTTAGCATGTGTTAGAATCACGATTACCCAGAGGGCCTACTAAATAAAACACAAATTATGAGGCACCACCCCCAGCTGGGTGGAGCCCGAGTTATTACATTTGTAATAAATTATGTTATTGATTTTGATGCTAATGATCCCAGTACCACATTTTGAGAGCTGCTTATCTGATCAGTGGTTCTCAACACTGTCAGTGCTTTTGAGACACCTGGGGAGTTTATGAACACAGGCAGTTACTGCTTTGCACAGTGATTGTAGAAATGACAATACAATCTGAAATCATGTAAAGTGATCTTAATTATCAATCGTTAAGAAAATTCAAATTATTCCTTGATTTTTTGACAAATTATTAAAAACTATCTTGCTGTCTCATTAATGTTGTGAAATTTGAAAGTAACCTAATATTTATTTAGCAATGAAAACATCACAAACATTGAGAAATATGTTTACTTTTCTGTAGAAAACTTATATAGAGAAATTTAAACAGTGCTTGCCTTCTTGTATCACTTATGATGCTGAATGAGCACCTCTTCTATGCTTTTGCGATTTACTACACTCATTTCCGAGTTTAGGTCAGCTTCCAACATTTTATCCTTTGTGCTTTCAATGCCATGAGATATCTCAGATTTCCTTTAATGCAAAACTTCTTGCCCATGTCACTTCCTCTGGAGCATCTTTATTCTTTTCTTCCCAACCACCTTCCTCATTCATGCTGATAAGTTCGCCTTCACTATATTTGTCTCTTCCACATCTAGGATCTATCAAACAGCAGCAGTGTCAACACCTTCCCACAGTCAGCTATTTCATTTACACTGAATTTTCATTTCACTCCCAGGATTACCATTTTTATTTCTTTGCTGCCCTTTTAACCTGGTTGGCCAATTTCCTTTTCTGATTACCCATGTTATCATATGTTACATGGGTTTATCACTGAGAGACACATTTTGATGTGAGTGAACTGATGAACAGATGTGCAGTGATGAGTCACAAGCATGCTTTAGAAAAAGTGGTGTGATTGATTACTGACCCCATGAGTACCTATTTTTTATGTAGAAATTTGTGGGCTGAAGAACTGACAGTAAAGCTTGCACTTTATACAATTCCTCACAATTAATATGCCATCACAACTGAAATTTCAGCAGTGTTGTTGGGGAACAGGTGTTATTTAACTAAGCCATAATAACTGAAAGCTGGATACAGAAACCATGTAAAGGAAGGACTGCCTTTAACAGCACTATGTGGTCCCCATCTCAGACCAATACACTTAGAATCTCTGAGACAGGATTCAGGCCATGATATTATTTCACAATCTCCCTTAAGTCATACTAATATGCAAGCTCTAGAACAGTGCTTCTCAACATTTAGTGCTTGTAGAAATCATTTGGAGGACATAGGCAGATTCTTAGGCCCCATCCCATGGATACACTTTGAGTAGTTGGATATAATGACAGTATAACGTCTGAGTGGGAAGCCGACAGCTGTGGCAACTACTTTTGTTACCATATAGAAAGCCACTGGAGCACATATTTGGCACATGAAGGAGAGCAGGACTGGGAGAATTATTGTGAACTCAAGATGGAAATCTGACAAGTTAATAAACCTCAGAATTAAACTACAGCTAAGTTCTCCTTTCCTAGGAATTTTCAGTTACATAAACCAATACATTCTTTTTAAAGCAGTTTTCTGTTAGATCTTGATATTGATAATACCAAGAATTCAACCTCACAAAAGATTGAATTATTGTGTAAAATTTTCTTTTATGTCATCAGTTTGGTTATTTTTTCATTATATATTTAAGAAATGGGCAAAGTGTAAGAAATCTTCAGGTGTTTTCAGGAGAGGTGCAAGTAGGAACTGAGATGACTTCCTTCTGTTTTTGAATAATAAAGCCTCTCTCAAGTTAGGCTTTCATATTTTAAGGGGTGATTTTCAATATCACGTGTAAAAAAATTATCCAGACATTTGTTAAGTGATACCACTTGATATATGATTAATTTTGAATGGAAGTAACTTTATTTTTTGTCTATGAGGCTGATATCAACACTTTTATTAGTGAAAAATTCTGATAAGTATGTTAGTTTAATTTATTATACTCAGCAAACAACTGACTTAGCAAAATACCTGGAAAGCTCAATTATTTGCTCTTCCCATTTCATCTAATTATGTATTGCCAATAAATTTAATAAAAACTCTTCATTTAATAAGCCTTCTCATAATTAAATACACATTAAATTTTTACTCAATTTTCTTTCCATTGCCCAGTCTATTAGTTTGGTAAGGCCTGCCATAACAGTGCCACAGACTGGGTGTGGTTTAAACAAAACAAATTTATTTTCTCACAGTTCTGGAGTCCAGAAGTCTGAGATCAAGGTGTCTGCAGGTTTGGTTTCTCCTGAGGCCTCTCTTGCCACAAAGATGCCTGTATTCTCCCTGTTTCACATGGTCTTTTCTCCATGTGTCTGTGCCCTAATCTCCTTCTTAGAAGAACATGGTCATATTGGGTTAGGGTTCACCGTAATGAATGCATTTTAACTTCATTGCCCCTTTAAAGATCTTATCTCCAAATGAAATTATATTCTGAGGTTCTGAGAGTTGGGATGTCAACATTTGAATTTGGGAGGGTTGCATAATTCAGCCCACAATACCCAGGCAATTTTAATCTCCTCATTGATCAGTTTAGGTTCTATTTTCTGACTCTTTCTTTTCCTTCTTTCTTTCCATCTGTCTCCTTCTTCTTTTCTTTTTTATTCTTTGTACTATAAATTGTCTTCAATTTTTATGCTTCCTTTTTAATAACTGGAAATGGATGTTAGGTAAGATAATTTAAGGTCTGGTGATGAGGGCTGTGCTACACAAATTACAAGAACATATATTTCTTCACAAATGGTACTGTGCTTGGTGAGGTCTCAGTAAAGGGTAAAAATGTGTCAAAGCATATAATCAAACCTCCAAAAACCATTTTCTTTTTCCTAAGAGGAATGATAAATTACCTGTTCATAATTTAAAGGTAAATTTATACCAAGCCTTGCTACAAAGTTTCCAAAGGTGATGTGGGAATGAACGGCTTGACCTTGGCTGAATGTGAAACTTGTGAGTAATATAGTAAGGTGTGCTTGTGGTGGACATAAAATGACTTATGTCTGTTCTTGGCAAGTAAGCATTTCCTGTGCTTGGTGCTTTATTTCACCTTCAAAATAAAGTTCTTGAAAATGTAGCTATATTATACCACTAAATGATAACTTGGACTGAGTCTGCCAGATGACATTATTAAAAGCTTAAAGTCAGTTAACTCTATATGAATGATCTGCAAGGTAATGCATATTAGATTAACTTATTATTTATATATACATTGAAATTCATCATAAGAATGCTGCTGACAGTTATTCTCCCATAATGAAAAATTACCTTTAAGACAATAGGAAGCCCTTGTAAATCTCGTATTTTATTGAAATGTAAGAGAAGAACTTTTGATGTACATGTTTTGCATTTTGAACAAATGTGTTCACATGTTTAAACATTTCTCTCTTGGAGAGGATTTCTGACTTGTTTTTCTAACTTTATTGCAATTTATTTTTTTCTTCTATTTTTTTCTCTTTTTTATCACAAAAATTTGTATTTCTTTCCTCTGATTCTTGCAGTATCAAAACTAAAATATTGTTTTCTGTATATTCTCTGATATTAAAACCTTAGTAATAAGCAGGCAGTATATTTGAAAAGATAGTATTTCAAAAGAGTTTGTAACTTTTTGGAAGAATTATAGTTTATTTAGTACCATATGGTCTCTGGAGTCATTGTTTACAAACATTTTTATGTTTGATTTTATTGTTATTTTTTAAAGTTTTGTTTTAATTTAATTGGCAATTTAATACTTGTAAATATTTATAGGATATGATGTGATGTTTCAATGCATGGATACATTTTGTAATGATCAAATATTTTAAAAAGCAGAACTCATGTAACTCCAAAATGTAAAATAATAAAAAGGCATTTGCTATTGGTGAAGCAGGATAGGAGGTCCTTTTGATGCCAGAGAAGCTCTGATAAACCTTGGGCTTCGGTGACATGAGTTTTAGGCCATTAGTCTGAGTGTCACATGCCCCAGAATAGTTTTTCTCAGGATTCCTTGCAGTACTTGCTTTACAGAAGATCTAATCTCTTGCTAGGATTCTTACATAAAATTATGTGTAATAATGATGCATGTAAAATACAAATAATAAATATAACAAATAAATATTACATATTATACGTAAAAGTCTCACCAAATATTGATGTTACTGGATGAAAATTCACAGGTGCACAGGAAAAAACCAAAGCCAAGGTGAAGAATTTGTTGGATAGGTGTGGCATCAGAACACCCGTTGTGTCCCTGTTCTGATGAAACTGCCTGTTTTCCACCTAACTTCTGCTTTTGTTCAAATTTGACTCTAGTGGATGCCATTTCTATTAATCCTTTAACTATTATTGCTTTACATCCTATTGTAATTGTCCTTATAGCCGTATTAATGCTCTGTTTTCTTTCTGAATGTCCCTATTCATGTTACCATCTATGAACAGAACTTGCCCATTCTCCCCCTGGTAATTCACTGAGCTATTCTGACATTCTCATTCATCCCTTTAATAGCAGCTGCTGCTAATCTTGTCTACTCCTTATTTCATGGCAGTTCACACAGATCTTATACTTTACAAACCTAAAGGGAAAAATAAGCCAAGTTATAATTTATTCTAATCAACAGATATTTCCCTTAAAATATTATTGACTTAAAATTTACCAGATAATACAGCAGCTTAGACTTTTGTTAAAATCTTTCCATTTGAATATTTTGAGTTATAGTCAACTAAATCATGATTCATCTCTATTAGCCTTATTTATAATGAGAGTTGTGGCAGAATCTTTTAAGAAAGGACAGGCAGCATTTACTCTGATGAACATAGAGGCTATTTTCCTCTTCTATCCAATAATTCTCAGAGTACATGTTTTTTTCAAAATATAGTTTAAGCTGCCAATAGTTTAGTCAGTTGGCAGCTTAGTTGATGTAAAAGATTATGCTATATAGATATAAAAATCTATATAGAGCCAGTAACTAGAAATACATATAATGTTTCAGAGCATTTATTTGTCAGTACACCAAGAGCCAGTGCTTGAAAATCTTTGTGTGGGAAAAAAAGAATATAGAACTAACTTCCAACAACTTAGAGGTAAATCATTAAACAGTAGTAGTCATATTGTTAGAAAAAGAAACCACTTTATTTTAACAACGAGACCCAGAGAAAGAATAAGTGACTCAACTAAGGTTAAATGGCCAGATCACAGCCAACCCAGGGTGGAAATTCTGTCTTCAAATACTAGAGTAATATTCTTTCCATATATTAAGAATTAAAGATTTAATTAATATAAAATACTCACTAGTGATAACTGTGGCAAATTTTATGTATGCTAGATCTCTGACCTCCCTACAAGTGGTTATTGTCTTCATTTTAATGCAGAGAACTCTGAATCTTGGTGACATTTAAGTTGCTCAAGTTCACCCAGATGGAAAGTGACTAAGCAGGGTTTTGGATGGTGCCTATAACACATCCAATCTCTGGATCATCTCTACAGTGCAATATAGTTTCTAGTCTCTGAGATAAAGGAAATACTACTGAGTTTACATTCTAAATATACTGTTAAAACAATCTTGATAAGCTGAGTTTATTAAAGGTCTGCTACTACAACTGTTCAGGGAAGCCAGCTTTTAAGCTGTGAACCACTGTTCCCTGATTCTGTGACCAGGATCCTAGGGATGTAATTGATTTAGATGAACTTTTGGTTTTATGTTTCTCTGTCAATAAAATATTGAATTAGGGGCTATATAGAGTTAAAATTTAATGGCTGACTATTGCCACTATGTGATTACTACTAGAAACTGCAAACAGTTCAGGTTAAGTCTACTTTATGAGTCGGATATCTGACTCTTCCTTACTGTAGTTCAGCTCTTGTATATTTAGTAGAGATGGGGTTTCATTATGTTGGTCAGGCTGGCCTCAAACTCCTGGCCTCAAGTGATCTGCCCAACTCGGCCTCCCGAAGTACAGGGATTACAGACGTGAACCACCATGCCCAGCCTATTTTATGTCTTTAAACATCATTAGAATTACAACCAAGAGTTAAACAGTTTGCACCAGACTAGTTCCAATTATCTAGAGATCATCAGCAGTGATACCAACCAGAAGTTGGCATAGGGCAGAGACAAATAGAGGCTGAGTGAGAAGATTTGAGTCATAGTTTCTGGGTCCACCACTCAGTGTTGCATAACCTTAAACTTTTCGATTCTTGTATGTATGTAAATGGGGACAATAATTTTGTCTGTCCCATAACATTGCAAAAACAAATGGAATCATGTATTTTATAACATGATAATAAATGGAAGGAATTGTTATTAATTCCTATACTCCATTATGACATAATGTAGACATTTGAAGCAGAAATTTATCAAATAACAATTCATATAAGCACAGCTTTCAGACAACCAGATTTGTAATTTGTTATAAGGAAAAACTGACACTTTAATGTGTCCTAGAAAAATAAAGAGAATAGAAAGCTCACCAGATGCCGAATATCTGTGACAAAGTTGCCTCTTGGTAAATATTATAATAAAATAGTAAATAATTAATTTAGAGAAGAGAAAATAGGAAAAGTAATTATCAAACTTGCAGGAAGGTAAATACAATACAAAGGAACTAAGAAAAATAAATCGAGAATATTTGCATCGAGTCAGTCAATCAAAATTTTAAAAAATGTAAAAACTTGCCTATTAACTAGCATGAAGACTGCAGTCCTCTCTGTGACCATAGGATTTAAAATATCACAATCTGCTAAACCTGAGGTTTGTCTCACTTTAGAATAATTTATGGAGACACCTGAATCTCATTGGAGAGAGGTGTAAGTTGGCAACTTTGGATGAAAGAATTAAAATTCTTTTTTCTGTTACTTTTGCACTTTAATGCATTTTAAAGTGTACAGTTAAGGGAAAATATACTAATAACATTAAGGTTGAAAACTGAATATTGCCTGATAGCTGCAATCATATGCTGTTAAAATGATGAAAAAGAAAACTGACACCTCACTGCATTCAAGGCAGTTATTGCATTGCCTGAGTTGTGTAGAAACCATTCAAATTCTCCATTTACTATGCAATTTTATTAATAACATATTTTCATTCCTTCCTCAAATTCTGATTTGTTGGGTATCATATTTCACCTCCACATCACTCAGCATGCACTATTTTTCTACCATATTCTTTTCTACAATTAATCCTCATGTTCAGTTTTTAAAACTTAAAAAAAATCACTTTTCATCTTTTCTTCTAGATAGGATTTGCAGTGAACTATTTCAGTAGTCAACTGTTATGAAAAGGCTACGTGAATTGACCTCAAATATCAGGTACATACATAACAGGTGGGAGCTTATTAAAATGCAGATTTCTGTTCCTGGTCCTAAAGATCATTACATAATTGGAACTCATGAATCTGTTATTTTTAACCAGAGGCAGGTGATCTCTAGATACATGGAGAAAAGATGAACTTGATATATGTGAACATAGGTGAGAGAAATTTAGGATGTGGTAGCTCTGAGAAATTTTAAAACTTTTCTAAAGGGAAAGAGAAAAGGATTAATATTAATTGGACATAGGCAGTAATTGTGCTAAGTGCTTTATACATGATGTCTCAATTAATCTTAACAACATCTCAGGGGTGGACATGATCATCACAGTTTTAGTATCATGAGTTGTAAAATAATGAAGCTGGATATTCAATTAATCTTTTAGCATTAATGCCCACTGGGATTCTGCTTGTTATTATAATTCATTACAAATTTTCATATTTAAAAAAACTGACAAACAATATTAAAATATCAATATATTTTAATTTATATTTATTTATTTAATATGTAATATATATTTAATATATATATAATTTATATATAAAATATAAATCTGTGAATGTTTAGTGTAATGAAGGCAAGGATAAAAACACAACTTTAATTGGAAATACTTTCTAAGAGGTATTATTAGTTAAATCCAAAAATCTAGTAAGATGAATTAGTGAAGGGCACATTGTTTTAGTCACTGGGGAGTTGGGGGAGGACAAATAAAGAACAGTAGGCTCATGTAATAATTTCCTAATTTTGCACAAGAGTGTTTCCTATCCTCCAAAAATAAAGGGGATAAGACATATATAAGAAGTTGAAATTGGTTAGGATTATGAAAGGGAAATTCTTAAATCACAATTACAATTCAGAGACTGGGTACTTAAAAATAAATCAGTACATTTATTTTACATTATTGGCAATTAGCACTATATTTGACATTTAGACACAATAATACAGTGTGTATGTGTGTGAGAGTGTGTGTGTGTGTGTGTGTGTGTGATGGAAGACAGGACAAAGACAAAACTATATTTAAGGAGTGGGAAAATTTTGATGTTTATACGAACCTCAAGATCCATCTCTGCTTTTCTTATTGATCTTAACTACTTTACCCAGTGTTGCTCTATGAACCTCATCCTAGGCTCTCACACCCTGAGTGTCTGAACAATTCCTCTTGTTTGTCAACATAATTGAGCCCACTTTCTTTGCAAATCTAAGGTCTAGCTCCCACAGATTCTCTCCATTCTTCACCCTAGCTTAGGCTTTCAGGTCTTTTCCAGAGCTCTGATCTGTGATAACATGCTCTCCCATAAGTATATGAATAATTCTGAAATTCAGCCTCTCAAAGTCTCCTTCCAGAATTAATCCAAGAAAGTGGCTTCCTCCCATAGCTTGCATGTTTGGGTAGGCCACACCCATGACTATTCAACTTAAAGACCATCTCAATTATATTCTTGGCTTTACCCTCCTTTCTTAATTCAGAGTGAAAATAAAACTCATAAATAAAATAAAACTTCAAAGGGATAGCCATACTTTGAATATAATCTGACAGTTTTAATTTTTCAGACAATTAAGGATGTGAGTGGAAAACTAGTGACTTGATTTTATTAGTTACTAAGAGTTCAGAAAATGTCAGTGTTTTAATTTCCAGAGTAATTAGCAATTACATGTAAAATTTGCATCTCTGTACCGATGTATTTTAATTGCATTGGACTACTACACATTTAAAAGGGTAGAATTTATAAAACAGTACACAATGGCATATTTGCTTTTTAGTCAAATAAATATACAGGTATACCTTTTCTTATTCAATTATTTTTTTTCAACCTGTAATATGTAATATATACACAGTAATATATGGTAATATATATTGCATATATATTGTAATTACACTACACAGTGTTATGTATAGTAATGACAGTGTGCTTTGTGGAACGCATGTGATCCAGCTTCTATTCAATTATGTATCAGTCATTCAAGAAAAATAGAGGTCATTCTGGGTATTTTAAGCAGGAAGAGTCTTAATACAGAGAATTAAAGGCTTAAAATAAGGTATACGATTGGAAGGCTGGAGAAAGCTGCTGTTAGGGAATTCAGAAATGGAGACATCACAGCACAAGGACACCCCACAAATGAGGTTAGCAATCTTCAGCACGGAAGTGAGGAACCTCTCCAGAAGAGGTCCAGATATCCGGTAGCACAAGAAGTGACTGTCCAAGATCTCACCTAGCAGCAACAGTGAAAGCAAAGGTAAAATTCCATGTCCAACAGCTGTCATCAGAGACTAACAGATTCTCCACTTTTGCTTTCTGAATCCAGCATGAACAACCCTTGGTGCTATCATCTGTGGAGAAATTGACTAGAAAGGAGATTTTTTTTTTTGAAGTTTAGGGATTATACTTAGTGTAAATAAACCACATCTGAAACAATAAAACAATGATAAGTAATCATTCACATTTTGGGTGAAAATTTTTAGTAATGACCAATTCTCAAGTTCTCAAAAAAAATTATTTTTCATTTTTTTATAGCTCTAACTGCTAGATTTACCTGAGTCTGAATGAAACTGAACTTTCCTTTAACTTGCGTTCTTTCTTTTTGTCTGCTCTCTGGCATGGAACATGCATCATTAGCCTTCCTTATTCACAGGAGGAGGCTAAATATTCTGAGTCCTTTATAATTTCCTCACATCAAGTGGATTTAAACTGCAATGTATCTCAATATTTTGAGTTCCCACTGTGGAATGTACCTTTGTTTTTATTAACTTATTTACTTTTTGAGATACTGTATAAAAATCCTAGAAGAAAACTTAGGAAATACCATTGTTGATATTGATCTTGGGAAAGACTTTATGACTAAGTCATAAAAAGCAATTGCAACAAAAACGAAAATTAACAAGTGGGACCTAGTTAAACTAAAGAGCTTCTGCACAGCAAAGAAAACTGTCAAAAGAGCAAATAGACAACCTACAGTATGGGAAAAAATATTTGCAAAGTATGCATCTGACAAAGATATAATATCTAGAAACCTTAAGGAATTTAAATAATTCAACAAGCAAAAATCAAATAACCCCATAAAAAATAGAAAAAAAAATGAACAGACACTTTTCAAAAGAAGACTTCTCAAAAGCAAACAAACACGAAAACATGCTCCACATGATGAATCATCAGAGAAAGGCAAATCAAAACTTCAATGAGATACCATCTCACACCAGTCGTAATGGTGATTGTTAAAAAGTCAAAAAGCAACAGGTGCTGGTGAGGCTGCGGAGAAAAGGGAACACATACACTGTTGATGGAGAAGTAAATTAGTTCAGCTTCTGTGGAAAGCACTTTGGAGATTCTTCAAAGAACTTCAAACAGACCTATCATTCAACGCAGCATTCCCATTACTGAGTATATGTCCAAAAGAACACAAATGTTTCTACCAAAAAGACATGGGCATTCACATGTTCATCACAGCACTATTCACAATTGCCAAACCATGGAATCAGCCTAGGTATTCATCAGTGATGGATTGGATAAAGAAAATGTAGTACATATACACCATGGAATATTATGCAGCCATAAAAGAGAACAAAATCATGTCTTTGTGCAACATGGATGCAGCTGGAGGCCATTATCCTAAGCAAATTAATGCAGGAACTGAAAACCAAATACTGCATGTTCTCACTTACCAGTGGGAGCTAAACGTTGGGTACTCATGAATATAAAGATGGCAAAATTAGACCCTGAGACTTACTAGAGCAGGGATGAGGCATCAAGGGTGGAAAAACTATTGGTTGGGTACTATGCTCAGTACCTAGGTGACTGGATCGTTCATACTGCAAACCCCAGCATCATGCAGTATGCCCAGTTAAAAAACCTGCATATTTACACCCTTAATCTAAAATAGAAGTTGAAAAAAAACAATAAAAGTTACATTACATAAAAACACTACAACCCAAGTTTTATTACTCTAATAGCTACAACTATTTCTTTTACCATTATTCCTTAATTTATTTAAGCATACTCTTTCGTTGAGTACTTGAGCTGTTTCTAATTTTTGTACTATTTTAAATAATGTTAAAGAATTTGACATGACACATTTTTAAATCAGGTTTGTTTCTTCAAGATTAACACCTAAAAGTGAAATTACTAGGTTAGAAGCAGTAAACTTTTCTTAGAATTAAAAAATAATAAAAATAGCCAGATGTGGTGGCTCATACCTGTAATCCCAACACTTTGGGAGGCGGGGCAGGTGGATCATCTGAGGTCAGGAGTTAGAGGCCAGCCTGTCCAACGTGATGAAACCCAGTCCCTACTAAAAATACAAAATATTAGCCAAGCATGGTGGGATGCACCTGTAATCCCAGCTACTCTGGAGGCTGAGGCAAGAGAATCGCTTGAATCTGGCAGACAGAGGTTGCAGTGAGTCGAGATCGTGCCACTGCATTCTAGCCTGGGAAACAAGAGTGAAACTCTGTCTCAAACAAACAAACAAATATTATAATAAAAATAAATGACAGAAGACAATTCTTTCTTGAATAGTTATGAAATGTGTAGCTATCTTATGTGCATTATTTATTTAAAATCTCAGTAGATTATCTGGGTGGATAATATTATTCCCCTTTTTAAATAGATAAAGTGAGGCTCAGTTTGATTAAACGACTTTCCCAAACTCATGCAACTAATTTGTGTCAGAGTCCCAGATATGAACATTACTCTATCTGCAACAAAATCTTTTTCTCTTTTTCTTAAAAAATACAAGACCAAAGGGAGTATCTCCTATTTGACTTTTATCATATCCGTTTATTATAATCACAAAAGAGTAAATTTCACCCAAATTAACGTAGCTCCTTCTTCCTGTAAATTTTGCGCCTAAGCCCTGGCATATCAAAACAGTAAAAAAAGGAGTTGTTATTTTTTAAAACTACAGTTGCCAAGAGAAATATTTCTAGCTTTTCTGCTAAGTTACTGAATTATTTTAGAGACAGCAGAATATTCATGGTGACAAATCATGCTTTACAAATTTAATAGGAGAAAACCAATAGAAAAAAGAAACACTGATTTTCTGAGTTAAGCACTTTTCGTTGTTGTTATTGTTTTTGTTTATTTTTTGAGATGGAGTCTCACTCTGTCACCCAGGTTGGAGTTCAATGGCTTGATCTTGGCTCACTGCAACCACAGCCTCCCAGGTTCAAGCTATTCTCCTGCCTCAGCCTTCTGAGTAGCTGAGACTACAGGCTGGCACCACTACGCCCAGCTAATTTTTGTATTTTTAGTAGAGACAGGGTTTCATCATGTTGGCCAAGCTGGTCTGGAACTCCTGACCTCAGGTGATCAACCCACCTTGGCCTCCAAAAGTGGTGGGATTACAGGCATGAGCCACTGCACTCAGCCTACAGCACTGTACTTTTTGAGTCATTTTTTTCCTCTAAAATCCCAAAAGGCCAGCTAACGTTTTGTAAAGTTATGTAACTTTCCAACTGGCTAACAAGTCAGTGATGGGGTCAGTATTCAAACGTATCATTCCAGTTTCAAAGGTGATGCTCTTTGATTCTTGGTTATCATGTATGCAATACTGTAATTCAAAGTTTATGATTAGCAGTGATTGAATAAAGTTGGTAAACTGATATTTATTTATTAAGTGCTTACTGTATGCCAGAACATGTTTAGTGTTTCATCTGGATTAGCATAATCCTCACAATAGTCTTTTGATATAAGTTTTCTTATTATCCCATTTTACAGATTTGGGGTCTCAGGTTGCAGGGAGATAAATAAAGATGTAGCAAGTAGAATAATCCTTGTTCAATTCCAAATTTACCTCCAATTTGATGTTCTTTTTTATTTATTTATTTATTTTTTTGAGATGGACAGAGTCTCACTCTCTTGCCCAGGCTGGAGTGCAGTGGCGCTATCTCAGCTCACTGCAGGCTCCACCTCCTGGGTTCATGACATTCTCCTGCCTCAGCCTCCCAAGTAGCCGGGACTACAGGTGCCTGCCACCACACCCAGCTAATTTTTTGTATTTTTAGTAGAGATGAGGTTTCACCGTGTTAGCCAAGATGGTCTTGATTTCCTGACCTCATGATCTGCCCGCCTTGGCCTCCCAAAGTGCTGGGATTACAGGCGTGAGTCACCACGCTCAGCCTGATGTTCTTGAATTAAGTTATAGTGCATTATACATTTCCCTACAGTAGGGTTTAAATAAACAATGCGATTAGATGCCAATGAAATATTGGGATTTTAATGCAGATATTTAAATAATTACCATAAAAAACAAGCAGAGATTTGGGGTCATACTTATTATATTGTAAATTTTTTAAAAAAATAGAACTGAAGTGTATAATGTAGTTGATCACAAATATATAAAGAACTAACATCCTTGTCAAGTCAAACATCCTTGTTTATTTTTTATATCGGTACTAGAATATAACAAAAAATAAAAATAAGTTATCTGATAAGATGGTGGTATTATGGATTAATCTTGTCCCTAACTTTATCTATTTTGTGATTACACTGTATTTTTACTTTTTAAGATAAGGACTGCTTTTGAAAATATACATGAAGTTTACATAAGTAAAAAATACATATCAATCAAATTTTTTTTTGCTAAGAAAAATAAATTTTATGTGGGAATATGAAAGCTTAAAATAATCTTGTAATTTACACTAACCCCTTTGTCTCTAATTTATATGCATGAGTTTTAAAGCCTTTGCATAAACTTAATTTTATATTATTTTCTCTTTTTAATCTGTCTTGTATACAAATCAATGGTGTATATAAGATGAAAATGAAGCATTTCAAATCCCCTCAACCATGATTATTTTCATTAGAATAAACTTTTTCTACTGCAAAATCTGTATGTAACATTTGGAGGCTGAGTTTCTGAAACTGGTAAATACTCAGTGTTTTTGTTACTCCAGTCACTATGAGAACTTGTTTTACTAAGCCTTCAGTAAGAAATTTATGGATAGATTTAGGCTTTCAGTCATTGCATATTGGAAAATTTTGACCAACTTTCCTACTGAGAAAAAATGAGGAAAATGAATATTTACCTGAAGGCATGGAAAGTCAATAAGGCAATGAAGAATGAGAAGGTTAAGATTTGGAAGAAGAGAGGTATATCTAATATTTAGAGCTGATTTTGCTCTAAGTGTTTCTATAGATTTCAGATGAGGTGACTGAGTGGCTGAGAAACTGAAAGGGGCCTTTGAAAATCTTGTGAAGCTAAAGGGACAAAAAGTCAAGTTTAGTTCATTCTCAGAGAAGGCCCATTTAGTTTCCTGTATTTGGTTGACATTCTGAAGAGTTGCATTCGGGAAGCATGGGAATGCAATCAAAATAAGTCAGCCTTGTATAGGTTGAAATCCAGTTTTGAATCATTTCAAGTCCTCATGTTGGATAAAGATACTCCCAGAATTCTGTATCCCTAAAAGGTAGCAGAGACAAATGTAAATATTCTCCTGAGGACTATATCATCATCTGAAGCCATATTATTTTTACAGTTTTGGATTTACAATGCTGCTCATTCAAAAATAACAGACACACAAATAGTTAAGAGAACAAGAACAAAAATAAAGAAAAACAATAGACAATATAAACATATAAATGGAGAAATGTATTAGGAAGGAACTTATCAGACACATATGTGTTTATGCATTTATTTTAAAATTTATTAGTATTATTTTCTTCTTAGAGACAGGGTCTCACTCTGAACCAAATTTGGAATGCAGTGCTATACTCAGTAATGTATCATAGCTCATTACAGCCTTGACCGCGTGGGCTCAAGTGATCCTTCTGCCTCAGCCTCCTGAGTAGCTGGAACTATGGGCAGGCATCACCACACCTGGCTATTTTCTGTTTTAATTTTGTTTTTGTAGAGACAGGGTCTTGTTTTGTTACTCAGAGTTGTGTTTCTCTATCCCTCTCTTTCTCTCTAGATAGATAGAATGATAGATAGACAGACAAAGAAAATGGAAGTTTTATAACTGAAACAAAAATACAATATTTAAAATTGAGAAATCAATGGCTAGGTTTAGAGGTAGTTTGGAGCAGGGGCAGAGCAAGATGGCTTAGAAGAAGCCTCCACCAATGACCTCTTCTGCAGGAACACCAAATTTTAACAACAAACTACACACAAAAAAAGTGTCATCATAAGAACCAAAAACTAGGTGAATAATAACAGTACCTGGTTCTGGTTTTAACTTTATATTGCAAAAAGAGGCACTGAGGAAGGTGGCAAAGACAGTCTTGAATTGCTGATGCCACCCCTCCTCCATCCCCTGGCAGTGGCCATGTGGCATGGAGACAGAATCTGTGTACTTGAGAGAGGGAGAGCACAGCAACTGAGAGACTTAGCACTAAACTCAGTGCTGCCCTGTCACAGCAAAGAGCAAAGCCATTCTGGGCTCCTCTGGTGCCTGCCCATGGAGGAGCATGTGGACAAGCCCTAGCCAGAGGGAAATTGCCCATCAAAGTGATTGAAATTTGGTGTCTACAAGCCTCACCACCACAAGCTAAAGCGCTCTGAGGTTCTAAGTAAACTTGAAAGGGAGTCTAGGACACAAAGACTGCAATTACTAGGCAAATCTTAGTATTGGGTTGAATTTCAAGCCAGTGGACTAGGGTGGCATGTGACCAATGGAGACACAAGCTGGGTCAGCTAAGGGAGTGCTTGCACCACCTCTCCTGCAACCCCAGGCAGCGCAGCTCACAGAAACAAAAGTGACTCCTTCCTTCTGCTTGAAGACAGGAGAGAAATGAATAAAAAGAACTTTGTCTTGCATCTTGGATACCAGTTCAGTCACAATAAAACAGGGCACTGGGCAGAGTCAAGGCCCACACTGCAGGCCCTATCTCCCAGATGGCATTTCTAGATACACCCTGGACCAGAATGGAACCAGCTGCATTGAAGAGAAGGACCCAGTCCTGGCAGAATTGTTCACCTGTTGACTGAAGAGCCTTG
Source organism: Pongo pygmaeus (assembly GCF_028885625.2). NCBI lineage: Eukaryota > Metazoa > Chordata > Mammalia > Primates > Hominidae > Pongo > Pongo pygmaeus. The sequence continues at coordinate 62,144,290 of NC_072378.2, read as the reverse complement.
GGCCCTGAATAATCAACAGCAATACCCACATAGCATGCTGTGGGCCTTGGGTGAGACTGAAATGTGCTGGCTTCAGGTGAGACCTAGCACATTCCCAGCTCTGGTGGCTATGGTGAAAAACTCTTTCTGCTTCAGAAAAGCAGAGGAAAAAGTAAAGGGGACTAGCAAGAGAAAAGAAACAAATATACAATGGAGCTTCAATACATCCAGCAGCTGACTTTCCATTATATGGCAGGAGAGAGTGGCACTGGAGAAAAAACAAAACAAAACAAACAAACAAAAAACCCAACTTTATCCTAGAATAGTATATTTGGCAAAAATTACCTTCAAACATAATGGAGAAATAAATAATTTCCCAGACAAATAAACGATGAGGGAATTCATCAACACCAGGCCTGTCCTACAAGAAATGCTAAAGGGAGTTCTATCTGAAAGGAAAAATATGAATGAGCAATAAAATATAATCTGAAGGGCAAAACTCACTGGTCATAGTAAGTACATAGAAAAACACAGTATTTTATAATACTTTAACTATGGTGTATAAACTATTGTTATGTTAAGTCAAAAGACTAAATGATGAACAAATCCAAAATAATAACTACAACTTTTCATGACATATACAGTACAATAGCATAAGTAGAAACAACAGAAATACAAAAGGTGGGGTTGCAAAGTTAAAGAGTAGAGTTTTTATTAGTTTTCTTTTTGCATGTTTGTTAATGCAATTAGTGTTAAGTTGTCATCATTTAAAATAATGGTTTATAAGATAGTATTTGCAAGACTAATGGTACCTCAATTCCAGAAACATACAACGAATACAGAAAAAATTAAAAGCAAGACGTTAAATCATACCAACAGAAAAAAAATGACCTTCACTAAAAGGCAAACAGGAAAGAGGAAAGAAGGAAGAGAAGATCAGAAAACAAATAACAAAATGGCAGAAGTATGTCTTTATTTATCAATGATAACATTGAATATAAATGGACTAAACTCTCCAATCAAAAGACATAGAGTGGCTGAATGGATTAAAAAAAAAGGCCCCAAATCTGTTGACTATAAGAAACACACTTCATCTATAAAGATGTACACAAACTGAAAATAAATGGATGGAAGAAGATATTCCATGCCAATGGAAATGAAAACGGAGCAGGTACTTTTATATCCAAAAAAATAAATTTCAGGACAAAAACTATGAGAAGAGACAAAGAAGGTCATTGTATAATAATAAAGGGGTCAATTCAGCAAGAGGATATAACAATTGCAAATATATATGTACCCAATGCTGGAGCAACTAGCTATACAAAGAAAATATTATTAGAGCTACAGAGAGAGGTAGACATCAACACAATAATAGCTAGAGACTTCAACACCCAATTCTTAGCATTGAACAGATCTTCCAGACAGAAACCCCCCAAAAAACATCAGACTGAATCTGCACTACAGACCAAATGTACAGAATAGATATTTACAGAACATTTCATGCAAAGGCTGCAGAATACACAATCTTTTTCTCAGTACATGATCATTTTTAAGTATGGAACATATGTTAGGTCACAAGATAAGTCTTAAAACATTCAAAAATTTTAAATAATATGAAGCAACTTCTCTGACCACAGTGAAATAAAACTAAAAATCACTAACAAGAAAATATTCAGAAACTATACAAACATGCAAAAATTAAACAACACGATCCTGTTTGACCAATGGGTCAATGAAGAAACTAAGGAAAAAAGAAACTGAAAAATTTCTTGAAACAAATAATAATGTAAACATGACATACCTAAACCTTCAGGATACAGCGAAAGCAGGACTAACAGGGATATTTATAGCTATAAGAACCTACATTGAAATGGAAAAAAACTTCAAATAAACAACCAGATGAGTCATTTTAAAGAACTAGAAAACCAAGAGCTAACCAAACCCAAAATTAGTAGAAGAGAAATGATAATAATCAGAGAAGTGATAAATTGAAATAAAGAAAACAATACAAAAGTTCAATTAAATAAAAAGTTGTGTTTTTGAAAAGGTAAAAAAAAAAAGACAAACCTTTAGCCAGATTAACTAAGGCAAAAAGAGAGAAGACCCAAATAAATAAAATTGGAGATGAAAAAAAGATTACAACTGATACCATAGAAATTCAGAGGATCATTAGTGGCCATAAGAAGTAACTATATGCCAATACATTGGAAAATCTAGAGGAAATGGATAAATTCCTAGACACATACAATGTACCAAGATTGAATCAGGAAGAAATCCCAAACCTGAATAGACCAAAAACAAGTAGCAAAATCAAAGGCATAATAAAAAGGTTCCCAGTAATGAAAAGCCTGTGACCTGAGAGTTTCACTGTTGAATTCTACCAAACATTAAAAAAAATGATGCCAATGCTACTCAAACTATTTTGAAAAACTGAGGAGGAAATACTTCTAAACTCATTCTATGAGGCCAGTACCAACATCAAACAAATACATGAAATAAAGGAAATTATGGGCCAATATCACTGGTAAATATAGACGCAAAAATCCTCAACAAAATGCTAGCAAACCAAATTCAACAATGAATTTAGAAGGTCACTCATCATGACCAAGGAGGAATTATTCCAGAGATGTAAAGAGGGTTCAACCTATGTAAATTAATCAATGTGATACATGATATCAGTAGAATAAAGGAGAATAACCATTGATCATTTCAACCGCTACTGAAAGAGCATTTGATAAAATTCAGCATCACTTTATGATAAAAACTCTAAAACTGGGTGAAGAAGGAGTATATCTCAATATAATAAAAACCATATACAATAGACCCACAGCTGATATCACACTGAATGGGGAAAACCTGAAAGCTATTCCTCTAAAATATGGAACACGACAAGAATGCCCACAATGACCATTGTTATTGAACATAATGTCAGAAGTCTTAGTTACAGCAAACAAGATAAATAAAGGGCATCATAGTCTTAAAGAAAGAAGCTAATTTATCCTTGTTTGCAGACGATATGCTCTTATATTGGGAAGAATCTAAAGACTCCACTAAAATACTATTAGAACTGAGAAACAAGCCAGGTGCAGTGGCTCACACCTGTAATCCTTGCACTTTGGGAGGCTGAGGTGGGTGGATCACCTAAGGTCAGGGGTTCGAGACCAGCCTGGCCAACATGGCAAAACTCCATCTATACTAAAAATACAAAACTTAACTGAGCATGGTGGTGCATGCCTGTGATCCCAGCTACTCAGGAGGCTGAGGCAGGAAAATCACTTGAACCCAGGAGGCAGAGTTTTCAGTAAGATGAGATTGCATCACTGCACTCCACCCTGGGCAACAGAGCAAGACTCCATCTCAAAAAAACAAAAAAACAACAACAACGAAAAACCCCAAAAAACCTGCTTAACAAATTCAGTAAAGTTGCAGGATACAAAATCAACAAACAAAAATCAGTGGTGTTTCTCTTTGCCAATATTGAACAATCTGAAAAAGAAATTAAGAAAGTTACTCAATTTATAATAGTTGCAAATAAATTTAATTACCTAGGAATTAATTTAACCAAAGAAATGAACAATCTGTACAATGAAAACAATAAAATTCTAATGAAAGAAATTGAAGAAGACACAAAAAAAATGGAAAGATATTCCATGTTCATGGATTGGAAGAATAAATACTGTTAAAATGTCCATACTACCCAAAGCAATCTACAGATTCAATGCAATTCCTGACAAAATACCAATTATGTCTTTCACAGAAACAGAAAAAAAAATCTAAAATTTATTTGGAACCAGAAAAGATCCAGAATAGCCAACACCTTCTGAACAAAAAGAACAAAACTGCAGGAATCACATTACCTAACTTCAAATTATACTACAGAGCTATAGTAACCAAAACGGAATTGCACTAACATAAAAACAGACACATATACCAATGAAACCAAAGAAAGAACCCAGAAGCAAATTCACACACCTACAGTGAATTGCTTTTCAACAAAGGTGTCAAGAGCATACATTGAAGAAAAGACAATCTGTTCCATAAATGGTGGTGGGAAAACTGAATATTCATATTCAGAAGAATAAAATCAGACCCCTATATCTCATAATATACATAAATCAAATCAAATTGGATTAAATACTTACATCTAAGGCCTCAAAATATAAATATACTACAATAAAACAGCAGGTAAACTCTCCAGGAAATTGGAGTGGGCGAAGATTTCTTAAGTAATAACCCATAAGCACTGTCAACCAAAGCAAAAATGGACAAATGGAATCACATCAAGTTAAAAAGCTTCTGCATAGCAAAGGAAATAATCAACAAAGTGAAGAGACTACCAACAGAATGGAAGAAAATATTTGCAAACTACCCATATAACACGGGATTAATAACCAGAATATATAAGAATCTGTAACAACTCAATAGGAAAAACAAATCTAAGAATCCAATTTAAAAATGGACTAAAGATCTGAATAAACATTTCTCAAAGGAAGACATACAAATGGCAAACAGGCATATGAAAAGGTACTCAACATCATTGATCATCAGAGAAATGCAAATCGAAGCCACAATGAGATATCATTTCACCCCAGTGAAAATGGCTTATATCCAAAAGACAGGGTATAACAAACGCTGGAGAAGATATGGAGAAAAGAGAACCCCAGTACACTGTTACTGGAAATGTAAATTAGTACAACTACTATGGAGAACAATTTGGAGATTCCTCAAAAAATGAAAAGTAGAGCTACCATATGATCCATCAATATCACTGCTAGGTATATACCTTCAAAGGAAGGAAATGAGTATATGGAAAAGATACATGTGTTCTCACATTTATTGCAGCACTGTTCACAATAGCCAAGATTTGGAAGCAACTTAAGTGTCTGTCAACAGACAAATGACTAAAGAAAATATGGTACATATACACAATGGAGTTGTATTTGGTCATAAAAAAAATGAGATCCTGTTACTTGCAACAACATGGATGAAACTGGAGGTAATTGTGTTAAGTGAACACAAAAAGCACAGAAAGGCAGATTTCACATGTTCTCACTTATTTGTGGGAGCTAAAAATTAAAATGAATGAACTCGTGGAGATAGAGAGTAGAAAGCGTTATCAGAATCTGGGAAGTGTAGGGGGATAGAGGGGAAGCAGGCATGGTTAACGGGCACATCAATTAATTCGAAAGAGTGAATAAGATCTAGTATTTGATGGCACAACATGGTGACTATAGTGAATAATGATTTAATGGTACATTTAAAAATAACTAAAATATTATAATTGAATTCTTTGTTACACAAAGAATAAGTGCTCAAGGGCATGAATATCCCATTTACCATGGTGCAATTATTATGCATTGCAGGCCTGAATCAAAATATCTCATGTACTTCATATATATATAAATATATATGTAGTTCTTATATACATATATATCTTATGTACTTTATATATATATACACACCATATATACACACATATACACACATACATATGTGTGTATATATATAGTAGTAGGTATACATACATATGTATACATCATAGTAGGTATGTACACATACCATATATACCATATAAACACACACATACACACGTACACAATAAAAGCAGATTGGGCACAGTTGAAGAGAGAATTAATTACCTGAGATATGACTTTATGACAGAATCAAGGGTGGCTGAACAGAAAGGAATGGTATCTCCAAGGTGCCAAGATAGAATAACTACCAGTGAGATTCCTAAACCCAAGAGATTTTTCTTTAAGATTAAAGATGAAGACAATCTTGAAGCCACAATAACAAAAACATCCTGAATTTATTACTAGAGATAAATTAAAAGAAATAATAAAGACTTGCTTTCTGTTGATAAGAAGCAAATCCCAACTGGAATGCCAATCATGCAGAAGGGAATAGAAAAACAGTGAAATTTTAATTATTTGGAATGAATATAAATAAATAGTTACTCTACAAAAGAGCAATAACAATCATTCCTAGGATTTAAAGTATTTGTAGAATAAAAACTATGACAACAATAATTCAGGAGGTGGGTCAAAGGATTTAAGTTATTTTAGCTCCTTGCATTATACTACAATAGGTAAATATGCCAATTAAGCTCATCCCCATTTCAGAACATCTTATCCCTTTTCCTTCTTTATTTCTCTGCATAGCCCTATCAGTAACTGGCTATGTATATATGTTGGTTACTCATATTTACTGTCTCTCTCTATTTCATTCTGATACAGTTTTGCTGTGTCCCTATCCAAATCTCACCTTAAATTGTAATAATCCCTACGTGTCATGGGTGGGACCTGGTGGGAGGTTAATGAATTATGGGGGAAGGTTTTTCCTGCACCGTTCTCGTGATACTGAATAAGTCTGACAAGATCTGATGGTTTTATAAATGGGAGTTCCCCTGCCCAAGCTCTCTTGCCTGCTGCTATGTAAGACGTGACTTTGCTCCTCCTTTGCCTGCTGCCATGATTGTGAGGCCTCCCCAGCCATATGGAACTGTGAGTCAATGAAACCTCTTTTCCAGCTAGGCGTAGTGGCTCACGCCTGTAATCCTGGCACTTTGGGAGGCAGAGGCGGGTGGATCACCGAAGGTCAGGAGTTCAAGACAAGCCTGGCCAACATGGCAAAACCCTGTCTCTACAAAAAATACAAAAATTAGCCAGATGTAGTGGCGGGAGATTATAATCCTGGTTACTCGGGAGGCTGGGGCAGGAGAATTGCATGAATCCAGGAGGCGGAAGTTGCAGTGAGCCAAGATTGCGCCACTGCACTCCAGCCTGGGCAACAAGAGTGAAATTCCATCTCAAAAAAACAAAAACAAAAAAAACCTCTTTTCCTTATAAATCACCCAGTCTCGGGTATGTCTTTATTAGCAGCATGACAACAGACTAATACACATTCATTGTATTAATAACACCTTGCATCAGCAGCTAGGAAAACATATGCCCAAAAACATTTGTTGAATCAGTTAATAATCAATATAGTGGTAAAATATTTGCAAATGTACTTCTTGATATAATGTAGCAATTATATAAATATAAATATACATATAAATATATAAATATTATATAAATAATTGCTCATATGTAGTAAATACTGTTAAAAATAATAAATCTTAAAGGGGTCATTTGCAAAAGATATGTCTGTTTCACTCTGTCTTTTAGCTTTGACTTACCAAAATCAGCTGGGTTGGTAGTATGATATACATAATCCAAGTCAACATGGCATTTTAATAATTGTCAAAGTGCAAAAAACGAAGGTTAAAATAGATCATAATATCATGAGAAAGATGATTAATGATTACCTTTATAAATGTTAATGTATTTTATTCTGTGGAATATCAGAGTTATTCATGTCATTTTCCATATATATGCAAATTAATTTAACTGTGGAAGTAGTAGGTTATCATCTTGTCTCTCTATATAAAAATATGTGTAGTTTAAGATAATGACACAGATTTTTTGAATTATTTAAAATGTTTCTCTCTATACCTACATAGAAATGTGACAAAAAGATTTATTGAATTAAGATGTTTGGTAACGTTAAGTTCTCCATGCCAACCATATATTTTTCAATTAACAAATCAATGTCAGTGGGAATACATTATGTTAGATGAGAGAGTAAATAAAAAGCATTTCCAAGTAAATCATCTGGAAGGAGTGAAAAACTTAAAAATATAAGCTGTTTAATAAAATGCCATGCATCAGTCAGAGTTCTGGCAGGAGGGGAAAAAACACATTTAAATGAGTTAAAGTGAGTTTCACAAAAGTGCTGTTTATAAAGTGGTAGACAGGATATGGGGCACAGAGAAGGGATGGTGTTGTATTCCAGAGCTTAGCGACTACAGGGAGCTGCTTCCGTTTCTAGGCCTGAGTAAAGAATAGAGCAGTTGTTAGAATTGGAGATAAGCAGAGCTGGGGCTCTGGTTCTAGGGGAGAGATGCCCAGCAGAAGATGAGACGTCCTACAAAGGTATACAGCCCAGCAGGCAGTGAGCTGAGGGAATTAAGCGTCCTCCATCATTTTCCTTTTGCCTTCAGAGCTCCGCCTTGTATCTCTCATTGTCCAAATACAACCCCAGAGACCAATGGCAAAGGAATATGAGAGATTCAGTTCATCAAATTTAGTCTTCTGGGAGACCAAGCAGAATGGAGAAGGGCAATTATTACATTTGCAGGGGCAAAGGCACGATATTAAGCACATACTCTTAATAAGTAAATAGATAAAAGTGAAATAAAACATGAAGTTACAAATATTGCACTGTATTTTTGACTGGTGCTACATGGTTTCCAGGTTATTCTGATGATTATGTAAGTCATAACTTTTAAAGTGAATAAATAAATCTATCACACAATGAAAACTATTTCAGAAAAAACACATTTTAAAAGCATGAAGTCAAAGTGTATTTCTCATAGCCATATTAAAAATCACGTAAATAAACCCTAGTAATGCAACCAATCATCATGTAACTTCAGGTTTGGGGAGAGTAAATGGATGCTAAAGCAATGAACAGAATACATTAAATGAAAATTGAATCATTTTCAGTAATACATTCTTTTTTTTCTTTTTTAAAATTTTTATTTAATTTAATTTATTTATTTATTGTTTTATTATTATACTTTAAGTTTTAGGGTACATGTGCACAATGTGCAGGTTTCTTACATATGTATACATGGGCCATGTTGGTGTGCTGCACCCATTAACTCATCATTTAGCATTAGGTGTATCTCCTAATGCTATCCCTTCCCACTCCCCCCACCCCACAACAGGCCCCAGTGTGCGGTGTTCCCCTTCCTGCGTCCAGGTGTTCTCATTGTTCAATTCCCACCTATGAGTGAGAATATGCGGTGTTTGGTTTTTTGTCCTTGTGATAGTTTGCTGAGAATGATTGTTTCCAGCTTCATCCATGTCCCCACAAAGGACATGAACTCATCGTTTTTTATGGCTGCATGGTATTCCATGGTGTATATGTGCCACATTTTCTTAATCCAGTCTCTCATTGTTGGACATTTGGGTTGGTTCCAAGTCTTTGCTGTTGTGAATAGTGCCGCAGTAAATATATGTGTGCATGTGTCTTTATAGCAGCATGATTTATAGTCCTTTGGGTATATATCCAGTAATGGGATGGCTGGGTCAAATGGTATTTCTAGTTCTAGATCCCTGAGGAATCACCACACTGACTTCCACAATGGTTGAACTAGTTTACAGTCCCACCAACAGTGTAAAAGTGTTCCTATTTCTCCACATCCTCTCCAGCACCTGTTGTTTCCTGACTTTTTAGTGATCACCATTCTAACTGGTGTGAGATGGTATCTCATTGTGGTTTTGATTTGCATTTCTCTGATGGCCAGTGATGATGAGCATTTTTTCATGTGTCTTTTGGCTATATAAATGTCTTCTTTTGAGAAGTGTCTGTTCATATCCTTTGCCCACTTTTTGATGGGGTTGTTTGTTTTTTTCTTGTAAATTTGTTTGAGTTCATTGTAGATTCAGGATATTAGACCTTTGTCAGATGAGTAGATTGCAAAAATTTTCTCCCATTCTATAGGTTGCCTGTTCATTCTGATGGTAGTTTCTTTTGCTGTGCAGAAGCTCTTGAGTTTAATTAGATCCCATTTGTCAATTTTGGCTTTTGTTGCCATTGCTTTTGATGTTTTAGACATGAAGTCCTTGCCCATGCCTATGTCCTGAATGGTATTGCCTAGGTTTTCTTCTAGAGTTTTTATGGTTTTAGTTCTAACATTTAAGTCTTTAATCCATCTTGAATTAATTTTTGTATAAAGTTAAAGGAAGGGATCCAGTTTCAGCTTTCTACATATGGCTAGCCAGTTTTCCTAGCACCATTTATTAAATAGGGAATCCTTTCCCCATTTCTTGTTTTTCTCAGGTTTGTCAAGGATCAGATAGTTGTAGATAATGCAGCATTATTACTGAGGGCTCTGTTCTGTTCCATTGGTCTATATCTCTGTTTTGCTACCAGTACCATGCTGTTTTGGTTACTGTAGCCTTGTAGTATAGTTTGAAGTCAGGTAGTGTGATGCTTCCAGCTTTGTTCTTTTGGCTTAGGATTGACTTGGCAATACAGGCTCTTTTTTGGTTCCATATGAACTTTAAAGTAGTTTTTTCCAATTCTGTGAAGAAAGTCATTGGTAGCTTGATGGGGATTGCATTGAATCTGTAAATTACCTAGGGCAGTACGGCCATTTTCATGATATTGATTCTTCCTACCCATGAGCATGGAATGTTCCTCCATTTGTTTATATCCTCTTTTATTTCATTGAGCAGTGATTTGTAGTTCTCCTTGAAGAGGTCCTTCACATCCCTTGTCAGTTGGATTCCTAGGTATTTTGTTCTCTTTGAAGCAATTGTGAATGGGAGTTCACTCATGATTTGGCTCTCTGTTTGTCTGTTATTTGTGTATAAGAATGTTTGTGATTTTTGCACATTGATTTTGTATTGTAAGACTTTGCTGAAGTTGCCTATCAGCCTAAGGAGATTTTGGGCTGAGACAATGGGGTTTTCTAGATATACAATCATGTCATCTGCAAACAGGGACAATTTGACTTCCTCTTTTCCTAATTGAATACCCTTTATTTCCTTCTCCTGCCTGATTGCCCTGGCCAGAACTTCCAACACTATGTTGAATAGGAATGGTGAGAGAGGGCATCCTTGTCTTGTGCCAGTTTTCAAAGGGAATGCTTCCACTTTTTGCCCATTCAGTATGATATTGGCTGTGGTTTTGTCATAGATAGCTCTTTTTATTTTGAGATACATCCCATCAATACCTAATTTATTGAGAGTTTTTAGCATGAAGTGTTGTTGAATTTTGTCAAAGGCCTTTTCTGCATCTATTGAGATAATCATGTGGTTTTTGTCTTTGGTTCTGTTTGTATGCTGGATTATGTTTATTGATTTGTGTATGTTGAACCAGCCTTGCATCCCAGGGATGAAGCCCACTTGATCATGGTGGATAAGCTTTTTTACGTGCTGCTGGATTGGGTTTGCCAGTATTTTATTGAGGATTTTTGCATCAATGTTCATCAGGGATATTGGTCTAAAATTCTCTTTTTGTTGTGTCTCTGCCAGGCTTCAGTATCAGGATGATGCTGGCCTCATAAAATGAGTTAGGGAGGATTTCCTCTTGTTCTATTGATTGGAATAGTTTCAGAAGGAATGGTACCAGCTCCTCCTTGTACCTCTGATAGAATTCAGCTGTGAATCCATCTGGTTCTCGACTTTTTTTGGTTGGTAAGCTGTTAATTATTGCCTCAATTTCATAGCCTGTTATTAGTCTATTCAGAGATTCAACTTCTTCCTGGTTTGGTCTTGGGAGGGTGTATGTATCGAGGAATTCATCCATTTCTTCTAGATTCTCTAGTTTATTTGCATAGAGGTGTTTATAGTATTCTCTGATGGTAGTTTGTATTTTTGTGGGATCGATGATGATATCCCCTTTATCATTTTTTATTGCGCCTATTTGATTCTTCTCTCTTTTCTTCTTAATTAGGCTTGCTAGCGGTCTATCAATTTTGTTGATCCTTTCAAAAAACCAGCTCCTGGATTCATTGATTTTTTGAAGGGTTTTTTGTGTCTCTATCTCCTTCAGTTCTGCTCTGATCTTAGTTATTTCTTGCCTTCTGCTAGCTTTTGAATGTGTTTGCTCTTGCTTCTCTAGTTCTTCTAATTGTGATGTTAGGGTGTCAATTTTAGATCTTTCCTGCTTTCTCTTGTGGGCATTTAGTGCTATAAATTTCCCTCTACACACTGCTTTGAATGTGTCCCATAGATTCTGGTATGTTGTGTCTTTGTTCTTGTTGGTTTCAAAGAACATCTTTATTTCTGCCTTCATTTCATTATGTACCCAGTAGTCATTTGGGAGCAGGTTGTTCAGTTTCCATGTAGTTGAACAGTTTTGAGTGAGTTTCTTAATCCTGAGTTCTAGTTTGATTGCACTGTGGTCTGAGAGACAGTTTGTTATAATTTCTGTTCTTTTACATTTGCTGAGGAGTGCTTTACTTCCAACTATGTGCTCAATTTTGGAATAGGTATGGTGTGGTGCTGAAAAAAATGTATATTCTGTTGTTTTGGGGTAGAGAGTTCTGTAGATGTCTATTGGGTCCACTTGGTGCAGAGCTGAGTTCCATTCCTGGATATCCTTGTTAACTTTTTGTCTTGTTGATCTGTCTAGTGTTGACAGTGGGGTGTTAAAGTCTCCCATTATTATTGTATGGGAGTCTAAGTCTCTTTTTATGTCTCTAAGGACTTGCTTTACGAATCTGGGTGCTCCTGTATTGGGTGCATATATATTTAGGATAGTTAGCTCTTCTTGTGGAATTGATCCCTTTACCATTATGTAATGGCCTTTGTTAGTTTCAAGTCTGTTGGTTTTTTGAACTTTGTTGGTTTAAAGTCTTTGTTGGTTTAAAGTCTGTTTTATCAGAGACTAGGATTGCAACCCCTGCCTTTTTTCTCTTTTCCATTTGCTTGGTAGATCTTCCTCCATCCCTTTGTTTTGAGCCTATGTGTGTCCCTGCATGTGAGATGGGTTTCCTGAATACAGCACACTGATGGGTCTTGAGTTTTTATCCAATTTGCCAGTCTGTGTCTTTTAATTGGAGCATTTAGCCCATTTATGTTTAAGGTTAATATTGTTATGTGTGAATTTGATCCTGTCATTATGATGTTAGCTGGTTATTTTGCTCATTAGTTGATGCATTTTCTTCCTAGCCTCAATGGTCTTCTTAATAAGATTTGAGGCTTTTTCTTAACAAATTATAGTTTTTAATCATTTCTAGATTAACCAATGCTTTCAAGATACTTTGATCCATAAGGTTATTCATTTATTTAACCATTTGATTAGCAACTACTATGTTCCAGGGATTACATATCAGTCAGAAATGAACACTGTTTTTTTTTTTTGGTTCACATTCTTTATAAAAGATACTAGATATTTGAAATAATTTCTTATACTTTTATAGGTGTGTAGAAAAAATTTTCTCTAACCATGTTTTTCTCCTACTCTGGTACCACAGTAATCATTGATGCAGAAAGCTTCTGTGACCATATGTTTGGGTATTTTCCCCCCACACACCAAGAGGCAGACACCAGCTAGGTGTTCTCTCATTCAGTTAGAGAGCTATCTGACTGAATTAGATAGTGTTCAGTTAGAGACAACTATCTCCAGGTAGATAGTGTCAGATCCCACAAGTTGAGGAATCAGTCCCCATGACTGTACCCCACCCCACACTAGTGGTAAGTCTGGGCCTGTAAAACTGCTAACCAACCAGCCTTAAGTTGGTATTTCCATGACCCCCTGTTTGGGTTCAATTAATTTGCTGTAGCAGCTCCAAGAACTCAGGGAAACAGTTATGTTTATTGGTTTATTACAAAGGATATTGCAAAGAATGCAGGTGAAAAGATGGGATGTATGGGGAAAGGGATATGGAGCCTCCATGCCCTCCCTGGGTGCACCACCCTCCAGGAATCTCCACGTTTACCTATCTGGAAGCTCAATGAATCCTGTCCTCTTGGGTTTTTATGGAGGCTTCATGACATTGGCATTTCTTCCCCTGGGTATAGCATGAGACTCTTTCATGTGAGGGTCCTAAGATCCACAATCTTAAAGATGGGGAACCTTAGAGTCCTGCCCTGGGGCACGTAAAATGAGGGCGTAAGAAGGTCAGAGGCCTGCCCTTGAGAACTAACACACCCAACGTAATAACAACAGACTAACAAGAGCTATGGGAGTTATGAGCCAGGAACCTTCACTGGAAACTAATATATGATAACACTACAGCATGTTAGAACATATCACACATTACTTACATTTACTAAATATTAATATTGGAAGGGATGTCCTGATAGTTGACCATTAATCTATTAAACAAAATATTGCTGTACTCAATGGCATATTAACAGACTCATTTATTTTACAGTAAATGTTACCAAGAGGAATTTCTTTAATAACAACAGTACACCCCAAAGGAATAGGATAAAGATGTTTTATAATTATATTGATTTTCAAACTTTATTTTATCTATTTATTTTTTTGAGAAAGGGTCTCAAAACATTTTACCCAGGCTGAGTGCAGTGATATGATCACGGCTTGCCGTATTAGTGGTGGAAGAGATCTGAGTTACCCTGAGTTACCGGTGGCTTATCCATAGGGGTCCATAGCAACTTCAATCCTTGCCTCCTCAGAAGAAAGAATTTGACTCAGGGGCATAAAACAGAAAAAGAGACTAAGGCAATTTTCAAAGCAGAAGTGAAGTATATTTAAAAAGCCTTTACAATAGGAAAGAAAGGAAAGAACCCTTGGAAGAAATTCAACTGGGAGCTTGAAGGTCAAAGAGAAAAAACCAAGTGCCTTTAACCTTGATTCTGGGACTTTATAGGCTCACCTCTTTCTCATGATTCTTCCCTTAGGGTGGGCTTCAGGCATGCAAAGTGTCCTCCTTACCTTTCAGAATTGAGCTTGTGCAGCGTGTTTAGGGAGTTATGTGTACATCCATTTGAGGCTTTCTTCCTTTTTCTGGTAGAGTGTACCCCAAAGATCATGCTTCACCATTTTTGTCTCTTAATGTGCATGCCCAGGACTTTTCTTCTCCCTAGGGTTTGCCTTTAATTAACACTTTAATGTTAACACAGAAACTCGTGGTTCATGATTTCAGAAATGGACTAATTATTTATTAACTACATATAAGTCAGTGTCTCTGAGAAAACAGAATGTATTGAATTAGTTTAAATGAAAAGCATTTATTATGGTATATGTACATATAAGAGGACAAGAACAACTAAATGACAATGTAACACCAAGAGACTAGAAACACCAGGAAACCATTTCCACTCCTGGGAAGGACTGAATATTTCCTGGAACCCCCAGAAAGATTTATAAAAGGAGAGGTGACATTGCTGCCAGAGTAGAAGCACTGATATGGGGAGAGAAGCAGAAAGATATATTCTAACTTCCCTCTTTCTACCCTTCAATCTCTATTGTCATTTCCTGTTGGCCAAAATTACTCAAAGTCAGATGGCAAGGGCTTCAGGTGATATCCCCCAGAGCACCGAGAGGGCAGAAAAAGATATTTAGAGGTAAATGAAAAATAACAAGCAGAATAAGTAACAAGGTTCGTCACATCCATCTCTGCAACATACTAATCAAATTTATGTAAGTTTTATTTATGTTTTGGCTGAAAATTCAAAGCATTATTTTCTTTTTTTTATTCTTTAAACCATTTGTTGGGGTTGAAGAAAACCACATTTTAAAAAGCAGTAGCCATTCATCCATTCATTTTGTAAGATATTTCTAATTTTACAAAGAAATCTCAAGCCACTTCATTGTTGTAAAGGTAAGAAAAGTTTATTAATGACTTCAATTTCAAAGTACTTTTGATTAATTAGAGCCAAGTACAGTGAGAGGCAAACTACTTTTCATTAATGATTCTTTTTATTGCTTCTGTTAGAAATGTCTCTAATTGACAGCACACATTTTCCAAATAGTCTGTATTATTAGATTAGAAGCCTGATGCTGTTCACATCTGGGTACATGAGAAAGAAATAATTAAATTTAATAATAGTGAAAAGAACCCACAGTAGTCCATCAGGCCACTACTATAGCATAAGCAGTGAAGTTGAGTGGGTGCCAAATTAGAAAATAAATCCATAAAAATATGCCAATTATGGTAAACCTAATAAAATTCCCTTTCCATTTCAAGTAAATGTGAACCATCCTCATCACCTTGAATAGAACCTCTTAGGAATCTATTGCTTCTGAATTTTAGATGCCTCATAATGCACATTAGTTGCAAACATTTTATGAAAGCTTAATGAGAAAATACATTTTTAAAGCAATGATTACCCCATTGGGCTATATAACTCAACTATTGAAACTTATTCTTATAACTGAATATCTACGACTAACACATTTGTGACTTAATTTGTATGTAATTTGGTATAGTTACTGTGAGTTTTAGTTGGACAAATAAAGAGTAACCACCCAAGAACACTGAGAGGATCATATGTAGTTTACTTTTTTTTTTACAATACTGTATTCCTATCCAGATCTGACATTACTTTCATTTAATTAAGTAAAACATTTAAAAAATATTTAAATTAAAAACCACTCTCACCATAAATCTAATATTTTGGGAATAAAATAACTCTAATACCTGAATTACAATGGATTTGTATTAAGTTATTCAAAACTGAGAATTTAACTCAAATATATTTTTCTGTATCATTGTAGGCATGGCAAGGAGATGAACTTGTAGTCAAGGAAAAGTGGGGAGTAAGAGAGAGAAGAGAATCTAATTACACACTGGTTTCCACAGAGTAGTGCATATTGCCAACTGCAAGAACCTGTCCCTTCTGTGAGTTTCTGTCTCTTCTACTCTAAAAATTTTCTCTCAAAGCAAAGCACCAAATTAATCTTGGAAAATTCTGCTTAGTGTTAAGTAAAATATATATGCCAGGGACTGAATTAAGACTTTTAAATGTTTAATTTGTGGAGGAAGAAAAATCCAAATTGCTGGTTTGAAATTCGAAATATGTTTGTATTCCTCCAAAGAGAGAGATCAGTACTATAGAAAAAGTGAAGTTGAGTGGGTGTCAAATTAGAAAATAAATTTCTCAGAGAGATTATCTTGAGGAATACAAACACATATTGATTGCCGGGGGTATTGATTCTCAGGGCTTGAGACCTCAGCAATAATTGTTCACCTCCAAATAGAATTTCCCTAGTTCTTAAGTTGTATTCCAAGTATACTATGAATGTTGTGTTACCTCTTTTCCAGAGTAAGTTTTGGGAAGAGAGAGGGGAAGAGAAGATAAAGAAATCAGGCATATTATTGTTAATAGGAGAGGAATGGGGTAATAAAGTTGACACACCTGTTTTACAATTCCTCCGAGGGCCAGCCCTAGAGATGTCCCAAATCTTTAGTAGCAATTGAATGATGAGATAGAATCAATTAGAAACAAGGCAGATTCACCGGGGAATTGAGGTTTTAAAAAATGAATTTTTGCATCCTTTTTCTTGCTAAACGCAATGTGAAATCCTTCATAATTCTCTACAGTATGCTTCTATTTCTTGAAAATATCAAATTTAAAATGTAAAATATTTTGCTTATTTATTCTCATGTTATGTGACATAAAGGTGTTTTTTATTACACTTATATTTGGACTGGCTAAGTAATCATTTAAGATATTACTTTTTTTCTTATTTACACTCATCTCATTTTCCTTTCTGCTTAAGGCAGCATATTTTCTGACTTTTGTTTCTAAAACCCTTCGTTTCAGAGTGAAGAGAGGATAGACAAGAGCAGTAAAGTGAACTAGGTTAAACTACAAAACCTGGCATAAATTCTAAATCTGGGGAGAATTATGACTCAGTCATGTCTAAGACTGCTTTCAGTTTGATTTACTACCAAACCAGGACAAACATTTAATGCAAAGGACAAACACAAGATTAGGATATAACTGAGTAGATACACCTAGTCTTAGTACCCGCATGATGTGAGACTATACCAGATTAGAGGAACTCAGAATTATGGACTCCTTCCCTCAATTCTATTCCAGACTATGGGGTCATAGGAGGGCATAGTGGTATTCCAGTCTCCACACAAGATTATGAGGATATGACATAAGGGGATTCTTCCTTGGCCAGAGTTAGGTACTGTACTTTTAAGTTCTTTTTACTACATCATTAGGTCTACTCAAAATTTTTATTTGGAAAGCCTAACCATGGCCTATCATAAAAACTAAAATGATATTTTTCCCAATGAAGGGAAAGAGATCACAGAGATCACACACACACACCCCAGAGAGAGAGAGAGAGAGAGAGAGAGAGAGAGAGAGCGAGAGTGAGAGAGCAAGAGAGAGAGAGAGAGAGTCAGTCTAGGCAGGGGTGGAAGGTAGAAGGACAGATGTTATTTTTTTTTAATCTTACCAAAAAAATAGAGATTTAGATCCAAAATTAATTCGCAGAAAATAATTATACTTCTGTAACACCTGAATTTGTGAACTGAATTTCATTTGTCTTATAGCCATTAATTATTTTTGCATTTTATTTGTGAAGTTAATAGGTATTAACTATTAATAGGTTAATAGGTCTTGAGACTCCACCTGCCCTTGAACTTAATCCTCTTTATTTTTCTCCTCATTGACTTTTTAAGATACTTTTATTTGATCTCATTATCCAAAATTCATGCTGTCGTACCCTATTTGTTGTTGGTAACTATGTTGTTATAAACTGAATGTTTGTGTCTCTCTATATTCATATGTTGAAATCTAATCTCCCATGTGATGGTATCCCTTACCTTCAAAGGTGGGGGCTTTGGAAGGTAATTAGGTCATGAGGGAAGAGTCCTCATGAATGAGGTGAGTGCCCTTATACGAGGCCATAGAACTAGCTAGTTCTCTTTCCACTATATGAGATTACAAGTCAGCTGTCTGCAACCCAAAAGAGACCCCTCACCAGAACCTGATCATGCTGGCACTCCAATCTTGAACTTTCAGCCTCAAGAACTGTGAGAAATAATTTGTTGTTTAAGCCACTGAGCCCATGGTAATTTTTTATAGCAGCCTGAGCTAACTAAGGCATAGGTTAATTATAGCTCCTATTCTATCATTCAGACACATGGTGATAATGAGCATGACTGCTCATTTCCCACAATGAACAAAACAACATATTTTATAAAACTTATCTTTTTGTTTCTTTTTAAAATCACATTTGATCATCTATATATTAAATTTCCTTTGAAAAATAAATATTTTCATGCTAGACATGAGACTTAAAAAATTTTCATTAGAATAGTAATCAGTTGTTATCATTACAAATGCTTAGCAAAGCAAAATGGAGAAGTTAGAGCATTAAGCCTTTTCAGCCGTATTATTATATACTACAGACAAAGTTCCTTCCTTGGCAAGAGAAAATGGATTGTTATTTTTTAACTGGCAAGAACAGTATTGTGTAAATATCATCTTAAAAATATGTTGCATACATCAATGTCAAGGCTGTATTATTTTGTTCCATATGGAAGCGAATAAGCCCCATAAGAGTTACTTCATTATAGATTCTCTTAGACAACTTGCAGGTGTCCACATGGACCTTAAAACCTCTGTACAACTGAATATGAATCATTTGAAATATTTTGTTGGCAATTATATACAAAATCCTTGCCTTTATTATAACAATTGCTTTCTAGACCGCTTTGAAATATTTCTTTAAAAGCAATACAAAAATCCTCAAAAACAGATCTATAATTTTAAAGATCTATAAATACAAAAATGTGTATTTAGGTGCATAGTATTTAAATAAAATATAATATAATTATGCCACGTACAAATTATTTTTATATTTTATATATTATGATAATTAATTTTATATTTAACATATCTTAAGTATCTATTTAATATATGATCCATTTTATATGACTTACATTTTCTAAACAATATTTTTTTCTACTCTCCTGCTTAACAAAATGTAATACTAGAGACTATACACATAATTTGAGTGTTTAGCAATTTAAAAATAAAATAAAATCCCAGTGTTGAGTGGCCTCCAGTTTTTTATTTATTATAAAATTAGCAATCTGCTATATGTAAACATTAAATTAAGATCTATGGACTAACTGGATTATTAGAAAACTGTATCTAATATTTAACTGCATTATTGAGATGACTACAAAAACTGTAAATTAATATGGATGAAATGGAAGATGCATACAATGTATAGGTATCTCAATATTGCATAAATTTGGGAAATTACCAATAGTCAGTGGCAGTTTTGTTTGTGGAGGGATAGAGTGGCTATGCTTTTATGGAAGGGTATGTCTGTGTTTCGGAGGGGTCTCTTGTGTGTATGTATCTAAACTTAATATCTCCCTTTGTGCCCACCAGTTTATTCATACTTGTCAACCAATTTGTCTCAATTTTTGGTTTAGAAAAATGGTCACCACCGGCATTACTCTAGGTAAAATTTGAGCCATCCTCTCTCCTATAATTGCACAACTGGTTAACACCTAGCATAGAAATTAGATCCCAGGCATGCCCAAAGTGAAGGCTGTCACAGAAAAGACACATAAGGTCGAATAAATGTTTGCTACTAGAGTCATGAGAACATGCTGTGCATCAGAGAGCAGAGAATCAATCACTGTGTTATGGATGTGAATCTGAATTTAATCCAAACCTGAGTGAACTAAGAGGATGGCACATGGAGAGGTACTTTAGGAAGATTTTAATTCAAGAGTATTTATAAGTAAGCATAGTTTGTGTCTTGATTTTTAAATAGAACACTTTTAGCAATAGATTGCAAAGTAGCACAATGGCAATACAGTGTTCTTATCACTTTGAAAAATAGTTTTAACAATGAACACAAATTTTCAGGTAAATAAAGCCCACTTAGGACAAAGCTAATGAAGCATTTATTAAAGAAAAGAATATGTGAAAACTACAAAGGCTGGAGAGAAAAGTCTTGTATTCTTACAGTTTAGGATACCCAGAGTAATATGTAATGCTGTAAGGATTAGCTTCCTAAATGCCTTCCATTATCATCATCTTCTATTGTGTGTGTGTCCACAGACAAATAACGTACATCACAGAGTAAATTATTGTTGTAAGAGTAGAAACAAACAAATGGGACATAATACCCCATTTTGGAAAATAATATCCAGAATCTATACACAGACTCTTAGAAAATAAGTTTGTTTCAAAAATAATAGATATTCTGAATGCCTAAAAAGAAATGCTTATACTCATTAAGAAATTTTCCGTTTCTTGAAGCATTATAGCACATCTATGGAAGATAAGTAATTATCCGTGGATCTTTAATAATTACAGTGCTTCATTTTTAAATCATCTCTCTAAAATTCAGAGCCGTATTGTCAAGGCAACTATGAGGTCTGAATAAAAGTTTGAACCGTCTTCATGTTAGCATTACATGCAACAAAAAAAAAAAAAAGAGAAAACTGCTTAGTGCACACATATGAAATGCTACCAAACAGAAATGTCCTAAAAACTGGAGATGATAAAAATAAAGTTTCAAACACAGAATGTCCTTTATCCCAAAGCCAAGCTCCAGTGCTGAGTTGGCTACACAGACTAATGAAAATAAACTTAGTATTAGAAAAAATGGCCTGAAATAATATAAAGTCACAATCCTTCCTCAGACCCAGAGCCACTAACACAGTGAAACTCTTAGTTGCTTAGCACACATTGTGCTCATTTTGGGTTGGTTTCATGAAACTGAGATTAATTTCTCAAGATGGAAAAATAAAACACTCACATAGCTTTAAATATCAGTGGGATTAAAACTGATGTTTATTTAGATTTTAAGTAAATGTACTATACACATTTAGAGGTCAAATTTGTAACATTAATGCTCCTGATAATAGATTGGAGAAAAAAGAAGAAAGGTGACTGCTTCATTGTTTTTATGTTTATCACTTTTATTAATATGTTTTCATAAAACCAGTAGATTACCATTCACTTGTTTACAGTGTATTATGATGACTATTCCAATAATATAATAATACACTATGGTAAATCTTAATGTTTTTAGGTAGAGTGTACATCCAGGACTACTAAAGAGTTTTTGTATTGAGGTGTGGTTTACCAATGAGGAACTGATTGTTCTCCATCTATAAAGTTTTATCCAGTGGAGGCAAAGCAACATGGCCATATAGAAGTTTCCACCAATTATCCTCCCTGAAGGAACACCAATCTGCCCTTCTCCAATATCCTGGCAGTAACTGCATGACACAGAAAGAGAATCTGTACACCTAGGGGAAGGAGAGCACCGTGATGATGGGACTTAGCATTAGAACTCAATGCTGCCTGTCACAGTGAAAAGCAACACCCAGTGAAACTCAGCGAATGCCCTTGGAGAAAGCATTTAGACCAGCCCCAGCCAGAGGTGAACTGTCCATCCCAGCAACTGAAACTTGAGTTCTGTCAAGCTTTGCCACTGCAGGTTAAAATGATCCGGGGTTCTAAATAAACTTGACAGGCAGTTTAGGCCACAAGGACAACTCCTAGGCAAATTCTAGTTCTGGATTGGGCTTAGAGCCAGTGGACTTGGGTGGCACATGACAGTGAGACACCAGCCAGAACAGCCAAGATAGTGCTTGCACTACTCCTCCTCCAGCCCCAGGTAGCACAGCTTGCAGCTTCAAAAGAAACACTTTCCTTCCACTTGAGGAGAGGAGAGGGAAGGATAAAGAGGACTTTGTCTTGCAGCTTGGATACCAGCTCAGCCACAGTAAGATATGGCACTGAACAGAGTCCTAAGGCACCCATTTGAGGCCCTAGCTCGCAGATGGTATTTCTAGACATACCCTGAGACAGAAGGGAACCAGCTGCTTTGAAGGGAAGGACCCAATCCTGAAGTATTTATCACCTGCTGACTAAAGGGCCCTTGGGCCCTGAATAAGCAGCAGCAGTATCTAGGTAGTACACACCATAGGCCTGGGATGAGACTGAGACATGCTGGCTTCAGGTGTAACACAGCACATACCCAGCTGTGGTGGCTATGGGGAAGAGACTCCTTCTGCTTGAGAAAAGCAGAGGGAAGAGTATGGTGCTTTGTCTTGCACCATAGGTGTCAACTTGGCCACAGTGGAGTAGAGCACCAAGTGGGCAATTCCATACCTTGGCTCTTGAACAGCATTTCTGGATCAGCCCTGGGTCAGAGGGAAGCCCATTGCCCTGAAGCGTGAGACCCAGGACCAGCAGTGTGCACCACAAGCTGGCTGAAGAACCCTTGGGCCTTGAGTGAACATTGGCAGTATCCTGGAAGTACTCCCCATGGGCCTGTGGTGGTGGTGGTGGCCATGAGGAGAGACTCCCCTGCTTGCAGAAAAAGGAGAGAAGAGTGGGAAGGACTTTGTCTATAGCTTGTGTGCCAGCTCAGCTGCTAAAGACTAGAGCACCAGGTAGATACCTAAGGTTTCCAACTCTATGGACTAGCTCCCAGATGGCATTTTGGGCCTGACTGGAGCAAGGGGTAACTCATCATCCTGAAGGGAAAGACAGAAGTTAGGCAGGCTTCACCACCTGCTAATTGTAGAGTTATAGGTCCTTGAGTAAACAGAGGTGGTAGTCTGGTAATGGTTACATTAGGCCTTGGGTGAGACCCAGTGCTGTGCTGGCTTCAAGCCTGACCAAGCACAGTCACAGTGGTGGTGGCCACAGGGGTGCTACTGTCACCTCTTCCCCAGCTCCAGGCAGACCAACACAGAGAGAGACTACATTTATGTGGGAGAAAGTAACATAAGTGAACAAGGATCTCTGCCTGGTAATCTAGAGAATTCTTATGATTTTATCCAATACCACCAAGGCAGGACCCCTACTAGTCTGCAAGAGCTATGGTGTTACTGGGCTTGGGGTGCCCCCAAATGCAGGTAAGCCTTCAGTGACCAAACAGATCACAACACTCAAGTTCCTTTGAATTCTTGGAAAACTTTCCCAAGAAGGAGAGGTACAAACAAGCTCAGATTGAGGAGACTACAATAATTATCTAACTCTTCAATGTTCAGACACTGACAAATATCTGCAAGCATCATGACTATCCAGGGAACCATGACCTCATCAAATAAATTAAATAAGAAATCAAGGACCAATTCCAGAGAGACAGTATACGTGACTTCAGAGAGAGGATTCAAAATAGCTGTTTTGAGAAAGCTCAATTAAATTCAAGATAACACAGAAAAGAAACTCAAAATCCTACCAGATGAGCTTAATGAACAGATTAAAATAAAAAAGAAGCAAGCAGAAATTCTAGAGTTGAAAAAAATCAATTGACATACTGAAGAATGCATCAGAGTCTTTTAATAGCAGAATTGATCAAACAGAAGAAATAATTAGTGAGCTTGAAGATAGGCTATTTGAAAATATAGTCACAGGAGATAAAGAAAAAAAGAACAAAAATAAATGCAGCATGCCTAGGGCAAATCTAAGAGTTATTGGCCTTAAAGAGAAGATAGAGAAATAGAGATAGAAAGTTTATTGAAAGGGCTAATAACAGAGAAGTTTCCAAACCTAAAGAAATATATCAATACTCAAGTATAAGAAGGTTATATAGAACACCAAGCAGATTTAACCCGAAGAAGACTACCTCAAGGGATTTAATAATCAAACTCCCAAAGATTAAAGATAAAGAAAGTATCCAAAAACTGGCAAGAGGAAAAAAAAACAACATACAATGGAGAGCTAATACATTGGTGGAAGATTTTTGGTGGAAACCTTATAGGCCAGGAGAGAGTGGCATGATATATTTAAAGTGCTGAAAGAAAAAAAAAATTACCGTAGAATAATATATCCAGCAAAATTATCCTTCAAGATTAAGGAGAAATAAATATTTTCCCAGACAAACAAAAGCTGAGGGATTTCATCAACACCAGACCTGTCCTACAAGAGATGCTAAAGGGAGTACTTCAATAAGAAATAAAAGGATGTTAATGAGAATGAATAATCACCTGAAGGTACAAAACTCACTGGTAATAATAACTACATGGAAAACCACAGAATATTATATCATTTAAACTGTGGTGTGTAAACTACTTTTAACCTAGGAAGAAAGACTAAATGATAAACTAAGAATAATAAAAAAATCCTAAAACAACTTTTCAAGACATGGACAGTACAATAAAATATAAATAGAAGTGATAAAATGTTAAAAAGCAGGGATACAATGTTAAAGTGTGGAGTTTTTATTAGTTTTCTGTTTGCTCGTCTGTCAGTTAGTTTGTTTTTGCAGTCAGTGTTAAGTTATCATCAGCTTAAAATACTGAGTAATAAGATAACACTTGCAAGCCTAGTGGTAATCTAAAATCAAAAAACATACAACAGATGCACAAAAAATAAAAAACAAGAAATTAAGACATACCTCCAGAGAAAATCATCTTTACAAAACAGAAGACAGGAAAGAAAAATGGAAGAGAAGATCAGAAAACAAATAACAAACTGGCAGCAGTAAGCCTTTACTTATCAATAATAATAACGAATGTAAATGCACTAAACTCTCTCTTTTAATTTTACAAATTAAAGGACATAGGGTAGCTGAATGGATAAAAAACAAACAAGACCTAACAATCTGTTGCCTACAAGAAACAGACTTCACCATAAAGAAACATAGACTGAAAGCAAAGAAATGGGAAATATTATTCCACGCAAATGGAAATCAGAAAAGAGCAGGAGCAGTTATATTTACATAAGACAAATAGATTTCAAGGCAAAGACTATCAAAAGAGACAATAAAGGTCATTATATGATGATAAAAAAGGAGGTCAAATCAGTGAGAGGATATCACAACTGCAAATACTTACAGACACAACACTGGCACACAAAGATACATGAAGCAAATATTATTAGAGCTAAAGAAAGAGATGTGCCTCAATACAATAATAGATGGAGACTTATCACTTTACTTTCAGCATGGGACAGTCCTCAGGACGGAAAATTAACAAGTAAACATTGGACTTAATGACCAAATTGACTTAAGAGATATTTACAGAACATTTCATCCAACAGCTGCAGAATACATGTTCTTCTCCTCAGCACATAGATCATTCTCCAAGACTGACCACATTTTAAGTCACAAAACGTCTGAAAATATTCAAAAAATTGAAATGATATCAAGTATCTTCTGTGACCAAATGGAATAAGACTAGAAATTAATAACGAGAAAATTTGGGAATTATACAAACAAATGGAAATTAAACAATATGCACCTGAATGACTACTGGGCCAATAAAGACATTAAGAAGGAAATTGGAAAATTTCTTGAAACAAATGATAATGGAAACACAACATACCAAAACCTATCAGATACAACAAAAGCAGTACTAAGAGGGAAGTTTATAGCTAGAAGCGCCTATGTCAAAAAAGTAGAAAAACTTCAAATAAACAAACTAATGACACATCTTAAAAAAACTAGAAACACAAGAGCAAAGTAAACCCAAAATTGGTAGAAGAAAAATAATAATAAAAATTAGAGTGAAAAAAATTATATTTTAATAAAGAAAATAATACAAAGGATGAACAAAACAAAAAGTTGGTTTTTTGAAGTCAAACAAAATTGACAAACTTTCACTGAAACTAAGAAAAATAGAACACCCAAAGAAATAAACTCAGAGAGAAAAAGTAGACATTACCATTGATACTGCAAAAATTCACTGGATCATTAGAAGCTACCGTAAGCAAACATGCCAAAAAATTGGAAAACCTAGGAGAAATGGATACATTCTTGGACACATACAACCTACCAAGAATGAACCATGAAGTAATAAAAAACCTGAACAGACTGATAACAAGTAATGATATCCAAGCCAAAATAATATGTCTCCCAGAAAAGAAAACCTGGGATCTGATGGCTTCACTGCTGAATTTTACCATTAAAAAAATACCATTCTTACTTAAACTAGTCCAAAAAATGGAGGAGAAGGAAATACTTCCAAATTCATTCTGTGAGGCCAATATTACTCTGATACCAAAAGCCGGACAAAGACACACACATACAGACACACATGCACACAAACTGGCCAGGCACAGAGGCTCACACCTGTAATCCAAGCACTTTGGAAAGCTAAGGTAGGATGTATGACTGAACTCAAAAGTTGGAGATCAGGCTGAGCAATATGGAGAAACACCATCACTATAAAAAATACAAAAATATTAGGCAAGTGTGGTGGCACATGCCTGTAGTCCCAGCTACTTGAAAGGTTAAGGCAGGAGGATTGCTTGAGTCCAGGAGACAGAGGTTGCAGTAAGCCAAGATCCTCTGCAGCCTTGGCAACAGAAAAAGACTGTCCAAAAAATAAAAAAACAATAAAAATGAAAGAAAACTATAGGCCAATATCACTGGTGAATATTGATGCAGAAATCCTCAACAAAATACTAGCAAACCAAATTCAACAATATATTTAAAAGGTCATTCATTGTGACCAAGTGAAATTTATCCCAGAGATGCAAAGAGGGCTCAACATATGTTAATCAATCAATGTGATACGTCCTATCAACAGAATGAAGGACAAACCATATGAGCATTTCAACTGATGCTTAAAAAACCATTTGATAAAATTCAACATCCTTTCATGATAAAAACCCTCAAAAACTGGATGTAGAAGCAACATACCTCAACATAATAAAATCCATATATGGCAAACCCATAGCTAATATACTGAATGGGGAAAAATGGAAAGTCTTTCCTCCAAAATCAGGAATATGGCAAGGATGCTTACTTTCAACACTTTTATTCAACATACTATTGTAAGTCTTAGCTACAGCAATTGGAAAAGAGAAATAAATAAAGGCATCCTAATTGTAAAGGAAGAATTCAAATGTTCCTTGTTTGCAGATGATAGAATCTTATATTTGAAAAAAACCTAAAGACTAGACCAAAATGTTATTAGAACTGATAAACAAATTCAGTAAATTTTCAGGATACAAAATCAGCATACAAACATCAGTAACATTTCTACATACCAACAACAAACAATCTAAAAAAGCCATCAATAAAATAATCTCATTTATGATAAAAACAAATAAAATTAAATACTTAGGAGTTAACCCAAGGAGTGAAATATCTCTACAGTGAAGATAATAAAACATTAATGAAAGAAATTAAAGAAGACACAGAAAATTGGAAAGATACTTTGTGTTCATGGATTGGAAGAATCAATATTGTTAAATTATCCATACAACCCAAAGTAGTCTAAAGATTCAATGCAATCTTCTTCAAAATACCAATGATATCCTTCATATAAATTTTTAAAAATTCCAAAATTTATATTGAACTGCAAAAGACCCCAAATAGCCAAAGCCATCCTAAGCAAAGTGAACAAAACTGGAGGAATCACATTACTTGATTTCAAATTATACTACATAGCTATAGTAACCAAAACAGCATGGCACTGGCATAAAAACAGACACATAGACCAGTGAAACACAATGGAGAACCCAGAAAAAAAATCCATACACCTACAGCAAACTCATTTTCAACAAAGTTGTCAAGAACATACACTGGGGAAAAAGACCATTTGTTCAGTAAATGGTGGTGGAAAACTGGACATCTACATGCAGAAGAATGAAATATACAAAACCATATACAAAAACCAAATCAAAATGATTTAAAAAATTAAGTCTAAGACCTCAAGCTATGAAACTGCTACAAGAAAACATTGGGGAAACTTCCCAAGACATTGGGAAAAGATTTATTGAGTAATAATAACACACAAGCACAGGGAACCAAAGCAAAAGTAGACAAAAGAGATCACATCAAGTTTAAAATTTCTGCACAGCAAAGGAGACAGTCAACAAAGTGAAGTGACAACCCATAGAATGGTAGAAAATATCTGTAAACTATCCATATGACAAGGAATTAATAACCAGAATATACAAGGAACTCAAACAACTCTGTAGGAAAAAATCTAATAATCCAATTAAAAATGGGCTAAAAATCTTAATTGACAGTTCTCAAATGAAGACAT
Organism: Pongo pygmaeus; assembly: GCF_028885625.2. Taxonomy (NCBI): domain Eukaryota; kingdom Metazoa; phylum Chordata; class Mammalia; order Primates; family Hominidae; genus Pongo; species Pongo pygmaeus. Next base: position 62,115,828 of record NC_072378.2, on the reverse strand, counting down.
ACAAATGACAAACACACATATGAAAAGATGCTCAACACAGTTTATTATCAGAAAAATGCCAATCAAAACCATAATGAGATATCATCTCGCCTCACTGAAGATTGCTTATATCCAAAAGGAGGACAGTCAGGAATGCTGACAAAGATGGGGAGAAAAAAGATACATATACTTGTGTACACTGTTGGGTGGATTTGGAAGCAACCCTAGTGCCCATCAACAGATGAATGATTAAAGAAAATGTGGTACAATACAGAATGGAGTACTATTCAGCCATAAAAAATAATGAAATCCTGTCATTTGCAGCAACATGAATGGAACAGTAAGTAACTATGTTGAGTGAAATAGGCAGGCACAGAAAGACACACTTCACACATTCTTATTAAAACAATTGAACTCATGGTGGTAGAGAGTAGAATGAGTGTTTATCAGAGACTCAGTAAGGTAGCGGGGGATTGGGAAGAAGGGAGCATGGCTAATGGGTAACAAAAGTAGAACAAATAAGATCTGATATTTGATGGCACAACCGGCTGATTATAGTCATAAAAATTTTTAATTATACATTTTAAAATAAATAAAAGAGTATAATTGCATTGTTTGTAACACAAAGGGTAAATGATGGGTTGGATTCCCCATTTACCCTGATGTGACTATTATGCATTATATCCCTGTGTCAAAATATATACTTCATAAATGTACACACCTACTATGTACCCACAAAAATTAAACATAAAAATATTTTGGCTGGACATGGTGGTTCAAGCCTATAATCCCAGCACTTTGGGAGGCCATGGTGGGAGGATCACTTGAGCCTAGGAGTTTGAGAACAGTCTGGGCTACATGGCAAAATGCCATCTCTACAAAACATACAAGAATTAGCTGGTGTGGTGATGTGCACTTGTAATCCCAGCTACCCAGGAGGCTGAGGTGGGAGAATCACCTGAGCCCTAGAAGTCTAGGAAATAAATAAATAAAACAGTTTTACTACCTTAGTAAATAATTCAATGTAGATGAGAGCCCCTTTAATACTAAATTTTATTTTATACAGGCATTTTTACTGCAAAATTATGGGCATAAATTAAATAAAATTAAATGTCAATGTAGCTTTTCAATACTAAAGTAATCTTAGGTGTTAAAATTTGTGTGACTAAAATCTACAGATTTACCACCACTGCTGGTTTGCTGAGGATAGATTATTGTTATCCTACATTTTCAGTTTTGGTGTATTTTTTTCAAATTTTCCTTACAAAAATCCTTTGAAATATAGATTATAATTCATGCCTTATACATTATAGGTTTCTTGAAACCTGTAGCATCTCTTTACGAATCAACAAAAGAAGACAGAATGCACTGAATGGTAGGAAAAGATATCGGATGCTAGCACAGTAACAAAAATTTGAGTAAGAGAATGGCTATTTACAGATACCTCACTTAGAACAATAAGCAGCCTACACAAAGCTCAAGACTGTGACAATTTAAAATGAAGATAAGGTAATCATTTCTATTTATCATCTTTGGCCTGTCATAACCAATTAATTTTGTGTTTAATATCTTAAACTATAGTCCTACAGCTGCAGACTGATTTCAGAGACATTATGCTCCTGACAATTCCTTGAAGCTGCCAAGTCTTAATACCTCTCTGCCCATGCTGTTTTTTTTTTTTTTTTTGCTTCAGACACTGCTTTTTCAGACATCCAGGGGGCTTACTGCATGGTTGCTTCATGTCTTTCTTCACTATCCTGACCACCAATATAGCGTAGAACCCCATTCATGTCCTAACTTGACTAAATTTTATTTTACATTCTACTAATCACCTCATAGCTTCTCTCAAACATTCACATGTATTTGTTTATATGTTCATAGTCTGCATCTTTCCCTCAAAAATATTATGTTTACTGCTGTATTTCTTGAGTCTAGACACATCTAGTTCACAATGGCAGTTCAAAGATATGTTTTAATAAATGAATTAACTTCAATGGCTTTTTATTATTGTTCATGCTAAAAAATGATAATGGTGATTAAGAAGCCCTTTAAAGTTTTCACATCATGAGAATGTTTTGTTTTTTCCAAGACAGTAGAAAAAGATTGCCAAGTGGTAGTTTAGGGAAGGTGTATAAGGCATTTTCACCTCTTCAAGAAAACAAACTCTTCTTTAGTAGTCAGAAATTGCTCTGCTTCACACTTTTTGCTGAAGTGCTGATTTCTGTATTTTTGTATCTCTAGTTTTTGTAGACTAAATATGAGTATAAAACAATGAAAGTTTATTATTTGAGTTAGTGCTAAAATTATACTTTTCTTAAAACAAGAAGGAGGTTAGATGTTTAAGCTGCTGTTTGGAAAGTTAAGCACTACCCAGTCACAGAAGTATAACAAGGCATTCACACTCCTCATCTATAAAGTCAACAGAAGAGTAGTATAACTTGACTTGCCTAAATAAAATATTTGCAAATTACAAAAATATGAAACAGTTCATTTTAATAAAGCCATTGGGCATAGTCTTGTCAAAATATCCAGGTTAATTACATAAATTCATTATTTTGTTTGGGCATTCAGTTAATGTGGGCAACACACATCCCTTCTGTCGTATTTGCTTATTGTTTGACATTTTTACTCTGGTTTTTAGAACAAGTATCATATTGCTTTAAATCATTTCCAACTTGATAACTGGATTAAGAGAACAATCCTCACTGAAAAAATGGGAACATGTGTATACAATTATGAATGTATTCAACATCCTCCTGCCTTTAGGAGAACTTTCACACTTTCTTCTTATTGTCTGCCCTACATCCCATAAAGGGTCTTTGTACTAGGTGAGTTCCCACTCTGAAACTTATTTCCTGCTACAGTCCATAACATCAGCTTTCTTTTTTGATAGTTCTCTACCAAATAAGTGATGAAACTTGAAACTTGTCCAGAAATTGGAATCACAGCTGTCTTTGTACCCCTCTTACAATCATAAACGTAATTCAAGCTGTGACCCCAACAGAAGAAAAACTGACAATCATGTCTTCATCTCTGCATGCTAATATCCTGTTTAGTGCTCAATAAATCTCTGTAAATGAATGACTGATGGAATGAATAAATAAAAATGGCCCACTTTGTAGCCTTATTGTTGCCTATTTTCCGTATGATATTATTTGCTTTGATGTTATACTTACATGTGTTTAGAGGAAGCTTTACTCTAAACATACCTTCCTGAACAGTGGAGAAGATTTTTGCACACAAGACTTTAGAGCAACTTTTTTCTTTATTTTTTATTTTTATTATACTTTAAGTTTTAGGGTACATGTGCACAACGTGCAGATTAGTTACATATGTATACATGTGCCATGTTGGTGTGCTGCACCCATTAACTCGTCATCTAACATTAGGTATATCTCCTAATGCTATCCTTCCCCACTCCCCTCACCCCACAAAAGGCCCCAGTGTGTGGTGTTCCCCTTCCTGTGTCCATGTGTTCTCATTGTTCAATTCCCACCTATGAGTGAGAACATGCGGTGTTTGGGTTTTTGTCCTTACAATAGTTTACTGAGAATGATGGTTTCCAGCTTCATCCATGTCCCTACAAAGGACTTGAACTCATCATTTTTTATGGCTGCATAGTATTCCATGGTGTATATGTGCCAATTTTCTTAATCCAGTCTATCATTGTTGGACATTTGGCTTGGTTCCAAGTCTTTGCTATTGTGAATAGTGCCACAATAAACATATGTGTGCATGTGTCTTTATAGCAGCATGACTTATAGTCCTTTGGGTATATACCCAGTAATGGGATGGCTGGGTCAAATGGTATTTCTAGTTCTAGATCCCTGAGGAATCGCCACACTGACTTCCACAAGGGTTGAACTAGTTTACTGTCCCACCAACAGTGTAAGTGTTCCTATTTCTCCACATCCTCTGCAGCACCTGTTGTTTCCTGACTTTTTAATGATCACCATTCTAACTGGTGTGAGATGGTATCTCATTGTGGTTTTGATTTGCATTTCTCTGATGGCCAGTGATGATGAGCATTTTTTCATGTGTCTTTTGGCTTTAGAGCAAGTTTAAATTACACGACGGGAGCATTTAACAAAATAGGCTGTATGCTCTTTTTGCCCATGACAACTATAATAATTATAACTGGATTATTATCCTGTTTCAAATCTTGTGAACACATAAATATATATATTTCAATAGATTTCTTTCCATGTGAGAGATTTGTTCTTCCCCTTTGTAATTTACTATGCAACAAATATTAAACTATCTCCATTAACATTTACTTTCTCCCCATTTAGGGGAAATAACATAAGATGGAAAAACCATATTAATAATCTACAGAAAGATTATAAAGGGATAGAAATTCAAGAAAAAAAGGCAAATAACTTAAAGTATTATAAAATATTAAAGATTTATTTTATAGCATCTAATTTAGGCATATCACATAATGGTCAAGAACATAAGTTCTGTAATAAATTCTGTCCATACTGAAAATTAGAATCCTGATTCTCTAACTAGAAATATGAACCTAAGCACATTATTTCACCTCAGCTTCTTTACCCTGCCATTTGGGTTTACAACCATATTGTTTATTCTAAAAGATAATTGTTGTTGAATGTTCAGAATAGTGCCTGCATATAAAACACTTTCTATAACAATTTTCAGCAGTATTAGTAATAAAATAATTGTTATCTGTTAGAATAGAAATCTCTAGCCTTTGGGTGGATAAGAAGTATGTATTTCTAACTAAACAACAATTAATTTTTAAGCTATAACTAGAGGTAATGACAAAGACACATGAAAAATAGAATGTTCACTAATGATGACTTTGATATATAGGATAGGGAAGCTCTTCAAATGCTGGTGAGAAAGTAAACATATCAAATAAGTAAAAACCCATCCTAGCAATTTTCTGCTACTGCAAACCTTAGACACTTCTAGCTAAAGACAAACATTTCTGCCTTGCAGCATTTTTTCTGATCTCACTGACCCAACTCCAGCCAAAGCCTATATTCATTCAATCCTAGTGTAAAAATTTCCTTCAGTCTTCCATCTCTAGACTCATCAAATCTATTATGCTCATCAATTTTTAAATTAATGTTCAGAAAGCACTGTTTTGGTAGAGTCAGTCTCACGCTTCAAAGCCTTAATTAACTTCTCTATTGCCTATGGAATAAAGCTCAAGTCCTTTAACTCTCACTCCAAGATTCGTTTACCTAGTCTCAATCTCTATTTCTAAACTTTTTCTTTATTTGCTATCCTGTGTAAAACTTACAAGTTGCAGCCAAGATGAAATTTTCTAGGTATCATGTCATTGTATCACATCACATATCATGCTACACTCTGTCTCCTCTATCTGGTCATTCAGATTATGTGTACCATATACTTGAATTGGATAATACATTTTTAAAATATTTGAATTCCACAAAATAATGGAATGCTTTGTGTAAAATATATGCTCAATCAATATTTTTTATACAATGATGAATCCTATATTCAAGACAAGACTAGGGAGCTCTTGAAGTAGAGATTAAACCCAATTTAGACTCAACTTACTCAACACCAATCTTCAATGCTCATGGTAATCCTTTTTCTTAAATATCTCTTTATATCTGATTTCTCTTTTATTCCATCTCATTGGTCTCACCAAGGTCCTGTCCTCTTGTGTCTGGATTATTGCAAGTGTTCTAACTAGCTTTCCTACTTTCAAACACAGTCTGCTGCATTTCATCTTGCTCACTGCTCCCAGGATGATTCTCGCCAAGCTCTAGTCTGAGAATATCCTGCAGTGGGTTTCTCATTGCCTATAGCACAAAATCTAAACTCTTTAAAAAAACACCCAAAGTTCATAGGTTCTGACATTTATCTACCTTAACTTGTGTTTTATAGTCTCTCTTTCTACCCTATGAAATTATAGTACTTGCAGTTTTGCAATTCATACAGTATTTAATGAATACTTGTTTTTTTATTTATTATGATAGAGCCTAGGGTGATCCCCAATAATTCTCAGCCTTCGCTGCCACTCCTTTGCATAATCCCTTTCCTTGAAGTGTGGGTTGTATCTGTGATTTCTTTCTAACCAATAGAATTTGGTGAAGGTGATGGGATGTCACTCCCATGATAAAGTTAGGCTATATGGCAAAGATAAAGGGATTTTGCACATGTAATTAAAGTCCTATATCAGTTGATTTTTGAGTTAACAAAAGGGGGTTTATCTCAGGTAGACATGACCTAATCAGCCCTTAACATTGAGAGTTTCTCCTGCTGGCCTTGCTGAGGCAAACATCCATATTTCAAATGTCCATGGGCAAAGCCTTGTAGACGGGAGCTGTCGGTGGCTTCCAGGACCTGAGTTTAGCCTCGCCTCCAGGCCAACAGCCAGTAACAAGCCAGCGCACCAGCACTACAACCACAAGGAAATTAATTCTGCCAACAACCTGAATGAGCCTGGAAGCTGATTCTTCCCTACTTGGAGCTACTAGGTGAGACTGTAGACAAAGCCAGCACCTTGAATACAGCTTGTGAGACACTGACTACAGGGCTCAGCTAGGCATGCCCAGACCCAGACACATGGAAGTTATGAGATAATTAATATGTGTTGTTATAAGCCACTGAGTTGGTAGTACTTTTTTATTCAGCAAAAGATAACTAATAAGCCATAATATTGTCTTTTCCTGCAATATATTTGCCCCCTACTTTCTACTTAGTTCTATAGCCTACTAAAATAATCCCTTCACAGCCAGTCTAAATATCACCTCCTCCACAAATCCTTTTCTTATTGATTATTTTTGATTAATTATACATGCTTTTGACTTCTGAGAGTATTTTCTACCTATTGTTGTTAATATGAATCATACAATATTGAAATTTGATTTTAAATATTCCTTTTTCTCTATGAACAAGGACTTCCTTGATAGGAGACCAAGCAAGTATATACGCATTTGAATACATAACGTAATAATTACTAAATTAGATAATCCAGTATCATCTGGTATGTTTATCAGCAATATTTTATGAGTTCTTATTGTACTTCGAACTATCCATTTGAACCTTGAAATTCCCTGCTAAACAAAAAGTGGAAATAGAGTTCTCATAAAAGGACACATCACAGAGGTTGGAAATGTAGTAAAATTCAGGGAGACAAGACAAGGTTTCATAGTAAAAGAATGATTTTTTTTGAAGAGTTGATGTTAATACTGTTTTAAAATATGACTTGATCTTGATGAGAATGACTTCAAAATTTTACAGTTACTCTGAAAAGAAATAAAGTGAGATGAATTACAACGAAAAGGAAATAAGGAAAATAGTTGCTTGTACCTTGAGTTCTGACACAGTATGAATGATGATGGCTTCATAGTGTCTGATCTATGACATATGAAATAAGTTTTAGGACCCACATAACATATGGTTAGATTAAAAGGGAGATAATATATGCTGAAAGCCTAAGCTAAGTATAAAGAGCCTGATACATACCTTTTCCACTACTGGCATGGCTTTCAAAGATGCTGAGGAGTTTTAGTAAGCCACTTAATGTAGTATGTCATCATAATGCAAAGAGTTCTCTCTAATCAAAGGAAGTTTTTTTCCTATCCCGTAATATAGTCAGTCATGTAAAATGTAAAATATCCGTAACTAGTAGAATGCTGGTAGTTATCCACCATGGTGCTGTCACATAGCCTATAAAGTGATTTTTTCCCCTCAACTCAAGGATATAATTGTATTAATAGGAAAATAATGCAAGAACATCTTGAGCAACAGTGTGTTCAAGGGCTTCATGCTGGATCTTATTTCTGGTTACAGAAACTCACTTTCACATAGACTATCTTGATAGTCATCAAATTGTAATTCAGATAAGCTATCAATACACGTATTTTTAGAGTGACTCTTTTTGCTCATAATTGTGCAGCCAATAATTAACAATGCTGAACCCACCTCTCCAGAGTGGGTTCGGAGATCTGTTATTTTATTATAATTGACCACATGTCAATTAGCTACCATATCATCTTGCCCCCACCCCTTCATATGAGGTGAGGAAAATAACTGCGTAAGTAACTTCTATTATTTCTGCCTTTTTATTTACTGTTGTTAGGATGCTGCCCAGGATTTAGAATCTAGAAGAGAAGTGACAGAAAGAATTAGACCACTATTATCACATTATTAATGTTTCTAAGGCCTAATCAAAATGGCAAAAGTTTAACAGCCATATCTGGAAAATCTGTGGCTAGATGGTTGCTTGCCTGGTATCTAAAAGGTTAGACATATAGCTGGGCAATTCTCTGAAACAAAGGCCTAAGCATTGCATAAAATCTTTTACAGAAGTATCAGGCAATTTGTCAGGCTTAATGTCTAGGAAGGTGTCTATTAAAAAAAGATCTAAGAAAAAATAAAAAGGTACAAAGAAATCTAAATTAAGGGATTTCTTGGCTTCCACAATTAGCTCTAAAACTGTGGATATATCACTTATAACTCTTGAATCTCAATTTTCTCATTGGTAAAATTGGATTAGTTATTCCCACCTTGCCTACATCACAGAGAAATTGTGAAAATACAGTGGAATAACATGGGTAATATTTATTTGAAAACTACAATATGCCTTAGAAATACATGCTACCATTTTCCACCATATATAGAACTCATTCCTAAATATTTGAATTGATTACTCAGCAAAATGCCCTGAATCATGACAAAAAAGAAAGCAGACTGTTGAAACTGTTTGGTATTTACTAACATAGATCATTTTATCTTATGCTTTATAAAATATTAATTTCATTTATCCTTGAAAGAATCAGGATTAATCAATAACAAAGAAAAAAATAAAATGCACATCTATGGTTGTATTTCTCCATATATAGGACCAGATGGCCTTCACTAGCTGATTGATCAAGTACAGATATTATTTTTTAAAATTAAGTATATATATATCTACATACTTAAGTCAAATATATAAATGCATACTAAATATACTTTGAATGATTAACAGATACAAGTATGAAAGCCAGCTATGCTATAGTATTGATTGAAATCTTTATATGTGCATATATGACACAACCCTGGGAAAAGTCATTCTTGGATTATTTTGGTGCTACAAATCTTTCTCTCATGCACACTCTCCCCATATGGCTTTTCCTAGAGTTGTGTCATCTATGACCATCTAAAGATTTTAATCAATACTATAGCATGGCTCACTTTCAAACTTGTATCCATTAATCATTTGAAGTTTTATTGACAAAATAATGCAACAGAATGACTTGTCCCTTAATTCCTGCCATTTTATTAATTTCATTACTTATGATTAGTGCTTATAGTTATAGACACCATAGTTCTTCCATTGTTTAAATACATAATAAAATGGATCTAAAATTTTTAAATTTGACTACACAGCTAGGCACAGAAATTGTCATTTACAAACCACATAATCATAATAGTTTTTCCCTGTTTTAACCAGAGAGTAAAACATGTTAATACACACACACACACACACACACACACACAAACTCACTGATAGAAAAAGATATAACTAGTCATACTAACTTAAGATTTCAGGACATGAAGGACAACTAGGTTTGGTCATAAATAACTTGTCTGCCTTTTAAAAACAAAATTTAATTAAGCTTTTTTTCTTAAAAAAATATGCGTATTACTATTTTAAGTGTGTCCTTTCATAGGAATAGATGGAGTCAAACCAGTGAGAAGGAAAGGGCATTAAATATATAATTTTACAAAAAATTAATGAAACTTTTTGGGTTTCAATTTTCCTTTAAATTCAACAAGATATTTGAACTTTAGTCCCATCTGTTATATACATTTAAGCTCATTTTGAAAACTCAAACACACTTGCAATTAAGTGTGTATTGATTCTATATCCTGATTTCAAATATGACTTTTTATTTTCAAGGTAATTTTGAATTATAAGAAATGTCATTCTTTAACTATATCTTTACAAATATTTATTAATGCACCATCCATGCAGTAGCTATCCTGTGTGTCAGATTTACATACAAAACATATTTGGACGTTGATTTCCAAGAGGCTATAGTCTAACAGGAAAATAAAATATGCACAAAAATGTCAGTACCAAAAATTAAAATAACTATATATTTTATATCATAAGATATAAAAAGCATGTCAGTTTAGTGAGAAAATATGTATTTACCCATTTGTTCATTCATCCACTCAACAATTATTCATTATATGTCTACTCAATGGGAAAAGCATGTCTCATAAAGTTACCTTTAATAATAGAAATGTAGGCCAGGTGCGGTAGCTCATATTTGTAATCCCAGCACTTTGGGAGACGAAGACAAGAGAATCACTTGAACCCAGGAGTTCAAGTCCAGCCTCGGCAACATAGTGAGACCTCATCTTTACAAACTAATTTTTAAAATAGCAGGGTGTTGCAGTGCATGCCTGTTGTCTAAGCTACTTGAGAGACTGAGGTGGGAGAATTGTTTGAGCCTGGGAAGTTGAGGCTGCAGTGAGCCATGATTGCACGCACCGCTACACTCCAGCCTGGATGACAAAGAAAGATGCTGTCTCAAATAATAATAATAATAATGATAATAATAATAATGATAATAGAAATATAATCAGAAAATGATGTCTTCCATAAGAAAGGAATTTTTAACAGTTGTTTTGTTGTGATATATACTTACATAATTATCATCACTTCTTTTGTTCATCATATTGTTAACTATACTTTATTGGGCACATAGCTTATTGCATGAACTATTTTGATAGGCAAAATAATCATCTTGCAAAGATATTCATGCCCTAATGCCTGGAACCTGTGAATATTTTTCTTTAATGACAAAACAGGCTTTGCAAAAGGAATTAAGGACCTTGAGGTAGGGAGATTATCTTGGGTTTTGTGGGTGAGACAATCTAATCACAACAGTTCTTAAAGGGGGAAAGGAAGAGCCAGAAAGGTCAGAGACATGTGATATGAGATAGTCTCAACCTGCAATTGCCAGCTTTGAAGATGAAGGAAGGAGACATTGAATGAAGTAATGTGATACTCTCTAGAAGCTTGGAGTGGTCCTTAGTTTATAGTCAGCAAGAAAACAGGGACCTCACTAAGTCCTATGAACACAAGAGACTTACTTTACCAATAACTCAAATAAGCAAAAATTTAATTTCTCCACTAGAGCTTCCAGAAAGGAAAAGAGACACTGACCACTTGACTTTAGCTCAGTGAAACCTGTACCGGACTTCCCTACAGAACTGTAAGATAACAAATTTGTGTTTATTTATGCCATTGGTTTGTAATCATTTATGTCAGCAATATGAAACTAACACAGTTGTATTAGAACATATACACACATTTAAGAACAGAACATATTATACACCACTGAGGACTTCACAGTCTTGCAGTTATTAGGTTATGATGCTTGTTGGCCACTTAAAAAAACTTTCTGTTACCCATTGGTGCTGTTCAGAGGTATTCTGTTTCTCTTTGTAGGCACAGAGTAAGATTTAATGTTTCTGACTCCTTGAGGAAGGCCTAGCCATGTGATTTGATTTGACCAATGAAATGTAAGCAGAAGAGACTTGAGTTATATCCAGGAGAAACACTTTCAGAATCAGAACTTTATTTGCTATAACTTTTAAATCTTTTACTATGACTAGAAATGTTCTAGATTTATCTGAATTTTTGATGAGATCAAGCAAAGCAGAATCCCTCCCTAACCTGAGGCACATGAAGTATGAGCAATTTAAAAAAACTGCTCTACACCATGAAGTTTAGGGTTAGTTTATTTTCATAGTGTAACCAATATAGTTTATACTGACTGAAATACTGACCAAAATAAAAGGGAAAAAAAATGTTCCCCTAGTGTTCTGGACTGAATAACAGACAAGTCCAGTTAGTTTAATGATATATTCATAAGCAGAGAAAAATATAATTCTTTTGTTCTGTTTTGCAAAATTACATATAAACATAACAGTACAGACAAATTAGACAGAGTTATAAGAAAATCAACTCCCCCCCCTCAAAAAAAACAAGCTGTGTTTCCAGTAAATGGACTAGTTTAAGACAAACTCTACTACTGAGGATAAATAGAAATATGGGGCATTAAAAAATCAGTGTGATGGCATCAGGGAGCTACTAAGGGAGAGAAGATATACAGAGCTAAGATTTGGGAGAAGAAAAAAGCTAAGGCAAGTGATTCTGTTCTGCCCTCAAAACCATCACAGCAACTTAGGGACTGTTGAAAGATTTCCTCCACCTTATGGGGCTTGGTGATAAAAACTAGTGTTCAGGGTTTGCCTAGCATGGATCCCTGGAAAGTGCCTTAATTCTAGTTGTGAGAATATGCAAAAGCTGACACTAGCAAAGTCCTTAAAATACCTGAGGCCCAGTTTCAAATAATCTCAATTTCTGATTGAATTTAGGTGACCTGGACCTAGCCTAGTAGTCTGACATGAACAAATTGAGTATTTTCAGGAAGAGTGGACTATCATTCATTACTTCAAATGACCGTTACTATTTTTCATATACAGTCTCCAACATATAGTCAACAATAACCATGCATATAGAAAGGTAAGACTTGACCCAAAAAAATTCAAGGAAAAAAAGTGAAGACAATAGAAGCAGACTCAAAGCAGAGCCAGATATTGAATTTACCAATCATGAACTACGAAGTAAACATGATTAATATTTCAGGAAACTCAGAAGATACAGAATTTTGTCAGAGTTCAACGCTAGGAAAATATCAAGTGAAAAATTCTAGAAATGGAAACTAAAGTAACCAAAATAAAAAATTTAATCATGGATTTAAATTCACATTGTGCATAGCCAAAATGAGAATTCATAAAATTTAAGATAGGATGAAGCTTCAAACATCGAGAGAATAAAAATAAATTATATCAAAGATAAAGACAGCATAGACACAAAAGGGCAGGATGAAAAGGTCAGAGATATGCATTTGGAGTTTCAAAATGAGAACAGAAAGAATGAGGCAGGAGTAATATTTAAAGAGATAAGACATCAATTCATAGAATCAAGAATAACTATAATGATATAAACAAAGAAAATCCACTTGGTATATTCTAGTAACAATGCAGAAAACCAAATATATACAGAAAATTCTTGTAGCTAGGGAAAAAGACACATCATATCTAAAGGAACAATGATAAGATTGAAAGCTATTTTTTTTTCCATAGGTACAGTGGAAGCCAGAAAACTATGGACAGATATCTTCAAAGAACTGAAAGGAATTTGTTTTAAATGAAGACAAAATAAAGACACCTTTAGACCAACAAAACTTAAAGGAATTTGTCACCAACAGTTCTGCACTAAAAGAAATAGTATGAGACAGGTGGATCGCCTGAGGTCAGGAGTTTGAGACCAGCCAGGCCAACATAGTGAAACCCCATCTCTACTAAAAATACAAAAAAATTAGCTGGGTGTGGTGGCGGGTGCCTGTAATCCCAGCTACTACAGAGGCTGAGGCAGGAAAATCGCGTGAACCCAGGAGGCAGAGATTGCAGTGAGCTGAGATTGCGTCATTGCACTTTAGCCTGGGAAACAAGAGCAAAACTCTGTCTCAAAAGAAAAAAAGAAAAAAAAGAAAAAGTAAAGAAGGCTCTTGAGCCAGAAAGAAATAACTTAGATTTAAATTCAAAATAGAAAAATAAAGAAAAAGCAATAGAAAAAAAATATGAGTATAAATTTTAAAGGATTTAAAAAATAATGTATAAATTATGAAAGTTATGTTACATAATTATATTTTGCAAATAGCTTATACTACTTATTAGAATTAAAGTCAATTTTTGTTATAGTATATAAAGCAATAATAATGTATTTTTCATTATAAGATAGGTGCAAAATTAAAATACACAATGATAGCTCAAAGAATGACATGATATTCATAGTGTTAAAATGTTGCAAAATCTTTGTACTATCCTGGCAATAGCAAAAATAAAAAATACACATTAGACTTTAATAACCAGTGGCTTATGTTGTAATCTCTAGGACAGCCATTAAAAGAATAGTAAAATAATTTATAACTGTTAGGCTGACTAATAGAGGGAAATATGGAACATTTCTTATCATAAGAGGGTCAATTCACCAAAGAACTATAACAACTTAAAGTCTGTATGCATTGAAAAATTAAAAATAAATTCATAAATTTATATGCATCTAAATCTGTATGCCTCCTAATATATAAAACAAAAACTGATATCACTGAAAGGAGACTGAAAATCCAGAATTATAGTGAGAGATTTTAACACATCTATCAAAAACTGATAGAATAAACAGGTTAAAAATATATAAGGGAATGGAAGATTTGATCAGAAGTAACAAATTTGTTTTAATTGCTATGAACACATTGTATTGACTTCCTTAGTCTGTTGTAACAAAGTACCACAAACTAACTGGGTAGCTGAAACAGAAATTTATTGTCTAACAGTTCTAGAGACTGGTAGTCTGAAACCAAATTGTTACCAGAGCCACACTCCTTCAGAAGGCACTAGGAAATTATCTGTTCTAGGCCTCTCTTCTACCTTTTCTGGTAGTTACCTGGCTTGTGGCATTATAAGTTCAATCTTCATATGATATTCTCTCTGTGTTTGTGACTTCATGTGGCATTTTTTTTCTATTTTATTTCCTTTTATTTTTCACAATTTTATATAATTTTAACTTTTAGTTTCAGGGGGTACATGTACATGTTTGTTAATGGGCATATTGTGATGCTGAGGTTTGGAGTATAAAAAAATCCCATCACCCAGATAGTAAACATAGTACCCAATGTTTTCAGCCCTTGCCTCACTCCTTCTCTCCCCACTTTGATAGTCCCAAGTATATACTGTTTCCATTTTTATATCCATGTGTACCGAATGTTTAGCTCCCACTTATAAATGAGAACATGTGGTATTTGGTTTTCTGTTCCTGCATTAATTTGCTTAGGATAATGGCCTTCAGTTGCATCCACGTTGCTGCAAAGAACATGCTTTTGTTCATTTTTATGGCTGCATAGTAAATGGTGTATATGTACCATATTTTCTTTATTCAACCCACCATTGATGAGCATCTAGGTTGATTCCATGTTTTTGCTATTGTGAATAGTTCTGCAGTGAGCATACATGTGCATGTGTCTTTACAGTAGAACAATTTATTTTCCTTTGGATATATATCCAGTAATGAGACTGCTAGATCCAATGATAGTTCTGTTTTGAGTTATGTGAGAAATCTCTAAATGGTTTTCCACAGTGTTTGAACTAATTTACAATCCTACCAACAGTGTATAAAGTGTTCCCTTTTCTCTGCAGTCTCGCCAATATCTGATATTTTTTGACTTTTCAGTAATAGCCACTCTGACTCATGTGAGATGGTATCTCATGGTGGTTTTGATTTTCGTTTCTCTGATGATTAGTGATGTGGAACATTTTTTTCATATGATTGTTGGCTGCATGTATGTCTTCTTTTGAAATGTGTCTGTTCATGTTCTTTGCCCATTTTTTTTTTTGAGATGGAGTCTTGCTGTGTTGCCCAGGCTAGAGTGCAGTGATGTGACCTTGGCTCACTGAAACCTCTGCCTCCAAGGTTCAAGCAATTCTTCTGCCTCAGCCTCCCAAGTAACTGGGATTTCAGGCACCCACCACCATGCCTGGCTAATTTTTGTATTTTTGGTAGAGATGGGGCTTTGCCATGCTGCCCAGCTAGTCAACAAGTGGCACCTGCTTTGGCCTCCCAAAGTGCTGGGATTACAGGCATGAGCCTGGCCATTTGCCCATTTTTTTAATGGGGTTGTTTGTTTTGTGCTTGTTTAATTATTTAAGTTTCTTATAGATTCTGGATATTAGATCTTTGTCAGATGCATAGTTTATGAATATTTTCTCCCATTCCATAGGCTGTTTACTCTGTTGATGGTTTCCTTTGCTGTGCAGAAACTCTTTAGGTTTTTAGATTTCACTTGTCTATTTTTATTTTTTTTGCCATTGCTTTTCAGAACTAAGACATAAATTCTTTCCCAGGGCTGATTTCGAGAATGGTATTTCCTAGGTTGTTTTCTAAGATTCTTATAGTTTTAGGTCTTATATGTAAATCTTTAATCCATCTTGAGCTAATTTGTAGGTGGTGAAAAATAGGGGTCCACTTTCATTCTTTTGCATAACTAAATAGCTACCCCAGCACTACTTATTGAACAGAGAATCCTTTTCTTATTGCTTATTTTTGTTGACTTTGTTGAAGATCAGATGGCCATAAATGTGTGGCTTTATTTCTGAGTTCTCTATTCTGTTTCATTGGTCTATTTGTCTTTTTTCTTCTTCAACTTTTATTTTAAGTCCAGGGGTACGTGTGCAGGATGGGCCGGTTTGTTACATAGGTAAATGTGTGCCATAGTGGTTTGCTACACAGATCTTCTGATCACTTAGTTATTAAGACCAGCATCCATTAGCTATTCTTCCTGATGCTCTCCCTCCCCTCACTCCCCCTTCTGACAAGCTCCAGTGTGTGTTGTTCCCTGCCAAATGTCCATGTGTTCTCATCATTCAAACCCCACCTATAAGTGAGACCAGTGCTTGGTCTTATATTTCTGCCTTTGTTTCCTGAGGATAATGGCTTCCAACTCTATCCATATCCCTGCAAAGGACATGATCTTGTTCCTTTTTGTGGCTGCATATTTGTCTATTTTTGTACCAGTACCATGCTGTTATGTTTACTGTTGCCTTATAGTATAGTTTGAAGTTGGGTAATGTGATGCCTCTGGTTTCATTCTTTTTGCTTAGGATTGCTTTGGCTAAACTGGCTCTTTTTTGGTTCCTTGTGAATTTTAGAATAGTTTTTTTTTCTCATTCTGTGATAAATAATGTTGATAATTTGATAGAACTAGCATTGAATCTGTAGATTGCTTTAAGCAGTATGGTCATCTTAGTGATGTTGATTCTTCCAATACATGAGCATGGATTGCTTTTTCATTTGTTTATGTCATCTATGATTTATTTCCACAGTGATTTCTAAGTCTTAATGTAGAAATCGTTCACCTCCTTGGTTAGATGTATTTCTGGGTATTTTTTTCTCTGACTATTGTAAATGGGATTGTGTTCTTGATTTGGCTCCCAGTTTGAATGCTATTAATGTATAAAAATGTTAATGATTTCTGTACATTGATTTTGTACTCTAATACTTTATCGAAGTTATTTTTCAGCTCTAGAATCTTCTTGGTGGAGTCTATAGGGTTTTCTAGAGGTAAGATCATATCATCAACAAAGAGAGATAATTTGACTTCTCCTCTTCCTCTTTGGATCTCTTTTATTTCTTGCTTCCAGCTTTTGCTCATTAAGTATGATGTTGGCTGTGGGTTTATCATAGATAGCTCTTACTATTTTAAAGTATGTTCCTTTGAGTGGCACTCTTTTTATAACAATACTAGTCATTTGGCTTAGGAGCCCATCCTACTCTGCTATGACCTAATCTTAATATAATGAATTATGCCTTCAATAACCCTATTTCCAAATAAGGTCACGTTTTGAGGTATTGAGGGTTAGGACTTCAACATAGCAACTCTTGGAGACACGATTCAACTTATAAAACATATGAGTCACCCAAAAAGTGTGCATTTGAAGTGTTTACCAAGATAGACATTTACTGGGCCATTAAACTGGCCTCTGTAAAATTAAAAGAATTGGGAACATGAGTGAATTAAGTAGAAGTTTCTTTTAAAAAACCCAGTGAATTCTCCATACTTGCAATAGTTACATTCTGAAAAGTCTCCTTGAATATTGAATTAATGAATATTTAATTATTGCTTCTGGGGGAAATATGTACATATAAATACATATCACATAAACTGTACTCTTAAATTACAAAGACTTTATTTTCTTTTTTCTTACAAAAAGAAAATAAGGCTCAAAGTGTTAAGCAACTTGCCCGAGGCTACCCTACTCCCTAATAGATGCCAGAATTGGGATTCAAAGGCTGTCCAGCTGCCCTATAGTCAGAACTTCTGGCTCTACACTGCACTGTTCTCATCATCTCGATCCTCTCATCATATTTGTATGACAGCTGAAACAAGAATGCAGGGTGTTGCCTTGCTTTACCTCAGCTGAGAACATGTGCATCATCAAATAGACTTGAATTCTTCCCCACTCTTTGCACATCTGCCAGTGGCAGTGCCATGAGTATTGATTTTGGGGCTACGAATAAATTTTTGTGAGTAAGCAAATTTGCAAATAAAGGATTCATAAATAAGTAGGATGGACTGTAACTAGTAAATCTTCATAAATATAGAAGTTAAGCAATATACTTCTGAAAATCCAGTGCATCAAAAAGTAATCACAATGGAAATAAAAACTATTTTAACATCATAATAACAAGCATATCAAAATTTGTAGGATGAAACTAAATCAGGATTTAAAGGAAATTAATTACATTCAAAGCAAATATTAGAAAAGAAGAAAGAGAAAAATGAGTTAAATTGTCTGTTTCCAGATAACATGATCTTGCATATAAACTCTAACAACTCTACCAAAAAACCTGTTAGAACTAATAATTTCAGTAAAGTTGCAAAGTATGAAATCAACATACAGAAGTCACTGAAATTTTTATACACTAATAAGAAACTACCTGAAAAATAAATAATCAGGAAAACAATCATATTTACAATGGCTACAAAAATAGAAAATATCTAGGAATACATTTGACCACGAGGTGAAAAATCTATAAACTGAAAGAATGATAAGTACAAGAGATAATTTAGAGAAAAGGGAATACTTGCAAAGTATTGGCGGGAATGTAAATTAGTACAGCCATTATGAAAAACAGTATGGTGATTCCTCAAAAAACTAAAAATAGAACTGCCATATGATTCAGAAGTCCTACTACTGGGTATATATTCAAAAGATATGAAATCAGTAATTCTGAGATATGTCTAAATTCTCATGGTCATTGCAGCATTATTCACAATAGCCAAGATATGGAATCAATCTGTGTCCATTTGTGGATGAAAGGATCAAGATGATGTGATATATACAAGCAATGGAATAGTATCCAGCCACAAAAAAGAAGGAAATTCTGTCATTTGCAACAACACGGATGAGCCTAGAGGACATTATGTTAAGTGAAATAAGCCAGGCTGATATGGTTTAGCCATGTCCCCACACAAATCTCATCTTGAACGGTAGTTCCCATAATCCCCACATGTCATGGGAGGGACCTGGTGGGAGGTAATTTAGCTATAGTTAATAACAGTGTATTGTTTTCTTGAAAATTGCTGAGAGTAGATTATGCATTCACACCATAAAAAGTGAAGTTTGTGACATACTGCATATGTTAATTATCTCAATTTAGCCATTCTACAATGTACAGATCTTTCAAATATCATGTTGTTCATGATAAATACACACAATTTTGGTCTATTATGAAAAGAATGTGGTAAAATAGTAGCTAAAATTAATGAAATTAATCAAACAAAATAAGTCAATCTGAGTATGTATTTATTTTAAAAAACAACAAAATTGACCAGGACTTTATCAATTTTGTGATAAAAAGGAGAAAAGGCAAAATTAATCAATATGTAGAATGAAAATGATAACTTTAATTCTAAACATACTGATGTTTAATTTTTCACAAGTTTTGACAAACTTTTAAATGCCAGTGAACAATATTACGGCAAAAATGTAAAATAGGAATGTCCTGGATGAAACTATGTAAGAAATACAATTTATTAAGAAAAAATGGAATATCTAAATAATTGTCTGCATTTATTGAAGAAACAATGTATAATTTAAAACCTTTTCATGAAGAACAGTCTTGTTCTATTTGTCTCTACTGATTAATTCTTCCAAAAAATTTAGGAAAAAATAACATACATATATATGCATGTTATACATATATAAGTGTGTATGCTATTTTTGTGTGTGTGTATGTATATACACATATATACATACACATATATACACATATATACATACACACCTACATGTAGACACACACATGTAAATTTATATATGTATATAAACACACACACAACACACTTTTCTTGATATTAGAAAAAGAGAGAACACTTCCCGGCTCATTTTACAAGCCCACATAAGTCTTTTTTCTTTTCTTTATTTTACATTTTTTTATTTTTAATTTTTGTAGGTACATAATAGGTGTATATATTTATAGGGTACATGAGTTATTCTGATACAGGTATGCAATGTGTAATAATCACATCATAGAAAGTGGAATATCTATTCCTTAAAGCATTTATCCTTTGTGTTACAAATCATCCAATTATACTTTTAGTTATTTCAAAATGTACAATTAAATTATTTTGACTATAGTTTCCCTGTTGTGCTGTCAAATACTAGGTATTATTCATTCTCACAAACTATTATTTGTACCCATTAATCATCACCTCCCATCCAACTAACTTTACCAACCTCTGTAACCCTTCTCTATTCTCTATCTTCATGTGTCCAATTGTTTTTATATGTACATGCCACAAATAAGTGACAACATGTAATGTTTGTCTTTCTGTGTAGAGTCTGTTTCACTTAACATTATGACCTCCAGTTCCATCAATATTGTTGCAAATAACAGGAACTCATTTTTTTATGCTGAATAAGTACTACATTGTGCATAAGTACCATATTTTCTTTATCCAGTCATCTGTTGATGAACACTTAGATTGCTTCCAAATCTTGGCTACTGTGAACAGTGCTGTAACAAACATGAAAGCACATATATCTTTTCCTTACACGAATTTCCATTCTTTTGTGTATATACCAGTAAGTGGGATTTGTGGATCATATGGTAGCTCTATTTTTATTTTTTTGGGGAATTTCCAAACTGTTCTTCATAGTAGTTGTACTAATTTAAATTCCCTCCAATAAAGGCTGAGGGTAAGCTTTTGTCCCCATCCTCTCCAGCAATTATTATTGCCCATCTTTTGAATAAACCATTTTCACTGGGGTGAAATGATATTTTACAGTAGTTTTGATTTTCATTGTTCTAATGATCAGTGATGTTGACCACCTTTTCATATGCCCACTTGCCATTTGTTTGTCTTCTTTTGAGAAATGTTTATTCAAATTTTTGTCCCATAATTATTAGATTTTTTTCTATATAGTTATTTGAGATACTTACATATTCTGGTTATTAATTTCTTGTCAGATGGGTAGTTTGCAAATATTTTTTCCCATTCTATAGGTTGTCTCCTCATTTTGTTGATTGTTTCCTTTTCAGTGCAGAAGCTTTTTAACTTGATGTAATCCTGTGTGTCAGTTTTTGCTCCTGTTACCCGTGTTTGTGGGGTATTACTCAAGAAATTTTTGCCCAGATCAATCACCTAGAGAGTTTCCCTAATATTTTCTTGTAGCAGTTTTATACTTTATGTCTTAGATTTAATTCTTTAGTTCATTTTGACTTGAATTTTGTATATGGTGAGAGACGGAAGTTGAGTTTCATTCTTCTGCATATGGATGTTCAGTTTTCCCAACACCACTTATTGTGGAGACTGTCTTTTCTCCAATGCATGTTATTGGCACCTATATAAAAAATGAGTTCACTGTAGGTTGATGGATTTGTTTCTGTATTCTGTATCCTCTTTCCTTGGTTTTTGTATTTGTTCTTATGCCAGTACCATGCTCATTTGCAGACTGTAGTACAGACTATAGCTCTGTAGCATAATTTGAAGCCAGGTAATGTGATTCCTCCAGTTTTGTTCTTTTTGCTCAGGGTGACTTTGGCTATTCTGGGTCTTTCATGGTTCCACATAACTTTTAGGATTTTTAAAAAAAAATTCTGTGAAGAATGTCATTAGTATTTTGATAGGGATTGCATTGAATTTGTAAATTTCTTTGAGTAGTATGGGCATTTTAACAACATTGATTCTTTCCCTCCATGAACATTTGTTCTTTCCAATTTCTTTCAATGGTGTTTTATAGTTTTTCATTATAGAGATCTACCATTTCTTTGGTTAAGTTAATTCCTAGGTATTTAATTTTATTTGTGGCTTTTATAAATGGAATTACTTTTTAAATTTCCATTTCAGATTGTTCACTGTTGACATATAGAAATGCTACTAATTTTGTATGTTGATTTTATATTGTACAACTTTACTGAATTTGTGTATCAATTCTAAGCTTTTTTTAGTGAAGTCTAGGTTTTTCCAAATACAAGATCATATCATCTGCAAAAAGGTAATTTGACTTCTTCCTTTCCGATGTGAATGTCCTTTATTTTTTTCTCTTGTCTGATTGTTCCAGCTAGGACTTCCAGTACTATGTTGAATAACAGTGGTGAAATTGGGCATCCTTGTTGTGTTCCAGATCTTACAGAAAAGCTTTCAGGTTTTCCCCATTCAGTAAGATATTAGCTGTAGGTCTGTTATTTATGCCTTTTATTATGTTGAGATATATTTCTACTATACCCAGTTTTTTGATGGTTTTTTTATTGCAAAGATATGATAAATTTTACTGAATTGTTTTACAGCATCAATTGAAATGATCATATGGCTTTTTTCTTCATTCTGTAGATATGATATATTATATTTATTGATTTGTGTATACTGAACAATCTTCACATCCCAGGGATACATCCTACTTGGTCATGATGAATTATCTTTTTAATGGATATTTGAATTTGATTTGCTAGTATTTTGTTGAGGATTTTTTAAATTAATATTTCTGAAAGATGTTGGCCTACAGTTTTCTTATTTTGAGTTTATTTTATCTGGTTTTGATATCAGGTTAATACTGGCTTTGTTTAATGAGTGTGAAAGTCTCTTCCTCCTCCACTTTTTGTAATAATATGAGCAGGATTGCTATTATCTCTTATTTAAATGTTTGGTAAAATTTAACAGTGAAGCCATTGGGTTCCAGGCTTTTTTTTACTTGGAGGCTTTTTATTATGAGTTCAATCTCCTTACTTGTTACTAGGTCGTTAGGTTTTAGATGTCTTCCTGGTTCAATCTTGGTAGATTATATGTGTCTAGGAATTTGTCTATTTCTTCTAGAGTTTTCCAATTTATTAGCATATATTTGCTCATAGAAGCCACTAATAATCCTTTGAATTTGGGGGGGGGTATCAAGTGTAATGTCTCCTTTTTGATCTCTGATTTTATTTATTTGGATCTTCTCTCTTTATTTCTTAGTTAGTCTAACATAAGGTTTGTCAATTTTGCTTAACTTTTACAAAAAACAACTTCTCGTTTAATTTATCTTTTGTATTTATGTATTTTGTATTTTTTCCCATTTCTATTTGATTTATTTCTGCTCTAGTCTTTATTATTTATTTTATTCTATTAATTTTAGGTTTGATTTGCTTTTGCTTTTCTAGTTAAGATACATCACGAGATTGTTTAAAGTTTTTCTTCTTGTTTGATGTAGGCACTTATAGCCATAAATGTCCCTCTCTTTAGTACTGCTTTTGCTGTAACCTATTGGATTTTGTATGTTGTGTTTTCATTATCATTTGTCTCAAGAGATTTTTAAATTTTCTTCTTAATTTCTTCATTGACTCACTGGTCATTCAGGAGTATATTGTTTAATTTCTTTAAACAATATCATGAAATTGTTCTTTAAGATACATCATGAGATTGTTTAAAGTTTTTCTTCTTTTTTGATGTAGGCACTTATAGCCATAAATGTGCCTCTCTTTAGTACTGCTTTTGCTGTATCCTATTGGATTTTGTATGTTGCATTTTCATTATCATTTGTCTCAAGAGATTTTTAAATTTCCTTCTTAATTTCTTCATTGACCCACTGGTCATTCAGGAGTATATTGTTTAATTTCCACGTGCTTGTATAGTTTTCAAAATTCCTCTTGTTATTGATTTCTAGTTTTATTCTAATGTGATCAGAGAAGATCCTTGACACTATTTTAATTTTCTGCATGCTTTCAGACTTGTTTTGTATCTAACTGTATTAGTCAGGGTTATCTAGAGGGACCAAAATAATAGGGTATGTGTATATATAAAAGGGAATTTGTTAAGGAGAATTAACCCACATGATCACAAGGTGAAGTCTCATGATAGGCCATCCACAAGCTGAGGGGCAAGGAAGCCAGTAGTGGCTCAGTCTGAGTTCCTGAACTCAAAATTAGAAAAAGCCAGCAATGCAGCCTTCAGTCTGTGGCCAAAGGCCTGAGAGCCTTTGGCAAACAACTAGTGTAAGTCCAAGAGTCAAAAAGTCAAGGACCGTGGAGTATGATGTTCGAGGGCAGAAAGCAACCAGCACCAGAGAAAGATGAGGACTGGAAAACTCAGCAAGTCAGCTTCTTCCACCTTCTTCTGTCTGCTTTTTCTAGATCCACTTGCAGTTGATTGGATGGTGCCCACCCACATTGTGGGTGGGTCATTCTGAGGGTAGGTCTTTCTCTTACAGCCCACTGACTTAAACGTTAATTTCTTCTGGCAACACTCAGAAACACCCAGACACACCCAGAAACAATACTTTACATCCTTCAATCCAATTAAGTTGAAACATAATATTAACCATCTCACTAACATATGGCCTGTTTTTGAGCATGATCCATGTGCAGAGGAAAAGAACATAGGCTCAAAATAAAAGGATGGAGGAAGATCTACCAAGCAAATGGAAAACAAAAAAAGGCAGGGGTTGCAATCCTAGTCTCTGATAAAACGGACTTTAAACCAACAAAGATCAAAAGAGACCAAGAAGGCCATTACATAATGGTAAAGGGATCAATTCAATAAGAAGAGCTAACTATCCTAAATATATATGCACCCAATACAGGAGCACCCAGATTCATAAAGCAAGTCCTGAGTGACCTACAAAGAGATGTAGACTCCCACACAATATTAATGGGAGACTTTAAGAACCCACTGTCAACATTAGACAGATCAACGAGACAGAAAGTTAACAAGGATACCCAGGAATTGAACTCAGCTCTGCACCAAGTGGACCTAATAGACATCTACAGAACTCTCCACCCCAAATCAACAGAATATACATTTTTTTCAGCACCACACCACACTTATTCCAAAATTGACCATATAGTTGGAAGTAAAGCTCTCCTCAGCAAATGTAAAAGAACAGAAATTATAATAAACTATCTCTCAGACCACAGTGCAATCAAACTAGAACTTAGGATTAAGAAACTCATTCAAAACCACTCAACTACATGGAAACTGAACAACCTGCTCCTGAATCACTACTGGGTACATAACGAAATAAAGGCAGAAATAAAGATGTTCTTTGAAACCAACAAGAACAAAGACACAACATACCAGATTCTCTGGGACATATTCAAAGCAGTGTGTAGGGAAATTTATAGCACTAAATGCTCACAGGAGAAAGCAGGAAAGATCCAAAATTGACACCCTAACATCACAATTAAAATAGATAGAAAACCAAGAGCAAACACATTCAAAAGCTAGCAGAAGGCAAGAAATAACTACAATCAGAGCAGAACTGAAGGAAATAGAGACACAAAAAACCCTTCAAAAAATTAATGAATCCAGGAGCTGGTTTTTTGAAAGGATCAACAAAATTGATAGACTGCTAGCAAGACTAATAAAGAAAAAAAGAGAGAAGAATCAAATAGAAGCAATAAAAAATGATAAAGGGGATATCACCACCGATCCCACAGAAATACAAACTACCAACAGAGAATACTACAAACACCTCTACACAAATCAACTAGAAACTCTAGAAGAAATGGATAAATTCCTTAACACTTACATCCTCCCAAGACTAAACCAGGAAGAAGTTGAATCTCTGAATAGACCAATAACAGGATCTGAAGTTGTGGCAATAACCAATAGCTTACCAACAAAAAAGAATCCAGGACCAGATGGATTCACAGCCGAATTCTACCAGAGGTACAAGGAGGAACTGGTACCATTCCTTCTGAAATTATTCCAATCAATAGAAAAAGAAGGACTCCTCCCTAACTGATTTTATGAGGCCAGCATCATCCTGATACCAAAGCCGGGCAGAGACACAACCAAAAAAGAGAATTTTGGACCAATATCCTTGATGAACATTGATGCAAAAATCCCCAATAGAATACTGGCAAACTGAATCCAGCAGCACATCAGAAAGCTTATCCACCATGGTCAAGTGGGCTTCATCCCTGGGATGCAAGGCTGGTTCAATATATGCCAATCAATAAATGTAATCCAGCATATAAACAGAAACAAAGACAAAAACCACATGATTATCTCAATAGATGCAGAAAAGGCCTTTGACATAATTCAACAATGCTTCATGCTAAAAACTCTCAATAAATTAGGTTTTGATGGGACGTATCTCAAAATAATAAGAGCTATCTATGACAAACCCACAGCCAATATCATATTGAACGGGCAAAAACTGGAAGCATTCCCTTTGAAAACTGGCACAAGACAGGGATTCCCTCTCTCACCACTCCTATTCAACATAGTGTTGGAAATTCCGGTCAGGGCAATTAGGCAGGAGAAGGAAATAAAGGGTATTCAATTAGGAAAAGAGGAAGCCAAATTGTCCCTGTTTGCAGATGACATGATTGTATATCTAGAAAACCCCATTGTCTCAGCCCAAAATCTCCTTAAGCTGATAAGCAACTTCAGCAAAGTCTCAGGATACAAAATCAATGTACAAAAATCACAGGCATTCTTATACACCAATAACATACAAACAGAAAGCCAAATCATGAGTGAACTCCCATTCACAATTGCTTCAAAGAAAATAAAATACCTAGGAATCCAACTGACAAGGGACGTGAAGGACCTCTTCAAGGAGAACTACAAACCACTGCTCAATGAAATAAAAGAGGATACAAACAAATGGAAGAATATTCCATGCTCATGGGTAGGAAGAATCAATATCGTGAAAGTGGCCATACTGCCCAAGGTAATTTACAGATTCAATGCCATCCCCATCAAGCTACCAATGACTTTCTTCACAGAATTGGAAAAAACTACTTTAAAGTTCATATGGCACCAAAAAAGAGCCCACATCACCAAGTCAATCCTAAGCCAAAAGAACAAAGCTGGAGGCATCACACTACCTGACTTCAAACTATACTACAAGGCTACAGTAACCAAAACAGCATGGTACTAGTATCAAAACAGAGATCTGGATCAATGGAACAGAACAGAGCCCTCAGAAATAATGCCACATATCTACAACTATCTGATCTTTGACAAACCTGAGAAAAACCAGCATTGGGGAAAGGATTCCGTATTTAATAAATGGTGCTGGGAAAACTGGCTAGTCATATGTAGAAAGCTGAAACTGGATCCCTTCCTTACACCTTATACAGAAATCAATTCAAGATGGATTAAAGACTTAAATGTTAGACCTAAAACCATAAAAACCCTAGAAGAAAACCTAGGCATTACCATTCAGGACATAGGCATGGGCAGGGACTTCATGTCTAAAACACCAAAAGCAACGGCAACAAAAGCCAAAATTGACAAATGGGATCTAATTAAACTAAAGAGCTTCTGCACAGCAAAAGAAACTACCATCAGAGTGAACAGGCAACCTATAGAATGGGAGAAAATTTTCACAACCTACTCATCTGACAAAGGGCTAATATCCTGAATCTACAATGAACTCAAACAAATTTACAAGAAAAAAACAAACAACCCCATCAAAAAGTGGGCAAAGGATATGAACAGACACTTCTCAAAAGAAGACATTTATGCAGCCAAAAGACACATGAAAATATGCTCATCATCACTGGCCATCAGAGAAATGCAAATCAAAACCACAATGAGATACCGTGTCACACCAGTTATAATGGTGATCATTAAAAAGTCAGGAAACAACAGGTGCTGGAGAGGATGTGGAGAAATAGGAACACTTTTACACTGTCGGTGGGACTGTAAACTAGTTCAACCATTGTGGAAGTCAGTGTGGTGATTCCTCAGGGATCTAGAACTAGAAATACCATTTGACCCAGCCATCCCATTACTGGGTATATACCCAAAGGACTGTAAATCATGCTGCTATAAAGACACATGCACATGTATGTTTATTGTGGCACTATACACAATAGCAAAGACTTGGAACCAAGCCAAATGTCCAACAATGATAGACTGGATTAAAATAATGTGGCATATATACACCATGGAATACTATGCAGACATAAAAAAGGATGAGTTCATGTCCTTTGTAGGGACATGGATGAAATTGGAAATCATCATTCTCCGTAAACTCTCGCAAGGACAAAAAACGAAGCACCACATGTTCTCACTCATAGATGGGAATTGAACATGAGAACACATGGACACAGGAAGGGGAACATCACACTCTGGGGAGTGTTGTGTGGTGGGGGGAGTGGGGAAGGATAGCATTAGGAGATATACCTAATGCTAAATGATGAGTTAATGGGTGCAGCACACCAGCATGGCACATGTATACATATGTAACTAACCTGCACATTGTGCACATGTACCCTAAAACTTAACTTATAATAATAATAAAAAAAAGAAAAAAAAAGAATGTGTATTCTGCAGCCTTTGAATGAAATGTTCTGTAAATATTTGTTAGTCCCATTCATCCTACAGTGCAGACTAAGTCTGATGTTTCTTTGTTCATTTTCTGTCTGAGTTCATGCTGAAAGTGGGGTATTGAAGTCTCCAGCTATTATTATATTGGGACCTAAGTCTCACTTTAGCTCTAATAATATTTGCTTTGTATATCTTGATGCTCCTGTGTTGGGTGCACATGTATTTAAAATTGTTATTTCTTCTTGCTGAATTGACCCCTTTGTCTTGAAATCTATTTTGTTTAATATAAGGATAGGTATTCCTGCTCTTTTTTGGTTTCCATTAACTTGGAATATCTTTATTCATCCCTTTGTCTTTTGTCTATATGTGACTTTATAGGTGAAGAGTATATCTTGTAGGCAACAGATTACAGGGTATTTTTAAAGAATCCACTTGGCTACTCTATTTCTTTTGATTGGAGAGTTTAGTCCATTGATATTCAACATTATTATTGATAAGTAGATACTTAAACTTGCCATTTTGTTACTTGTTTTCTTGTTATTTTGTTGTCTTCTCTTTCTTCTTTCCTGTCTTCCTTTTAGTGAAGGTTGTTTTCCCTGGTGGTATGATATAATTTCTTGCTTTTAATTTTTTGTATATCCATTGTATGTTTTTCATTTTGAGGTTACCATGAGGCTTGCAAATATTATCTTGTAACCCAGTATTTTAAATTATGACAATTTAACACTGATTGCATAAACAAACATGCAAAAAGAAAACCAATAAAAACTCTACATTTTAACTTCATGCCTTTTAACTTTTTGTTTTTTTCATTTTTTAGTGTACTCCCTATGTCTTAGAAACTTGTAGTTATTATTTTTTATTTTTTCATTTGTTAGTCTTTCTACTTATGAGTAGTTTACACACATAATTACAGCATTGAATTATTCTGTTTTTCTGTGTGCTTACTATTACCAGCAAGTTTTGCACTTTCAGATAATCTCTTATTGCTTATTAACATCTTTTGTTTCAGATTGATGAACTCCGTTCAGCGTTTCTTTTAGGAAAGCTCTGATGTTGATGAAATCCCTTAGTTTTTGTTCATCTGGGAAGGTGTTTATTTCTCCTTTAACTTGAAGGATGTTTTCACTGAATATATTATTCCAGGGTGAAAAGTTTTTTTTCTTCTGCACTTTATGTCATGCCACCTCCTGGCCTGTAAGATTTCCGTTGAAAATTCTGCTGTCAGAAACATTGGAACTCCACTGTATCTTATTTGTATCTTTCCTCCTGTTGCTTCTAGGATACTTTCTTTATTTTTGAGCTTTGGGAATTTGATTAGTAAATGCTGTGTAGTAGTCTTCTTTGGGTTAAGTCCTTTTGGTGTTCTATAACCTTGTACTCGAAGGTTGATACCTTTCTCTAAGTTTGGGAAATTCTCTGTTATTATCTCTTTGAATAAAGTTTCTACCCTTATTTCTTTCTCTTCCTCCTCTTTAAAGCCAATATCTCTTAGATTTGCCCTTTTGAATCTCTTTTCTAGATCTTGTAGGAATGCTTCATTGTTTTTTATTCTTTTTTTCTTTTGTCTACTCTTATTGTATATTTTCAAATAGCCTATCTTCAACCTCACTAATTCTTTATTCTGCTCAATCAATTCTGCTACTGACTGATGCATTCTTCTCTATGTCAATTGTATTATTCAACTCTAGAATTTCTGCCTGATTCTTTTTAATTATTTCAGTGTCTTTGTTAAATTTGTTTAGTAGAAATCTGAATTTCTTCCCTGTGTTACCTTGAATTTCTTTGAGTTTCCTCAAAACTGCTATTTTGAATTCTCTGTCTGAAAGGTCACATTTCTCTGTTCCCCAAAGATGGTCCCTGGTGCCTTATGTAGTGCCATTTTTTTTTTTTTTTTTTTTTTTTTTTTTTTCTGATGGAGTCTCACTCTGTCGCCCAGGCTGGAGTGCGATGGAGCGATCTTGGCTCACTGCAACTTCCATCTCCTGGGTTTAAGCGATTCTCCTTCCTCAGCCTCCTGAGTAGCTGGGATTATAGGCACGTGCCACCACGACTGGCTAATTTTTGTATTTTTCTGGTAGAGACAGGGTTTCACCTTGTTGGTCAGGCTGGTCAGTGTCTTATTTAGTTCCTTTGTTAGGTCATGTTTTCCTGGATGATCTTGATATCTATAGATGTTTGTCAGTGTCTGGGCATTGAAGAGTTATGTATTTATTGTAGTTTTCATAATCTGGGCTTGTTTGTGCCTGTCCTTCTTGAGAAGGCTGTCTGTTCAAAGGGACTTGGGTCCCAAGCTCAATATTACTGTGGTTTTTTGCAGAGTTTTAGTGATACTGCCTTAGTGGTCTTAGATATGATCTGGAAGAATTCTCTGGATCACCAAGCAGAGACTTTTGTTTTTTTCCCTTACTTTCTCCCAAGCAAATGGAGTCTCTCTCTCTCTCTATGTCAAGCTGCCTGGAACTGGGTTTGTGGTGATGCTAGCACTCCTGCGACCACCACCATTAAGACTGTACTGGGTTTTTTTAGAAGCCAGCACAGCACTGGGTCTTGCTCAAAGTCTGCTGTAACTGCTACTTGCCCACCACCTATGTTCACTCATGGCCCTAGGGTTCTACAATTAGCAAGTGGTAAAACCAGCCAGGTTTGTCTCCTTCCCTTCAGGGCAGCAAGCTCCCCCAGGCCTTGGGTAAGTCCAGAGATGCTATCTGGGAGCCAGGGTTTAGGGTCAAAAACCTTAGAAATTTGCCTAATGTTCTATTCTATTGCAGCCAATCTGGCACTCCAACTACAAAAGTAAATTCTTCCTCTTCTTCCTTCCCTTTTCCATAGGCAGAGGAGCCTCTCCTTGTGGACACCACCACCACCAGCCCACAGGGCATTTCTGCCAGTCCATCGCCAATGTTCACTTAAAGCTCAGGGGCTCTTCAGTTAGCTTGTAGTGAATCCTGCCTGGCCTGGGACTCCCTCTTCAGGGCAGTGGTCTCCCCTGTGGCCCAGGGCAGATCCAGAAATGTTGTCCAAGAGCCTAGGCCTCAATGTGGGGACCTCAAGAGCCTACTTTTTGCTCTACCCCACTGTAGCTGAGCTGGTACCTAAGGTGTAAGACAAAGTCTCCTTTACTTTTCCCTCTGCTTTCTCAAATAAGTCTTTCACCACAACCACCATAGCAGGGAATGTGGTGGGTTATGCCTGCAGTCAACATGTCTCAGAGCCCCAGGCCCATCACATACTACTTGGGCATCACCGCTGGTTATTAGGGTCCCAAGGGCTCTTTAGTCAACAGGTGATGAACCTTGCCAGGACTGGGTCTTTTCTTTAAGGCAGCAGTTCCCTTTTGGCCCAGGGTGGATCTAGAAATGTCATCTGGGAGCCAGGACCTAGAATGGGGCCCTTGTGACTCTGCTCAGTGCCCTACCCTACTGTCGCTGAGCAGGTATCCAAGATGCAAGACAAAGTCCCCTTTACTCTTTGTTCTCAGTCCCTTAAGAGAAGAAAGGAGACACTTTCATTGCTGCTAGCTGCACTGCCTGGGATTGTGGGAGGGATGGCTCAAGCCCTTCTTTAGCTACGCCAGGTAGTGTCTCCCTAGGTCACGTGCTAACATAGTCCTTTGGCTCTGAGCCCAGCCCAGCACTAGGAATTGCTTAGGAATTGTGGTCTTTGTATCCTAAACTGCCTTTCAAGTTTACATAGAACCCCAACCCCAGAGCACTTTGCCCCATGGTGGGGAGGCTTTCTAAGAAACTTAAATTTTAGATGATGGGAAGGGTAATTCCCCTCTGGCTAGGTCTGGTCCAAATGCTCCCTTTGTGCAGGAGCACTGGTTGAGCCCAGCATGGCTTTACTCTCTGCTATGACAGGGCATCACTGAGTTCAATGTAATATCCTCTAGTCACTTTGCTCTTTCTCCCCCAAATGCATAGACTCTTTGCTCTGCAGGGACACTGCCAGTGAATAATGTAGGAGGGGTGGCATAGGAGATTCAAGATGACTATCTAAGCCTCCTCAATACCTCTTTCAATAAAATGAGGTAAAAAGCATGTACTGTGCTTGTTCACCTGATTTTTGGTTCCTGTGATGGTGTTTTTCTGTGTGCAGATAGTTGTTAAAATTTGATGTTCCTGTAGGGAGGTAGGAATAGTATAGGCCTCTATTTTGTCATCTTGCTCCATCCTCTCCATAGAAATCTTGATACCAAAACCTAAGGAAAACTACTAAAAGAAATACAGGCAAATACTTTTCATGAAAATAGAGACATGCAAAATTGGATGAAGTCCATGAACTTACCCACA
Organism: Pongo pygmaeus; assembly: GCF_028885625.2. Classification (NCBI taxonomy): domain Eukaryota; kingdom Metazoa; phylum Chordata; class Mammalia; order Primates; family Hominidae; genus Pongo; species Pongo pygmaeus. The sequence continues at coordinate 62,083,166 of NC_072378.2, read as the reverse complement.
ATAATATAGATAGTTGGTTTATTTAAAAAGTGTAACTGAAGAGAAGTTGAGAAAGGACCTTCCTTTTAATATCTTGTGACTGGTAAATTGGATATATATGTTGAAATAAATCTGACCCCTTCCTCGAAACAGTTATTTCCCATGCATTGTAGATCTAAATATAAAAATGAAGCTTCAAAATAACACTAAAAATGCCTTTCTTTTCTTAGGATAGACAAATATTTCTTAAATACAAAAAACTATAACTATAATTTATGAAAAATGTTGGCACATTGAGTTATATTAAAATTAATTTTATTTCACTATAGACACAAGAAAGTGGTAAAGCACAGGGTTAGAGAAGACATACAGAGCTCTAGAACCTAAAAGTGAACACTTATCTGAATTATATTAATAAGACTTTAAAATTAAAAAAAGACATATTTCAATAGAAAAAAGGTCAAGAATCTTCAACAGGCACTTCACAGGTGAGCACAGAGAATAGAAACATCAAGTTTCTCAGCTTCATACTAGGCAAGGCTAATGAAAATCATAATGAGCTATCATACATTCTATATAACTGTATTGTTAATACTGAGCAATGGGAAGATTGTATAATGGAGAAATTCCTAGATGCTCTGGAAGTTAAGCTATGTTTAATACTTTTGGGAAGCTGTTTGGTAGCATCTAGTATAATTAAACAAATTTATGCTAACTCAGCAATTCGGCTTGCTGGTGCACAGAACTATAAAACACAAAGTGAAATTCTAATAGCAGCATTATTTATAAAAAGTCCAATATCTATCAAAAGTTAAATAAGTAGATGAATAAGTTACATAAATGGATAAAGTGGAGATACTTACACAATGGCATATTACACACCAATGAAAATAATGAACTGCTGCATGCAACTACATAGAGTAAATCACAAACATAATGTTAAAGTAAACAAGCTTAACAAAAAAGAACATTTATTGTACAATTTCACTTATATAAAGTTTAAAAAGTATAAAACCATTCTAAGGTGTCAGAAGTAAGAAGATAATTTTGATTTGCACTGGGAGGGAACACAAAGGCTGACACTATTCCTCATCATGTTCTATTTCTTGACTTCTAAGTTTGTTACATTGGTAAGTTTACTTTGTGACAAATGAATGAACTGTTCACCTATGGTTATATATTCTTGTGTACCTATGTTACAATTCAGTGAAAAAGTTTAAAATAACTTTGACCTACTAAAGTGAGATTTTAATTGATCAAAACTAATGAGCTAGTCTGAAAATATACAATTTTTGAAAAGAACCTTTAGAAGTCACTTTCTGGAGTTCTTCTGTGCTCTTAAAATATCTACAATATGTTATTTGGACTCATAAAATGAAAACAAAATTAATTATTTAGATGAGTGATCTGGCTAAAATGTCAACATAAACATTATAATATCTAATTTTAGCCTACAATCCTGGATAATTAATTTTATAAGTGAAAATTGTAAATGTTGTAACAGAAATAGACTGCCAGAACTGATTTTGGTTTGGGAATCTTATTTGAATACATTTTAATAAAGTAGAATAAATTTTACTAGAAAACTATCACATTTCAAAATTAGAAGCCCCTCATTTCACATATTGTTAACTATACTAGGAATTATCCTGAAACATCTTCTCTTATCTAGTCATTTCTATATACTCTCAGCCATAAAATTCATATTAATGTAAATTCATTATAAATAATTACTTTCTGAAGTAGTTCCTGAGGTTAGAAGTTTGTTTATTATGGAAAAAAGAAAACAAAATTATTGAAATTGCTACATAGAATGGCGACAATACTTCTGTTTTTGGCCCTAACCCATGGTTTGGATGCCAAATAATCAAATGAATTGAATTAGGAGGCTTCAAAATATAGCTAACCTATGAATGAGGCATGTAGTCATTTTTCACTAAAATATTATAGTTCTTTTTAAATGTCTTGTTCTATATATAAAATAAAGACTAAAAGGAATACTCAGAAGAACTTTATAATGTTTATTGAGTTGAGTTACTTCACAACAGTGTACTAACCAATCATACAAAGGTAAAATTGATAACTATATTTTTATACATTTGATTATAATTATGAATTCCATTTGGATAAGCACTCAGTAGCTAACATCAAAATGATTTACATCAAGGGCTTCAAAAGTTAGCAATATTATCACTCCTCCTTATTCTTAACCACTTTCTGTATACACACACGTACACATACAGACACACACTCTCATACACACACTCACACATTCCCTGTTTCCTGTTTAGGTCTTAGCAGATTATGCAGATAGTAATAAAGTCCAAGAGAAGCAAAGGGTGTACAATAAATGTGTTCATAAAGGCAAAATAGGCAAGTAAGGAATAGGCTTTTATCTACTTTTATTGATAAAATAATTAATCTGGGCTATATTAATTCTCAGTGTTTGCAGTTTTAACAACAGATATTCAAAAGGAAAATTAGCATTTACACTTATAACAAAGCTTTGTTTTTTATAACAATTTACAATGTATAAAACTTTTTTATATTCCTAATCATATTGTATGTCTACAATAATCTCAAGCAGTTATTAGGGCAGGGAATATAAGTCCAATTTTATAAATGAGTAAACAATATCTCAGAGAAGTTAAGGGAACAATTCAAAGTTGTATAACTAGTAAATATAAACTGTAGCTAAAATCTTTTGATAACCAAAGCAGTGCTTTATCAATATATTAGCCATTTTCTGCATTTATTTGCCACATCACCAAAATGCCAAGAACAGTTATAACAATTGCTTAGGACTATTTGGTTCTGATTTTTGTGTCTCTTTCAAAACTGGTTTTCAGTATTTCCAGCTTCATAGATGACTAGACATTGAAAATTGAACCTTAGGAAACTTTTAAATTAATCAGACCTTAACATTGCACAATAATAAAACTAATTCAAAGTTTTTAATATGATTTTCAAAAATATAACTAGTTGAGAGACATGAGAAATCCAATTTGCCTAAAGATTGGCTGTTGAGAAATAGCAATATATAAAAATCTCAAATAAAAACAAACAAATTAATAGCAAGTTGTTGCTTCTATGAAAAGGATTCTTTGTTTTACAAAATATATGTATGCAGATTCAGTCACTAACAAATATTTGTAAACAAATAAAGTGATTACAGGTACAGAAATTCAGTTCATAGCTTACTAATCAATACAGTATCTGCTTTGTGAAAGATGGTGGACCACAAAATACTCAATGGATTTTGGCTTTCAAGAAACAGTGGTGCTATCCAAGGTTAAATGGATACTTGAAATTGGAATTGGATCTGGAGCTGATACAACTCTTGCTCGGTTATTGATTTTTCTTTCCTCTCATTATTCCAAGGATGGTGACTACCATTTTCTTACTTTATAGAGCAGTCTAGAGGAAAGGGTTAACCATGTAAGCTCTGGGGACAAAAAGTTGTATTTTCAAAATATAATAGCTATGTGACCTTGGATAGGTTTATAAAACTCTCTTGACTCTGTTTTCCTGTCTGTAAAATGGTAATAATTATAAAACTTGTCAGTCTTAAAGGGATGTTGGAAGAACTAAATGCAATTGAAGACTTTTTCACAGTAGTTGTCACATAGTAAGTACTCAATATATTATAGCTATTATTACTGTCATTATTGTTAATATTATGTCATTTATTTTAGCTTAGTGGAGAACCATAATCTCACATCCCTCAGAGTCATGCTGATCTTGTATTTTTGGTCCTTTGGCTAGTTTAGTGATTTACAAGAAACCTAGTTAGTTTGTGCATTCTTTTCTTTTCTTATATTTCTCATTTATAAAGACTGATAAACCAACTAGACTTTCAGACCTGGTGACATAAATGTCTTATGATGAGAGCTGAGCATTTTTGCAAACTAGTTCTCAAGAAGTTGCTATCTTCACTATAATCTACTTTATAAACTCTAGAGAAAGAAAAGTTCGCAATCATAACTCACATCATTGTATTTCATGTGTTGGAAAGAAATAGAGTGTTCTTGTTTGAGAAAATGTTGTTTTTTGAGGAGTTGTAGGAAATGAAAATAAAAATTAAAAGAGTGAGACCAGATTTTAGGAAGTGTTCATTTAAGACATTAACTTAAAGAATTTAGATGAATAATAGCAGATGCATTTAATCTGTCTCATATACATTGATGGATTATTAGAAGCTTTCAAATTTTCTGAGTTAAAATGATTATAAAGACATATCTTGCCTCTTTAGTATAACTTGTGGTCATTAATTTTCAATATGTGACTTGAAATATGGAGAAACACATGAGATGTGTCTACAATCCTCAGCTAGACTATGTAGTCAGAATTAAGGACTAGAAAAATCTCAAGTTACAGAGTCTTTGAGGAAGATTGGTTTGGTAGGCCATGTAATGCAGATTGAAGAGGCAAGGCTAGATTAGAGAGACTGAGTCTGTTAAAATAATTCAAATTATTCACAGCATCTTTTTTGTTATTCTACAGTACATATTTTGTGAGTGTTTGCCTAAAAGACTTACAGCTTCACTGAAGTATCTAAAATGCACTTGCAGTCTTGAAGCTCGGAACTGAAAAGCAAATGTGTCTGTCTGTCAAGATAGACTTCGTTAATTAATGTCTCACTTCAAAGTCTCCAAGTCTGCAAGCAAGAAATATTTATTTCTCATTCATGATATGTGTTCACCACATGCTAACAGAGGACTCTGTCCACATCTCTCCAATTGAATGGAGACGAGTCCAATGTTGTGAAATACCTTATTGTGTGTCATGATTTGATCTTCCTAACAATTCCTTTCAGGTGTTGGCACAGGTGATACATTAATTATTTAATTGATTTGGAACCTGAGACTCAGACAGGTTAAGGGGATTGACCCTATCTGTGTGGCTAGAAAGTGAAGCAGCCGTTGGTCTCATTTATTCAAATCCAGTAAAGTAATTTTTTAAGCTAGTGCTTTTTCAACTTTAATGCTCACATAATTTGGGGGTGGGCCTGAGATTCTGAATTTTTAACAAGATCTCAAGCAATGTCCACACAGCTGATCCATACTTGAGTAGCAAGACTTTAGATGAACCTCACGTCATTTCCTGTAACTTCTCAGACACCACAGTCTACATATTCTTGCTGCCACTCTCCCATGTTTGAAGGCCTTTTGAGGCCAAATAGGGAGTGCAAGTTAAGTTGCACAAATGTTCTTGAAATTTGTAAAACTTCTAGTAAAACTTTCCAAAATGTGCAGATGATGAAGAAAGAAGAAAATGTTATTTTGCTGTGACTGTATAATTTGATTTACCCTTGAATTGTGATGACAGTTAGCTAATGTTTATACTGGTGATGTACACTTCATCTTCGTAAGCAGCAACTCTGAATCCATAGAGGTGAGAGCTAAGGAGAGAAGGTAATTGAGTGCTGACTCAGTATCAGTTGTAAATTTCATTGTGTTTATAACACATTGATAGCTATTAAAACTGGTGTTTTGTGAAAATTACATTTATTACCTTCTTACTTAAGTTTCCACAGAGAAATCACTTTTTGCCACATGACTACACATTTGACATTTTGAATTGTTTAAGTATAGTTCTCTATCATAAATAATATCTTGAGGTCACTGTGTGTTATTCAATTCAAAGCAAAGGGGTTGAACAAAAATGTCTTCTAGTTTCAAGGACAAAATAAAAGACAATTGACTAAAATAATTTATTTGGGTATGGTTAGTCAGAGGGTGTTTAGGGAAAATTTGTTTGAAATTTTGGTGATGAAGTCACCTGGCAGACTCTGAAGAGACACATCAATCAGGTTTGACACACTGCTGATTGCACCATTAAATCACCATCATGGAGTTGATTTGTCTCATCAGGCGAAATGAAAAAAAAATGTGATGGTAAGCTCTTTTTCAAATTTTCTTGCTGAAGCTTCTCCAAATAAATTTTTATTTTGCATTGAGCCAAGCTAATTGACCATAACACTCTATCTTTAGTAACAAGATATTTAGACTGGGCACTATGCTTCCTTAAGCAGAGTCAAATGACTATTTTTAGCAAGCTGAGGAAACATTCATGATATTAGCTCTCCAGAGAGATATTTGATGAACTGCAGGACATTTTGACTTTACATAGGAAAAGAGAAAAAAGTTAAAGGTTATCATAGGCTATTGGACAAATTACTAATTGTCCATAAAACCTACACTTGAGTTGATGTTATAACTTAGCACCCACGGAGAATGTCAGAAGTTGACTTTTGGTTTACTTTATAATCTAAATATTTGTGACAATAAAAAGCATAGGTATACAAATATCATTTTTCATATTTTGACATTCTAGCACACAAGTAATTCAGATACAATTATTTATTTATTAGCAAAAAACAAATCTGAGATCCTACTCAATTCAAAACACTAGAATAGGTATTACAGGGATAGCAGACAGTATGTTGGTAATAATTGTCATCATTACAATGCTAATTATATTTCTTCTAAGTTCTTAGTTGTATTCAAAAAACCTATCAGTAACTATAATAAATAAGATGGTACCAATTTATATGTGTACCAATTATTTATGAAAGTGGTCATTTTACTGCAAATATCAGTACTGTTAATATTATTTTACCTTTTCTGAGATACAGAGAAATCTCATTTTAAAGAAGTTTCATCATACATGTTCTTACATTTTATTTTGTGAGTTGCTTTTTTATTTCAGAAATGCTTTCATCTTTTTCAAAGGATATTTAAATTTCTAGATAGTAGTAGATTGGGTTTTTGAGGTATGTTCTCTAAATGTTTACAGTACAACAATTCCAATACTACAGAAACTTTCAGAAAATAGAAAAGGAGAAAAAACTTTCCCACTATTTTCATTTAGTCAGTATAACCAATGACCTAAATCAGACAAATCTAGTGTAAGAATTTAAAAAATGTGCTAGGCATGGTGGCTCACACCTGTAATCCCAGCCCTTTGGGAGGCCAAGACGGGTAGATCACAAAGTCAGGAGATCGAGACCATCCTGGACAACATGGTGAAACACTGCCTTTACTAAAAATACAAAAATTAGCAAGGCATGGTGGCAGGCGCCTGTAGTCCCAGCTACTCGGGAGGCTGAGGCATGAGAATTGCTTGAACCCAGGAGGCCGAGGATGCCATGAGCCGAGATCACCACTGCACTCTAGCCTGGCAACAGAGCGGGACTATGTATCAAAAAAAAAAAAAAAATTAAAAAAATGTAGATCAATCTCACTTATAAATGCAAAAGCTCTAATACAGACTATAATCATGTAATAAAAGTGGAGATAACCCCAGTAATACAAGGATAATATTGGATATTTAAAAAGAAAGGAAAAAAAGTTTGATCACGTCAATAGACACAATTACATTTGACAAAATTAGTATGTATTCTTGATAAAAAGTATAGCTAACAAGGAATATCTTTAACAAAGGAAACACTTTCAACATGTTCAATGATAATAAAGAATAAGTGCTAAACATTCATAATACGTATTATAATTACTGGTAAAATATTAGAAGCATTCTGTTAAAATTTCACAAAAGTTAAGAATGTTTGCTTCCTTAATTACATTCAGTATGATTCCAGTATGCCCTAGCAAGTAGAGTAACACAGGAAGAATTAATAAAATATACAAGGAAGGAATAGAATTATCATTATTTATAGGTGATATAATTTTTTATACAAAAATGTATGAGAAAATACAAGCATATCTTTGGCATTAATTTTATATATCTACATATAACAATCAATTTCATTCTTATACAGTCACAAAATTATTAAAAATGTAATTTTTAAAATTATGTCATTTATTATAACAACAAAAATAATGAAATGAAAGCTACTATGTGTAAAACTGACAAAATATTTAATAGAGAAATTAATTAGTTACTAGACATTTGCAAAATTCTAAATAAATGAACAGATGTCCTTAAAATGAACTGACATCATGGTAATTTTTAAAACTTATTATCATAAAATGATTAATTTTCCCCAAATATCTTAAGTATTTATTGGAACTCTATTCAAAATCCTGACAGAGTTTTCCATAGACATTGTTAGGTGATTCTGACATTTGTCAAGGAGAGTAAAGAACCAAAAACTGCCCCCAATTTTTTTAATTAAAAGGAAAAAGCAAGGATGCTTGTCTTACTAGATACCAAGATTTACTGTTACTTGTATAAAGGCCCATGGATAGATATATTGATTAACTAGTGAAATACAGAATTGAAGAAAACACCTTCATATGTTCAGCATCTTACATTTGGCTTATACTCAAAGAGTGTATTATTTAATAAATGATCTTGAGGCAACTAGTTATCTATATCAAAATTGATTTACTTTGGGAATAACATAAGAAATTACATGGGAATTCAGCTAAATGTGGAAAAAAATTACTATTTTTAGAAGAGAAGTGAATGTCTGTAATGCTGGTGTAAATTTTATTGTTGTTTTTAAAGAAAACAGTACCAATTATAAAGGAAAATGTTGATAATTTGATTGCATTAAATTTGTGAAAAAAGAACTTCTGTTCATCTAAAAGCATGATAAAAACTAAGAAGATAATCCACAGACTTGAAGAATATATTTGTCATGCATATAATCATTATATGTAGACAGTTTCTAAAATTAATAAGAAAAGACAAACAATAGAAAAATGAGCAAAGGGCATAAATAGATAACTCATAAAATAGAAACCCTGAGTGTCCAAAATCCAAAAGGATATTCAACCTTAACCACAATCAAACAGATGTGAATTAAAATCACAACAAAATACCATGGATGCCAATCAGATGGGGAGAAAAAGGGCTCACAGCACCTACAATTGGAAGGAAATATGAGAAACAGGGACTCATCCTTTCGAGGTGGGAGGGCAGTAGCACTCTTTGAAAATGCAGTTTATGTGTTACTTAAGAAAGCTGAAAAGGCCATATTTCCTAGACCCAGCACTTTTACTCCTAGGTAATTTCTTTCACATGACATGAGACATCAACAGGGTTTGCAGTAGTAAAAACTAGAAACAGTAATCAATATTACTACTGCTTATCAATACCTGGTTCTCTTTTCCTTTTTGAGTCTATAGAACCCACTTTTCTCAGCTGAACATGACTGGTTCTAGCCAGCAAACATGGGATGGAAGTGAATAGCATAATTTCCCTGTTTCTCTCCCCATTGCCACAGTGGCCACAATTTTCCAGGTAGGAAACCTTTATCACTTGGATCCCTGAGTACACTGTGGAGCTGAGCATCTCCTTAAACTATAGTAGACTCTATCTAAGCAAGAAATAAACTTTTTTTCTGGTATTTTGGGGTTGTTTTCCTATTCCAGTAAAAACCTAGCCTTTCCTAACTGATACAACTTAAATGTCATCCACAGGAAAATTAATCAATAAATTGCAGAACACCAATAAAATGAGATACTATATCACTATGAAATAATTAACTAGAATTATACATCAAAACATAAAAAACTCAGTGTTGTTCCATGCACCTATAGCCCCAGCTTGAGCATAGGAGTTCAAATCCAGATGAGGTAGGAAATGGACAGAACTTATTTTCCAGCCCCAATGGGATGAAGTGAAGAAACCGGCAGGAACCAGCGGTTGGAGACAAAAGTGATCCCTAGTTGCCCTCATTGGTTATTAGCATAAAACATTCCCACTGGTGCCATGACAGTTTACAAATACTATAGCCGTGACCCAGAAGCTACTGCCTCTTTCCATTGAAATGACCCAGAAGTTACTGCTTCTTTCCTAGAAAATTCTGAATAACTCACCCCTCAATTTGCATTAATCCACCCTTTAATTTGCATGTAATTGAAAGTGAAAATAAGTGGCTACAAATACAGTTGCCAACAGTCATAAGTGGCTCTGAGCATACTCCCTGTGAGTTAGCAATGCTCCACAAGGAGCAGTTCCAGTCAATAAAAGATTGTTGTTTAACACCATCAACTCACCCTCAAATTTTCTTCTAGGTGAAGTCAAGAAGCCTCCTGGGCTAAGCCCCAATATTGGGGCTTGTCTGCCTGCTGGCATTACAGACTGGGCAACACAGCAAGACCCCAATCTCTACAACACACACAAAAATACAAAAATAAATCAAAGCATGAACAAAGCTCTCCAAAATAATTATGAGTGCAGACATATGCTAGCTTCGGTGGGTCAGAGGTTTGGGTGGTAGTTAGCTCTCCATGTCAGCTGATCCAGTGCCTAAGAGTAGCAACAGAGCCTAGGTCTGGGTGTGGGCACTCTTTGAGCAGTTCTAGCTCCAGAGTCATGGCATACATAGAATTAGGAGAGGTGAAAGCTTCTTTTCCAAAGTGGCTCGACAGCAGCTTCTTCTTAGGTAGGGATCGGGTGTGGGGCCATGTCTCCCTCTCTAAGGTTCCCCAGCAGGAATGGCTGTTGGTAACCAATGGCAAGAGATGCCTGTGTCCTCTAAGAAGCAGGCCATTGGGACTAGGGTAGTTCTTGGCATGTGGTAGATGTCACTGGCTTCTGCCCTTCTTTGCTCCTAGCTGTCTCTTGGCATCTCTAGTTTGCCAGTCTTCACCAGGAATTCTGTCTATATGCTCCTTCTCTCTTTTCCTTCTCCTTTTTTCATTTTCCTATTGTGTTTCTGCAGTTTCTTTCATGCTCCTTTGAGCCCTCTGAGCTATTTTAATTTGTAAATAGCTGTTTAAATTCATTTTTATGTGTGTGTAGGAATGAAGACTGATTTCTCTTACTTTGCCTTCTTGGTAATATCTTTTTTTATAATATAAATAAGATTTTCCTGATTTTGGAAAGTTGTGCATTATAAAGTTTACCTTAATTAATTTGAGAGTTTGTGAGTGATATGGTTTGGCTCTGTGTTCCCCCTCCAATTTCATCTTGAATTGTAATCCCCATGTGTTGAGGGAGGGACCTGGTGGGAGGTGATTCGATCATGAGCTCAGTTTCCCCTATTCTATTCTCATGATAGTGAGGGAGTTCTTATGAGATTTGATGGTTTTTAAAAGTGACAATTTTCCCCTGTGTACTCTCTCTCTCTCTCTCTCTCTCCTGCTGCCTTGTGAAGAAGGTGCCTGCTTCCCCTTTGCCTTCTGCCATAATTGTAGGTTTCCTGAGGCCTCTCCAGCCATGCAGAACTGTGAGTCAATTAAACCTCTTTTGTTTATAAATTATCCATTGTCAGGTAGTTTCTTTATAGCAGTGTGAAAATGGACTAATACAGTGAGCATGTTTAACTTTTGCTTTATTTTTATTTTCTTCAGCCCCAGGACCCTTGCATGCTTTATTTTTAAATATTCTCTTTGATATATTGATATTCATTTTTCTATACTTCTTGAGTTACTCCAAATAATTTAGCCCTCAAATCACTGTATTATTTTTATGGTTGTTTAAACAGAATATGAAATAAACACTTGAAAATACAGTAGCTGAATTTGTCATTGAATTTCAAATGCTTATAAGTATGATCAGAAGGCTAGAATAAAGGTGTTAAATTCACACTGTATAAACATTTTCTCATACACACATATTCAAAATGTTGATCATGAAGAAGCGTGTATTAAATACTTTCTTCTTGAATAACCTGTGACTAATACTGTCACGTAATTCTTCCTCACAATAGTTACTTCACATCTGAAAATTTACTTTTTTCTAGTTTGTATTTTATAGCCAAAGGTCAAGACTTTAGGATATTTCTTTTTACATTTGTAAACATTTTTTATGACTCTGCTATTGTGACAAAAAAACCCCTTAAATTTTGGTGCAAATATCTCATAGAGGATAGCAGACAACATGACAAAAAATAATGAACATCCCCTATTTTCCATGCAGTGATTTTTCAACAGTTGTTCAATTTATGGAAATGATGGTAGATAAACGAAATAGTTAATTCCTGCAGGTTTCCCATTATTCTGTAATTTAAAAGCAAAAAGAGCGATTGTTATTTAACATTAACAATCATGAATTCTCATTTTTCATTGAGTGTGGTGACAGTTCAAACTCAGTACATACTTTAAATTTCTGGTGTTTAGTCACACATGCCTTTCATAGCTGTTGAAAAGTATAAATAAATCTTTGAAGTAATAAAATAGTTTGCTATAGGGATAACTTAGTGATATCGCTTCAGAATAATTTAACTCCTTTGAACCAGAAGATCAAACATTTTACCATTAATCCTTTAAATTGTGTTTCATGCCATTTATTCAGATTTTGACAAGGTCTTAAACATGTAAGTTTCTATGTACTTCATATGAATATTGAATATTTTGAATATTGCTCAAGACTATAGAATGTTCGCTAGTATTGTTTTATGTCCAGCAAGGCATAAGAGCAAATATCTTAATATTAATGAGTTAATCACCAGAAATATTTATGCAGCATCTAATATATAGATGCCAATTTCCAAGGTAGCATCTGCATGCGAAAATCCTATCTTTAAGGATCTTGCTGAAATTTGTGGAATAAATCACAATAAATTTCCATTGAGTTCTTCCCTATGCCACACATTTTACTGAACATTGAATGTACAGCAATTGAGTTGTCATTCAACATTTTTGCCTTCACAATATTGAAAGTATATAGAATATTCAAATAATTGGAATGTGATCAGGTGATACTTAAACAACAGAAGGATTCCTTTAATAATTTAATTTTAAAGTGCAAAATATAATGTAAATGAATTCAAACTGGTGTGTCATTGAGGTATGGGTGTTATTGCACAAACATTCAAAGGCACTGTTTTATACCAGCCTACATAAAATACTAATTAATTAAACACTAATTAATTAATGAAACATTATTTAATTAATTTTAATAATTAAAACATATTTATTACTTTGATAATGTTCTCAAATCTTTGAATCTGTGATTTTAGATGAGAGAAAGTATAAACATTATCAAAGCTTTTTTTTTTTTGACATATTTCCACCAGGGGGCACTACCCACATTTAATGTAAAAATTTAAACCCTTTCTGAGTTACAAATGTTTCTGACAAATATTTGGCTTCAAATGATTTATTTGTAAGTAAAAAAGTTAAACTTTTGCGTGAAAATGCAATGTTATATTTCCAATATATTTTCCACCATAACTTGGGCAGATATTAGGTTACAAAATCCTCTTTATGAAATCAAAAAATATAGAATGCATTATTTTATTCAAATTATTCACTAAAATTCAGTTGGAGTCAGCAGGAATGAATTCATTATCTACCAAATATTTAAAAAATAGTTTTCTTAATTGTAGCTTGTATTTTGGATTTAAGTCCTTGTTACAGTAAAAGTTATACATTTTAATTCAAATGAATAAAAATAATCTAGGGATTTTATTGAGATAGGCTACATAAGAAAAATAAACTGTATTCTTTCTGCCTATTCATCAGACCCTAGTTTCCTCTGATTTCATTGATATGTTAAGTTTGTGCTACTTTTATTACAATTCATTTCTTTATTATAGGAATTAAATGCTTCCTTACCATAAAGATGTAAATGTTAGTATTTATAACTCCTAGAATTAAAAATATTCCCTGTGCTTAAAAAGTTGATATTTAGCTTGCATTTGTTTTCTATTTTTATATCTATAAGAAAATACGTGTGGTTATGTGGGTGTTTTTTGAATAACCTAACTAAAACATTCGTTATTACAGTTGTTTAAAATAGAGATTATGTCTGTAGTTTTAATAAAAGACTATCACTACAAAGGTAACACAAGTAGCAGCAGATATCCACAGTCTAAAGTATGGATAACTGCAATGCTTAAAAGATCCCTTTTAAGATAATAAGTAGGAACGCAGGGGTCTATGGCTTAGATCAAGTGAAAGTATGCTTCAAATTGTTAATCTCTTAAATGCTGAAAAGCCTTTCTCTTTTAAATGACAAATTGGTTACAGGGTTCTCTGTAAATCATCAGGCTGATAACCCTTTGATTTCTTAATCTTTGTAATGTTGCTGTAACTGTAGGATTGGGATTAACATTATCTTGAAGGTTTCAAAATTCAATCAATCAAAAAAACAGGGCCTTATTCAGCATCTGTAAGATGCTCAATTCTGACATGTTAGAAAATTCTACTATGTAATTCTACTATGTATTAGAAATTTTCTACTATATAGAAAATTCTACTAAGAGAATTTGAAACTTAAACTCCTTCCAGTCAAACCCTACTCTTCAATACCTGTTCTGTATAAAACTATCAGCTTTCCTTTTAATTGGTGATAGAAAAGCCATTTGCTTATTCAAACAAGCAGTTATTATTAATTTTGAGGGAGTGTAAATGGTTGTTCATTTTACACATTTTACTTCAACAAGAACAAACTAGGAGAAGAATGGTCAAATATGGCTATAGATTAGGTATATGTTAGTGATTTTAGACTGCATTTTATATTTATTTATCTATTCTACATTTTTGAAGTCTTACTATGTAGCAAGTACTATGTTGTGCACTGGTGATATAATGGAAAATGACACAATGTTTTCGAAGGGATTTTTAGTAAAGGATTCAAGGAAGAGTGAGAAAATAATGAGTTCACTTCCTCAAAATTTAATATTCTGATATTTAAAAAGTGTGTAATCATGAAATACTATGCATTGTCTACATAGTGCACACCCTTTAAGCTATAAAATTTTAGCCCTGTACATTGTCTTTTAGTTATTTTGCAACTCTGTAAATTATAGGTAAATGATTAACAGGCAGATTCTGTCATATCTGGTAGAAGTTCAAATGCCTTCCCACCTCCACCTTCCCCATCCTCATGGAAAAATCAGTTTAACCTCTATTTGCACATTGATATCAATATATCTTTATGCTATATAAATTTGCTTCCCTCTGGTTCCCTCACGAGTAAAAACTCTTTAACGCAGGTTCATTTTTATATGGTTTGGATTGTGTCCCTGCCCAAATCTTATGTCAAATTGTAATCCCAAATGTTGGAGGAGGGGCCTGGTGGGAGGTGATTGGATCATGAGGGCAGATTTCCCTCTTGCTGTTCTTATGATTGTGAGTGAGTTCGCGTGAGATCTGGTTGTTTAAAAGTGTGGAGTACCTCCCTCTTCTCTCTCTTTCCCCGGCTCCAGCCGTTTCCCCTTTGCTTTCAGCCATGATTTTAAGTTTCCTGAGGCCTCCCTAGCCGTGCTTCCTGTACAGCCTGTGGAACTGTGAACCAATTAAACCTCTTGTTTCTTTAAATTGCCTAGTCACAGTTATTTCTTTACATCAATGTGCAAACAAACTAATACAATTTTTATCTGTTTGAGAGTCACAATCTTACTCTTTTTTGAAAGTTACCCTTTAACACGATATATAGATTGGCTATGAGAGTTTGGATTTCAGAAGTTTGTTGATAGAAGGTACCTGAATTAACAGGAGCAGATGAGATCCCCCAGAGAAAGTGGATATGGGGTAAAAAATTGTTGGATAAAGAATGGTGAGGAAGATTACAATTTAAAAAGCAAGATTTGGACGGATTCTTTTTTATCAAACATTTGTTTCTTACTTGAATTCTACTAAAAGAAATGTAATTTTTATTTCTAAATGTGTGCTAAGGTTTCTGGAGTAGAAAGGCCTAAAATACATTGCCATAGCAATTTAGAATGCCGGATTTTAAAAGCAGAATTTGTAAACTAAGGCACATCTAGAACAGCAGTTTCAACCTTGGCTGCACATTAGAATTATTTGTGATTTTAAAATACTGATGCCTTGATTCTGTCAAAGAACGCCCTATATGTCTCAGCCAATAGACAAAGTGGACTCCCTGGGGCTGAGTTAAAATAGAGCCATGTGGCTATAGCTGGGATGGGACCTCTCTCACCTCCACTAGCTGTTTCAAAGAAACATCTGACAGAGACTTCTGGTTTTGGGCTTAGAAACGAATCAATCAGAGCTTACCTGCTCCATCCAATCAGAGCTTAGCTGTGTTTACCAATTAGAACTAAGCAAGTTTGAATCCTTCATTTGCATAAACAGACTTGATTGGGAACCTTTATGGACACATTTGCTATAAAATCCAGATTCTCCTTTGTTTCTTTGAAATGCATCTTCATTTTATGTGAAAGCTGTGGCTCTCTAGTGTGTAAACTGTTCACTGGAATAAAGTATCTTTTGCCAACATTTCTCTTGAAGGAACTTTTGTTCACAATTGCCTCCCCAGAGATTTTTGTCTAGCTAATTCAGGGCGGCGCCTGGGCTCTGGGATTTTTAAAAAGGTAATTCTAATATGCAACCAAAATTGAGATACACTGGTCTAGATAGGAATAGTCAGGATGCTAAAAGCCATGAAAGAGATAATGAGGAATCCTTCAGGATATGGTATGGGAGGGAAATGGAAGGAAGGAAGATTCCAAGGAAATGTAGCTTTCTTCAAATGTTGAAGGGTTTTCATGCAAGTCTTTATTCTGTTCTATACATGTAGAAATGAGACATAAAATGGAGATAGTTTAGGCTTACACAAGAAACCTCAAATGACCTAAAAGGTATGAAAATAGCATAGATTTATTTGCAAAACAGCTAAGTCAACACTGAGACATTAAGGGATGTCTAGCATAGATTTTCCTTTACTACCATATTATAAATTTGTCTGAACTAGTCATCTCCTTCAAAGCCAAAGATTGACTACACTTAATATTTCTGTGAAAATAATTTGAAATGTACCATTGAATATATTAATTATCTTTGGAATGTAATAAATGCCTCATGTCCTCAGTTTCAATCATGATAAATCCCTTACCATCAGCTGTCTCTTTCTCAAGATCAAGATAACACTAGTCCCATAAAACACAAGTGTCTCAATCAGGCTCTTGTCACCAGTTAGAAGAAGGACTCTAAGGAGGTGACTAGGCAGATACCTTACCTATAAAAAGGAGAAGAGTAGAATGCTACTGAGCAGGATATCCAAAAAGCCTTCAGATTACAGAAGTTATATTGGGATCATTCTTCATGTTAAAGAGATATCCACACTGCTGTTTTTGTTCTGTAAGTATCTATCACAGTATAACAACAACAAGAAAGACAAAGACTTTAAGAATAATCTACAGCACATTCAACAGAAGGTATCTTGAAAAACCTGGGCAGGAAGTGATACAGAGGGGGGCGGTGCAAGATATAATGAATCTTGGCACAAAAACTCTAGGGACAATAATAAGAATTCCTTCTGCTGCTACATTTTTCCTAAGTACACAGAGCAGAATGGCCTATTGGGTTATAAAAGACTCTTCTAGTTATGCCAGCTACTCCAGTCCTAATCACTGTCAGTAGTGCCTCTTCCAAATAAAAGCCAGCACTACCTTATATTTTTCACACAAATAATTCACTTTCTTATTTTTCTGTTTTTGTAAACTATCAGTCTATTAAGTTTCTCATTTATTGTATAAAGAAGTAATTCACATAGTTATTCTTCTTTCATAATTTGTTTCTGAATTTGTATTTATTTACACATTTTGGATATTTGTTTTGAAATTTTACTTGCCTAAGTACTCAGATACCCTTTGGATGTTAATTTACTCTATATTGACTAGTCTTTCTCTCTCTCAGTTGGATATTGTGGTTTTTGGGTTGTTTGTTTACAAAATCAACTTTTATAGTTAAATATTGCTGCATATTGAACGGTGCTCAGTTGAGAATGACTAACAAGATTTATGATCAGCCTAGAGTAAAACTTACTAGACCAGCACACTAAGCTCACTGTGTGTTTCACTATAATTTAAGGAAATATAAATTAAACTCTTCACTCATTTTGCAAGGAAGACAAATAAACCTGTTATGTTTTTAAGTTCTTTTTTCCATTAAATGAAGAACATGGTTAGTTTTTTTTAATTAAATTGTTGCTTTAATAAAAGCATTGTTAGTCCAAATTCTATGCTGAATAGAGACTCATAATTTTATTATAATATAAATTATAAAATATATTACTTAATGCTGATATTAATCGTTTGATGATGTATACATAAAATATGTGACAAAACTTTAATCAACAGAAATATATATAGAATAGAAAAACAAATAATCCTTCTTTGGGCCGTCTCCCCCTTTCTCCCTTCCTTCTTCCCTCCCTCCCTTTTCCGCTTTTGCATATGCTTTCATTCCTTCTTTTACTGTTTTATTCCCTCCTTCTCTTACTTTACGTCAGTTTCTAAGTTTTCTTCTTTCTATCTTTGGCTTGACTTAGAACATAAAAAATTCTGGTCTTCCTGAAGGCGAGTTTTCTTTAATGGGAATACGCTCACCAATGTAAAAATTAGACACATTTGTGTAATGAAGAACTCCTCTCTGAACTACTGTTCTTCATCTTTATCTTTCTTTTCTTTCTATTTATGATATGAGTAATTACATCTACAATGTTAAAACTCTCTACTTTTCAATTTCCAATGGGCTTGTTCACACCCACCTAGTTTGAATGCCTTTTCAGTCTCCTTTTTGGCTTCTTATGATCCTTCCTCATGCCTTCTCCATTCCCTACCCAGAGGCTTTCTTTTTCTGTTTTTTTTTCTCTCAAATAAACTCAAGGATTTAATTTTTATTTTTAATCTAGTAGCTCAGGATTTCTAATCTCCTGATAATTTGATTCCATGTTAAGTTGCTTACCCAATTCCAATTACCCACAGGTTACTTTAGTTTCTATGACGCCTTATCTCTTCTTTCCCATGGAGAAGCACGTCAAGTTACTAATCTCTCTAAGACTGTTTCCTCACTTATAAATTAAAAAGAATAATAGTACTTGCATCATAGGATTATTTAATATAAAATAAGACTATTCACTAACAGCACTTTTAAAAGTGCCTGGCACTATGTGGCTGGTACATGGTGAATGCTCAATAAATAATACCTGATATTTCAGTTGTTATGGTTGTTGTGATGTCACTCTCCTAATATGGGTATCTGATTACTTTATCCCTAGAATATAAAAATATTTTCTAATTGGATTGATTATTTTAAGTTTTCTGTTCAATTTATTAGGGATTGTACTTAAAAAACAATCTTCCTAAAATGCTTCTTGTATTATTCCACTCTATGCTCAAAAAAAGCTTGAATGGGTCTTGATTTCTGATTGTCTCAAGTATCATTACCTACATTATGTTTTTTTTTCTGACCATGGTGATACTTCTTGAATTATCATCTCTTATCATGAGAAATTCTAGAATATGCATTTTTGATCTTTGTAACTTTTCTGTTTTCAAATTGCATTTCAGAGTAAGTTAATCTTTAGTCACTTCTATTGAGAATGTTTATTTGAAATAGGAACCAAGTGTCAGGAAGGAAAAAAATGAAGGTAAAGTATGACACAGCATATTAGATATTTGTGTTTGTTTGCAAAAGAGCCATGACAGCAATAAAGTAAATAAAGCTAGAATTATTTGGATCTCTTGAACTACACTTTAAAATATTTTAGGAAAGAGAGAGGAGAGCCACTTAAGAAAAGTGATTGGAATGTACCCTAATAAATTTAATTGGTTGCAACATGGTTAAAACTATATAAAACAGGGTGCTTAAAAGGGAGGAGTGGTGAAAACTATAGGCAAACAACAACAGCAAACTTCACTCAAATTGAAGATGGCAAATTGAATACCATATGTTTTAAAATTTAAGCCAGACTAGACTGTATGAAGCATCATTCTTTTAAAGAATAAACACCCTTAAGTTAAACAATGAAACATGTTTTGTTATTGCTTAGAAATTTTTATATTTTTTAAAGAGATCTTTTAAGCTTAGTTTAACACAAATTTCATTATATACTTTTGTGCATACATAAAAAGGAAAATAAGAAACTAAATTGTTTAACGTGATACTAAATTGTTAACATTCAGAGGCTAAATTATTTTTTCAACTCACAGACAATGATTGTGATTTTTCACACCAGATGGTCTGCTCTGTTATCAAATGTATTGGTGATGCAGGAGTTTTTTTAAAAGTTCCATAAAATATTAAACTTAGCAGTGTGTGCTCTAAAACAGATTTTACAATTGTGCAGAGCTAGCAGGCTTTGCAATTACCTAGAGTTAGCCTGCTTTTGATTTCTGTTACAGTAGTGTTCATAAACATTCCTAATCACTACATTTCTCATCTCTTTCTCACCACCATTTTGTTTCTAAAGGTTAATAGATTACTTTATTATCATGGATTGGGTAGTTTTACAAATTGGAACATAGTAGGCAGGATTTGTTGTTGAAGCATCTACTACATGAGCTGCTGTAGTAATGAAAAATTCATGAGATTGTTGCCTGCCCAACAGTGATGGTGAAACATCTTCAACTGTAAGATGCCATTTGATTGAGAGTTATAGCTCAATTTCATGCAATATTAGGAGTCATATCATCTTCTCCCCGCCCTCCTGTGTATTAGGAACAATGTCACAGAGAGAGTATACAACCCGTGCGATATTGAAGGTAATGTCATTCTCTCTTCCTCTGGGTATTAGGAAAAATATCAAAAGGGGTGTAAATTTTCTGTGATATTGAAAGTAATATCATGCTTTCTTCTCTTCATAATAAAAACAATATCACAGGGGGAGGTAAACTACCCATGATATTAGGAATAATATCACCCTCTTTCGCCTGTATATTGAGAACAATATCACAGGGGTTTGTACACCTCATGTGATATTGCAGGTAATATCATCCTCTCTCAACCTGGATAATAAAAACAATATCAGAGGAGAGTGTACACGCTGCGCGATATTGGGAGTAATATCATCCTCTCTTCTCCTAAATGTTAGAAACAATATCATAGGGGGAGTGTACACCTCCTGTGATATTGAGAATAATATCATATTCCCCCCCAAATATTAGAAATAATATCACAGGAAGCTGGGGTACAGCCTCTGCGTGGCTGGGGGTAACATTATCCTCTCCTCTCCTGGATATTAGGAGGAATATCACAGAGGGGTGTACAGCCCCTGCGATATTGAAAGTAATATCATTTTCTCCTTCATTGAAAATTAGGAACAATATCACAATAGGTGTGTAAACCTTCTGCGATATTGGGAGTAATATCATCCTCTCCCCATCTGGATATTAGGAACAATATTATGGGGGGCAGATATACACCACTTGCGATATTGAGAGTCATATCACCCTCTCGCCCCCGGACATTAAAAACAATATCACAGGAAAGTTGTACACCTGCTGCGATATTGGGATATTACTCCCAATATCCCCTCTCCCTCACTAATGTTTGGAAAAATATCACACTGGGGGTGTACACCGCCTGCAATATTGAGAGTAATAATATTCTCTCCCCTCCTGGATATGAAAAACAATATCACAGGGAGGGGTCTACACTTCCTGCAATATTGAAAGTAATATCATCCTCTTCCTCCCTGAGTATCAGGACTAATATCAGAGGGTGGGTGTACACCTTCTGCGATATTGAAAGTAATATTATCCTCTTCCCCACATAGATATTAGAAACAAAATCACAAAGGGGAGTGTACACCCCCTGTGATATTGGGAGTAATATCATCCTCTTACCCCCTGAATATTCATAACAATATGATAGGAGGGTTTACACCTCCTGCGATATTGGGAGTTGTATCATTCTCTCTTCCACTGGGTACTAGAAACAACCTCCCGGGGCGGGGGTGGCGTACACTCCGTACGATATTGGGAGTAATATCATCCTCTCCCATCCTTGATATTAGGAACAATATCACAGGGGGCGTGTAAACCCTCTGTGATATTGACAGTAATATTATCCTCTTCTCCCCTGAATATTAGAAACAATATCTCAGGAGGAGTGTACACCCCCTGCGGTATTGTGAGAAATATCATCCTCTTCCACCCTTGATATTAGGAACAATATCACAAAGCAGGTGTACACTCCCTGCAATATTGGGAGTAATATCATCCTCTCTTCTTCTAGATATTAGGAAGAATGTCATGGGGGGGAGTACACTCCCTGCGATATTGGGAGTAATACCATCCACTCCTTCCCTGGATATTATAAACAATATCACAGAAGGAGTTAACACCCTCTGGGATACTGGAGTGATATCATTTTTCCCTTCCTGGATATTAGCAACAATATCACAGTGGGATGTTCACTTCTGCGATGTTGGTAGTAATAGCAGCCTCTTAACCATAGGATATTAGGAGCAATATCACTGAAGGGGTGTACACCACCTACGATATTGGGAGAAATATTATCTTCTCCCCCACGGATATTAGGAACAATATCACAGAAGGGGTGTTCACCCTCTACGATATTGAAAGTAATATCATCCTCTATCTCCCTTTATATTAGGAACATTCTCATGGGTGGGGGGCACACTCCTGCGATATTGGGAGTAATATCATTCTTTCCCTCACTGTATATTAGGAACAATATCACGAAGGTGTATACACCCCATGGGATATTGCAGGCAATATCATCATCTCCCAACCTGGATATTAAAAACAATACCACAGGGGAGTGTACATGCTCTGCGATATTGGGAATAATATCATCCTCTCTCCTTTTTGATATTAGGAACAATATCACAGGAAGAGTGTACACTTCCTGTGATATTGAGAGCAATATTATTATCTCTCCCACCCTGGATATTAGAAACAATATGACAGGAAAAGGTATACAGCTCTTCCAATATTGGGAGTCATATTATCCTCTGTGTCCCTGGATATTAAAACAATATCACGGGGGAATGTACATCTCCTGTGATATTGAAAGTAATATCATCCTTTGTTTTACTGGGTATTAGGAACAATATCACAGGGGGTGTGTACACCTTCTGCGATATTGGGAGTAAGGTTATCTGCTTCCCCCCTGAATATTAGGAACAATATCAGAGAAAGGGTGTACACCCCTTGCTATAATGGGAGTAATATCATCCTCTTCCCTTCTGGATATTAAGAACAATATCACAGCAGGAGTGTACATCACCTGCGATATTGGAAATAATAGCATCCTTTTTATTCCTGGATATTAAGAACAATATCACAAAGGGGGTGTACATCCCCTGCGATTTTGGAAGTGATATAATTTATTTCCCCCCTGGATAATAGAAACAATATCACAGGAAGGTTGTACATACCCTGCGATATTGGGAGTCATATCATCCTCTCCCCCACTGGATACTAGGAACAATATCACAGGGGTAGATTACACCCCCTGCTATATTGGGGGTAGTATCACCTTTTTTCCCCCTAAATCATAGAAGCTATATCACAGGGGGGTGTACAACCCATGTGATATTGAAAGTAATATCATCCTTTTTCTCCCTGGATATTAGAAACAATATCACAAAGGGGTTGTACACCCCCTTTGATATTAAGAGTAATATCATATTCTCCCCGCTTGGATATTAGAAACAATCTCACGGGAGGGTTGTACACCATCTGCGATAGTGAAACTGTTATCATCCTCTCTTCCCTTGGATATTAGGAACAATATCACCGGGGGAGGGTGTAGACTCCCTTCAATATTGAGAGTAATATCATTTTCTCCCAACTTAAATATTAAGAACAATGTCACAGGTGGAGTGTACACCTCTTGTGATATTGAGAGTAATATCATCCTCTCCTCCCCTGGGTATTAGAAAAAATATCAAAGGGGAAGTGTACACCCCCTGGGATATTGGAAGTAATATCATCCTCTCCCTCACTAAATATTAGGAACAATATCAAAGGGAGGGTGTACACCCCTGCGATTTTGGGAGTAATATCCTCCCCCCACTCCCCATATATTAGGAACAATATCACAGAAAGAGTGTACACATCCTGCGATATTGGGAGTAATATCACCCCCATCCCCCCTCCGGATATAAGAAAAATTATCACTGGAAAGGAGTAAACCCCCTTCGATGTTGAAAGTAATATAATCCCCTTCCTCCCTTCATAATAGAAATAATATCATGGTTGGGTAGGGGGGAGTGGTGTAAACTCCCTGTGATATTTTGAGTAATATTATCCTTTCCCACCCTGTATATTAGGAAAAAAATCACAGGGTGTGTATACAACCTGTGCAATATTGGAAGTAATATCATTCTCTCCCAACCTGGATATTAAAAACAATATCACAGGAGGATGTACAAGCCCTGCGATATTGGGAGTAACACTATCCTGTTCTCTCCTGAATATTAGAAACAATATCACAGGGGGAGTGTACACCCCCTGTGCTATTAAGAGTAATATCATTTTCTCCCCCATTGGATATTAAAAATAGCATCACAGGGGGGAGTGTACAGCCCCTGCGATAATGAAAGTAATATCATTTTCTCCCCCCACTCCTGGATATTAGGAACAATATCACAGCGAGGTGTACACTTTCTATGATGTTGAAAGTAATATCATCCTCTCTTTCACTGGAAATTAAGAACAATATCACAGGGTGTTTAAAACCCCTGTGATATTGGTAGTAATATTATCATCTTTCCACAACAGTATTAGAAACTATATTATGGTGGGTGTGTACACTCCCTCAGATATTAGGAGTAATATCACCCTCTCCCCCTTTGATATTAAAAAGAGTATCACAGGTAAGTGGTACAACTGCTGTGATAATGGGAGTAATATCATCCTCTTCCCAACTGCATATTAGGAACAATATCAAAGGGGGGTGTACACTCCCCTACTCTCAATAATGTTGAAAGTAATATTATTTTCTCCCTCCCTGGATATTAGATGCAATATCACAGGGAAGGTGTACAGCCCCTGAGATATTGGGCGTAATCTTATTTCCTCCCCCTTCCCCGGAAATTAGGAACAATATCACAGGGAGGTGTACACCGTCTGCGATACTGAAAGCAATTTCATCGCCTTCCGTCCTGGATTTTAAGAACAATTGCACAAGAAAGGTGTACACCCTTTGTGATATTTGGAATAATATTATCCTGTTCCTATCTGGATATTAGGAACAATATTACAAGGGAGTGTACAACTCCTGCGATATGGGGAATAATATCATCTTCTCCCCACCTTGATATAAGGAACGATATCACGAGGGCAGAGGTGTACCCAATCTGCGATGTTGGGAGTAATATCATTCTGTCCTCCCCCTGCCCCAGACATTAAAAACAAGATTATAAGGGGATCTACACTGCTTGAGATATTGGGAGTAATATCATCCTCTTTCCCTCGGATATTAGGAGCAATATCACAGGGGTTGTGTACAGTTTCTCTGATAATGGGAGTAATGTCATCCTCTCCTCCCCTGGATATTAGAAACAATGTCAAAGGATGGCTGTACACTTTCTGCGATATTGAAAGTAGTATCGTCCTTTTCCCCCCTGGATATTATAAACAATATCACAGGAGGGGTGTGTACACACCCTGCAATATTGGGAGTAGTATCATCCTCTCCCGCTCTGAATGTTAGGAACAATATCACAGTAGGAGTGTACACCCCATGCAATATTGAAAGTAACACCATCCTTTTTCCCCCTGGATATTAGAAACAATATCACAAAAGGGGTGTACACCTTCTGCGATATTAGGAGTGACATCATTTATTCAACAATGGATATTAGGAACAATATAACAGGAGGGTTGTATACCCCCTGAGATATTGGGAATGATATCATCCTCTCCCCACCTGTATATTAGGAAGAATATCACAGGGGGGTGTGTACACCCCGTTCGACATTGCAAGTAATATTATCCTCTTCCAAACTAGATTTTAAAAACAATAACACAGGGGTGTGTACAAGCCCTCTGATATTGAAAGTAATGTCATCCTCTCCTTTCCTGGATACTAGAAACAATATCATAGGGGAAGTGTACACACTCTGCGATATTGAGATTAATATTATTTTCTCTCTCAAATAAAAAAAATCACAGGAGGGGTGTACAGCCCCTGGGATATTAGAAGTTATGTTTTCCTTCTCGCCCTGGGTGTTAAGAACGATATCACAGGGGGGTGTACATCCCCTGCGAAACTGAAAATAATATCATCCTGTCCTTCACTGGAAACTGAGAACAATTACACACAGGGGGTGTGTAAACCCCCTGTGATACTGGTAGTAATATCATTCTTTCCTCCTGTGGATATTAGGAATAATATTTTGGGAGAATGTACACAACTTGAGATATTGGGAGTAATATCATCCTCTCCCTCACTGGATATGAAAAACAATATCACAAGAAAGCTGTACATCTGCTGCTATATTGGGAGTAATATCATTCTTTTCCTCCCTTGCTATTAGGAACAATATCACAGGTGGGGTGTACACCCCGTATTACAGTGGAAGTAATATCATCCTCTCCACTGCTCGATATTAGAAACAATATCACTGGGGGTGGTGTACTTTCCCTGCGATATTGAGAGTAATATCATTTTCTCCCAACCTAAATATTGAGAATAATATCACGGAGGAGGCTTTTCCCTCCTTGGGATATTGAGATTAATATCATCCTATCCAGCCCTGGATATTAAGAAAAATATCAAACGGGGGTGTAAACCCTCTGGGATATTGGAAGTAATATCATCCTCTCTCCACCTAAATATTATGAAAAATATCAAAGGAGGGGTGCACACTGCTTCGATATTTGGAATCATATTATCCTCTCGCCCTTGTATATTAGGAAAAATATCAAAAGGGGTGTCGTACTCCCTGTGCGATATTGCAAGTAATATCATCCTCTCTCAACCTGGTTATTATAAACCATATCACAGGGAAGTGCACAAGCCCGGCAATATTGGGAGTAATATCATCCTCTTATCTCTTGAATATTAGAAACAATATCACAGGGGGAGTGTACACTCCCTGTGATATTGAGAGTAATATTACTTACTCCCATTCTGGGAAGTAGAAACAGTATCACATGGGGTGTGAACAGCCCCTGTGGTATTAGGAGGAATATTATCCTTTCCACCCCTGGATATTAGGAAAAATATCACAAAGGGGTGTACACCCTCTGCGATATTAAAAGTAATATCCTCTCCTTCAGTGGACATTAAGAACAATATCACAGGGAGTGTGTAAACCACCTGCTATATTAAAAGTAGTGTTATTTTCTCCTTACCGGGATATTAAAAACAATATTACAGGAAAGTTGTACACCTTCTGCTATATAGGGAGTGATATCATTTTCCCTCTCCCTGGATATAAAGAACAAAATCAAAAGAGGGGTGCATACCCCTTGCGACATTGGGAGTAATGTTATCCTTTCCCCTCCTGGATATTAGGAAAAATATTACAGGGGGTTTGTACAACCACTGCGATATTGGTAGTAATAGCATACTCTTTCCCCCTGAATATTAGGAAAAATACCACAGAGTGAATGTACACCCCCTGCGATATTAAGAGTAACATTGTCATATCCACCTGTGGATATTAGAAACAATATCACAAAAGGGGAATATACACCCCCTGTGATATTGGGAGTAATATCATCCTTTTGCCCCCTGGATACTAGGAACAATATCACAGGGGGTTTACACCAATGGAATATTGCAAATGATATCATTCTTTCTTTCACAGGATATTAGAAACAATATCACAGGAGGGGTGTACACATTCTGCGATATTGGGGGTAACATAATCTCCACCCCCCTTGATATTAGAAACAATATCACAGGTGGCATGTAACCCCCCTGTGATATTGATAGAAATATCATCCTCTTTCCAACTGGATATAAGAAGCAATATCACAAGAGGGGTGATTATTGAGATATTGAGAGTAATATCATATTGAGAGTAATATCATCCTCTTCCCCCCTGAATATTAGAAGTAATATCACAGACTGATTTACACCTCCTGTGATATTGAGAGTGATAGTATGCTTTCTCCCTTTGGATATTATAAACAATATCACAAGGGGAGGTGTACAACCCCTCCAACATTGGGAGTAATATCCTCTTACCACCTGGATAGTAAGAACTATATCATAGGAGGGTTTACACCTCCTGCAATATTGAGAGTCATATCATCCTCTCTTCCACTGGATATTAGAGTAATATCATCCTCTTCCTTCCTGGATATAAGAAAAATGTCAGAGGGAGGATGTACACCCCCTGCAATATCAGAAGTAATATCATCCTCCCTTCCTCTAGATACTAGGAACAATATCACAGGGAGCTGTACGCCCGCCCTGTGATATTAAAAGTAATATTATTATCTCTTTCCCTGGATATTAGGAACAATATCACAGGGGGGGTTGACACCCCATATAATATTTGTAGTAATATCATTTTGTCCCTTCCTGGATATTAGGAACAGTATCTTAAAAAGGTTGTACTCCCTTTGGGATATTGAAAGTAATAATATCCTCTCTCGCCCTGGAAGTTGGGAACAATATTACTGAGAGGGTGTACACCCCCTGCCATATTGGGAGTAATAACATCTTCTCCTTTCTGGATATTTAACGAAATATTACAGGGGTGGTGACCACCGCCTGTGATATTGGGAATAATATTATCCTCTCTCCTCTTGAATATTAGTAATAATATTACAGGGGGTGTGTACACTTTCTGCAATAATGGGAGTAATGTCATCCTCTCCCCACCTGGATATTAGGAACAATTTCACAGGGAGGCCGTACACTCTCTGCAGTATTGAAAGCAGTATCATCTTCTTCCCCCCGGCTATTATGAATAATATCACAGTGGGGTGTACACCCCCTGCGAAATTGGGAGTAATATTATCCTCTCCCCCTTTGAATATTAAAAACAATATCACAGAAATGGCATACACCCCCTGCGATATGAGGAGTAATAATATCCTCTTCTAATCTGGATATTAGGAACAATATCACAGTGGGAGTGTACACACCCTGCGACATCGGAAGTAATATCATCTTTTTCCCCTGAATATGAGAAACAGTATCATAGGGGGAGTGTCCAGCCCCTGCGATATTGGGAGTGATATCATTTATTCCCCTTCTGGATATTAGGAACAACATCATAGGGAGGTTGTACACCCCCTGCGAAATTAAGAATATTATCATCCTCTTTCTACCTGGATATTAAGAACAATATCACAGGGGATTTAAACACACCCTGCTGTATTGAGAGTAATATCACTCTTTCTCCACCTGGATATTAGGAGCTATACCACAGGGGCGTGTAAAAGTCCTGTGATATTGAAAGTAATATCATTCATTTTCGCTTTGGAAATTAGGAACAATATCACAGGGGGATGTACACCCCCAGCAATATTGGGAGTAGTATTATTTTTTCCCCCCTGGATATTAGAAACAGTATCATGGGTGGGGTGTACACTCTCTACAATAGTGAGAGTAATAACCTCCTCTCCACCCCTGGATATTAGGAACAATATAACCGGGAAGGGTGTACACCCCCTGCGATATTGGAAGTAATATCATTTTCTCCCCCCAAAAATTATTAGGAACACTATCACAGGGAGGTTGTACCCTGCCTGCCATACTGAGAGTAATATCATCCTCTCTTCCCATGGATATGAAAAAAATTCAAAGAAGGTGTGTACAATCTCTGGGATATTGGGGGTAATATCATCCTCTCCCCTCTTTAATATTAGTAACAATATCACAGGGAGGGTGTACACCCCATGTGATATTGGGAGTCATATTATTTTATTCTCCTTCCCCTGTATTAGGAACAATATCACTGAGGAAGTGTACAGCCGCTGAGATATTTGGAGTAGTATCATCTGCTTATTTGGATATTAGGAAAAATATCACCGGTTAATGTACACCTTCCGCGATATTGAAAGTAATATTATCCTCTTCCTCTCTTTATATTAAAAACAATATCACAGAGGTGTGTGTAACTCTCTGTGACATTGGGAATAATATCATCCTCACCCCCTGTCTATTGAGATTAATATCACAGGGGGTGTGTACACACCGTGCTGTATTGCAGGTAATATCATCCTCTCTCAACCTGGATATTAAAAACAAAATTACAGGGGAGTGTACCTGCTGTGCGATATTGAGAATAATATAGTCTTCTCTTCTCTTGTATTAGAAACAGTATCACAGAGGAGTGTACATTCCCTGTGATATTAAAAGTAATATCATCCTCTTTTTCACTGGAAATTAAGAACAATATTAAACAAGGTTTGTAAACCTTCTATGATATTGGGAGAAGTATAATCCTCTCCCCGTCTGGATATTAGGAACCAGATTACAGAGGGGGTTGTATACCTCCTTCGATATGGGTAGTCATATCATCCTCTTTCCCCCTGGATAGTAAAAACAATATCATAGGAAAGTTGTACACGTGCTGCGATATTGAAAGTAATATCATTCTCTCCCACCCCCCGAAATTTGAAATAATATTACAGTGGGATTGTACACCCAATGCGACATTGAAAGTAATATCATCCTCTTCCCTCCTAAATATTAGGAAAAAATATCACGGGAGGGGTCTACACTTCCTGCCATATTGGGAATAATATCATCCTCGTCCCCCATTAATATTAGGAATAATATCACAGAGTGAGTGTACACCCCCGGCGATATTGAGAGTAATATTATATTCTCTCCTCCCGGATATTAAAAACAATATCATGAAGGGGGGTGTACATCCCCTGCAATATTGTGAAGTATACTTAAGAAGTATATCAAAGGAGGGTTTACACCTCCTGCATTATTGGGAGTTATATCATCCTATCTTCCAGTAGATATTAGAAACAATCTCACAAGGGGGTGTTTACACACCCTGAGATATTGGCAGTAATATCGTCCTCTCCCCATTTTGATATTAGGAACAATATCACAGGGGGCATGTAAACTCTCTGTGATATTGACAGTAATATCACCCTTGTCTTCCCTGTGTATTAGGAACAATATAACAGGAGGCGTGTACACCTCCTGCGATATTGCCAGTAATATTATGCTATTGCCCCCTTGATATTAGGAACAATATCACAAAGTGGGTGTACACCCCCTGCAATATTGAGAGTAATATCATCCTCTCTTCTAGATACTAGGACCTAAATCCCAGGAAGGATGTACACTACTTATGATATTGGGAGTAAAATCACCCGCTTTTCCGTTTTAATTAAGAACAATATCAAAGGGGACGTTCACACCCTCCGTGATATTGGATTAATATCATTCTTTCCCTTCCTGGATATTACCAACAATATCTCAGGATGGGGGTGTTCACTTCTGCGATATTGGGAGCAATAGCAGCCTCTTAATCTTTGGATATTAGGAACAATATTACTGAAGAACTGTACACCCTCTACGATCTAGGTAGTAAAAGCATCCTCTTTCTCCTTGGATATTAGGAACATCATCACAGAAGTGATGTACACCCCCTGCGACATTGAAAGTAATGTCATTTTTTTCTCCCTTTTTATTAGGAACAATATCACGGCGGGTGTAAACTCCCTGCGATATTGAAAGTAATATCATCCTCTTCTCTTCTGTATATTAAGAACAATATCACAGGGTGTACAACTGTTGCGATTTTGCAAGCAATATCATCATCTCCCAAACTGGATATTAAATACAATATCATAGGGGAGTGTACACGCCCTGCGATATTGGGAATAATATTATCTTCTGCTTTTAATGATATTTGGAAAAATATCACAAGAAGAATGTACACTTTCTGTGATATTGAGAGTAATATTATTGTCTCCCTCCTTGGATATTAGAACCAATACGATGGGCAGGGGGGTGGTGCACAGCTCCTCCAATATTGGGGGTCATATTATCCTCTCTGCCACTAGATATTAGGAACAATATCATAGAGGGGTGTACACCCTCTGCAATATTGAAAGTAATATCATTCTCTTATTAACTGGATTTTAAAAACAATATCACAGTGGGTGTGTAAACCCCCTGCATTATTGGGATTAATATCATCTTCTTCTCCACTGGATATTAGGAACAACGTTACAGGGAAGGTGTAGCTCCCCCGCGATATTGGGAGTACGATCATCCTCTCCCCGTCTGAATATTAGGAACAATATCACAGAAAATGCGTACACGCCTGCGATATCGGGAGCAATATCATCCTCTTCCCTTCTGGATATTAGGAACAATATCACAGTGGGAGTGTACACTCCTTGAGATATTCGAAGTAATACCATCCTTTTCCGCCCTGGATATTATGAACAATATCACAAAGAGCGTGTACATCCCCTGCGACATTCAGAGTGATATTATTTATTCCACACCTGAATATTAGGAACAATATCGAAGGGGGGTTTTACACCCGCTGCATTATTGGGAATGATATCAACCTCTCTCTCCCTGGATACTAGGAACAATATCACAGGGGTAGGTTACACTCCTCTGCTATATTTGGAGTAATATTATCTTCTTTCTCCCTGGATATTAGAAGCTATGTAACAGGAGGTGTGTACATCCCCTAGGATATTGAAAATAGTATCATCCTCTTTCCCTCCTGGATATTAGGAACAATATCACAAAGGGGATGTACACCCCCTTCAGTAATATCATTTCAGTAATATCATTTTCTTCAGTAATATCATACTCTTCAGTATCACAGGGGGTCGTACACCTTCTGTGATAGTTGGAGTAATATCATCATTTCTGCCCCTGGATATTAGAAACAATATCACCAGGGTGGAAAAACCCCCTGCAATATTGAAAGTAATATCATTTTATCTGAACTTAAATATTAAGAACAATATCACAGGGGGCTTGTACACCATCTGCGATATTGAGAGTAATATCATCATCTACTCCTTTGGACATTAAAAAAATATATATCAGAGGGGAAGTGTGCACCCCCTGGGATATTGGAAGTAGTATCAACCTCTCCCCCACTAAATATTTTAAAAAATCACTGGGAAGGTGTACACCTTCAGCGATATTAAAATTAATATAATCCTTTCCCTTGTTTCCCATTAGAAACAATATCAAGGGGGTGGTGTAAATTCCCTGCGGTATTGGGAGTAACATCATCCTTTACCACCCTGTATATTAGAAACAATATCACAGATGGTGTGTACACCTCGTTTGATATTACAAGTAATATTTTCTTTCAACCTGGATATTAAAAACAATATCACAGGGGGGTGTACATGCCCTCTGATATTGGGAGTAATATCATCCTCTACTCTCCTGGGTATTAGAAACAATATCACAGGGAAAGCGTACACCCTCTGTGATATTGAGACTAATACCATTTTGCTCCCCCCACACCGGATAACAAAAACAATATAGGAGGAGTAACAGTCCCTGCAATATTGGGAGTAATATTATTTTCTCCACCCCTGGATATTAGAAGCAATATCACAGGGTGGTGTACACCCTCTACGATATTGAAAGTAATATCATCTTCTTTACTGGAAATTAAGAACCATATCACAGGAGGTGTTTAAATTCCCTGTGATATTGGTAGTAATATCATCTCTCCACCACAGCATTAGAAACAATGTTATGGGGGGGGTGCACCCCTCCTGCGATATTGGGAGTAATATCAATCTCTCCTCCTTGATATTGAAAACAATATCACAGGAAACTTGTGCAACTGCTGTGATATTTGTAGTAATATCATCGTTTTCCAAACTGGATATCACGAACAATATCAAAGGGGAAGTACACCCCACCTCTGTGATATTGTTCCTAATATCCAGTATGGGAGAGGAAAATATTACTTGGTGGGAGGATGATATTACACCCCCTGCGATATTGGGAGTAATATTATTTTCTCCTAACCTAAATATTAAGTACAATATCACAGGGGAGGTGGATATCCCCTGTGATATTGAGAGTAATATTATTATCTTCTCTCCTGTATATTAGGAAATGTATCAATGTGAGGGGGAAGCCCCTAGGATATTGAAAGCTATATAATCCTCTCTCCCTCTAAACAGCAGAAACAATATCAAAGAAAGGCTGTATATTCCTACCATATAGGGAGTAATATTATCCTCTCCCCACTCTATATATTAGGAACAATATCACAGAGGCAGGGTACACCCCCTGAGATATTAAGAGTAATATCATCCTCTCCACACCTGGATATTAGAAAAAATATAACTGAGAATGTGTACACCCCCTGCGATATTGAAAATAATATAATCCTCTTCCTTCCTCCATATTGTAAACAATATTACAGGCGTGGGCGTGTAAACTCCCTGCGATATTGGGAGTAATATCAATCTCCGCCCCTGTATATTAGGAACAGTATCACATAGTGTGTGTACACTTTTTGCGATACTGCAAGTAATCTCATCCTTTCCCAACCTGGTTTTTAAAAACAGTGTCACAGCGGGGTGTACACGTTCTGCGATATTGGGAGTAATGTCATCCTCTTCTCTCCTGAATATTAAAAAACAATATCACAGGGAAAGGGTGCACCCCCTGCCATATTGAGGGTAATATTATTTTCTCCCCCTGACCCAGGATGTTAGAAACAGTATCACGGGGTGGGGCCGTGTATAGCACCTGTGATTTTGGGAGTAATATTATTTTCTCCTTCCATGGATATTATGAATATTGAAAGGGGATTGTACACCTCTTGGAAAATTAAATGTAATATCATTCTCTCCTTCACTGGAAGTTAAAAACAATATGACAGGGCATGTGTAAACTCCCTGTGATATTGGTAGTAATATCATCCTCTCCCACACTGAATATTAGGAACAATATTATAGTGGGAGTGTACACCCTTTGCAATATTGGGAGCAATGTCATCTTCTCCCCCTGTGGATATTAAAAACAATATCACAGAAAAGTTGTTCACTTGCTGCAATACTGAAGGTAATATCATCCTCTCCCACTCTGGATACTAGGAAAAATATCACAGGGGGGATGTACACCTCCTGAGATAATGGATGTAATATTTTCCTCTCCCTCCCAGATATTAGGAACAATATCACCGGAAAGTGTGTACACCACCTGCGATAATGGGAGTAATATAATTTTCTCCCAAACTATTAAGAACAATATCACAGGGAAGGTGTACAACTTCTGCTGCGATATTGAGAGTAATATAATCCTCTCCTCACCTGGATATAAGGAAAAATATCAAGGGGGGTTGTACATTTCCTGTGATATTGGAAGTAATATCATTCCTTTTCTTTCTAAATATTAGAAACAATATTAAACGGAGGGTGTACACTCCTGTGATATTGGGAGTAATATCATTCTTTATTCTTCCCTGTAATTTAGGAGTAATATCACAGAGAGAGTGTGCGATATTAAGAGTAATATTATCCTCTCCTCCCCAGATATAAAAAATAATATCACTAAGAAGTTATACACCCCCTGCGATATTGAAAGAAATATAATTCTCTTCCTCCCTTATATTATAAAAAATTATACACGGCAGGTTAAATTCCCTGCTATACTAAAAGTAATATCATTCTCTCCTTCTCTGTATATTAACAATATCACAGAGTGTGTGTGCGCCTCGTGCGATATTGCAAGTAATATTATCATCTCCCAACATAAATGTTAAAAACAATATCACATGGGGGTGTACATGCCCTTCGATGTTGGGAGTAATATCATCCTCTCCTCTCCTGGATATTAGAAACAATATAACAGGAAAAATGTACATCTCCTGCGATATTGAGAATAATATCATTTTCTCCATAACTCAATATTAGAAACAATATCTCGGGGGGGGGGCGGGGTGTACAGCACCTGTGACATTAGAAGTAATATCACCCAATTCCCCCATGAATACTACAAACAATATTACATGGGGGTTGTGCACCCCCTGCAATATTGGGAATAATATCATCCTCCCCCCCTCCTTGATATTAACAGCAATATTACAGAAAAGTTGTACAACTGCTAGGATAGATATTGGAAGTAATATCATCTTCTCACCTCTCGGATATTGGGAACAATATCACAGGGGGCACGTACAGCCCCTGCGATATTGGGAGTAATATCATCCTCTTTCCTTCTGGATATTAAGAACAATATCACAGGAGTACATTCTCAGCGATATTGGGAGTAATATCATTGTCTTCCCCCCTGGATGTTAGAAAAATATCACAGGGTGCTGTTACAACCTCCTGCGATATTGAGAATAATATAATCCTCTCTTTCCCTGGATAGTAGAAACAATATCACAAGGGAGTGTGTACGCTCCCTGCATCATTGGTGGTAATATCATCCTCTTTCCTCCTGGATATTAGGAACAATATCAAAGGTCGGATGTACACCTCCTGCAATATTGGAAGTAATATTATTCTCTCTTCCTAGATATTAGGAAATAAATGACATTAGGGGGAGTACACACCCTTCGATATTGGGAGTATTATTATTCTCACTTTTCCAAGATATTAGGAATCATGTCACAGGAATTTAAACACTTCCTACGATATTTGGAGTAATATCCTTCTTTTCCTTTCTGGATATTAGAAACAATATCACGGGGGTTGTTCACTCGCTATGGTATTGGGAGTAATACCAGCCTCTTGAATTTAAATTTTGATATTAGAAACACTATCACATGGGGAATGTATACTCCCTGCGATATTGAAAGTAATATCTTCCTCCTTCCATCTGGATATTAGGAACAATATCACAGGGGGGTTGTACACCTTCTGCGATATTGCCAGTAATATCATCCTCTCCCCTCCTGGATATCAGGAACAATATCTCAGGGAAGGTGCACAGCTCCTGCGATATTGGGAGTAATATAATCCTCCCTTCCCCTGGGTACTGCGAACATTATCAGAGTGGGGGTGTACACTCCCTGCGATATTAAGAGTAATATCATTTCCTCACGCCCGGTATATTAGGAACAATATAACAGAGGGGGTGTACATTCGTTTCTATTTTGGGAAATATATCTCTTCTCTCTGTGGATATTAGAAACAATATTACAGATGCGTTATATCCCTTCTGCGATATTGGGAGTAATATCATCCACTATCTCCTGGATATTAAGAACGATATAAGAGGGGGGTTTACACCCCCTGCAATATTGGCAATAATATCATCCTCTTCCCCCATGGATATTAGGAATAATGTCATTGAAGTGGTGTACACCCCCTGAAATATTGGAAGTAATATGATTTTTTTACACCTGGATATTAGAAACAATATCCCATAAAAAATTGTTTGTAATATCCAGAAGGGGAGAGAAGGGTGATATTAGTCCCCATATCGTGGGCCGTGTATACGTTCCTGTGATATTGGGGTAATATCCTCTCCCCGTGATATTGTTCCTAATATCCAGGGAGATGTACACAGCCTGTGATATTAGAAGTAATATCGTCTCCTTCTTTGTATATTAGAAACAGTATCACAGGGAAGTGTACACGCCCTGCGATATTGGAAGTAGTATCATCCTCTCTTTCCCTGGATATTAGGAACAATACCACAGCCGGTGTGTACCTTCTGCGATATTGGGAGTAATATCAACCTCTCACCCCAGGAAATTACCAACCATATAGTAGGGTGGTGTACACATAGGGTGTTTAAGATATTGGGAGTAATATCGTCTTCTTTCTCCATGGATATTATGAACAATATCAGAAGAGGGTGTACAGCTCCTGCGATATTGAAAGTGATATTATCTTCTCCCACCCTGCATATTAAAAACAACATCAAATGAAGGTGTACACTCCCTGGGATATTGGGAGTAATATCATCCTCTTTCCTTCTGGATATTACAGACAATATCACAAGGGGGTATACACCCCCTGCAATATTGTGAGTAATATTATACTCTCCCATCTTTAATATTACAAACTATATCACAGGGTTGTATACACCCCCTGCAATATCAAGAGTAATGTCATTGCCTCCCACCTGGATATTATGAACCATATCACGGGGTGAGGGGTACAACCCTTGCGATATTAAGAGTAATATCATCATCTCCCTGTCTGGATACTACAAACCATATCACTTCTTGTGATATGGTTCGTAATATCCATAGGGGTTGAGGTGTGTGATGTACACACCCTTTTTGATATTGTTCATAATATGCATGGGGGGAAGAAGGGTGTTATTACTCTCCATATTGC
Source organism: Pongo pygmaeus (assembly GCF_028885625.2). NCBI lineage: Eukaryota > Metazoa > Chordata > Mammalia > Primates > Hominidae > Pongo > Pongo pygmaeus. The sequence continues at coordinate 62,045,365 of NC_072378.2, read as the reverse complement.
AGGGGGTGTCCACCTCTGTGTGATATGGTTCATAATATCCAGTGGGGGAGAGGGTGATATTACTCCCCATATCGAGGAGGGAATACACACCCCTTGTGATATGGTTTATAATATCCAGAGAAGGAAAGGAGGGTGATTATACTTCCCATATTGCAGAAGCGTACACCCTCCTGTGATATGGTTTTTAATATCCAGCGGGAGAGTAGGGTGATATTACTTCCTATATCACAGGGGGGTGTAAGACCCCTGTGATATGGTTTCTAATATCCAAAGGGGGAAAAAGAGGATGGCATTACTTTTCATTCTTGAAGGGCATATGCCCCCCTGTGTTATGGTTGGTAATATCCGGAAAAGGAGAAGAAGATGTTATTACTTCCCAAATTGCTGGGGGCATACACCCCCCTGTGATATGTTTCATAATATTCCTGGGGGAAGAGGAGAATATTACTCCTCATATCGCGGGGGTCGGACACCCCCCTGTGATATGGTTCGTAATATCCAGAGGGAGAGAGGAGGTTGATATTACTCTCCATAGAGCAGGGGTGTACACCATTCTGTGACCTGGTTTGTAATATTCAGAATAGGAGGGGAGAGTGATATTATTCCCCATATCTCAGGGAGTGTACACCCCTCTGTGATATGGTTCATAATACCTTGAATAAGAGAGGGTCACATTACTCTTCATATTGAAAAGGGAGTACACCCCGCTGTGATGTGGTTTGTAATATCCCGGGGAAAAGATGGTGACATTACTCCCATATCTCAGAGAAGGATCCATCCCCCTGTGATATGATTCATAGTATCCCGTGGGGGAGAGGGTGATACTACTCCCCATATTGCAAGAAAAGTACACCTTTCTGTGATATTAGTTGTAATATCAAAAAGGTGAAAGGATGTCGCAGGGCGTGTACACCCCCCTGTGATATGGTTCCTAATATCAAGGGGGAGAGAGACTATTACTCCCAATGTCGCAGAGCATGTACACCCACTGTGACATTGTTTTTCATATTCAGGGAGAGAAAATAAGACATTACTTTCAATATTGCAGGGGTTGTTCACTCTTCCTGGGAATATTGTTCCTAATATTCAAGAATGAGAGGATGATATTACTGCCAATATCATAGGGGGTTTACACCCCTCCTGTAATATGGTCTGTAATTTTTATTGGGGGAAAAGATGATATTACTCTCAATATTGCAAAGTGTGTACACCACCCTGGGATATTGTTCGTAATATTTGGATGTTAGAGAATATTATTACTCCAAATATTGCAAGGGTTGTACACTACGAGTTATGTTGTTTGTAATATCTGGGGGAAAGAGGATGATATTACTCCTGATATCACAGAGGCCATACACCCCCCTGTGATATTGTTCGTAATATTCAGAGTGGGGAGAGGATGTTATTACTCTTAGTATCGCAGGAGTTTAACCTTGCTGTGATATTGTTTGTAATATCCAGAACGGGAGAGGATGATGTTACTCCCAATATCACAGAGGGTGTACACCCCTCTGATATTGTTTGTAATATTCAGAAAAAAAGAGAATGATATTTCTCCCAATGTCACAGAAGGTGTATATTCCACTGTGATATGGTTCATAATAAACAGAGGGGAAGAGAATGATATTACTTCAAATATCACAGGAGGTGTCCACCTTCCTGTGATATTGTTCATAACTCTAAAGAGGGGACAAGATGATATTACTCCCAATATCGCAAAGAGTGTACACTAGCTGTGATATTGTTCCTAATATCCACAAGGGTAGAGGATGATATGACGTCCAAAATCGCAAGGGGTGTGCACCTTCCTGTGATATTGTTTGTAATATCAAGAAGTAGAGAGGATGATATTACTCTCAATATCAAAGGGGGAGTACATCTTCATGTGATTTTTTTGTAATATCCAGTAGGGGAGTGGATGATATTACTCTTAATATCACAGAGTGTGTACACCCCCCGTGATATTTTTCATAATATTTAGGGGTGTAGAGGATGATATCATTCTCAATATCACAGGGGCCGTACCCTCCTCTGTGATATTGTTTGTAATATAAAGGGTGGGAGAAGATGATATTACTCGCAATATCGCAGTGGGTGTACACGCCACTGTGATATTGTTTGCAATATCCAGGGAAAAAGAGGATAATATTACTCTAAATAAGGAAGGGGCTGTACACAGCACTGTGATATTGTTCCTAATATCTAGAAGGAAAAACGATGATATTACTCCTAATATCCCAGGGAGCGTACACTCCCTTCTGATGTTGTGTGTAATAACCAAGAAAGAGAAAATGATATCACTTTCAATATCGCAGGGGGTGTACACCCCCCTTTAATATTGTTCGAAATAACTAAAAGAGGGGAGGATGATATTACTCCCAATATCGCAGGAAGTGTGCACCCCCCAGGAATATTGTTCTTAATATATAAAAAGAAAAGATTATATATATATATAAAGAATATATAAAAAGAAAAGAAAAAATCTATAAATATATAAAAAGAAAAGAAAATATTAATCTCAATATCACAGGGGGTGTACACCAGCCCCTGTGATATTGTTTGAAATATTCATGGAAAGAGAAACTGATATTACTCCCAATATCACAGGAGGCAAGCACACCTATTGTGATATTGTTCCTAATATCCTGGGAAAAAGAACAAGATATTACTTGCAATACCGCAGGGTGTATACCCCCCCCGATATTGTCTTTAATATTTAAGGGGGAAAGAGTATGATATTACTCCCAATATTCCAAAGGGTGTACACATTTTTGTAATATTGTTCCTAATATCCAAGGGGGGGAGATGATGATATTACTCACAATATCGCAAGGGGTGTACACCTCCCCTTTGATATTGTTCCTAATATCCAAGAGGGGAGAGGATAATAGTACTTCTACTATCTCAGGATATGTTTACCCCACTGTGACATTGTTTGTAATATCAAGAAGATGAAAGGATGCTATTACACTCAATATCGAAGGGGGAGTACATTTCCATGTGACATTTTTGTAATATTCTGAAGGGGAGAGGGTGATATTACTCTTAATATCTCAGAGGGTATACACTCCCCTGTGATATTGTTTGTAATATTTAGGGTGAGGGGAGACAATGATATCGTTCCCAATATCTCTGGGGCTGTACTACCCTCTGTGATATTGTTCATAATATCCAAGGTAGGAGAAGACGATATTACTCGCAATATCGCAGAGGGGGTACACCCCACTGTGATATTGTTTGTTATATCAAGGGAAAAATAGGATACTATTACTCCAAATATCGAAGGGGCTGTATGCCTCCCTGTGATATTGTTCGTCATATCCAGAAGTAAAAGTATGATATTACTCTTAATATTTCAGGGAGTGTACACGTTCCTGTGATGTTGTTCTGAATGTCCAGGGAAGAGAAAATGATATTACTCCCAATATCGCAAGTGGTATACACCCCTCTTTGTTATTGTTTAAAACATACAAAAGAGGAGAGGATATTACTCCCAATATTGCAGGAAATGTACACCCCCTCTGTAATATGTTTCTTACTATCCAAAAAGGAAAGGATGATATTAAACCCAATATCACAGGGGTGTACACCACCGTTGTGATATTGTTCCAAATATCCATGGAGAGAGAAAATAACATTATTCCCAATATCGCAGGGAGTGTACACCCCTCCTATGATATTATTCCTAATATCCAGGGAAGAAGAACAAGGTACTACTCCCAACATCGCAGGGTGTAAAAACCCCCTTGTGAGATTGTTTTTAACATTTAAGAGGGAAAAAAGAGTGATTTCACTCCCAACATTGCAGGGGGTGTTCACCCCTTCTGTGACATTGTTCCTAACATTTAGAAAAAAATGAGTAGGATATTACTCTCAATATCGCAAAGGGTGTACGCTCTGTTTGTGATATTGTTCCTAATATCCAGGAATGGAAACGATGATATTACTTCCAATATTGCAGGGGGTGTCCACCCCCCATGTTATTGTTTCTAATACCCACGGGGGGAGAGGATGATATTACACCCAATATCGCAGGATGTGTACACCCCAGCTATGATACTGTTTCTAATATTTAGTGGGGGAGAGGAGTGTGATATGACTCCTTATATCGTGGGGGTTGTACACCTCCTGTGATACGGTTTATAATATCCAGGGGGCGAGAGGAGGGTGATATTGCTCTCAATATCACGGGAGTTGTACAATTCCTTGTGGTATGATTTGTAATATCCAGGATGGGAGAGAAGGGTGATATTACTTATTATATCTAGGGGGAATAAAAACCCCTGTGATATAGTTCGTAATTCCTAGCGAAAAAAACAAGGGTGATGTTCCTCCCTGTGTCACGAGTGGTGTTCACCCTTCTGTGATATGGTTTGTTACACCCAGCGGGGAGAGAAGGGCGATATTACTTTAAATATCCTGGGGAGTGTACACCTTCCTGGGATATGGTTCATAATATCTAGGAAGGGAGAAGTGGGTGATATTATGCCCCACATCGCTGGGGGTGTACACCCCCTGTGATATAGTTGGTAATATCCAGAAGGCTAGAGGGAGATATTACTTCCCATATCGCAGGAAGCCTATACCCTTCTGTGATATGGTTCATAATATACAGGAGGGAAAGGGTGATATTACTCTCCATGTCGCGTAGTGAAGACACCCCACTCTCATGATATGGTTTGTAATATCCGGGGGTGGGGGAGAGGGTAGTATTACTCCTCATATCGCGAAAGTGTGATATAGTTCGTAATCTCCCAGGTTTGAGAGGCTGATATTACTCTCTATATCGTGAGGGGCATACACCCCTCTGTGATATAATTCATAAGATCACAGGGTGATATTACTCCTCATATCGCATGGGGTGTACATCCCCTGCGATATGGTTTGTAATATTCTGGGTGGGAGAGGGTGATATTGCTCTCCATATAGCGAGGGGCGTAAACCCCCCTGTATATGATTCATAATATTTCAGGGGAGAGAGGGTGATATTACTCCCCATATCGCGGTAGGCGTACACCCCCCTGTGATATGGTTCATAATATCTTGGGAAAAAGAAGTTGATATTACTCCCCACATCGCGGGGGGGCGCACACTCCCTTGTTATATGGTTCATAATATCCCCAGGGGGAGAGGGTGATATTACTTCTTATACCGCAGGGGGAGTACACCCCTCTGTGATATGGTTTGTAATATCCTGGTGGGGAGAGGGGGATATGACTTCTTATACTGTGGGGAGCGTACACCCCCTTGTGATATGGTTCCTAATATCCCGGGGAAGAAAGGGTGATATTACTCTCCATACCACAGAAGCTTACACCCCATTGTGACATGGTTCGTTATTTCCCAGAAGGGAGAGGGTGGTATTACTCCCTAAATTGCGGGGAGCGTACACCTCTATGTGACCTGGTTCATGATATTTTGGGGGAAACAGGGTAATACTACTTTCCTTATTGCGTTGATTGTACACCCCCCTGTGACATGGTTTGAAATATCCTGGGCGGTGGGGGGAGTGGGTGATATTATTCACCATATTGTGGAGGGCATACACCCCCCTGTTATATGGGTTCATAATATTCTGGGGGGGGAGAGGGTGATATTACTCCCCATATCGTGGGGGTCGTACACCACCCTGTGATATGGTTCATAATATGGAGGGGGAGAGAGGGTGATAATACTTTCCATATCGCGGGGAACGTACACCCCCCCCCCCCATGATATGGTTTGCAATATCCCGGAGAGGAGATGGTGATATTACTCCACATATCGCCAGGGGGCTACACCTCCCTGTGATATGGTTTGTAATATCCCAGGGAAGAGAGGGTGATCTTGCTCCCCATATATAGCGGAAGGCGTACACCCTTCTGTGATATGGTTCGTAATATTCTGAAGAGGAAAGGATTATATTACTCCCCATATAGCGAAGGGTGTACGCTCCCCTGTGATATGGTTCGTCATGTCTCAAGGAATAGAGGGTGATATTACATCTCATATGGTGGGAGGTGTACAACCCCTGTGATAGTGTTCATAATGTTCAGTGGGAAGAGGGTATTACTCCCCACATTTTGGGGGATGTAAACCCACCTTTGATATGATTCGTAATATCCGGGAATGGAGAGGGTGATATTACTTCCCATATTGGGGGGTTGTACACCCCCCTGTGATATTGTTCATAATATCCGGGGGGGAAACAGGGTAATATTACTCCTTATATCATGGGACCTGTGATATGCTTCCTGATGTCTCGGGTGGAGAGGGTGATATTACTCCCCATTTCGTGGTTGGGGCTTACACCCGTCTGTAATATGGTTCATAATATTCCAAGGAGGGGAGGGTAATGTTACTTTCCATATTTCAAGAAAGTTCACCACCTTGTGATTTGGATTGTAATATTTCGGGTGGCAGAGGGTAATATTATTTTCCATCTCGCTAGGGGTATACACCACCCTGTGTGATACGGTTTGTAATATTCCAGGAGGGAGAGGGTGATATTACTCCCGATATCGCTAGGGGTGTATAACCCCCTGTGATATGGTTCATGGTACCTTGGGAAAGAGAAGCTGATGTTACTCCCAATATTGCGGGGGGGGGGGCGCTGGGGACGTACACCCCTCTGTGATATGGTTGGTAATATCCCAGTGAGGAGAAGGGAATATTACTTTCCTTATCACAGGAGCGTAAACATACCTGTGATGTGGTTCATATCTTCAGGGGGAGAGGGTGATATTACTACCCAGATCGGCTAGACCATACACCCCCCTGTAATATGGTTTGTAATATCCCATGGGGGAGAGGGTGATATTACTCTAGCTATCGTGGGGCGTACACCCCCTGTGGTTCATAATTTCCAAGAAGGGAGAGGGTGACACTACTCCCCATATCGCAAAGAGCATACACTTCTCTGTGACACAGTTTGTAATTTTTTTGGGGGGGAAAGGGGGATGTTAATTTCCTTATTGCACAAGGCGTAGACACCCCTGGGCCATGGTTCGTGATATCTTGGGAAAGAGAGGGCAATATTATTCCCCATATCAGGGAGGGCATAAACCCCCTGTGATATGGTTTGTAATATTCTGGGGGGAAGTGGATAATTTTGCTTCACAAATCGTAAGGGGCATGCACCCTCTTGTGGAGAAGAGAGGGTGATATTATTTCTCATATCGTGGAGGGCGTACACCACCCTGTGATATGGTTTGTAATATCCTGGGGAGGAGGGGGTGATATTACTCCCCATATTGCCGAGGGAGTTCACCTTCCTGTGATATGGTTCGTAATATACTGAGACAGAGAGGGTGATATATCTCCCAATATGGCGGGGGGCGTACACGTCCCTGTAATATGGTTTGTAATATTTTTTGGGGAAAAGAGTGATATTATTCTTCATATCACTCCCCATATGGAGGGGAGTAAGAGCATCCCCCTCTCCCCCGCTGGCTCTTACGAGCCATATAGCAGGGGGGAAGACAGCACCCGCCATATGAGGAGTAACAGCAACCCCCTCTGGCTAATACGCCTGGCTAATATGAACTGAATGGCAAAGGGGTATAACCCCACACCTTATAGGGAGTAAGAGCACCGCCCCTCCCCCCGGCTCCTACTAACCGAATGGCAGGGGGGTGGACATCCCCTGCGATAGGAGCACCCCCTCTCCCCCACCGGCTCTTACGCACCATAAGGCAGGGGGGTGGACACTCCTCCCCATTTGGGAAGTAAGAGCACCCCCTTCTCCCCGCTGGCTCTTATGAACCGAATGGCAAAGGGGTGGACACCCCCAGCCATATGGGGAGTAAGAGACTCCCTCTCCCCACACTGGCTCTTACGAACGATGGCAGAGGGGTAGACACCTCCCCCCATATTGGGAGTAAGAGCACCACCTTCTCCCCCACTGGCTCTAACAAACCGAATGGCAGCGGGGTGGACATCCCACGCCATATGGGGAGAAAGCACCCCCCTCCCCCACCGGAACTTACGAACCGTATGGCAGGGGGCTGGACATCCCCAGCTATAGAGGGAGTAAGAGTACCCCCCTCTCCTCCCCAGCTCTTACAATTCATGTGTCAGGGGGTGTGGACACCCCCCGCCATATGGGGAGTAAAAGCACCCCCCTCTCCCCCGCCCCGGCTCTTACGATTTGTGTGGCAGGGAAGGTGGACACCCTCTGCCATATGGGGAGTAAGAGCATCCTCCTCTCCCCGCCTGGCTCTTAGGATCCATGTAGCGGGGTGGGGGGTGAGCACCTCCCACCATATGGGGAGTAAAAGCACCCCTCTTTCCCCCTCCCCAGCTCTTAAGATCCATTTGGCGGGGGTTGGACACTCCCCGCCATATGGGCAGTAAGAGCAACCCCCTCTCCCCGCCCCAGCTCTTATGATCCATATGGCAGGGTGGTGGACGCCCCTCTTCATATGGGGATTAAGAGCACCCCCCATCCCCACCTGGCTGTAAGATCCATGAGGTGGGGGGGTGGAGACACCCCGCCTTATGGGGAGCAAGAGCATCCCCCTCTCCCCTCCTGGCTCTTACGAATCATATGGTACGGAGAGTAAGAGCACCCCCCTCTCTTCTCCTGGCTCTTAGCAACCGTATGCCGGGGGTGGACACCCTCTCTATATGGGGAGTAAGAGCGCTCCCTCTCTTCTCCCCGTCTCTTACCAACCGTCCGGGAATCATATCACCGGGGGTGGACACACCAGATTTTTATATTGGAAGGATTATTATCTCCTTCTCTGGATATTACGATAATATCGCACTGTGGTGGACACTCAGGATTTTTATGATACTGGAAGTAATATCTCCTCTTCTGGATTTTACGAACAATATCACTTGGGGTTGTAGTGTTCCTGCCATTTGGGGAATAATTTCATACTTTTATTTTCTTTATATTAGGAACAATATCACAGTGGGTTTTACACCCCCTTTTATATTTGAATTTTTATCGTATTTTTCTCCTGAATATTAGAAAGAATATCACAGCTGGGGTGTACACCCCTTGCAATATTGAAAGTAATACCCTTACTCTTTCTTCATGGATATTAGGAACAATATCAGAGGGGTAGTGCACAGTTTGTGTGACATTGGGAGTATATCATTCTCCCCCTTAATGGATATTTAGAACAATATCACTGGGGTGGTGTTTCCTCTTCTGTGATATTGGGCGTAATGTCCACCTCTTTCCTCCTGGAATTTAGAAACAATATCACAGGGGGATTGTAAACCTTCTGCAGTCTTTGGAGTAATATAATCCTCTCCCTCCCTGAATATTACGAACAGCGTCACAGTGAGGATGTACACCGTCTGCAACATTGGGAGTAATATCATCCTCTCTCCTTGTTATTACAAACTATATCAGAGGGAGTGTGCCCTTCCTCTGCGATATTAAGAGTAGTAACATCCTCTTCCTCCCGGGATGCTAACAACAGTATAACATGGGGTTGTACACCCTCTGCGACATTGGGTGTAATACCATCGTCTCTCCTCTGGATATTACGAAAAATATAATTGTGGGTGTGTACACCGCCTGCGATATTGGGGGTAATATCTTCCACCCCCCGGATATTAAAAACAATATCACAGGAGTGGTATACAACCCCTGCTATATGGGTCATAATATTATTCCCCCCTCCCCGTGGGTATTAGAAACCGTATCACAGGAAGGGTGTACACTCTTTGCGATATTAGGTGTAATATAATCCTCTTCCACCCTGGATATTAGGAACAATATCACAGAAGGGTGTACACCCCTTGCGATATTGGGGGTAATATCATCTTCTTCCTTTATAAATATTAGAAACAATATCAGAGGGCTTGTATACACCCCCTGCGATATTGAGAGTTATGTCATTCTCTTTCTTCATCGATATTGGGAACAATATCACAGGGGTGATGTACACTTCCTGCAATTTTAAGAGTACTATCATCCTCTTTTATTTTGTGTGTTAGTAACAACATCACAGGGGCATTATACACCTTCTGCAATATTGGGAGTAATGTCATCTTCTGTCCTCTTGGATATTAGTAACAATATCACAGGAAGGGTGGACACCCTTTGCGATAATGGCGATATCAACCTCTTTTTTTCTGGATATTATGAACAATATCAGAGGGGGAGTGTACGCTTCCTGCAATATAAAGTATAATATCACCCGCTCATTTCCTTTATATTAGAAACCGTATCTTAAAGGAGGTGTACGCCTCTGCAATATTGGGGGTAATATTCTCCTTTTTTTACCTGGATAACAGAAAAAAAAGTCACAAAAGAAGTGCACACCCCCTTCGGTATTAGAGGTAATATCATCCTCTTTTTTTTTTTTTTTTTGGAAATGTGGAACAATATCACAGGGTGGAGTGATATTGGAAGTAATATGGTAGTCTCTCTTCCTTAATACAAGGAATAATATCACAGAAAATGTTTACATCTTGTACAGTATTGGGAGTAATATCATCAACTCTACCACTGGATATTAGAAACAAATTCACAGAGGGTGTACATCCCCTGTGATATTTGGAGTAATATCATCCTCTTCTCACCTGGATATTAGGAACCATATCACAGGGCGTGTGTACACCCCTTGAATATTGGGAGTAATATCATCCTCTCTTCTTAGATATTAAAAACAATATCCAAGTGAGGGGTGTGCACACCCTGCGAAATTGGGAGTAATATTATCCTCTCTTTCCCTGGATATTAGGAATAATATTACAGAAAATTGAACATTTTCTGTGATATTTGGAGTAATATTATTCTTTCCTTTTCTGGATATTATAAACAATATGACAGGGGCGTGTTTACCTCCTGTGGTATTGGGAGTAATATCAGCCTCTTAACCTTTGATGTTAGGAACAATATCATGGGGAGGTGGTGTACTCTCCCTGCCATATTGAAAGTATTATTATCTCTTTCCCTCTGAATATTAGAACCAATATAAGAGGAGGGGTGTACACGATATTGTAATATCACCCTCTCCTCTCCTAGATATTAAAAACAATATCATGAAAAAGTTGTACACTTGCTGTGGTATTGGCAGTAATGTCATCCACTCCCTCCCCAATATAATTGGAACAATATCACTCGGGGGTGTACATCCGGTGTGATATTGCAAATAATATCATCCTCTTCCAAACGGGACATTAAAAACAATATCTCAGGGGTGTGTAAATGCCCTGCATAATTGTAAGTATTATTATTTTCTCCCATCTTGAATATCAGGAACAATATCAAAATTGGAGTGTACACCCCTGCTATATTGAAAGTAATGTCATTTACTCCCACCCTGGATATTAGAAACAATATTTCAGGGGCAGCGTACAGCCGCTGAGATATTTGGAATAATATTCTCCTCTCCCCACTGGATATTAAAAAACTATCATAGGGTGTGTACACCCCCTGCGATATTAAAAGTCATATCATCCTCTCCACTGGATATTAGAAACAATATCACTGGGGGCGTGTAAACACCCTGCGATATTGAAAGTAATCTCCTCTCCCTCCCTAGATATTTAAAACAATATTACAGGAAAGTTGTACATCTTCTGAGGTATTGGGAGTAAAAACTTTCCCCCCCCCCCCCCGCCTCCCGCATATTAAGAAAATATTACGAAGGGTTTGTACACTCCCTGCGATATTAGGGGTAATGTCATCCTCTTTTCTCCTGGGTATTAGAAACAATATTGCAGAGGGGGTTTACATTCCCTGCGATATTGGGAGTAATATTATTCTAGAAACCGCTGAATATTACAAACAGTATCACAATAAAAGGTGAACATCCCCTGCGATATTGGGAGTAATTTCATCCTCTCACCTCCTGGATATTAGAAACAATATCACAGGGGGGTTTACACCCCTGAAATTTTGGAAGTAATATTATACTTTCCTCCACTGGATATTAGAAACAATCTCTCAGGGGGAGTGTACACCACCTCCGATATTGACAGTAATATAATATACTATAATATATTATTAAGGAAAGATCCCTTGATATTAAAAAAATATCAAAGGGAGGGTGTAAACTCCCTGTGATATTGACGGTAATATCATCCTCTCCCTCACTATATATTAGGAACAGTGTCACAGAAGGGATGTACATCCCCTGCGATATTGGGAGTAATATCATCCTCTTCTCTCTTGGATACTAGGAACAATATCACAGGGTGAGTGTACACCCCCTGTAATATTGGGAGTAATATTATCCTCTCTTCCACTAGATATTAGAAACAATATCACGGGGGTGGGCTTGTACACCTCCTAAGATATTGGGAGTAATATCACTCTCTTTTTCTCTGGATATTGGAACAATGACACAGGTTGGGGTGAACACCCCCTGTGATATTTGAAGTAGTATTCTCTCACCTTCTGGATATTAGGAAAAATATCATAAGAAGGTTGTACTCCCTTTGCGATATTGGGAGTAATATCATCCTCTATTCCCCTGGATATTAAAACTGTATTACTGGGAGGGTACACCCCCTGTCGTATTGGGAGTAATATCTTCTCCTCCTCTTGATATTTAACACAGTATCAAAGCGAGGGTGTACACCCCTGCGATACTGGGAGTAATGTTTTCTTTCCCCCTCCCTGGAAATTAGGAAAAATATCACGGGGGGTGTACACTCCCGCGATATTTGGAGTAACGTCATTCTCTTCCCTTCGGGATGTTATGAACAATATCATAGTGGGAGTTTATACACCCTGCCACATTGGAAGTTATATGATCTTCTTTCCTTCTTGATAATAGAAACAATATCACAAGGGAGGATACTGGTAGTGATATAATTTATTCCCCCCCTTGGATATTAGGAACAGTAACACAGGGTAGGTCTACTCCCCCTACCATATTGGAAGTGATATCATCCTCTCCCTTCCTAAATATTAGAAACAATATTACAAATGGAGGGGTGCACACCCCCTGCTATATTGGGATTCATATGGTTATCTCCCCTGATAGATATTAGAAGTTATATCACAGGGGTTGTAATATCATCCTTTTTCCCCGTTAATATTAGGAACAATATCACGGGGCGGTGTACACCCCCTACGATATTGGGAGTAACATCATTTTCTATCAGCCTGGATATTAGAAACAATATCACGGGGTGGGGGGGTGTATACCCCTGCTATAGTGGAAGTAATATCATCTTCTCCGCCCTTAGATATTAGCAACAAAATCACCGGGAAGAGTGTACACTCCCTTCGATATTGGGAGTTACATTAATTTCTCCCAACCTAAATATTAGACACAGTATCACAGGAAGTTGTACACTCCCAGCGATAGTGAGAAAAATGTCATCATCTTTTTCTCTTGGATATTAAAACTGTTTCAAAGGGGGTTGTACAACCCATGGGATATTAAGAGTAATATCCTCTCCCCCAATTAAATTTGAGGAACAATATCACAGGGAGGGTGTACACCCCGTGAGATATTGGGAGTCATATTATTCTCTCCTCCCCCCTGTGTATTAGGAACAATATCACAGAGGGAGGGTGCACACTCTGCGATATTGGGAGTAACATCACCATATTCCCGCCTTAATATTAGGAAAAATATCACTGGGAAAGTGTACAACACTGCGATACTGATAGTAATATAATCCTCTTCCTCCTTTCATATTAAAAGCAATATCACAGGGCACGTGTAAACACCCTGCAATATTGGAAGTAGTATCAACCTCTCCCCATCCTGTAAATTAGAAAGAATATCACAGGGAGTGTGTACAACCCATGCAATATTGAAGTACTATCATCCTCTCTTCCTCTGGATATTAGAAAAAATATTACAGGGGAGTGTACACCGTCTGCCGTATTGAAAGTAATATCATTCTTTTCCTCCCTCATTATTAAAAATAATATCATTGGATACTGTAAACTCTCCGAGATTTTAGGAATAATATCATACTCTCCCCCCCGTATACTGAGAATAATATCACAGGGGAGTTGTACACCCTGTGTGATATTGCAGGCAATATCATCCTATCTCAACTTCGATACTAAAAAACATCACAGAGGAGTGTACACACCGTATGATATTGGGAATAATATTATACTCTCTGCTCTTAAGTATTAGAAACAATATCACAGGGGGAGTGTACACCACCTGCAATATTTATAGTAATATCATTTTCTCCCCGCATGTATATTGGAAACAATATCATAGGAAGGGGGGTAAAGCCTCTGAGTGGTTGGGGGTAAAACTATCCTCTCCCCTCCTGGATATTAGGAGGAATATCACAGAGGGCTGTACAGCCCCTGTGATATTGAAAGTAATATCATACTGTCCTTCACTGGAAATTAGGAACAATATCACAGCTGATGTGTAAACCTTCTGCTATATTGAGAGTAATATCATCCTCTCTCCGTCTGGATATTAGGAACAATATTACAGAGGGGTGTGCACCCCTTGCGATATTGGGAGTCATATCACCCTCTCGCCCTCGGATATTAAAAACAATATCACAGGAAAGTTGTACACCTGTTGCTATATTGGGAGTAATATCAACCTCTCTCCCCACTGAATATTTGGAAAAATTTCACAGTGGCAGTGTACACCCCCTGCGATATTGAGAGTAATAATATACTCTCACCTCCTGGATATTAAAAACAATATCACAGGGGGGATCTACAATTCCTGTGATATTGAAAGTAATATCATACTCTTCCCCCCTGAATATGAGGACTAATATCACAGGGTGGGAGTATGCCTTCTGCTATATTGAGAGTAGTATTATCCTCTCCCCTCCTGGATATTAGAAACAATATCACAAAAGGGGATGTACACCTCCTGCGATATTGGGAATAATATCATCCTCTCCCCGCCTGGATATTAACAACAATATCACAGGAGGGTTTACACGTACTGCGATATTGGGAGAGTAGTATCATCCTCTCTTTCACTGGATATTAAAAACAATCTCATGGGGGGGGTATACATGCTGTGCGATATTGGGAGTAATATCATCCTCTCCCCTCTTGATATTAGAAACAATATCACAAAGGGCGTGTAAACTGTCTGTGATATTTACAGTAATATCATCCTCTTCTCCCCTGAATATTAGGAATGATATCACAGGAGGTGTGTACACCCCTTGCTATATTGAAAGTAATATCATCCTCTTCTCCCCTTGATACTAGAAACAATATCACAAAGCTAGTGCACACCACCTGCAAAATTGGGAGTAATATCATTCTCTCTTCTAGATATTAGGAACAATATCATAGGGGAAAGTACACCTTCTGCGATATTGGGAGTAATAACATCCGCTCCTTTTCTGGATATTGGGAACAATATCAAAGCAGGGGTTAACACCCTCTGTAATATGGGAGTAACATCATTTTTTCCCTTCCTTGATATTAGCAACAATATCACGGGGGCAGGGGGTGTTCATTTCTGCGATGTTGGGAGTTAGAGCAGGCTCTTAACCATTGGATATTAGGAACAATATCACTGAAGTGGGGTACACCTCTTACGATATTAGGAGTAATATCAACCTTTCCCTCCCTGAATATTACAAACAATGTCACACCCCGTGCGATATTGGTGCGATGTTGAAAGTAATATGATCCTCTATTTCCCTTTATATTAGGAACAATCTTACAGGGGTGGGAGAAGCTCCCTGCAATATTGGGAGTAATATCATCATTTCCCTCTCTGTATATTAGAAACAATATCATGGGGGGTGGTGTACACCTCGCTCAATATCATTATCTCCCAACCTGGATATTAAAAACAATATCACAGGGGGGTGTACACGCCCTGCGATATTGGGAGTAATATTATCCTCTTCCCTTCTTGATTTCAGAAACAATATCACAGGAAGAGTGTACACTTCCTGCAAAATTTAGAGTAATATCATATTCTCCCCAACCCCATAGATATTAGTTTCTAATGTGGGCGTACAGCTCCTCTGATATTGGGAGTCATATTATCCTATTTGTCCCTGGATATTAGGAACAATATCACAGGGGTGTGTACATCCAATGCGATATTGAAAGTAATATGATCCTCTCTTTCATTGGAGATTGGAAACAATGTCACAGGGGGTGGGTAAATCCCCTGCGATATTGAAAGTAATATTATCCTCTCTCACCGTGGATATTATGAACAATATTACAAGGAGAGTGTACATCTTCTGTGATATTGGAAGTAAGATCGTCCGCCCCCCCATCAGAATATTAGGAACAATTTCACAGAAAGTGTTTACCCCCCTGCTATACTGGGAGTAATACCATCCTTTTCCCTTCTGGATATTAGGAACAATATCACAGGGGGAGTGTACACCCCTTGAGATATTGGAAGTAATACCATCGTCTTTATCCCTGGATATTAGAAACAAAATCACAAAGGGGGTGTACACCCCCTGCGATATTGGGAGTGAAATCATTTATTCCCCCCGGATATTAGAAGCAATATAACAAGGGGGGTGTACACCCCCTGCGATATTGAGAATGATAGCATCCTCTCTTCCCCTGGATACTAGGAACAATATCACAGGGATAGTTTACACTCCCTGCTATGTTGGGAGTAATATCATATTTTCCCCCTGAATATTAGAAACTATATCACGGAGGGGAGGGGGTGTACAACACTTGCGAAATTGAAAGTAATATCATTCTCTTTTCCTCTGAATATTACAAACAATATCACAAATGGGTTGTACAACCTCTTCGATATTAGGATTAATATCATTTTCTCTGCACTTGGATATTAGAAACAATATCAAGGAGGGGCGAGGGTGTACACCACCTGTGATAGTAAAAGTAATATCACCATTTCTTCTCCGGGATATTAGGAACAATATCACTGGGGGAGGTGTACACCCCCTGCAATATTGGAAGTAGTATTATTTTCTCTCAACTTAAATATTAAGAACAACATCACAGGGGGAGTGTACACCCCTTGCGATATTCAGAATAATATATCTTCTCTTCCCCTGGATATTAGGAAAAATATCAAAGGGGAAGTGTCCACCCCAAGGGATACTGGAAGTAATATTATGCTCTCCCTCATTAAATATTAGGAACAATATCAAAGCGAGGGTGTACACACCTGCGATTTGGGGAGTAATATCATTCTCTCCTCCCTCCGTGTATATTAGGAACAATATCACAGAGGGACTGCACACAAACTGTGATATTGGGAGTAATATCATCCTCTCCCCCCCTCTGGATATTAGGAAAAATATCACTGGGAAGGTGTAAACCCCCTGAGATATTGAAAGTAATATAATTCTCTTCCTCTCTTCGTATTAGAAACAATATCAAGGGGGGGAGTGGTGTGAACTCCCTGAGACATTTTGAGTAATAGCATCATCTTCCACCCTGTATATTAGGAGCAATATTTCGGAGGGTGTATACACCATGTGTGATATCGCAAGTAATATAATTCTCTCCCAAACAGAATATTAAAGACAGTATCCCAGGAGGATATTGGGAGTAATATCCTCTTCTCTCCTGGATATTAGAAACAATATCACAGAGGGAGTGTACACCCCCTGTGATATAGAGAGTAACATCATTTTCTCCCCCTGAATATTAGAAAGAGTGTCACTGGGGGTTGTACAGCCCCTGTGATATTAGGAGTAATATTATTTTATTCCCCCCCCAGATATTAGGAGCAATATCACAGGAAAGTGTAAACCCCCTGCGACATTGAAAGTAATATCATCGTCTTTCACTGGAAATTAAGAACAGTATCACAATATGTGATATTGGTAGTAATATCACCCTCTTTCCACCACAGTATTAGAAACAATATTATGGAAGGTGGGTACAATCCCTGAGATATTGAAGTAATGTCATCCTCTCTACCTTTTAATATTAAAAACCATATTACAGCTAAGTTGCACACTTGCTGTGATATTGGGAGTAATATCATCCTCTTCTCAACTGGGTATTAGAAGCAATATCACAGAAGGGTATACACTCCTTCACTCTCAATGATATTGAGAGTAATAGCATTTTCTCCCTTCCTGGATATTAGACACATTATCACAGGGAAGGTGTACAGCCCCTGCGATATTGGGAGTAATCTTATTTGCCAGCCCCCTGAATATTAGGAACAATATCACAGGGAGGTGTACACTCTCTGCGATATTGAAGGTAATATAATCGTCTCCCTTCCTGGATTTTAGAAACAATATCACAAGAAGGGTGTACACGCTTTGCAATATTTGGAATAATATCAACCTCTTCCTCTCTGGATATTAGGAACAATATTACAAGGAGGTGTACACTTCCTGCGAAATTGGGAGTAACATCATCTTCTCCCCGCCTGGATATAAGGGACAATATCACAGCGGGGTGTACCCAGTCTGCGATGTTGGGAGTAATATCATCCTGTCCCCACCTCCCGATATTATAAACAATATCACAAGGGGGAGCACAGTGCTTGAGGCATTGGGAGTAATGTCATCCTCTCCCAATATCCTAATTATTAGGATATCCTAATAATATCCCAATGTAATATCCTAATTATTAGGATATTACATTGGGAGTAATATCCTAATAATTAGGATATTAGTAATGTCATCCTAATATTCTAATGGATATTAGGAGCAATATCACAGGGGGTGTGTACAGTTTCTGCGATAATGAGAATAATGTCATCCTCTCCCACCCTGGATATTATAAACAATAACAAAGGATGGGTGTACACTTTCTGCGATATCGAAAGTAGTATCATCATTATTCCCCCTGGATATTATGAATAATATCACAAGGGGTGTACATCCCCCGTGATATTGGGAGTAAGATCATCTTCTTCCCCTATGAATATTAGGAAGAGTATCACAGGAAGGGTGTACACTTCCTGCGATATTGGGAGTTATATCACCCTCGTCTCTTCTGGATATTAGGAACAATATCACAGTAGGAGTGTACACTCCCTGCGATATTGGAAATAAAGCCATCCTTTTTCCCACTAGATGTTGAAACAGTATCACTAAAGGGGTGTACACCTTCTGTGATATTGGGAGTGACAACATTTATTTCCCCCCTTGATATTAGGAACAATATCACAGGGGGTTATACACCCCCTGAGATATAGAGAGTGATATCATTTTCTCCCCCCCCGTATATTAGGAAGAATATCACAGTGGTTTGTACACTCCATGCAATATTACAAGGAATATCCGCCTCTCCCAAAACTGTATATTAAAAACAATATCACAGTAGGATGTACACGCCCTGTGATATTGGGCGTAATATCATCCTCTCCTCTCCTGGATATTAGAAACAATATCACAGGGGGAGTGTACACCCTCTGCGATATTGAGATTAATATTATTTTCTTTCCCAGGATATTAAAAACAATATCAAAAGATGGGGGCACACAGCCATTGCGATATTGGGAGTAATATTATCTTCTCCCTACCCTGGATTTTAGAAACAGTATTACAGGGGGTTGTACACCCCCTGCGAAATTGAAAGTAATATTATCCTCTCCTTCATTGGAAATTGAGAACAGTATCACAGGGGGTGTGTAAACCCCCTGAGATGTTGGAAGTAATGTCATCCTCTTGTTGGGATTCACTCAGGATGGTGGCAGAAATATTAGAGAAATATTAGGGGAAGTTATAGGGAATAGTCACAAACCTTTTTGGAAGGCTGAAAGGTTACATAGCTTGTAATAATTGAACAGGCTGAAGGCGGCCGATTCTTACCTTAGAGCATTAGGTCATAGGGTAAATACTAGATACAATAAAGGCTTCCCCAGTTAAGTCTTACTTGTCCCCTAATGGTATTTACTTTAGACGGCGGTACCTGAGCTTTAATCATTTGTAGTACTACTCTCTTAACCATGTTAATTATCCTCAAGTGTGTTTACCCAAAGCTTCTCTTGTTAATTCTATACTAAATAAATGCCTGAATACCAGCTGAACGGGGCCGGCCAGCAGTGACGAACCTCTTTTGGTGTGTAGGTGGTCGAACACTCAGCAGGACTGGCGGAACAGAATATCTGTGTGTCAGTGTACGTTTATTCATCCGTCGCCAGGTTAGGGGTCTGCAAGGGACAGACTCCCCGCCGCTAGTGCCACTGCGAAAGGAGCGCTACCTCATCCTCTCTCCCCATGGATATTAGGAATAATATTACGGGACAGGATGTACACCCACTGCAATATTGGGAGTAATATCAGCCTTTCCCCTGCTGGATATTGAAAACAATATCACAGGAAAGCTGTACACCTTCTGCGATATTGAGAGTAATATTATCTCTTTCCTCCTTGATATTAGATACAATATCACAGGTGGGGGTGTACACCCTCTATTATAGTGAGAATAATAGCCTCTCCACCCCTCGATATTAGAAACAATATCACCTGGGGTGGTGTACTTTCCCTGCGATATTGAGAGGAATATCATTTTCTCCCAACCTAAATATTAAGAATAATATCACAGAGGAGGTTCCTTCCCCCATCCCCCACCCCCCACCTTGCGATATTGAGATTAATATCATCCTACCCTCCACTGGGCATTAGGAAAAATAACAAAGGGTGGGTGTACATGCCCTTGGATATTGGAAGTAATATCTCTCCACCTAATATTAGGAAAAATATCAAAGGAAAGGTGTACAACACTTCGATATTTGGAGCAATATTGTCCACGCGCCCCCTGTATATTAGGAAAAATATCATAGAGTGAGTGTACACCTCCTTCAATATTAAGAGTAATATAATCCTTTATTCCCCTGGATATTAGGAAAAACATCATTGGGAAGGTGTACAACCCCTGTGATATTGAAAGTAATATAATCCTCTTCCTCCCTTCATATTATAAAAAAAATCACAGGGAGGGTGTAAACTCCCTGTAATATTGGGAGTAATATAATCATCCTCTCCCCCCTGTGATATCCCCCTGAGATATTGGGAGTAATATCCAAGAGGGAAAATGATATTACTCCTAATATCACAGGGGGTGCACACCATCTGTGTTATTGTTCTTAGTACATAGGTTAGGAGAAAATGATATTAGTCCCAATATCGCAGGGGGTGTACACTCTTTTGTTGATATTGTTTTTGATGTACAGGGGTAGAGGATGATATTACTCCCAATGTCACAGGAGGTGTACACACCCCATGTGATATTGTTTCCAACATCCAAGGGGGGGGAATTTGATATTACTTTTAATATCGCAGAAGGTGTACACCTTCCCTGTGATATTGTTCCTAATATTCAGGGGGTAAGAGGTTTATACTACTTTCAGTATTGCAGGGGTTGTACACCTCTTCTTTGATGTAGTTCCTAATATCCAAGAATGGAAAGAATGATATTACTCTCATTATAGAAGGGGATGTGTGCCTCCCATGTGATATTGTTCCTAATATTCTGTGGGTGAGACGATGATATCACTCCTAATATGGCAGGGGGTGTACGCCCCCATATTATGTTGTTCATAATATGCAGAAGGGAGAGGATATCACTACTCCCAATATCTCAGGGTGTGTACACACCCCCTGCAATATTGTTCCTAATATCCAGTGGGAGAGAGGATAAAATTACTCCCAGTATCAAAGGAGGTGTACACTTCCCCTGTGATATTGTTCTTAATATCCAGGGGAAGAGAGAATTATATTACTCTCAGTATGGCAGAGGGTGTACACCACCCGTGTGGTATTGTACCTTATATATTGGAGAGGAGAGATATTAGTTTCAATATCGTGGTGTGTACATCCCCCTTGCGATATTGTTTTTAATATCCGGGGGGAGAGGATAATATTACTCCTAATATCACAGGGGGTGTACATCTTTTTGCAATGTTGTTCCTAATATCCAGGGAGAAGAAAATAATATTAATCCCAATATCGCAAAGGGTGTACAACTTTTCTGTGATATTGTTGCTAATAACCAGAGGGCAAGAGGATGACATTACTTCCAAAATGACAGGGGGCGTACACTTCCTTCGTGATATTATTCCTGATATCCAGAAGGAAAGAGGATATTACACACAGTATTGCAGAGTGTGTGCTCCACCTCTGTGTTCCTAATGTTTAGGAAGGAAAAGGATATTACTCCCAATATCGAAGGGGGTGTACACACTCCCTGTGATATTGTTCCTAATATCCGGGGGGGGGGGTGGTGTACGAAGAAATCATATTATTCCCAATATTGCAGGGTGTGTACACCCGCCTTTCAATATTGTTTCTAATATCCAGTGGGGGAGAGGATGTTCTTAAACCCAATATCGCAGAAGGAGTACAGGAGATATTGTTCTTAATATCCAGAGGTGGAGAAGATGATATTACTCTCAATATCGTAAGAAGTGTACAACCCCCCTGTAATATTGTTTTTAATATCCAGGAAGAGAGAGGATGCTATTATTTCTAATATTGCAGGAGATGTAAACCTCTCTTATGATATTGTTCTCAATATCCAGGAAAAAATAGAATGATATTACTGTGAATATTCCAGGGGCTGTACACCACCCCCTGTGATATTGTTGCTAATATGCAGTGGGAGAGATGATATTACTCCTAATATCGAAGGGGGTGTACACCTTCCCTGTGATATTTTTCCTAATATCCAGAAGAAGTGTAGAGGAGGATATTAACCTCAATTTGGCAGGAGGTGCACACCCTCTGTGATATTGTCCTTAATACTTAGTTTGGGAGAAAATGATAGTTTCAATATCCCTGAAGGTGTACACTTCCCCAGTGATTTTTTTTTCATGTCCAGGCGGGGGAGAGAATGATGTTACTCCCAATATCGCAGTGGGTGTACACCATTTCTGTGATATTGTTCCTAATATCCTAATATCCAGGCGGGGAAAAATAATATTACTCACAATATCGCAGGGGGTACACCTATCGTTAGGAACAATATCACATGGGAGGCAATCCCTGTGATATTGTTCCTAATATTCAGGGAGAAAGAGGTTGATATTACTTTCAATATCGCAGAGGTTGTACACCTTTCCTGTAATATAGTTCCTAATCTCCAGGAAAATAGAGCATAATATTACTCCTTTAATAGCAGGGAGTGTACGGTCCCCACCCCCGTGATATTTTTTCTAATATTTAGGGAATGTGAGGATGATATTACTCCCAATATTGTAGGGGGTGTCCACCCCTCCTGTGATATTTTTCCTAATATCCAGTAGAAAAGAGGATGATATTACTCCCAATATTGCAGACGGTGTACATGCTTCCTGTGATATTGTTCCTAATATCAGGGAGGGAGAAGATGCTGCTTTCAATATCACAGGAAATGTACACCCCCGATGTAATATTGTTCAAAATATTTAGGGAAGAAGAGGGTGATATTACCCCCAATATCTCAGGGGGTGTACACCCAGCTGTGATATTGTTCATAATATCCAGAAGAAAAGAGGTTGATATTACAGCGAATATTCCAGGGAGTGTACACCAGCTTGTAGTATTGTTTATAATATCCTGAAGGGGAGAGAATAATATCACTCCCTATATCACAGGAAGTTTACAAACCTTTGTTTATAGTTCGAAATATCTAGAAGCAGATAAAATAATATGAATAAATAAAATAATACACCCCCTGTGATATTGTTTGCAATACTCAGGGGGAAAGGAAATAATATTACTCCCAATATTGCAGGGGATGTACACCCCCCTGTGATAGTGTTCGTTATATCCAGGAAGGGAAAATATATTATTTCCAATATTGTAAACATCGTGTGTGTACCCCCCGTTGGGATATTGTTCGTACTATCCAGGGAATCAGAGGGTACTACTAGTCCCAAAATCGCAGGAGGTGTACACCTACACTATGATATTGTTCATAATATCCAGGGAAAGACAGGACGATATTACTCCCAATATCACAGGGTATGTACACCCCTACTGTGATATTGTTTCTAATATTCACAGAAGGAAAGGATGACATTCCTACCAATATCGCAGGCCATGTACACCCCCCAGTGATACTGTTCCTAATATCCAGGCAGGGAGAGGATGATATTACACCCAATATTGCAGGGGGTTTACACCCCCCCCGAGATATTGTTTATAATATCCATTTGGGAGAGGATGATAACACTCTGTATTTAGCAGGGGCTGTACACCCACTCTGTGATATTGTTCCTAAAATCCAGGGGGAAGAGAATAATATAACTCCCAATATTGCAAGGTGTGAATCCCCACTGGTGATATTGTTCCTAACATCCAGGAGAGAAAGGGTGATATTACTCCCAATATCGCAGAAGGTGTACATCCTTCCTCTGATATTGTCCCTAATATCTCGGTGGGGGAGGGGGAGAAAATGATATTTTTCCAATATCACAGAAACTGTACACACCCACTCTGATATTGTCCCTAATATTCAGGGGAAAAGAGGATGATATTACTTCTAGTATTGCAGAAGCTGTACACCCTACCTGTGATATTGTTTCAAATATCACCCCCTCTTTTTCCCTGGCTATTAAGAACCAGGTGGACACACCCTGTGATATGGGGAGTAATAGCACCCCCTCCACCCCGGCAATTATGAACCGTATCATAGAGGGGTGGACACCCCCCGCGATATTGGGAGTACTAGCACTCCTCTCTCCCCCACTGGCTATTACGAACCATATCACAGAGGTGTGGACACCTCCCGCGATACTGGGGGTAGTATCACCCCCCTCTGCACCCCTGGCTATTACCAACCATATCACAAGGGGGTGGACACCTTCTGGGATATGGGGAGTACTATTACCCCCGTCTCCCTCCCTGGCTATTACGAACCATATCACAGGGGGTTGGACATATAGGATTTTTATGATATTGGAAGTAATATTATCTTTTCCCCTGGATTTTATGAACGGTAACACACTGGGGTGGACACACAGGATTTTTATGATATTGGAAGTATCTCTTTCCCTGGATATTACGAACAATATCACATGGGGGTGTATACTGCCTGTGATTTGGGGAGTAATATCATACTCTTATTTCTTGGATATTAGGAGCAATATCATAGTGGGTTTTACACTCTATTTTATATTGGGAGTTACATATTTTTCTTTTTTTCTTGATATTAAGAAGAATATCACAGGTAGGGTGTACAACCCTTGCGATATTGGAAGTAATACACTGACTCTTCCTTCATGGATATTAGGAACAATATCAGGGCAGTAGTGTACACTTTCTGAGATATTGAGAGTAATATAATCCTCTGTCTTAATGGATATCCAGAACAATATCACTGGTGTGGTGTTTCCCCCTCTGATATTGGGAGTAATATCAACCTCTCTCCTCCTAGAATTTAGGAACAATATCATAGGGGGGTTGTACACCTTCTGCGATATTAGGAAGTAATATCATCCTCTCCCTCCCTGAATATTACCAACAATATCAAAGGGGGTCGTACACCACCTGCGACATTGGGAGTAATATCATCCTCTATCCTCCTGGATATTACAAACTATATCAAAGCGGGGGGGGGTACACCCTCTGCGATATTAAGAGTAATAACATCTCCTTTTTTTATGGGATATTAAGAACTATATAACATGAGAGTTGTACACCTCCTGCGACATTTGGATTAATACTGTCATCTCTCCCTCTGGATATTAGGAGAAATATCACTGTGAGGGTGTACACTGCCAGCAATTTTGGGAGTAATGTCTTCTTCTCTCCCCTTGGATATTTAAAACAATATCACAGGAGGAGTGTACACCCCCTGCCATCTGGGGAGTAATATTATTCTCTCCTCCCACCCCGGGTATTAGAAACAGTATCACAGGAAGGGTGTACAGTCTTTGCAATATTGGGTGTAATATCATCCTCTTCCACCCCAGATATTATCACAAAAGGTGATATTGGAAGTAATATCATCTTCTTCTTTTATGGATCTTAGAAACAATATCAGAGGGGTTGTGTACACCTTCTGTGGTATTGATTTATGTCATTTTTCTTTCTTCACGGATATTAGGAGCAATATCACATGGGTGGTGTACACTTCATGCGATATTAAGAGTCTTATCATCCTCTTTTATTTTGGATATTAGCAACAATATCACAGGGGCGTTGTATGCTTTCTGTGATATTGGAAGTAATGTCATCCTCTCTCTTCTTGGATATTATAAATAATATCACAGAAAGGGTGGACACCCCCTGCGATATTGGGAGTAATATCAACCTCTTTTTTCTGGATATTAAGAACATACCATAGCCAGAGTGTACACTTCCTGTGATATAAAGTATAATATCACTCTGTCCCTTCCTGTATATTAGGAACAATATCACAAGGGGGGTGGACATCCCCTGCAATATTGGGATTAATAGTCTCCTCTTTTTCCCTGGATTATACAAAACATATCACAGAAGAAGTGTACATCCCCTTCGATATTGGAAGTAGTATTATCCTCTTCCTTCTGGATATGAGAAACAGTATCAAAAGAGGGGTGTACAAACTCTGTGATATTGTGAGTACTATGATCTTCTCTCTTCCTGGATACAAGGAACAATATAACAGGGTGTGTTTACACCTTTTGCATTATTGGGAGTAATGTCATCCCCTCTTCTACCGGATATTAGAAACAATCTCACAGGGGGTGTGTACATACCCTGCTATATTTGGAGTAATATCATCCTCTTCTCCCCTGGATATTAGGAACCACATCCCAGGGCGGGTGTACACCCACTTCAATTTTGGGAGTAATATCATTCTCTCTTCTTAGATATTAAAAACAATATCCCAGCTGGGGGTGTACACACCCTGCGATATTGGGTGTAATGTTATCCTTTCTTTCCCTCAATATTAGGAATAATATCACAGGCGGTTGAACATTTTCTGTAATATTTGGAGTAATATTATTCTTTCCCTTCCTGGATATTATAAACAATATCACGGGGGGTGTTTACCTCCTGTGGTATTGGAAGTAATATCAGCCACTTAAATGTAGATATTTGGAACAATATCACAGGGGTGATGCACACTCCCTGGGATATTGAAGGTATTATCATCCTTACCCCTGGATATTAGGAACAATATCACAGGGGGTTGTACACCCTCTGCAATATTGCCAGTAATAACATCATTTCCCTTTCTGAATATTGACAAAAATATCACAGGAGAGTTGTACACCTGCTGCAATATTGAGAGTAATATCATCCTCTCACGCACTGTATAATAGAAACAATATCACGGAAGGGTATACACCCAGTGCGATATTGCAAGTAATATCATTGTCTTCCAACTTTGACATTAAAAACAATTTTTCAGGGATGTGTACACGTGCTGCATAATTGGGAGTATTATTATTTTCTCCCATCCTTTATATTAGGAACAATATCAAAAGGGGAGTGTACACCTACTGTGATATTGAGAGTAATATCATTTACTCCCACGCTGGATATTAGAAAAAATATCACAGTGGCAGCCTATAGCCCCCGCGGTATTGGGAGTAATATTCTCCTCTACCCCCCGGATATCAGGAAAAATATTATAGGGGGGTGTACACCCCCTGCGATGTTGAAAATAATATCATCCTCTCCTTCATTGGATATTAGGAACAATATCACAAAGGTAGTGTAAATACCCTGAGATATTGAAAGTAATATCATCCTCTCCCCCTCTAGATATTAAAAACAATAGTACAGGAAAGTTGTAAATCTTCTGTTACATTGGGAGTAATGTCATTTTCTCCCCCCTACCCCGTATATTAAGAACAATATAACAAAGGAAGTGTGCATGCCCTGCGATATTGGGATAACGTCATCCTTTCCCCTCCTGAATATTAGGAACAATATTCTGGGGGTGGTGTACACCCTCTGTGATATTGGGAATAATATCATCCTATCCACTACTGGATATTACACCAGAAGGGTAATATCACCAGAAGGGGTGTACACCCCCTGCGATATTGTGAGTAATTTCATCCTCTTGTCCCCTGGATACTAGAAACAATATCACAAGTTGGTTTACATCCCTGCAATTTTGGAAGTAATATAATTTCTTCCAATGGATATTAGAAACAATCTCAAAGGAGGGGTGTACACCACCTGCGATATTGGGAGTAATATAATCTTCTCCCCCTCCTTGATATTAGAAAGAATATCATAGGGAGGGTGTAAACCTCATGTGAATTGACAGTAATATCATCCTCTCCCTCACTGTATATTAGGAACAATATCACAGGGTGCGTGTGCAATTTCTGTGATGTTGGGAGTAATATCATCCTCTTTTCTTCTGGATATTAGGAAGAATATCACAGGGTGGGTGTACACTCTCTGCAATATTGGGAGTAATATCATCCTCTCTTCCACTAGATATTAGGAACAATACCACGGAAATGGGCGTGTACACTGCCTAGGATAATGGAAGTAATATCATCCTCTCTTTCCCTGGATATTAGGAACAATAATATAGGTGGGGGTGAACACTCCCTCTGATATTGAAAGTAATATTATTCTCTCACCCCCTGGATATTAGGAACAATATCACAAGAAGATTGTACATCCTTTGCAGTATTGGAGGTAATATTATCCTCTCTCCCCCTGGATATTACAAACTATATTACAAAGGGGGGTGTACACCCCCTGCCATATTTGGAGTAATATCATCTTCTTCCCCCCAAATATTTAACAAAATATCACAGCGACGGTGTACTCCCCTGCAATATTGGGAGTAATATCCTCTCCCCCCCAGAAATTAGGAACAATATCACGGGGGTGTGCACACCCCCGATATTAGGAGTAATACCATCCTCTTCCCTTCTGGATGTTAGGGACAATATTGTACTGGGAGCTTATAACCCCTGCGACACTGGAAGTAATATCCTCTTTCCTTGATATTAGGAACAATATCACAGGTGAGGATATTAGTAGTGATATCATTTATTCCTCCCTTAAATATTAGAAGCAATAACACAGGGCGGGTGTACACCCCCTACAATATTGAGGGTGATATTCTCTCCCTTCCTAAATGTTAGAAACAATATTACAAGTGAGGGGTGTACACCCCTTGCTATCTTGGGATTAATATAATCCTCTCCCCCACTGGATATTAGAAGTTATATCCCAGGGGTTGTGTGTACAACCCCTGTGATATTGAAAGTAATATCATCCTCTTTCCCCCTTAATATTAGGAACAATATCACAGGGGGTGGGACACCCCCTAGGATACTGGGAGTAGCATCATTTTCTATCCTCCTGGATATTAGAAACAATATCACTGGGCGGGGGAGTGTATACCCACTGCTATAGTGGAAGTAATATCATCCTCTCCGCCCCTGCATATTAGAATACTATCACCGGGAAGGGTGTACATCCCCTGCAATATTAGGAGTTACATTATTTTCTCCCAACCTAAATATTAAAAACAATATCACAGGCGGTTGTATATTCCCTGCGATATTGAGAGTAATATCATTCTCTCCTCCCCTGGGCATTAAAAACAATTTCAAAGGGGGGGTGTATAACCCCTGGAGTATTGGGAGTAATATCATCCTCTTCCCCCCTAAATATTAGGAACAATATCACAAAAAGAGTGTACACCCCGTGAGATATTGGGAGTTATATCATCCTCTCCTACCCCCTGTTTATTAGGAACAATATCACAGAGGGAGTGTACACACCCTGCAATATTGGGAGTAATATTATCCTCTTCCCGCTTTAATATTAGGAAAAATATCACTGGGAATGTGTACAACACTGCGATATTGCAAGTAATACAGTCCGCTTCTTCCCTTCATATTAAAAACAATATCACAGGGCGGATGTAAACTCCCTGCGATATTGGGAGTGGTATCATTCTCTCCTATCCCTGTATATTAGAAAGAATATCACAGGGAGTGTGTACACCCCGTGCGATATTGCAAGTAATATCATCCTCTCCCAACCTGGATATTTAAAAAAATCACAGAGGGGTGTACACGCCCTGCGATATTGGGAGTAATGTAATCCTCTCCTCTCCTGAATATTGGAAACAAAATTAAAGGGGATTGTACACCCCCTACGCTAATGAGATTAATATTCTTTTCTCCCCCTCTGGATATTAGAAACAATATCACAGGGGAGATGTACATCCTCTGCAATATTTGTAGTAATATTCTCTCCTACCCTGGATATTACGAACAGTAGCATAGGTGTGTGTACACCCTCTGCGATATTGAAAGTAGTGTTATTCTGTCCTTCACTGGAAATTAAGAACAATATCACAGGGAGTGTGGAAACCCCTGTCATATTTGTAGTAATATCATCCTCTCTCCATGGATATTAGGAAAAATATTATGGGAGGTGTACACCGCCTGCAATATTGGGAGTAATATCCCCTCCATCCCTGGATATTAAAAACAATAGCAGAGGAAAGTTGTATAACTGCTGGGATGTTGTGAGTAATATCATCCTCTTCCCCTCTGGATATTAGGAACAGTGTCACAGGGAGAATGTACACCTCTACTATAGTGGGAGTAACATCATCCTTTTCACGCCTCGGTATTAAAACAATATCACTGGGGGCGGTGTACTCCCCTTGCTATATTGGGAGTACTATCATTTTCTCCCAACCTAAATGTTAAGAACAGTATCATGGCGAGGTTGCCCCCTCATACAATATGAGAGTAATCTCATCCTCTCCTCCCCTGGATATTAGGAAAACCATCAAAGTGGGGATGTACACCCTCTGAGATGTTGGAAGTAATATCATCCTTTCTCCACATAAATATTAGGAACAATATCAATGGGAGAGTGAACACTCCTTTGATACTGGGAGTAATATTATCCTCTCCCTCCCTGTAGTATAGTAGGAACAATATCACAAACCGAGGGTATACACCCTGAAATATTAAGATCAATATTCTCTCCCCCCTAGATATTAGAAAAAATATCACTGGAAAGGTGTACAACCGCTGCAATATTGAAAGTAATATAATTCTCTTCCTCCCTTCTTATTAGAAAAAATACCACAGGAGGGGTTGTAAACTCCCTGCGATATTGGGAGTAACATCATCCTCTCCCCCTGTATATTAGAAACAATATCACAGGGGGTGTGTACACCCCGTGCAATATTGCAAGTAATATCATCCTTTCCCAACCTGAATATTAAAAACTGTATCACAGGGAGGTGTACAAACCCTGCGATATTGGAAATAATATCCTCTCCTCTCCTGGATATTAGAAACAATATCACAGAAGGTGTGTACATCCCTGCCTGCGACATTAAGACTAATATCATTTTCTCTTTCCCTATGTATTAGAAACAATATCACAGGGGGAGGGAAGTATCCCCTGTGATATTGGGAGTAATATTATCTTCTCCTCTGGATATTAGGAACAATACCACAGGTTGTACACCCCCCTGTGGTACTGAAAGTAATATCCTCTCCTTCACTGAAATTAAGAACAATATCACTGGGGGGGGGTGTAAACCCCTGTGATATTGGGAGTAATATTATCCTCTCCCCCACCTGGATATTAAGAAAAATAGTACAAGGGGGTGTACACCTTCTGCGATATTGGGAGTAATATCATCCTCTGCCATCTTGGATATTAAAAGCAATAGCACAGGAAAATTGTACACCTGCTGCGTTACTGGGAGTAATATCATCTTCTGCCCCCCCTACATATGAGGAACAATATCACGGGGGGCTATACACTCCCTGCGTTATTGGGAGTAATATCAACCTCCCCCCTCCTGGATATTAGGAACAATATCAAAGTTGGTGTGTACACCCCCTGCGATATTGGGAGTAATATCATCCTCTTCCCCCCTGGTTATCAGGAACAATATCACAGGGTGGGTGTGCACCCCCTGTGATATTGAGAGTAATGTCATCCTGTTCCCCCCTGGATATTAGAAACAATATCTCAATGGGGAGTGTACACTCTCTGCAATATTGAGGGTAATCTCATCCTCTCCCCTCTGGATATTAGGAACAATATTACAAAGAAGTTTACACCACCTGCAATATTGGAAGTAATAGCCCCTTTCACTGGATATTAGAAACAATCTCACAGGGAGTGTGTACAACCCCTGCGGTATTGGGAGTAGTATCATCCTCTTCCCCCATAGATATTAGGAACAATATCACAGGACTAGTGTACACCCCTTGCATTATTGAGAGTAACATTATCCTGTCTTTTCCTAGATATTAGAACGATATCACACGAGGGCGTACACACCCTGTGATATTGGGACTAATATCATCCTCTTTTTCCCTTGATATTAGGAACAAAATCACAGGGGGGTTGAACACTTTCTGCGATATTTGGAGTAATATCATTCTTTTCCTTCTTGGATATTAGAAATAATATCACAAATGGTGTTTTCTCCACCTGCGGTTTTGGGAGTAATATCAGCCTCTTAGTCTTCGGATATTAGAAACAATATTACAGCGGGGCATGTACACCCTTTGCGATATTGAAAGTAACATCATCCTCTTTCCCTCTGGATATTAGAAATAATATCACAGGAGAAGTTGTACACCCCCTGCGATATTGGGAGTAATATCAACCTCTCCCCGCTGGATATTAGGAACAATATCACAGAATTGGTGTACACCTCCTGCGATATTGAAAGTGATATCATCCTGTCTCTCCCTTCTTATTGGGAACAATATCTCACTGGTGGGGTGTAAATGCCTGCGATATTGGGAGTAATATCATCCTCTTACCTCCTGGATATTAGGAACAATATCACAGAGGGAGTGTACACCCCCTGCGATATTGATAGTAATATTATTTACTAGCTTTCTGGATTAGAAACAATATCACAAGGGGTGCGTACAGCCCAGGCAATATTGGGAGTAATATTAGTTTCTCCCCCCCGAATATTAGAAAAAACATCGCAAGTGTTGTACACTCCCTGCAATATAGAAAGTAAAATCATCCTCTTCTTTACTGGATACTAAGAACAATGTTACTGGTGGTGTGTAAACCCCCTGAGATATTTAAAATAATATTCTCCTTTCTCCCCAGGGATATTAAAAACAATATTACAGGAAAGTTTACACCTTCTACGATATTGAGAGAAATATCATTTCCTTCCTCTCTTGATATTAAGAACAATATCGCAGGGGAGGTGTACAACCCCTGCAATATTTGGAGTAATGTCATCTTTTCCTCTCCTGGATATTAGGAACATTACAGGTGTTTTGTACAGCCCCTGCGATGTTGGGATTAATATCATCCTCTTCTCCCCTGGATATTAGAAAGAATATCACAAAGGGAAGGTGTACATCCCCTGCAATATTGGGAGTAATATCATCCTCTTGCCCCCTGGATATTAGAAAATATATCACGGGGGGCTTACATTCATGCAATATTGGAAGTAATATTATCATTTCTTCCCCTGGATATTAGAAACAATCTCACAGGAGGAGTGTACATCCCCTGTGATATTGGGAGTAGTATAATCTCCTCCCCCCTTTATATTAAAAACAATATCACAGGGAGGTGTAACCTCCCTGTGATATTGACAGTAATATCATCCTCTCCCCCACTGGATATAAGGAACAATATCATAAAAGGGATGTACACCCCCTGCGATATTAGGAATAATATCATCTTCTTTTCTCCTGAATATTAGGAACAGTATCACGGAGCCGGTGTACACCCCCTGCAATATCAGGTGTAATAACATCCTCTCTTCCTCTAGATATTGGGAGTAATATCATAGTCTTTTTTCTTGGATATTAGAAACAATGTCATAGAGCGAGGCTTACACCCCTCATGATATTTGTAGTAATATCATTCTGTTCCCTCCTGGATATTAGAAACAATATCACAAGGAGGTTGTACATCCTTTTTAATATTGGGGTAATATCACCCTCTCTCCCTCTGAAAATTAGGAACAATATTACAGGAAACTTGTACACCTCCTGCCATATTGGGAGTAATACCTTTTTCTCCCCTCCTGGATATTTAATGCAATATTGCAGGGGTGGTGTACACCCCCTGCAAAATTGGGAGTAATATACTTTTCTCCCTTGATATTAGAAACAATATCAAATGGGGGTGTACACACCTTGCCATATTAGGAGTAATATCTTCTCTTTCTTTGGAAATTATGAACAATATCACAGGGGGGTGTGTACACTTTCTGCAATAATGGGAGTAATGTCATTCTCTCCCCCCTGGATATTAGGAACAATATCACATGGTGGGTTTACACTTCCTGCCATATTGAAAGCGGTATCATCGTCTTTTCTCCTGGACATTATAAACAATATCACAGGGCGTGTATACCCCTTGCAATATTGGAAGTAATATCCTCTCCCCCTCTGAATATTAAAAACAATATATCACAGAAAGGGTGTACACCCTCTGTGATATTAGGAGTAATATCATCCTCTTTTCTCCTGGATATTAAGAATATTATCACAGTGGGAGTGTACAACCCCTGTGACATTGGAAGTAGTATCATCTTCTCTCCTCCTGAATATTAGAAACAATATCACAGGGAAGATTTACACCCACTGCGATATTGAGAGTGATACCATTTATTCCTCTTCTGGATATTAGTAACAATATCACAGGGTGGGTGTACACCTCCTGCCATATTAAGAGTGATATCATCCTCTCGTTTTCTGGATATTAGGAACAATATTATATGGGAAGTGAATACCCCCTGATATATGGAGTGTAATATCTAATTGAGTGTATTATAACAATTTATGCTAGAACAATGTACCCTAAGGAATATAAATTATTCTACCATAAAGACACACGCACACATATGTTCCCTGAAGCACTATTCACAATAGAAAAGACATGTAAGCAACCTAAATGCTTATCAATGGTAGACTGGATAAAGAAAATATGGTACATATACACCATGGAATACTCTACAGACATAAAAAAGAATGAGATCATGTGCTTTGCAGTAACAAGGATGGAGATGGAGGCCATTATCTTAGGCAAACTAACACAGGAACAGAATATACCACGTGTTCTTTCTTTTAAGTGGAAACTAAACAACAAGAATACATGGACACAAAAAGGGGAACGATCAACAAACACAGGGTCCTACTTGAGGATGAAGAATAGGAGGAAGGACACAATTTATCTATATAATAAACCTACACATTTACCACTGAACCTAAAATAAAAGTTCAAAGAAAAGGGAAATGAGAGTGCTAGAACAGAATATTTTCAAAATTCTTTTTCATGCAATAGAACTCTTGACCTTATTATAGATTTTACTGGGGCCACAGAATATTTATGGAGCACTGCACTAAAATGAGAATATATGTCTCTTCATTTTTAATGTGCAAATTTTGTATATTTTTCCACATGTTGTGGATATAGACTAAAACAAGGCAAAATACTTTAATATCAGGAAAAACACAAAATATATTCCAACTAAATTTTGGAAATCAGATTTGCAATTCCATCATGCTATGATCGCACTAAATTGTATATTAGGTGCTGGGTCACATTTGAAGATCCAAATTACTCTACTTTAAACTTCAAGGAGCTTGCAATTTACCACTAGCCCCTGTGGCAGGAGGGGAAGATAACTTGAGTCTGGGAAGGGCTGAGAAAATTCTACTATCTGATTACATAGTTAGAATCTTACCTCTGGTTCCACTGGCTTCACTTTATTTTACTTAAAATGACTTATCCCAACTCTGATTTTAATGGTGTATGTCTAACACCAAACAAACATCAATTGTTCTTATTCATCTACAGCTTGACAGTGAACATTGACATATATGTGGGCAAAAATAAACAAGACTTAGTGAATGTTAAAATTGAACCATGACCTTGAAGGGCTTGCACAATATTGATAATTTGTCATTTTTAAGTCAAGCAGTATTGTAATATAAGCAAGAGGATCTGTACGTGGAAGATAACCTGCCATTCCTAAAATACATCATTTGATAGTAACAACACTTAATACACACCCACACCAACCTAATGGCAACCATTTGTTTCCTTGAAGACAATTGAAGACAAGAATGCTCCTTTGTGGGAATACTTGCTACTATGAAATTAGATTTCTCTAAATTGTTGTTACTTACTTTTTATTAGTTGCTGACATTTATTACATGATAATCTATTCGTTCATGAATTGCATGCTGAGTTATTAAGACATGCTGTATTGAAAGCCTTTAGCGTAGTCACTGTCCTTAATGCTCCAAGTTTCCTTCTGATTACGTGCAATATACATTTAGAATTACCCTAAACGTAAAATTCATGTATAGCATTCTTTATGCTATAAGACACTTCAAAGCAAAATCAATTAAACTCAGTAAGTTATTATTTAAAAGTGACTCTGAACTCAGGATTATATCAAGCAAGAGGGCCTGAATATAAAAACAGGTTAAAAGAAGTTATCTGCCAGTTGGAGTTTACTCTTATATTGGAAAATAAATTTTATATATAAATATATATATAAAATATATATTCATGTCTTTGAATTTACATATGAAAACATGTAAAATTTATATGTGAAAGTATATATGTGTGCACATGTATATGTATTATACATCCTGACATATATATATGCATGTACATATATGCTGCACAGTTCAAGATACTGAAAATGTTTTTATTCCAAAGTCAGTAAAACAGGGTTGTATTTTTTTCCCCTGTACTGTATTTTGAAAGGGAGTGTCATGCCAAGGTTATAGCCATGCAATTGTTTTCTTCTAGTAGAGTCTTCAAATTTATGTCTTTCATCTTTCACCATTGAAAATCTAAATGAGATACTTTAATTATAAATTTATGAAAATGTTTTTTTAAACAAAAAATACACAGAAAAAGGTTTTCATTACTGTAGTACTTTCTCTTTTGCTAAATTTTCTCCACAACAAATGTGATGTGTGAATCTTATACTTTTCACTTTGAATGCTAACATGTCTTAGGCAAAACTTCCCATCAGACTTAGAATTCATTAATCATTCATAGCACAACTAGCTTTCGTCACCTTCTCCACAAATCCAAGATACTGGTATGGAAACATAAATTGAAAGATGTCCAGGTCACAAATTAAAAGCTTAAACTAATGATATATTTCTAATGATTTCATTAATCATAACATTTCCATGTTGGAAGAGACTTTTAATCTAGTCTCAGCCCCCAACTAAAGCAATAATTACTTTCAGAACATTTCAGATATATTGCTATTTAGCTTTTGCCTGAACTGCTTCACAAAACAATCCTTTCCAATATTAGATATCTCAAATTGTTAGGAATTGTTTAAGATCTCTCTTGAAATTTCTTCCCGTATGTCCTAACCCTAACATCCATACAATGTTCTTCAAATGCTAAGTCAATAATTATGTTGTCTTTTGTGCCTCTCACTCAGGCTAAACGTATCCTGTATCCTCAAGCATTCATTATGTGAAGCAAGTGCTTTACAAATCCTTTCAATGTCTCTCTTAGTTAGCTTCCTGGGATTATATTTTAACTGTATAATATCTTTATAACATGGAGCTTGTAACGCAACCTAATACCTTGATTTTGGTAGAGTGTGGTTTTAGATCACAAAAAAACTATTACTTCGCTTTTATTGTACTTGTATTTGTGCAATATAAACTTTCACTGTTTTTAATGAGTTTTTTATATTGCTGATTCATAGTGTGCTTTGTGTCAAAATAAACCCTTTCACATAAACTTATGTTAAGCCAAGATTCTGCCCTACTATGGTTAAGAGATGAGAAGTGAACAAAGGGAGAACAAAGAACAACGTGATAGAGTTTAAAGAAGGAAGAGAGGTTCACAGCATTAAGTATAGCAGGGAGAGTGAGGAAGATGAGTACTGGAGAGAAAGAGAACACTTAGCCCATGGCGGTCGGTACCCACTCAACCTTAAGCTAGTTACTTTAGTACAAATGAGGCAATACAATATGGATATTAAAAGATTAAGAAGTGAGTAGAGTAAGTATAAGAAAGTCCTTCAAGGATGTGGAATATGAAAGGGTGAAAGGAAACAGTTCTAAGGGGAAAAATGCTCAAGTGGTTTGTTTTTGTTTTGTTTTTCTTTTTCTTAGGATAGAAGAAATAGGGAATAAGTTTTTGGCTAAGGAAAAGGAGCTAGGGATTATTCCCTCTTCTTTTACAGTTAGAGTTATTTGTATACTGACATTCTCTGTGCACTATCATAAGCATCTTGAGAGCAGGACTGATTCTCATTAGGCTTTTTAGCACTCTGTTATTCACATCACAGGAACTATAAAGATATTTGTTGAATTGTATTGTGTCATTTCTCCAAATGGTCAGGTTTCTTCAGAGATTACTCCAAGTAATTCTGCAATCACAGCAGCAACTTTATTTCATTTTCTTGTTTGGTTTCTTCCTTGGTCTGTAAAATGTAAAAAAAAAGAAAAAAAGAAAAAATAGAAAAAAAAAGAAGAAAAAATTTAGATACATATTAGCAATTTTTTTTTGGTATGTCTAGTTAACATATAAAGACAAGAGACAGTAAAGACCACCAAAGGAATGGATGTAAATAGAGAAGACAAGAGGAACAAGGATGAGGCCTGGAGCACCACAATATTTTATTATTATTATACTTTAAGTTCTGGGTTACATGTGCGGAACGTGCAGTTTTGTTACATAGGTATACACATGCCGTGGTGGTTTGCCGCATCCATCAAAACATCACCTACATTAGGTATTTCTCCTAATGTTATCCCTCCCCTAAGACCCCACCCTATGACAGGTCATGGTGTGATGTTCCCCTCTCTGTGTCCACATGTTCTCATTGTTCAACTCCCACTTATGAGTGAGATGCAGTGTTTGGTGTTCTGATCTTGTGATAGCTTGCTGAGAATGATGGTTTCCAGCTTCATCCATGTCCCTGCAAAGGACATGAACTCATCCTTTTTTATGGCTACATAGTATTCCATGATGTATATGTGCCACATTTTTTTAATCCAGTCAATTATTGATGGATATTTGGGTTGGTTCCAAGTCTTTGCTATTGTGAATAGTATGGCAATAAACATACGTGTGTATGTGTCTTTATCATAGAATGATTTAAAATCCTTTGGGTATATGCCCAGTAATGGGATTGCCGGATCAAGTGGTATTTCTAGTTCTAGATCCTTGAGGATTGCCACACTGTCTTCCACAATGGTTGAACTACTATACACTACCACCAACAGTGTAAAAGCGTTGCTATTTCTCCACAACCTTTCCATTATCTGTTTTTTCCTGACTTTTTAATGATCACGACTCTAACTGGCATGAGATGGTATCTCATTGTGGTTTTGATTTCCATTTCTCTAATTACCAGTGTTGATGAGCATTTTTTCATTTGTCTGTTGGCTACATAAATGTCTTCTTTTGGGAAGTGTCTGTTCATATACTTTGCCCACTTTTTGATGGGGTTGTTTGTTTTTTCTTGTAAATTTGTTTAAGTTCTTTGTAGATTTTGGATATTAGCCCTTTGTCAGATGGATAGTTGCAAAAATTTTCTCCCATTCTGTAGGTTACCTGTTCACTCTGATGATAGTTTCTTTTGCTGTGCAGAAGCTCCTTAGTTTAATTAGATCCCCTTTGCCAATTTTGGCTTTTGTTGTCATTGCTTTTGGTGTTTTAGACATGAAGTCTTTGCCCATGTCTATGTCCTGAATGATATTGCTCAGGTTTTCTTCTAAGATTTTTATGGTCCTGTGTCTTACGTTTAAGTCTTTGATCCATCTTGAGTTGATTTTTGTATACGGTGTAAGGAAGGGGTCCAGTTTCAGTTTTCTGCATATGGCTAGCCAGTTTCCCCAACACCATTTATTAAATAGGGAATCTTTTTCCTATTGCTTGTTTTTGTCAGGTTGTCAAAGATCAGATGGTTGTAACTGTGTTTCTGAGACATCTGTTCTGTTCTATTGGTCTATATCTCAGTTTGGTACCAGTACTATGCTGTTTTGGTTACTGTAGGCTTGTAGGATAGTTTGAAGTCAGGTAGCATGATGCTTTTCACTTTGTTCTTCTTGCCCAGGATGGTCTTGGCTATGCAAGCTCTTTTATGGTTCCATATGAATTTCAAAGTAATTTTTTTCCAATTCTGTAAATAACATTCAAAGCAGTGCATAGAGGGAAATTTATAGCACTAAATGCCCACAAGAGTAAGCAGGAAAGATCTAAAATTGACACCCTAACATCACAATTAAAAGAACTATAAAAGCAAGAGCAAACACATTCAAAAGCTAACAGAAAGAAAGAAATAACTAAGATCAGAGTAGAGCTGAAGGAAATAGAGACACAAAAAACACTTCAAAAAATTAATGAATCCAGGAGCTGGTTTTTTGAAAAGATCAACAAAATTGATAGGCCACTAGCAAGACTAATAAAGAAGAAAAGAGAGAAGAATCAAATAGACACAATAAATAATGATAAAGGGGATATCATCACCAATCCCACAGAAATACA
Source organism: Pongo pygmaeus (assembly GCF_028885625.2). Classification (NCBI taxonomy): domain Eukaryota; kingdom Metazoa; phylum Chordata; class Mammalia; order Primates; family Hominidae; genus Pongo; species Pongo pygmaeus. The sequence continues at coordinate 62,005,111 of NC_072378.2, read as the reverse complement.
AACTACCATCAGAGAATACTATAAACACCTCTATGCAAATAAACTAGAAAATCTAGAAGAAATGGATAAATTCCTTGACACAGGCATCCTCCCAAGACTGAACCAGGAAGAAGTTGAATCTCTGAATAGACCAAAAACAGGCTCTGAAATTGAAGCAATAATCCATAGCTTACCATCCAAAAAGAGTCCAGGACCAGATGGATTCACAGCTGAATTCTATGAGAGGTACAAGGAGGAGCTGGTACCATTCCTCCTGAAACTATTCCAATCAATAGAAAAAGAAGGAATCCTCCCTAACTCATTTTATGAGGCCAGCGTCATCCTGATACCAAAGCCTGGCAGAGACACAACCAAAAAAGAGAATTTTAGACCAATATCCTTGATGAACATTGATGCAAAAGTTCTCAATAAAGTACTGGCAAATTGAATCCAGCAGCACATCAAAAAGCTTATCCACCATGATCAAGTGGGCTTCATCCCTGGGATGCAAGGATGGTTCAACATACGCAAATCAATAAATGTAATCCAGCATATAAACAGAACCAACAACAAAAACCACATAATTATCTCAATAGATGCAGAAAAGGCCTTTGACAAAATTCAACAACCTTCATGCTAAAAACTCTCAATAAATTAGGTATTGATGGGACGTATCTCAAAATAATAAGAGCTATCTATGAAAAACCCACAGCCAATATCATACTGAATGGGCAAAAAGTGGAAGCATTCCCTTTGAAAACTGGAAAAGACAGGGATGCCCTCTCTCACCACTCTTATTCAACATAGTGTTGGAAGTTCTGGCCAGGGCAATCAGGCAGGAGAAGGAAATAAAGGGTATTCAATTAGGAAAAGAGGAAGTCAAATTGTCCCTGTTAGCAGATGACACGATTGTATATCTAGAAAACCCCATCATCTCAGCCCAAAATCCCCTTAAGCTGATAAGCAACTTCAGCAAAATCTCAGGATACAAAATCAATGTACAAAAATCACAAGCATTCTTATACACTAATAACAAACAAACACAGAGCCAAATCATGAGTGAACTCCCATTCACAATTGCTTCAAAGAGAATAAAATACCTAGGAATCCAACTTACAAGGGATGTGAATGACTTCTTCAAGGAGAACTACAAACCACTGCACAATGAAATAAAAGAGGATACAAACAAATGGAAGAACATTCCACACTCATGGGTACGAATAATCAATATTGTGAAAATGACCATAGTGCCCAAGGTAATTTATAGATTCAATGCCATCCCCATCAAGCTACCAATGACTCTTCACAGAATTGGAAAAAACTACTTTAAAGTTCATATGGAACCAAAAAAAAGCTCACATTGACAAGTCAATCCTAAGCCAAAAGAACAAAGTGAGAGGCATCACACTACCTGACTTCAAACTATACTACAAGGCTACAGTAACCAAAACAGCATGATACTGGTACCAAAACAGAGATATAGATCAATGGAACAGAACAGAGCCCTCAGAAATAATGCTGCATATCTACAACTATCTGATCTTTGACAAACCTGACAAAAACAAGAAATGGGGAAAGGATTCCCTATTTAATAAATGATGCTGGGAAAACTGGCTAGCCATATGTAGAAAGCTGAAACTGGATCCCTTCCTTACACTTTATACAAAAATTAATTCAAGATGGATTAAAGACTTAAATGTTAGACCTAAAACCGTAAAAACCCTAGAAGAAAACCTAGGCAATACCATTCAGGACATAGGCATGGGCAAGGACTTCATGTCTAAAACATCAAAAGCAATGGCAACAAAAGCCAAAATTGACAAATGGGATCTAATTAAACTAAAGAGCTTCTGCACAGCAAAAGAAACTACCATCAGAGTGAACAGGCAACCTACAGAATGGGAGAAAATTTTTGCAATCTACTCATCTGACAAAGGTCTAATATCCTGAATCTACAATGAACTCAAACAAATTTACAAGAAAAAAACAAACAACCCCATCAAAAAGTGGGCGAAGGACATGAACAGACACCTCTCAAAAGAGGACATTTATACAGCCAAAAGACACATGAAAAAATGCTCATCATCACTCGCCATCAGAGAAATGCAAATCAAAACCACAAGGAGATACCATCTCACACCAGTTATAATGGTGATCATTAAAAAGTCAGGAAACAACAGGTGCTGGAGAGGATGTGGAGAAGTAGGAACACTTTTACACTGTTGGTGGGACTGTAAACTAGTTCCACCACTGTGGAAGTCAGTGTGGCGATTCCTCAGGGATCTAGAACTAGAAATACCATTTGACCCTGCCATCCTATTACTGGGTATATACCCAAAGGACTATAAAACACGCTGCTATAAAGACACATGCACACATATGTTTACTGCGGCACTATTCACAACAGCAAAGACATGGAACCAACCCAAATGTCCAACAATGATAGACTGGATTAAGAAAATGTGGCACATATACACCGTGGAATACTATGCAGCCATAAAAAATGATGAGTTCATGTCTTTTATAGGGACATGGAAGAAACTGGAAACCATCATTTTCAGCAAACTATTGCAAGAAGAAGAAACCTAACACCGCATGTTCTCACTCATAGGTGAGAATTGAACAATGAGAACACATGGACACAGGAAGGGGAACATCATACACCAGGGACCATTGTGGGGTGGGGGAAGGGGGTAGGGATAACATTAGGAGATATACCTAATGCTAAATGATGAGTTAATGGGTGCAGCACACCAACGTGGCACATGTATACATATATAACAAACCTGCACGTTGTGCACATGTACCCTAAAATTTAAAGTATAATAATAATAAAATTTAAAAAAGGAAATAAAATCTACTTCGATACCATGTTTACAAAAAAAAGAAAGTTAGTGGTGGCTTGATGGGGATGGCATTGAATCTATAAATTACTTTTGACAGTATGGCAATTTTGATAATATTCATTCTTCCCATCCATGAGCATGGAATGTTTTTCCATTTGTTTGAATCCTCTCTTATTTCCTTGAGCAGTGGTTTGTAGTTCTCCTTGAAGAAGTCCTTCACATCCCTTGTAAGTTGGATTCCTAGGTGTTTTATTCTTCTTGTAGCAATTGTGAATGGGAGTTCACTCATGATTTGGCTCTCTGTTTGTCTGTTATTTGTGTATAGGAATGCTAGTGATTTTTGCACATTGATTTTGTATCCTGAGACCACTGCGGAAGTTGCTTATCAGCGTAAGGATAATTTGGGCTGAGACAATGGCGTTTTCTAAATATACAATCATGCCATCTGCAAACAGAGACCATTTGATTTCCTCTCTTCATATTTGAATACCTTTATTGCTTTCTCTTGCCTGATTGGCATGGCCAGAACTTCGAATACTACGTTGAATAGGAGTGGTGAGAGAGGGCATACTTGTCTTGAGAGAACTCCAATATTAAGAAGTGAAAGAGAGAACAATTAAAGTAGTTTGAAAATAAATAGCCAGTGAGAGAAAGAGAAAGCAAACAAGAGAGTATAACACCCTGAAATTCAAAAGGAGAAAGTGTGTAAGGAGAAGGAAATGATCTAAAGTATCATATACTTATCATGATTGAAGTAACATGACTGGAAACTGATCATTAGATTCAGCAACTTTGAACTCATGGGTGACTTCAAAATAAAGTTCCAGAATATCTAGCTCTTGCATACCCTGTGTGTTTATTCTCACTTGTTGTTGTTGTTTTAGACAGGGTCTCAATCTGCCACCAGGCTGGAATGCAGTGGTGTGATCTCAATCTCAGCTCATTGAGGCCTCAACCTCCTAGGTTCAAGGGATCCTCCTTCCTCTGCTGCCCGTAGTAGAGCTGGGACCAGGCACACTACATCCACATAATTTTAATATATTTAGTAGAGGCATGGGTTCTCCATGTTGTCCAGGTTTGTCCAGAACTTCTGGGCTGAGGTGATCAGCTGCCTCTGCCACCCAAAGTGCTTGGATTACAGTTGTGAGCCAGGGTGCCTGGCAAACTTTGTGTTTACTCCGTGAACCCCAAATATGTGAGACAGGTCTCAGTCAATTTAGGAAATTTATTTTGCCAAAGTTAAGGACATGCACCTGAGACACAACCTCAGGCAGTCCCCAAGATATGCAGGGGACATCAATATATGTAAGAGGTACATTGGTTCTGTTTGGAAAGGTGGGAGAACTCGAAGCGGGGATGGGGTTTACAGGTCATAGGTAGAGAAGAGACAAATGGTTGCATTCTTTTGAGTTTCTCATTAGCGTTTTTAAAGAAGGCAATCAGATACACATTTATCTCCATGAACAGAAGGATGACTTTGGATTCTGTCTGTCCTTTGTCCACAAGGAAATTCCTTGTGAGGGAGGTATGTAGCTTTTTAATTTGTGTAGCTATCATCTTTAGGAATAGAAGGGGAGGCAGCTTTGCCCTATGCAGTGTACAGCTTGGCTTTTCCCTTTGGCTTAGTGATTTGGGGGTTCCAAGATTTATTTTTCTTTCACATCTCTTATAGTCTCTTTGAAATTGTGGTTGTGTGGCTTCTATTCTGCATTTCAAGGACTATAAATTAGTATTCTCATCAATATTAGTATTTCCATTATTCACAAATTTATTTCACAAATCTAATGAGCACCAGCTGTATTCCACGCTCTGTGTTAAGCCTTTTACATACTGCACTCAATAAGAAATGTATGAGATTACCTTCATGGAGCTTATAGTCTGTGGCAGAAATTGCTCATTTGTTGCCTACCCAAATGCCATTTTCCTCATATTTCTTGCATATAGAAACTTTTTTTCAGATATTGGGCAGCTTTGTGTTGGACTTCTTCTAAATTACCAGAAAAGAATGCTGAATAGTTATAGATCGCTATAGTATTCCTTTAGCCAGCAACTGTTTAAAGAATGGGCATATCATCCAAGGGTGCTCATGAGACTTGAGGAGAAGTCTAGGAATAAACTTCTTTTTTTTAAAAGGCCTCATTGTCAGGGATGGTACCTGAGGTTCGTTGTCTCACAGGCATCATGGAAAACTAGGATGCAGACACACCAGGAGTAAGGTTAAGAGTGGAAGTTTCATAGCTGAAGGAAAGGGAATAGCTCTCTCTGCTGCAGAGTGAGGAGTTCCAAATGGGTTTTCTGCTTCTGTGGTGAAATGAAGGGGATTTTATAGATGAGCTTCAGGAGCAGTGTCTGACATACATAGGATGCAAAAGATTAGTTGGATCAGGTGTGTTATTTGCATAAGTTGCAAAAAACTGGTTAGGGATAGGTAGGCCATTTGCACAGAGCACAAAAATCTGGCCACTCTCACCCTAATCTTTTATTATGCAGATGAGTTCTCTGCTTGGCCTGCACCATGTTGCCTGTTTCTTTAATGTACATGTGGTGACAAAAAAAAGGGAAGATGGAGCCTCCATGTTGAACATACATGGTCTCCAGGTAACCTTTCTCTATTGGCACACCTGCCAGCATTCACCTGTGCAAGCTTCCAGCTTACTTATCTGTTTGCAGTTCAATTTTTTAGGCTGCTCTTTGTTAGAAAAAAATAACTTCTTGTGCTGCTTTTTGTTAGAAAGGAAGACTTGCTGATGATATTTTTAACCTCATTATCTTCCTAAATATATATTTTTTATATCTCCTGTATCAATATGAGAAAATGGTGAAACTTGTTCTAAAAGCAAGGTATAAGCACATAACATTTATGACAGTTTATATAACTCACCTGCTGGTCATCTTACCTCAAAGAGGGAACCATATACAGGGATTCCTGTCACACATGCAGCCTACATTTGAATAATAAATTGTAGTATTAACCTGGAAATATAAAAGTTAGATTAAAGTTTATGTAACTTCAAAAGCTAGTTTAAATAATAAATTTATGCTATTATCCTCAGCTGAGGTAAGTAACAACATAAAGGCAGATTTGTTAATTCAAAATTAACATCTGAAAAATCTGTTATGGACCTGCAAGACAAAGTGAATGTATTGGGAAAGGCCACATACCAAAAGTAAATAAACATCAAAAGAGAAAAAGAAAACATAAGGAAGAAGTAGAATAGCAAGATAAGAGAATGCTGAAAAGAACTACAAATTTAACATGCCATATTTTCAATGTTATTATTATATATTCATTCTTTAGATGTAAAATAGATGAGATTGAGACCCTTCTCATGGGATGTGACTTTTTTTTTTTGAATACATACAATTCAACTTCGAGTTTAAGGCTCTTCTTTCAGCAAGAAAGCTTTTTCATTTGTAAAACAGCTTATCACTTTCAGGAAGCCTACAAAAGTCATGTGATGATCTCTTCTTAGTGTAACGTCAGTTGTAGGATAAAAAAGTTAAAGAAAATGTATTATTTAGTTTCACTCTCCAGAAATTTCCATCTTGATTATGTTAAATGTAAACATATTTTTAGATTTTAAGGTAAATATTTTTAATCTGTAGCAACTTCTAAAGACTTGAAGTAAACATCAAGTTAACAGCAATTGATCACAGTGTATAATTGCTTATAAGAACAAATTCACTATCTGAATTCATGGAATCAGATGGAAAGAACTGAGCAATTCATAAGGAGATATACCTAAAAATAAGAAAATTTAGTAGGGAAAAAGAACAGAAATTTTGAAAGACTGTATTTTAAATAGGAAAAGGAGATGTTTACATTCAATTTCTGTCCTTTTAAAATGATTTCATAGGCTGGGTGCAGTGGCTCATGTCTGTAATCCCAGCATTTTGGGAGGTCAAGGCAGGTGCATCAGGAGGTCAAGAGATCAAGAACTTGCTGCCCAACATGGTGAAACCCCGTCTGTACTAAAAATACAAAAATTAGCTGGGTGTGGTGGCACACCCCTGTAGTCCCAGTTTGTCAGGAGGCTGAGGCAGGAGAATGGCTTGAACCCAGGAGGTGGAGGTTGCAGTGAGCCTAGATCGTGCCACTGCACTCCAGCCTGGTGGCAGAATGAGACTCTGTCTCAAAATACAAAACAAAAACAAAAACAAAAAAATTCATAGTTCTCATTCTCATTTCAAAACTTTATTGATACTAGAAGTCTTTATAGAAATTTGGAAGAGAAAAGCAAAAGCATTCTAGAGTATCTCCTACTTAAACATGACCTAAACTAATTACCATTCTGCCTTGCAGCTGACACCCAACTTCTTGACTACTCAAATCAACATTGGCAGAATTCAGGAAAAAGCAGGATGAAGGAGTAGTAATGATCTTACCTAGTTCTTTCTCAGGGACTAGATAAATGACATTTTGTATGTTATTTACTTGCTATGTATTTCCAATTATCATACAAAAATCACTCAAATTTTATAAGCACATTTTTAATGTAGACCTATTTGTGTTAAACAAGTTGAGTTACTGAAAATTGCACAAGAAAGTATAAAAATTTTTGTGAAAAGACAATTCCATGTAGAAAGGAGTGCCTCTCAGATAGATATCCTAATTAAATATTTTTGACTAATTCTGAAAAGGCATCAAAACTGAATACAGTCAAATTGATTTGGTCAATTCCCCCACATGTAGGAAGTCATTTTTTCAATCTCACGAAGGAACTGACAGATATATTCAATTTAAGTGAAAGGTGGAAATGAATCTGGAATTTTTTTTTTTTTTTTTCTTGACAGAGTTTCGCTTAACTCTTGTTGCCCAGGCTGGAGTGCAATGGCACAATCTCGGCTCACTACAACTTCCGCTGCCTGGGTTCAAGTGATTCTCCTGCCTCAACCTCCCGATTAGCTGGAATTACAGGTATGCACCACCACAACTGTCTAATTTTGCATTTTTAGTAGAGATAGGGTTTCTCCATGTTGGCCAGGCTGGTCTTGAACTCCCAACCTCAGGTGATCCACCAGCCTCAGGCTCCCAAAGTTCTGGGATTACAGGCATGAGCCACCGTGCCTGGCAAGGAGTCTGGAATTAATGGATACCTAGAGACTGAAAAGTTTGATCAACTCAGTGAGCACTTTGATTACCATTGCAGTTTGATTGACAAGTGAATGAATGAGTTATTTTGGTCAAACTTTGCACTAATTACATCACTTTCTGTTTCATTTTGTATCTATGTGAATTAATACTAGATAATTAATCTTCAGTGGAAATACATTAGCACCACTTAGAGAAATATCCTTCAGTGCACCTAGGGAATCCCACAATCTTCCTGACCAAAAAAAAAAAAAAAAAAAAAAAGAATTTAAATGAAGAATAACAAATATAATCATGTATATTCATAAACAGAAAAGGGGTCCTGAGTGTCTTTTGAAATATAAATACCAGAAATTCTAGTTTTGTGGAAAATTTAATGTCTATCTGGTTTGAAAGATTTAACAACTGTTAAAGTAACCAGTATTTCAGAGGATATGGGGGAAAGTAAACCAGCTTTTTCATTGTGCTGCTTCAGGAGGGCTAATAAAATAAAAAACAACAAAAGCACTTTTAGAATATGATTCCAATGCAGTGGTAGTATATGACTCATTTTATTGAACAATTTAAGTGTGATAGCCAGAAGGAAGAGTGAAAATTTCTGTTCAAATGGTCAGTCCTAAAGGTTAGTATAAAAGGAAAACAGGGAAGAAAACTCAGAGATAGGTCAGAGGATAGATAGTTAGGACTTTTTTTCTATTATCTCTCAAGCCCATATACATAGTAATTTTATTTAATTGTTCTTCAATGTTTATAAAAATCTTAGTCACAACACATCAACAATAAAGACGATGGAAAAGAGTATTTGTCTACAGATATACACACAGATGCACATACATACATACACACACACATATAACTGAATTAGTAATTGTTTTATAAATTGAATGTTTGCATCTTCCCCAAATTCATAGATCAAAGCTGTAATTCCAGGTGGAATGGTACTTGGAGATGAGGCCTTTGGGAGGAAATTATGTTACTTGATATCAAGGGGGTGGAGCCCCTATAATAAGACTAGTGTCCTACACAAAAAGAACAATAAGGAAAACAGTTGTCTAGAAGCCAGGAGGAGGGGATTCACAAAGAACCAAATATGGTCTTGAACTGTTCAGCTTCCAGAACTGTAAGAAATAAATGTCTGATATTTAAGCTCCTCAGTCTATTGCATTTTGTTACAGCAGACCACACTAAGTCAGTAATACTTACAAAACTTGAGTTTCTCCTCCACATAATTTGTTTGTGTGGAGTGAAATAAGTTTTTAGAGGCAATACAAACAACACAACTAAAATGCTTTAGACCTGAGTTCTAGGACTAGTATTGATCTGTACATATAATTTAACATTATTTATTTATATTTTTATTTCACTTATCTGTAAAACATATTGTACTTAGATAAATTTTAAAGTATCTTCTTGCTTTTTAAAATTGTTTGATATTATGGGAACCATTGATAGAAAAATGAATTAGTTTTTTCTAAATTCCTAGGTACAATAGAATATGCTGGCTTGAGTTTGAACAAAAAAGTTTCACAAATTTTGAACAAATTTTCTCACCAAAAATCATAGTTAGTTATAATTTGCTTCATTTTTTTCCTTTTATATACTTTGTACATATAACTATATATGGCAAGTATTAAGGTATTAAGGGGGGTTAATAAATAACATATCTATGTTTACTTTTCAAGTTTGCAACTATTGAACTTCATCAAGGATAAAGCTGCTTAAAGCAAAAGGCTTTGATCTGTGGCCAAACTAGCCTTCTGTTATAACCTGCCCATGCCAACCTTCTGACTCCTTACCCTTCTTATGTTATTCAGTTACATAATGTACCTGAGGTAAAAAATCTGTTTGTAGATAAGACACACATTGCCGCACAGAGTCTATGGAAATGAGGGCAGCAAACAAAGCAAATTAAGTTCATATCTTCCGCAGACCTTATTAGATTACCTCCAGCAAGAAACGTGTTTCAATAGATGTCATTAAACAATCAGCAAACTTTTTAAATAAGGCAGTGAGTGAGTCAAATGGCTAGCAGTGCTCCTCTAGTAGATATCACTTGACATGAAAACATGAGGAGTGGATAAGTATTCCATATCTTCTGCAAGCAATAGGAATTCTTACATTGGAATCCACCTTCAATATGCTCATGAGCATTATGTGCACGTGTGTGCACGTGAGTGCATGCATTTTTCTGGGAGTGGGTGCAGAGCCTTTGCTATAGTCTCAGTGGAGTCAGTGAGATATAGACAATTGAATCGGGCTATTTTTCTTGTCATTCAGTAAAATAAATAGTGGGAATGAATTTATTTCCTCACTGAAACTGAATGTAAAGGTCAAAATTTTTGGTTATTTTGATATAAACTAGCAAGAGATTCCGTATACATCTAAGTATTTGTCTTTAAATTTCTTTAGTTGATTTCAGGAACATGTACATCTTATGTCGTATGTTAACCCTTTCCCTGAATTGGTAATGTACCCTGCATCTCACACACATAGAGTGGAGCATCATTATTACAGTAGAAGTTGTTCAGCTAGATCTACCCATAAACATTAACATGAGCTCATCTTTGTAGTAAGTTTAAACCAATACTCTTTGTTAATTCTTTAAGTGAATAATAAATAACAAGTATAAAAGGTGGCATAGAAGGGATTTGGAAAGAATAATGGAAGTTGAAGGAGGTTCCAAGATGGCTGAATAGGAACAGCTTCAGTCTACAACTCCCAGCGTGAGTGACACATAAGATGGGTGATTTCTGCATTTCCAACTGAGGTACCAGGTTCATCTCACTGGGGCTTGTTGGACAGTGGGTACAGCCCATGAAGCATGAGCTGAAGCAGGGCAGGCATTGCCTCACTGGTGAAGTACAAGGGGTTGGGGAATTCCCTTTCCTAGCTAAGGGAAGCTGTGACGGGAAGCTGTGACGGGAAGCTGTGACAGACAGTACCTGGAAAATTGGGACACTCCCACCCTAATACAGTGCTTTTCCAATGGTCTTAGCAAATGGCACACCAGGAGATTATATCCCACGCCTGGCTAAGAGGGTCCCACACCCATGGAACCTCACTCACTGCTAGCACAGCAGTCTGAGATCAAACTGCAAGGCAGCAGTGAGGCTGGGGGAGGGGTATCCACCATTGCTGAGGCTTGAGTAGGTAAGCAAAGTGGCTGGGAAGCTTGAACTGGTTGGAGCCCAGTGCAGCTCAAGGAGGCCTGCCTGCCTCTGTGGGCTCTACCTGTGGGGGAAGGACATAGCTGAACAAAAGGCAGCAGAAACTTATGCAGACTTAAATGTCCCTGCCTGATATCTTTGAAGAAAGTAGTGCTTCTCCCAGCATGGAGTTTGAGATCTGAGAATGGACAGACTGCCTCCTCAAGTGGGTCCCTGACCCCTGAGTAGCCTAACTGGGAAACACCTCCCAGTAGGGGCTGACTGAAACCTCATACAGCTGGGTGCCCCTCTGAGATGAAGCTTCCAGAGGAAGAATCAGGCAGCAACATTTGCCGTTATGCAATATTTGCTGTTCTGCAGCCTCCACTGGTGACACCCAGGCAAACAAGGTCTAGAGTGGACCTCCAGCAAATTCCAACAGACCTGCAGCTGAGGGTTATGACTGTTAGAAGGAAAATTAACAAACAGGAAGGACTTGCACACCAAAACCCTATCTGCACGTCACCATCATCAAAGACCAAAGGTAGATAAAAACACAAAAATGGGGAGAAACCAGAGCAGAAAAGCTGAAAATTCTAAAAAACAAAGTGCCTCTTCTCCTCCAAAGGAATGCAGCTCCTCACCAGCAATGGAACAAAGCTGGACAAAGAATGATAAACCCACAGTCAATATCATACAGAATGGGCAAAAATGGAAGCATTCCCTTTGAAAACTGGCATAAGACAGGGATGCCCTCTCTCACCACTCCTATTCAACATAGTGATGGAAGTTCTGGCCAGGGCAATCAGGCAGGAGAAGGAAATAAAGGTTATTCAATTAGGAAAAGAGGAAGTCAAATTGTCCCTGTTTGCAGATGACATGATTGTATATCTAGAAAATCCCATCGTCTCAGCCCAAAATCTCCTTAAGCTGATGAGCAACTTCAGCAAAGTCTCAGGATACAAAATCAATGTGCAAAAATCACAAGCATTCTTTACACCAATAACAGACAGAGAGCCAAATCATGAGTGAGCTCCCATTCACAATTGCTTCAAAGAGAATAAAATACCTAGGAATCCAACTTACAAGGGTTGTGAAGGACCTCTTCAAGGAGAACTACAAACCGCTGCTCAATGAAATAAAAGAGGACTCAAACAAATGGAAGAACATTCCATTCTCATGGGTAGGAAAAATCAATATCACGAAAATGGCCATTGTGCCCAAGGTAATTTATAGATTCAATGCCATCCCCATCAAGCTACCAATGACTTTCTTCACAAAATTGGAAAAAACTGCTTTAAAATTCATATAGAACTAAAGATTGCCAAGACAATCCTAAGCCAAAAGAACAAAGCTGGAGGCACCACACTACCTAACTTCAAACTATACTACAAGGCTACAGTAACCAAAACAGCATGGTACTGGTAACGAAACAGAGATATAGACCAATAGAACAGAACAGAGCCCTCAGAATTAATACCACACATCTACAACTATCTGATCTTTGACAAACCTGACAAAAAAAGAAATGAGGAAAGGATTCCCTATTTAACAAATAGTGCTGGGAAAACTGGCTAGCCATATGTAAAAGTTGAAACTGGATCCCTTCCTTATACCTTATACAAAAATTAATTCAAGATGGATTAAAGACTTACATGTTAGACCTAAAACCATAAAAACCCTAGAAGAAAACCTGGGCAATTCCATACAGGACATAGGCATGGGCAAAGACTTCATGACTAAAACACCAAAAGCAATGGCAACAAAGGCCAAAATTGGCAAATGGGATCTAATTAAACTAAAGAGCTTCTGCACAGCAAAAGAAACTACCATCAGAGTGAACAGGCAACCTAGAGAATGGGAGAAAATTTTTGTAATCTACCCATCTGACAAAGGGCTAATATCCAGAATCTACTAAGAACTTAAATTTACTAGAAAAAAATCAAACAATCCCATCAAAAAGTGGGCAAAAGATATTAATAGACACTTCTCAAAAGAAGACATTTATGCAGCCAACAGACACATGAAAAAATGCTTATCATCACTTGCCATCAGAGAAATGCAAATAAAAACCACAATAAGATATCATCTCACACCAGTTAGAATGGTGGTCATTAAAAAGTCAGGAAGCAACAAGTGCTGGAAAGGATGTGGACAAATAAGAATGCTTTTACACATTGGTGGGACTGTAAACTAGTTCAACCATTGTGGAAGACAGTGTGGTGATTTCTCAAGGATCTAAGACTAGAAATACCATTTGACCCAGTGATCCCATTATTGGGTATATACCCAAAGGATTATAAATCTTGCTGCTATGAAGACACATGCACACGTATGTTTATTATGGCACTATTCACAATAGCAGAGACTTGGAACCAACCCAAATGTCCAACAATGATAGACTGGATTAAGAAATGTGGCACATATACACTATGAAATACTATGCAGCCATAAAAAATGATGAGTTCATGTCCTTTGCAGGGACATGGATGAAGCTGGAAACCATCATTCTCAGCAAACTGTCACAAGGACAGGAAACCAAACACCGCATGTTCTCACTCATAGGTGGGAATTGAACAATGATAACACTTGGACACAGGGTGGAGAACATCACACACTGGCACCTGTCATGTGGTGGGTGGTGGGAGGAGGGATAATGTTAGGAGAAATATCTAATGTAAATGATGAGTTAATGGGTGCAGCACACCAACATGGCACATGTATACATATGTAACAAACCTGCACGTTGTGCACATGTACCCTAGAACTTAAAGTATAATAATAAACAAAACTTTATAAGAACCAAAATTACTTCAGACTAAGAAGAAGGGAATTATACATTAGCTATGATGATTTTTACAATTAAAAACAACCAGCCAAGAGAAAACAAGTTGGATGAGGAAGAAAGGAACATAACACTTCAGAAAAGTATATTGATGTTCATTTTTTTGTTGGAGTAGATTCTTGGTAAAAAGTGATGTACCAGGGATTTGGAATATAAATAAAAAACATCTACATTAATCTATTAACACACACTCTTTTTGAAATTAGAAATAAAACAAAAAGAAATTTTTAAAAACCAAATGATTAAATTACTTTTCTAACAACATAAAGAGTTGATAACAAGCACAAAAGTCTTAACTTTGTGAATGAGCTTTGAGGCCAACACTAGCTTTGGCATTTGTTAGCTGTATGTCTTCATGCATGTTGTGTAATCTCTCCATGCCTCAATTCCTTAATCTACTTTATATTCCCCATTTTCTTCTCTCCTCCAGAGATTAGCACATGTGGGTAGAGAAAATATCTATTATTATTAATGGGTAAACTTGGACACGCTTATTTCCAATTTTGTAATTTTCTCAAACATAAAAATTTAATATGGCTATTTTAAAATTCAATTATTTAATGTTGCTTGTTTTAAATAATGGAAAAGTATTGACTTACAGTTATTAGAGTCTTTTATTCTTAATAATCAAGGAAATAATTACCCTACTCTAACCATGGTAACAGAGAGAAAAGCAACCAATGTTAATATCGGTGCCTTTTTACTTTTTCTATTCTTTAATAATTTTATAAATCAGGTTTTAAAAATTTATTTTAATTATACAAAAAGTATGTCTTCATCACAAAAATTCAAACAATAACAGTGTCTATTCTGCATGTAATGGTAAAGATTCTATAACTTTAACATTAATTTATATGTCTGCTAAGACTTTTGTTATGTACCATTTATCAAGCTAAAGAATTCTCCTTAGCCAGGCCATAGTGAATGGTTTTATTTTTTAAAATGTACTTTAAACTTTATTAGTCTTTTTGAAATACTTTTCTCTTTTATTTGTAAGTCTTATTAAATACATTAACAACTTTTTTGATGTTCAACGATTGTTACATTTCTAATATAAAACCTACAGTTCATGATGTATTGTTCCTTCATTATACATGGTATAGCTAGATCGAATCTGTTCATATTTTATCATAATTCAGTTAGTACATTCTGTCTTTTGAAGTGAGATTAGCCTGTAACTTTTGCTTTTATGTCATTCTTGGAACCATAGTCATGCTGTTCTTAATGAACTGGGGACATTTTCCCCTTTTTCCTGCTCTAACGCAGTTTATTGGAAAGCAAAGGACTGATTGGTAGTCCTCACTGTTGAACACCTCAGGCTGATGCTCCTATTTTAGGTGAATGCAGAAATGTTTTCACTTTCTTCTATATTATTGCTCAAGTTTCCAATTTTTCTTGAGCTGAATTTTTATGAACACTTAAAAAAACATATTTCTCATTTAGACATTCAAATTTATTGGTATAAAATTCCATATCATGTATACTACAATTAAAAATAAATGAAAACAAACAAAATTCTACTCTATAAGCATTTATGCTTTTCTCGTTCTTAATAGTCTACATTTGTTGTCTCTTTTTTTCTGATAAGCTTTGCCAAACCATTTATTTATACATATTATTTAAGATCAACTTTTTATTTCTTAATCAACTCTAATTAATTCATTAATTTCTGCCCTCATTTTTCTTTACTATTTGTATTATACCATCTTTGTGTTTCTTTCATTGGTATTTTCCTAGTTTATTAAGTAAGAAATTTTTGTTCAATTATTTTAAAGTTTTCTTACATTTCCACAAATGTACTGATGCTCTACCTATCTTTTTTCCCTGTTTACTGGAGTCAATATGTAGGGTAGTCATAGAAATTTGTTTTCAATTTTAACTTCTACTTTGACTCTTGAACACAAGAGCTATTTAAAAGAGTTTTAAATTTTGCAAGTGGACAAAGTTTTTTAAATTTGCTTTATTTGTAATTGTATTGTTTGTGGGAAGTAAATGTGATTTTTGTGAACTTTGCATTTTGAAAATTGTAGAAATTTTCTTCTGGTTTACTAAGTGGTCACATTAAGTGAATAGCTCAAGTGAATTTTAAAACAATGTGTATTTTGTATTTAAGGTGTATAAGGAAATATGTATCTCTGTATCTCCATCTATCTCTATTTTTACTTCTATATCTATGCATTGTAACTTGTTTTGTCTCAACATCGTGATTTCCTGAAAGAATATTTTTTAAATCTTCTATTATTGTTTTGAATCATAAAATTTCACCTCTTAATTCATTCTGTTTTCACTTTAAATATTTAAGCTGTGTTTTTAGGTGATGCTTTGTTAGGTTATATAAAGATTTGTTTTACCAGATCTTTGTGAATCAATGTGAAATATTCCACTACTTGTAAATAAGCGTAAGTTAACATTAGATGAACATCACTCCAGACACTCTCTATGAATAACTAGAAAAGTAAAATGTATATGGGTGGTAAATATGCAGACAGACAGAAACAGATAATTAACTTTTATCTGAGTGATATATTATTCTTTATTTACTTTAACACATTTGGCCTTGAAGTTTATTTTTCTATTTTTTAATATTCTGAAATCTGAATAACTCCTCATTACCTTTTTCCTGGTATATCTTTTTGAAAATCCTGGATGATTTGTCTCACTCTGTTGATGTATGTTATGTATGTAGTTATGTAGTTGATGTACAGTTGTAGATTGTGTTTTGGTCTTATTAGATGTTTTGTCTTGCTAATAACACATAACTGGATATGTTTCCAAACCAATGTTTCTCTTTTAATAGGAAAACTTAATATGTTTACATGAGCATATTTACATTATTTTGATTGCTAATATGTTTTCACTATTCCTACAATTTTATTTTATTTTATATTATAATGGTAAGCTTGAGTTCCTTTATTTTCTTTCCTTCCTTCCATCTTTCCTTCTTTTCTTTTCTTCCATAGTTTTACCTGTCTCATAATTATATAGTTAGATAATTCTAATTTTATATTATTAAGGCCTATAAAATTTATCATCTTTCTTGTGCTACAGTTCCCATTTCTACAATTCTATTTTTATATTCTAATGTATTTTATGTTTTCCTCTAATTCTTTTACCGTAGTTGCCTTTTACTTTCATTAATTATTTAATTCATTTTTTTATTGGTTGTATTTTGCCATCTACAATTTTTTAAATGCAGTTTGCAGGGCCCTTAATTATCAGGTTCAGACATATATATCTGTTGTCCTTATTAATAATTCTGAAATTCAAAAAGTTAGAAAATTAAAAGGTGTGTTTGTGTTTATGTGTTTCTGTAATTTTAAACCAATATTGTTTGTCAGCAAATTCTGACATAAACTGATGAAAAGCTATTTATAATATATACTTACTCCCTCAGTGTGAATATTAATAAGCTTTTCTGAAAAAATGTTAATGTATATGATAAGTCATTATGTGATCTTAGCCTGCTTACAAGCTTATGTAATAATAATATAGATATAATATAATTCTATGTCATACGATTATATCTTATAATCTTTCTAAAATCTAGCAAATTTTGAATTACAAAACACTCCTTTTAGAAAATGAATTTTGGGCCTATACACAAAGCAAGATCTATACACATTTAGGGGTTAAAAAAAAGAAGATGAAGTAGAGTTTTTTTCTCTCAGAATTTTGTGGATACTGTTTCAATGTCCTTTGTTACTAAATTTTGGCATATCAAAGACTTAAGCAACTTATTCTAATTTATTTTTATCTTCTATGTGACTTATATTTTCCTGCCTGAATTTATGAAGAATTTTTTTAACCACTGGAATCCAATAACTTAAAGAAAGCATGTCTCAGTGTCTGTCTTTCCATATAAGCATTATAGCAGTTAGCATTGGCTATATTAGAGTTAGCTATTAGCAGTGAGCCTATCTGATTCATACTTTCAGGTTTTTTTCCCTCATTTTGGAGAAATTTTTATTTTCTAAGTATGATTCAGTGATTCTGGAGTTTTTATTATCTATTTTTTGGTTTCTCAAATGTAGGAACAATAATCTTTATGTTGGATCATTTTTGCCTTTTTTAACTTATTTATTGTAATTATTTCACATTTCTTTTATTCCAGAAATTATTTGACTTTGTCTATAACCAGTATGTGTTGTCAATTTACATTTACTTATTATTTTTGTAAGGGTACACTGATTAACTCAACAGTTTCTGTTTTCATTGCTTTCTGTTACTTTATTAACTCACGTATGAGGCCTTCATAACATTCATTGATGTTGTTGTAAGTGCTTTTCTAGAGCAAACATCTACACAGGATTCCACTTTCCCATTTTTGTGACTTTTCTTTTAGGATGGCTTCTTGACAGGTCTTTTGCATGTTATATGTTCTTCTCTCAAATTTTTTTGGTGTGTGTGGTTTCTATGTCATTTTATTTTTTCATTTTGCTCATACTTCATGGGAAAGATTCATCCATCCATTTTGTCTAATTTAATGATGATAAAGATTCAGTGATACTATCTCTAATTTTTGTTTGCTTGTCTTCCTAACTAAGCTAGGGATTGAGAATTGTGTCCTATCTACTTTTTGGGAGCCTGAGGGTAAAGATAGTGAGTAGAAAAATCTCAGCAGTCTTTTTGCATTCTTACTTGAAGAATCTACTCTCTGTTTTAGATTTCTCTTTTTCAGGTCCACTTTTTTGTCTAAGTAATTTACTTCTGGAGAACTCTCCTTGCATGTCACGTTGCCTTCCTGGTTAAGCGGGAGCTCTGAACTATGGTCAGATCTCGTCTTGTGTTTGTTATTGTTGTTATCTTCTGAGATTCTTGGTGACAGAGGTCAGAATATTTTTAATCTCTAGTCCTTCCTTCATTCCTTAGCTGCACTATTTGGGGCAACTGTTTTTGCCTTCCCTTGACTGTTTCTTCATCTGTAAAATTAGAATAAAAATAGCATTTATTCATTTTCCATAACAAAGCTGAACGTGTCAATACAGGAAATACAAAGTGAGAATTAGCTATTTTATCAGTTGAGGAAACAAAAGTCCTGCCAACAGAGATGTATGTTTTTGTAATCAAACGGGATGAAAGAAAAATCAATGTATTTGTATGTAGCCTACATGAGGCTAAAATGACAGGATGAAATTTCACATTTCATTTATTCAATGATATGGTTTAGCTTTGTGTTCCCACCCTAATCTCATCTTGAATAGTAATCCTCATAATCCCCATATATTGAGGGAGAGATCTGGTGGTAGGTGAATGTATCATGGGTGCAGTTTCCCCCATGCTGTTCTTGTGATAGTGAATGAGTTCTCATGAGATCTGATGGTATTAAGTGTTTTTGCAATTCCTCCTACACATACAATCTCCCTGCCATGCTGCCATGTACTATGTGCCTGTTTCCCCTTCTGACATGATTTTTTCTGAGGCCTCCCCAGCCATGTGGAACTGTGAGTCAATTAAACTCTTTCCTTTATAAATAACTCAGTCTCAGGGAAGTTCTTTATAACAGTGTGAAAGCAAACTAATATGTACAGCAAACCAAACAAAAGAGGCATAAAACTCATTTCTGTAGGAAACACATGGTTATTTCAGGAGTTAAACTCCTAGGTTAACTGCGGAAGTATGTGATTACATTTGCAGGGCTGATAAGGTCCATGATTTTGGAGATATCTGCATTGTATAACTGGAGATGGGGTTTATCCAGGACCAGAAGAGACTGATTTACATTCTATAATGTAAATTAGGACTTAGGACCATTATGTTTTCAAGGAAACCCTTATAGTCACCAATATTATAATTATTCACCCTGAATCTGTTCCTATTAAATAGTGCTAGAGTGATAAAGTGGGATTATTTTCTACTTCTGCACTGCTTCTGGGATTTGGGAGTAGGAATAGAAGTCACACAGCCATATCACTGATTATGTATAAGATTTTTCACCATTCCTAGTTTGTTGTTGATGAACTGTTTGTTCACTATTAAAATTCTTTTTTCTTTCTTGCTTTTTGTTTTTGGCATTGAGAAAGAATTTTGTGATCCATCTTCACTCTGCCATTTTACCTAGAATGCAACCTTTAATTTTTTTCTACTCTTAAATGTTATATGTATATTCAATATTTTAAAATATCTTTCATAGTCACAATTAATATTTATAACCTCTTCTAAAATAGGAAAAAATATAACCCTTAGATTTGTATTTAAAAGAGTTTTCAATGGGCTGAAAAGTATGTTCAAAAGAGATCAAATTAAGAGACCTTACTAAGCACATGTACTGACATTTATATGTAAACAATTGTTTTAAAGGAAACTGCAACTGAAAATTTTTGCTCTTGGCAGCATGTGGCCCTTCACTGCTTTCATGGCTTTGTGCTGACATCTAAGTACTATTTAAAATGACCAGAACAATGCTGGTGCCTCTCTGTTGAAGGCCATGATCTGATCTGCCCATATTAACACAGAGAGCAATTGAGCATCTTGTGTTCTGTATTCAGTCACCTGTAACTTCTTATACCAACACATTTCTCACAATGATGCCATCTTTAATGAAATTTAGGAGGGAAAAAAATCTCCAAATTAACAATGCATCACTTAAAACTTCCTGGTTACTGTTTTTATAGCTTTGCTCTAGAAGCTCATCTTACTTTCTGTAATCATCAACAGAATGAATCACTTGCTCATTGTTAACCTTTTGTCTCCACGAAGTGAAGGTGACAATGAAACACTTCTCTGTAAGACTTCCTTGGCAGCTGTCCCACAATGCCTGCTGGCCTGTTTTGATCCCATTCCATATGTCCACAATTTAAGTGGCAATACAACTCTCTCTGAATTGTATCATACAGCACTGCAGGGCACAACCCTATGTTACCTGCTTTTGGAAATAATCCTTTCAGCCTTTTTCATTTTCACATTAAAGAACTGGCTGCCTGAAACTTGATGATTACAGACTTGTAAGGACAGGATCAAACAGAAGAAGATGCTAGCAGGAAGTCAAATGTGAGAGTATTATTCTGCATGTATAACAGAGTCTTTGTCCTCTTTTAATAAATTTGAAGCCATTGGTAGTATTATTGACTGAGACATATCACTGCAGTTAGCTATTCTTACAAACTAATTCTAATGAAATGCTTAAGTGTAATACCTTGCAGATAAGTAATTTCAAAGGAGTATTAACAAATATTTACTAATTGTTGAAGAGTTTAATGAGTTAGCATATAAATGGATTCCTATCTAGGAAACTTCCTATTTAATGAATCAAAAAGAAAAAAAAAAAAGTAGTCAATTATTTGTCTCTTGATTAAAGACTCTGAGTAATGATTTTCTTCTAGGAAGAATTTCATTTTCTTTAAATGAAATTAATGTTAGTGAACAGACATTGTTACCTTTTGGCTTAATCTGTTGTGTGTTTATTTTGTTTTTATCTGAAATTTTCTAGAATGACTGTTTGTTAATTTAGTAATTAATCAGTGATGCAACAATTTTTCTTGTCAGTGTATTTATAAATGAGAAAGTAAAGATCCATTACTATTGTTAAGGATTTATTTTTCTGTTTGGTGAAAAACAATTTACTTGAAAGCAAGTTTATTCTTAGTCACCACAGGTTAATAAACATAAATTTTGACACTCAAAGCTGGTAAATTAAAAGATTTGTTAGTTTAATATTTAAACCAACTATTTCACAGTGTATTTCCCTGTAAATATTTTGAATGTGTTTTAGTGTGCTAGTGATAGAAGAAAATTATTCATTTAATGATCATACATTTTTTTCATGACCACAGCAGCAGTTCATTTTAAATTTTGTCACTACGATATTTTAGTTCATTTTTTATTAATTCTTTTTTCCTGGTTGCTATCAAATTCCATTTGAAAAGTTACCTTAACTTCAAAGTTAATCAAAATGGTATTAGCATACAGCTGAATGCCTCTTTACAAACAATCTTAATACTCTCTTCGGGGCCATGAGTACATATAGGTATGACAAAACTGCCTATCTATATATATTAATTTCAACCTAGGTTGCCCATCGCTTTTACCCTCACAACATGTATCAAGTTGAATTTCCTTAGTAGAGCCCTATCGTAGTCTGTTTATGCTGTTATAACAAATTGCCACCGAATGGGTAATTTATAAGTAACAGAAATTTATTTCTCACAGTTCTGAAGGCTAGGAAGTAGACCAAGGCACTGATATCTAATGAGGGCTTTCGTGCTCTGTCCTCACGTGGTAGAAGAGCAGAAGAGAGCAAACCCACTTCTCCAAGCCCTTTTTATAATGGCATTACTCCATTTCTGAGGATGGAACCTTTATCTGCAAAGCACTTCCCAAAGGCCCCACCTCCCAACACTGTTGCATTGGGGATATATTTTCTAATACATTAATTTTGAGTGACACTTTCAGTCCATAACAAAACCATTTAATTCAGGTATTTTACAAGTGGCAGGCATTCAATAAGTTCTGGTTAAGTTATTGACTTGAACATGTGTGACAACATTGCCAAAGATGCACTGAGCATAAATTCATTTCAAGACTTTTCCAAAAGTCATAACTAAGTCAGGTGTGCTATATTAACATAAACTTAGTGTTTGCCTATCAGTTTCTTACACTCAATTATCTTATCTCTAAGGATTTTTCATTGCATACTTATCCTCATATCCAACAAATGCTAATCTGAAGGACTTCCCTGAAAACTTTTGCTTTGTATGTTTTAAATTTCATCAGTGTACCATCTTCTTTCATGATATATTGGAGCATTCAAGTGAAAGACTTACATCTTAATTTGACTTGCATATTTTCACGGAGCTTTTCATTACTTTTTAATAATTGGCCCAAAATCCATTATAGGGCATCATGAATAAAGCAACCTCCCTGTTCTCGTAAAACTTGCTTTTTACCTCTATGTTTTCTTAAACACAAAAAAAGTAAGTAGTAAAATATAAAACATATGAATGAAACAGAGAATGGAAGACAACTAAAACCCTTTCATTAAACATTAACATTAAAATATTACAGAAACCATAAAATAATAACAACAATAATAATAATGGCTGACATTTTTTGGAAACTTATATACAGATTTACTATATACAAAATAAACGATACTTGGATATTGCTATTGCCACTTGAGAGATACAAAAATCTGGGACCTAGAGAAAAGTGTGTTTGAGACTCTTGGATATTAAAAACTATGATCACAAAAATGAATTATTACCTAAGTAAAATTCAATACAAAGTTTTAAGCCTGACATTCAAATCTTTTTATAATCTACTTTTTAGTTATTATTAATTTTCTACTTGATATCTCACATGATGGTCATTTTCTTCATCACACTGAGCTAGTGTGTGATAGGCAGTGGGAAACCAATTTAGAAGTAAAAAGACTTGGAGTTTAGTTTCTATGGGACCTTGTGAAAGTGTCTAGGTTTCTAAATACTCCTTTGTGAAATGAGAAGATTGTACCATTCTCTGATGTGATTACCGAATCTTATTATCTATACTTTTTCTTTCTCCTATTTTGTTGTTTTATATTTGTTTTGTTCTTCTTTAGCCTAAAATTTCACCTTAAAGTTTATCTCAATTTCTCCAGTTTCCAACTCCTTTGATTTGTAGTGATATGAGCTTATATACTTTATTGTCATTTCAAGTTTCCCTTACTGTATGACCTGTGGCAGAGGAAAAGTAGTGGAGCGAGAAGTCAAACTGAAGCCAATGCTTATGTGTTTGGAGTGGGAAGTGAAGCATAAACTGTGAGATGAAAAAGATAGTGTATATAAAGCAGCAATAAAACCAAGTCAAAATCATGGAATAGCAAGCAGGAAATAATGAGATATGACTTTGGAGATTTCGAAGGACAGGATGGTGATTATGAAGAATATGTTGTTGCAGGTCAGGTTCATGCTTATTGTAGAATTCCATTAGTTCTTAGGCTGATTCTGTGTGGTCTTCAATAGAACTTGAAAGTAATTTTGGTGAGGAGTCTTGTGTTACAGATAGTTAACTGGTTAGCTCTCAGCTCCCTGTAGGTCAGAGTCTCTAAGAAGCTCCCCAAAATATTCAATTTAAATTATTTTCTAAATGCTTTTTTTTAAATACTTTTCAGTCTAATGAAATTTTTACTACTTTTTTTAGGGGTTTATTTAAACTTCTAATACTGAAATAATTCCAGACTTACAGAAAAATTACAAAAGTTTTGCAGAGAGCTGCCTTACAACCTTCTCCCACCACCCCCCAATGTTGTTTAGTGCACTGGTTTTCTGGAATCCTGGTTGTGCTAGCAGTGAAGTTGTCACATGAACAGACATGACACATAACTGTTGGAAAATTAATAGAGAAGTTAACATTGGTACAATCATACTGAAAAAACTTAGATATTTTGCAGGTTTTGTCCATCTTTTCTATACATCATTTTCTGTTTGAGAGTCTGATGCAAGTCATGTCTTTAGTCGTCATGTCTCCTTAGTATCCTTTAATCTTTGTACATTCCTCAGTCTTTCCTTGCTTTCATGCTTTTAAAGAGAACTGGCCAATTATTTTATAGATGTCCCTCAGTTTGGGTTTGTCTGATGTGCTTTCACAATTACGTTGAGATTGTGAATTTTTGACATGTATACCACAGAAGAGTTATGCCATTCTCACAGTGTTATACAAAGAGTACATGAAGTTAATACATCATAACACTGGTGATGTTAACTTTGATCAGTTGGTTAAGATAATGGCAACTCAGTTTTTCTACAGTACAGTTACTAGATTTCTCTGTAATTAATAACTATGTTGAGGGAGATACTTTGAGACTGTGCAAACATCCTCTTTCTCTTCAAATTTTCACACACAAATATTAATATTCATAGCTGGACCTTGCCTACAACAATTAATATGGTGATTTTCTAGTGATGGTTTTATATTTCTCTTATTCATTCCAGAATTAACCATTGAAATTTTTCGGTAAGGAATGACTCTCCCATATCCCTAATTTATTTATTTATTAAAAAGTTGATTGATATCACTATGATCTCATGGACAATTATTTTATGGAATTTAATCCAATACTTTTATGATTTATTGTGTTGTTGAAATTATTCTACCTTTAGCTAATAGGTGCTTTTTCAGAATAGCTACTGTGCCTTTTTCACATGTTCTCATCCTTTACTGTGCATACACTTACGTCCTGATGCCACATAATATTTCAGGTTTCATCTTGCATTTTCCCAGCTCATAGCCTGGTATCAAACACTTCACAAAGGAGACCTGGTTCCTTATATTGGAGAATAATATTTAGAAGCCAAGATATAGGTGTAAGTATGTTTGTGGCAACTGTGTCATTGTTTTCAGGCCCTCTCAGTGAACAGAGCTCACAAATACCTGCATGCATACTCATCCATGCATACACACACATAAATATGGATCTATGTAAGTGTATGTATGTATCTATCTGTCAAAGCATGAATTTACTCTGGTTCTAATCCAACACAACAGGGTTAAGGCTTTATATTTAAAATAGACTTCTTGGAGGGGAAAAATGGTGGTTAGGAGGCAGGTCTAACTTGCAGCTCCCACTCAGACAGGTAGAGTAGCACATGAAGACTCACATCATGAACTTTTGCTCCAAGAACTACTGCAGGAAGATATCAGAAAAACTGAAGTAATTCACAGATTCTTTGAAAGAAGCCACTTGTCACTGTAAACTCTGTGTGACAGCTGAAAAACTATAAGTGGTCAAAGTGTGAAAAAAGGGGGAAAGTTCACTTCTGAACACATATCCTCACTGGGGAACCTGAAAATTCAGATAATGGGAGAAGGATTTAACCATATGTAGGGCTGAAACAAACTTAGAAAGCTGAGCGAAATATAAAAGTAGAAGCAGCAGGAAGAGCCCTGTAGTCACTCCTGGTCCCCAGGGATGCCTAGGGAAACCATTTCTGATTTTATCTCACAGGGATCCTTGGGGAGGACTGACAGTGGAATTGTCAGTGGAAAGACCACAGGTAAAAGAAAGCTTCCATCTGAGCTTTGTAATAGTTTCAACCCAGCACAAATTTTCCAGGGCAGAATTGGCATGGGGATTTGCAGGCAGGTGGGAGGTGATGGGTGGGGGTGGGGGGGGCATGCAAATAGGAAGTGCAGGCAGGCAGGAAGGCATAGGGCCTGAGAGCCCTGCTTGCTTTCTCAGCAGGGAGGCGTGCAGCCTGGGGCACGATTTCAGCCCTGCTCACCAGCTGTCTGGATGTAAACTTGGTGCTACTGGGGAGGCATGGTGGGAGTAAGACAGGTTTTGCTGGCTGCATGGGAGCAGGGTGAGGCTTGTCACTGCCAGCTTTCCCACAGTTTCCTAGCGACAGTATGATGCAACAAAGGCAGCCATAATCCTTCTGGGAACACAACTTCATTGGTCTGAGAACTCACCCCCATCCCCCCAGCAGTTGCAGCAAGCCCTGCCCAAAGGGAGTCTTAGCTTAGACACACCTAACACTGCCCCCACCTGATGGTATTTCTTTACCTGCCCAGGTAGCCAAAGACAAAAGAAATACTCTCTTGGGAGCTCTATGACCCCACCCATCACAAGAGAAACCCGAATACTTATCCAGGTGACCTTAGGGCAAGCTTGTATACCCCCTATACTACCGCAGCTCATGCTTTCTTGAAAGTGCCACTTCCTGGCTGGAGGCCAATCAACTCAAGCCATTACATAAACTAATAAAAGAACAAACCCTACTCCAAGAAAAGAGAAAACATCTAATTTCACCACATGTAACATCCTGGCTAACCAGAGGTCCTGAGTCTGTTCACATGACAACTTCACTGCTAGTACAATCAGGATTCCAGAAAACCAGTGCACTAAACAAAATTACAACCAAGGGATCACACTGAGTCAAGTTTACTTCACTGCTACCTCCACCAGAGCAGGTGCTGGTATCCATGGCTGAGAGACCTGAAGAAGGATCACATCACAGGACTCTTTGAAGACACTCCTCAGTACCAGCCAAGAGTCTAGTAGCTCTGCTGGGTGGCTAAACTCAGAAAACCAATAACAATCGCTGCAGTCCAGCTCTCAGGAAGCCATATCCCTAGGGAAAGGGAGAGAGTACCATATCAAGGGATCATCCCATGGGATAAAATTACCTGAACAGCAGCCCTTGAGCCACAGCTTTTCCTCTGACATAGTCCACCCAAATGAGGAAGAACTAGCTAAACAATTCTGATAATATGACAAAGCAAGATTATTTAACCATGCCCAAAAGATTCCATTAGCTCACCAGTGATTGACCCAAGCCAATAATAAATCTCTGAATTGCCAGAAAAAGAATTCAGAAGGTCAATTATTAAGCTATTCAAGGAGGCACCAGAGAATGGTGAAAACCAATTTAAAGGAAAAAAAAAAAAAAGGACACGGATGAAAAAATCTCAAGAGAAAAACATAGCATAAATAAAAAGCCATCACATCTGGAAATGAAATACAGAGTTAGAGAAAGGCAAAATACTCTGGAAAGTTTCAACAATAGAATTGAAGGTAGGAAAAAACCTCAGACCTCTAAGACAAGACTTTTGAATTAACCCAATCAGACAAAGACAAAGAAAAAAATAAAAATAAATGAACAAAGCCTCTGTGGAGTTTGGGATTCTATTAAACAACCAAACCTAAGAATAATTAGTGTTGCCAAGGAAGAAGAGATATCTAAAAGTTTTGAAAATTTGTCTGAGGAAATAACCACGAAAAACTTCCCTAGCCTTGCTGGGGATCTACATATCCAAATACAAGAAGTTCAAAGAACTACTGAGAAATTCATTGCAAAAGGATAATCACCTAGGCACAGAGTCATCAGGTTATCTAAAGTCTAGATGAAGAAAAGAATCTTAACAGCTGTGAGGTGAAAGCATCAGGTAACTTATAAAGAAAAATCTACCAGATTAACAGCAGATTTGTCAGCAGAAATCCCAAAAGCTACAAGGGATTGGGGTCTTACATGTAGCCTCCTTAAACCAAACAGTTAACAGCAAAGGATTTTGTATCCAACAAAACTAACCGTCATAAATGAAGGAAAGATAAAGTCTTCTCAGACAAACAAATGCTGAGAGAATCTGCCACTACCAAGCCAGCACTATAAGAACTGCTAAAAGACGTTCTAAATGTTTTAAAAAAAAAAACTTCAAAAACACACTAAAGTTGAACCTTCTTAAAGCATAAATCTCACAGGACCTATAAAACAACAACACAATTAAAAAAAGACAAGGTATTCAGGCAACAACTAACACAATATATTTCAATACTAATGCTTAATGTAAATGGCCTAAATGCTCCACTTAAAAGATATAGAATGACAGAATGGATAAGAAGTCACCAACCAAGTATCTGCTATATTCAAGAGACAAGCCTGACACATAAAGACTCACATAAACTTAAGGTAAAGGGGTGAAAAAATATATTCCATGCAAATGGACATCAATAGTGAGCAGGAGTATCTATTCTTATGTCAGATAAAACAGACTGTAAAGCAACAACTGTTAAAAAAAGAAAAAAGGGACATTACATATTGATAAAATGTCTAGTTCAACAAGAAAATATCATAATCCTAAATATATATGCCCCTAATGCTGGAGCTCCCTAATTCATAAAACAATTAATTCTAGACCTAAGAAATGAGAGAGACAGCAACACAATAATAGTGGGGGAGGTCAGTACTGCACTGATAGCACTAGATAGGTCATCAGAACAGAAAATCAACAAAGAAACAATGGACTTAAACTGTACTCTAGAAGAAATGGACTTAACAGACACTTACAGAGCATTACATCCAACAACTGTAGAATATACTTCCATTCATCAACACATGAAACGTTCCCCAAGATAGACCGTATGGTAGGTCACAATACAAGTCTCAATAAATTTAAGAATGTCAAAATTATATCAAGTATTCTCTCGGACCACAGTGGAATAAAAGTGGAAATCAGCTCCAAGGGGAACCCTCAAAACTATATGAATACATGAAAATTAAATAACCCACTCCTGAGTGACAGATGAGTCAAAAATGAAATCAAGACCTGAGCGTGGTGGTTCATGCCTGCAATCCCAGCACTTTGGGAGGCTGAGACAATTGAATCACTTGAGGTCAGGAGATCAAGATCAGCCTGGCCAACATGTTGAAAACCTGTCTCTTCTAAAAATACAAAAAAAAAAGTGGGGCATCATGGCACATGCCTGTAACCCCAGCTCTTGGGAGGCTGAGACAGAAGAATTGCTTGAATCCAGGAGGCGGAGGTTGCAGTTAGCCAAGATCTTGCCATTGCACTCCAGCCTGGGAGACAGAGGAAGAATTCATCTCAAAAAAAAAAAAAAAATTAGAAATCAAGATGGAAATTTAAAAGACCTTTGGACTGAATGATAATAGTGACACAGCCTGTCAAAACATTTTGGATACAATAAAAGTGTTGCTAAGAGGAAAGTTCATAGCATTAAATGCTTACATCAAAAAGTCTGAAGGATCACCAATAGACAGTCTAAGGTCATACCTCAAGGAACTAGAGAAACAAGAATAAATCAAACCCAAACCCAGCAGAGGGAAAGAAATAACGAAGGTTGAGTATAACTAAAGAAAACTGAAAAAGAATAAATAAATAAAAGATCAATGAAACAAAAATCCGGATCTTTGAAAAAATAAACAAAATTGATAGACCATTAGTGAGATTAACCAAGAAGATAGAAGATCCAAATAAGCTCAATTAGAAATAAAACTGCAGATAGTACAAATGATACCACAGAACTACAAAAGATTATTCAAGGCTGCTGTGAACACCTTTATACCCACAGACTAGCAAACCTAGAGGAGATGGATAAGTTTCTGGAAATATACAACCCTTGTAGAATAAACCAGGAATAAATAGAAACTGTGAACAGGCCAAAAACAAACCACAAGATTGAAATGATAAAAAAAAAAATTGCAAAAAAAAAAAAAAAGGCCAGGACCAGATGGATTCACAGCTGAATTCTATCAGACATTCAAAGAAGAATTGGTACCAATCCTATTGAAACTATTCTAAAAACAAAGAACCCTCCTTAAGTAATTCTATGAAGCCATTATCACCCCAATACTAAAACCAGGAAAAGACATAGCAAAAAAATAAAACTACAAACCAGTAATCCTGATAAACATAGATGAAAAATGCTCAACAAAATACCATCTAATCAAATCCAATAGCATAGTAAAAAGGTAATTTGCTATGATCAAGTGGGTTTCATACCACGGATGCAGGGATAGTTCACCATACACAAGTCAACAAATGTGATATATCTCATAAACAGAATTAAAAACAAAAATCATATAATGATCTCAATAGATGTAGGAAAAGCATTTGACAAAATACAGCATCCCTTTATGATTAAAATAGTCAGCAAACTTAGCAAGAAGGGACATACTTTAAGGTGATAAAAGCCATCTATGACAAACTAACAACCAACATTATACTGAACAGGGAAAAGTTAATAGCATTCTCCCTGAGAACTGGAACAAGACAAAGATGACCACTTTTACCACCTCTATTCAACATAGCACTGGAAGTGTAGCCAGAGCCATCAGACAAGAGAAAGAAATAAAGGGCATCCAAATCACTAAGGAAGAAGTCAAACTGTCACTGTTCACTGATGATATGATGTATACCTAGAAAATTCTAAAGACTCATCTATAAAACTTCTAGATATGATGACTGAATTCTGTAAAGTTTCAGGATACAAAGTCAATGCAAACAAATCAGTAGCTCTGCTATACACCAACAGCAATCAAGCTGAGAATCAAATCAATAACTCAACACCTTTTACAATAACTAAAAATAAAATAAAATAAAGTGAAATAAAATACTTAGTGATATACCTAAGAAGGTGAAAGACCTGTACAAGGAAAACTACAAAAAACAAAAACAAACAAACAAACAAAACACTGCTGAAAGAAATAGATGAGGCAAACATATGGAAACATATCCCACGCTCATGGATGGGTATAATCAATATTGTGAAAATGACCATGCTTCTAAAAGCAGTCTACAAATTCCACACAATTCCAATCAAAATACCATCATCATTCTTTACAGAACTAGAAAAAAAAAATCCTAAAATTCACATGGAACCAAAACAGAGCCCATATAGCCAAAGTAAGACTAAGCAAAAAGATATCTGGAGACATCATCTTCTCTGAATTTAAAGTATACAAAGGTCATAGTCACCAAAACAGCTTGGTACTGATATAAAAGTAGGCACATAGACTAATGGAACAGAATAGAGAACCCAGAAATAAACCCAAATACTTTCAGCCAATTGACAAAAACATAAAGTGGGGAAAGCACACCCTATTCAACAAATGGTGCTGTGATAATTGGCAAGCCCAGTTAGAAGAATGAAACTAGACCTTTATCTGTCACCTTACAAAACAATCAATTCAAGATGGATCAGACTTAAATTGAGAATCTGAAACCTTAAACATTCTATTATAGAAGAGAACACTGAAAACACCCTTCTAGGCATTGGCTTAGGCAAAAACTTCATGACCAAGAACCCAAAAGCAAATGCGACAAAAACAAAGATAAACAGATGGGACTTAATTAAACTAAAAAGCACCTGCACAGCCAAAGAAATAGTCAGCAAACAGGTTACCCACAGACTGGGAGAAAATTTTCACAATCTATACATCTGACAAATAACTAATATCCAGAATTTACAAGGAACTCAAATAAATCAGTAAGAAAGCAATAAATGACCCAATCAAAAAGTAGGCTAAGGACATGAACAGACAATTCTCAAACGAAGATATACAAATGGCCAATAAACATGAAGAAGTGCTTAACATCGCTAATTATCAGAGAAATGCAAATCAAAACCACAATGTAATACCACCTTCCTCTTGCAAGAATGGCCATAATTAAAAAATCAAAAAATACTATTCAGCTATAAAAACGAATCAAATAATGGCATTCACAGCAACCTGGACTGAGTTGGAGACCATTATTCTTTCACTTGCATCTGTGTGAAAGACCACCAAACAGACTTTGTGTTAGCAATAAACTTTTTAATCACCTGGGTGCAGGCAGGTTGAGTCTGAAAAGAGAGTCAGAGAAGGGAGATAGGGGTGGGGCCATTTTATAAGATTTGGGTAGGTAAAGGAAAATTACAGTCAAAGGGGGGTTGTTCTCTGGCAGGCAGGAGTGGGGGTCACAAGGTGCTCAGTAGGGGAGCTTTTGAGCTGGGATGAACAAGAGAAGGAATTTCACAAGATAATGTCATCAGTTAAGGCAGGGACAGGCCATTTTCACTTCTTTTGTGGTGGAATGTCATCAGTTAAGGCAGGAACCGGCTATCTGGATGTGTACATGCAGGTCACAAGGGATATGATGGCTTAGCTTGGGCTCAGGGGCCTGACATTCCTGTCTTCTTATATTAATAAGAAAAATAAAATGAAATAGTGGTAAAGTGTTGGGATGGTGAAAATTTTGGGGGGTGGTATGGAGAGATAATGGGCGATGTTTCTCAGGGCAGCTTCGAGCGGGACTGGGATGGCGTGGGAACCTAGAGTGGGAGAGATTAAGCCGAAGGAAGATTTTGTGGTAAGGGTTGATATTGTGGGGTTGTTAGAAGAAACATTTGTCATTTATAATTATTGGTGATGGCCTGGATATGGTTTTGTATGAATTTAAAAACTAAACGGAATAAGAGAAGGAGAAAAACAGGTATTAAAGATCTAAGAATTGGGAGGACCCAGGGCATCTAATTAGAGAGTGCCTAAGGAGATTCAGCATAGTCCTGTGAGCAAAGATTATTTATTTACTTTAAGAGTTAAGAGTGGCAGTTTGGGGATAGCACCAGGAGATATCAGCTGTGATGGCTTGGAGAAACAGTGTAAACCGGCAATGTAAACAAGAGCAGGGCATGTATGAGTAGTTGAGAATGGTGAATAAGAGTATGACTAGACAGAAGATAGTAGGAATGACAAGTTTTTGGGGGCACAGTCTAAGTTGGTCTGGTGTCTGGAATGAGACTGGGGCCAATAAAAAGGAGTGTCTATATAGGAGCTCAAATGGGCTGTACCCTGTAGTATTCTGAGGACAGGCCTGAATTCTGAGAAGGGAAAGTGGTAAAAGTATTGTCCAGTCCTTTTTAAGTTGGTAGTTGAGCTTGGTGAGGTGTGTTTTTAAAAGACCATTTGTTCGTTCTACCTTTCCTGAAGACTGTGGACCATAAGGGATATAAAGATTTCACTGAATACCAAGAG
Source organism: Pongo pygmaeus (assembly GCF_028885625.2). Taxonomy (NCBI): domain Eukaryota; kingdom Metazoa; phylum Chordata; class Mammalia; order Primates; family Hominidae; genus Pongo; species Pongo pygmaeus. Next base: position 61,971,971 of record NC_072378.2, on the reverse strand, counting down.
CCTGAAAAAATGCTTGGCTGATTTGACTAATAAAGGCTGGTCTGCTATTGGACTGTATAGAGGTGGGAAGGCCAAACCGAGGAATTATGTCTGACAGAAGGGAAGAAATGACCATGGTGGCCTTCTCAGACCCAGTAGGAAAGGCCTGTATCCATCCGGTGAAAGTGTCTATCCAGATTTTAGTTTTCTGACTGAGGGCATATGAGTAAAGTCAATTTGCCAGTCCTGGGAAGGGGCAAATCCCCGAGCTTGATGTGTAGGAAAGGGAGGAGGCCTGAACAATCCCTGAGGGGTAGTAGACTAGCAGATGGAACACTGAGAAGTGATTTCCTTGAAGACAGATTTCCAGGATGGAAAGGAAATGAGAGGTTCTAAGAGACAGGCTAGCGGCTTCTTACATGGAAGAGGTTATGAAATGATGACAGAATAGGAGATATTTTCCTTGGCCTAAGAACCATTTGCCCTGTGCAGGCAGAGATTGATAGGTGGAAGTTTCAGCGGGGGAGTAGGTGGGAGTGACCGATGTGAAGGAGAAAAACTGGCCGTGAGGGACAGAAGTTGGAAGCTAGCTGCTTGTCTAGCTGCCTTATCAGCATAAGCCTTGCTTAGAGCAATGCCTTTTGATGGCCCTTGCAGTGAATGACTCCAGTTTCCTTTGGAAGTAAAGCGGCCTTGAGCAGAGTTTTTATTAATGAGGCATTAATGATGAAGGACCTTTGCATAGTGAGGAAATCTCTTTCAGCCTATATAACAGCATGGTGGTGGAAGATATGGAAGGCATATTTAGAGTCAGTACAAATATTGACGCGTAGTCCTTTTGCAAGAGTGAGTGCTTGAGTTAAGGCAAAGAGTTCAGCTTTCTGAGAGTTAGTGGAGTGGGACAGAAAGTATATGCATCAGGTGTGAGGAAGAAAATAGATTTTGGAAGTTATGAGAACTGTAGAGAGTGAGTTGAGCAGTTTGTGATTTTGAGGGCCTCTAAAATTATTAAGGCAGTGGCAGCCACTGCACACAGACATGAGGGCTAGACTAAAACACTGAGGTCAAGTTGTTTGGACAGAAAGGCTACAGGGTGCAGTCCTGGCTCTTGTGTAAGAATTCTGACCACACTAACCATGCCTAGAAAGGAAAGGAGTTGCTGTTTTGTAGAAGGGATTGGGGTTTGGGAGATTAACTGGGCACGATTAGCAGAGAGAGTGCATGTGTTTTTATGAGAATTATGCAGAGATAGATAACAGATGAAGAAGAAATTTGGGCTTGACTGAAGTAATGGGGGCTGTCTGTGAAGCCTTGCAGCAGTACAGCCCAGGTAATTTGCTGAGCCTGGTGGGTGTCAGGGTCAGTTAAGGGAAAGCGAAGAGAGGCTGGGGTGAAGGGTGCAAAGGAATAGTAAAGAAAGCATGCTTGAGATCCAGAATAGAGTAATGGGTTTGTGGAGGGAGGTATTTAGGATAGGAGAGTATATGGGGTTGGCACCATGGGGTGGATAGGCAAAACAATTTGGTTGATAAGGTGCAGATCCTGAACTAACCTGTAAGGGTTGTCCGGTTTTTGGACAGGTAAAATGGGGGAATTGTAAGGAGAGTTTATAGGCTTTAAAAGGCCATGCTGTAACAGGCGAGTGATAAAGGCTTTAATCCTTTTAAAGCATGCTGTGGGATGGGATATTGGCATTGAGCAGGGTAAGGGTGATTAGGTTTTAATGAGATGGTAAAGGGTGCATGATCGGTTGCTAAGGAGGGAGTAGAGGTGTCCTATACTTGTGGTTTAAGATGGGGAGATACAAGGAGAGGATGTGAAGGAGGCTTTGAACTGGGGGAAAAGGTGGCAATGAGGTGTGGCTGTAGCCCAGGAATAGTCGGGGAAGCAGATAATTTAGTTAAAATGTCTTGACCTAATAAGGGACCTGGGCAGGTGGGGATAACTAAAAAGGAGTGCTTAAAAGAGTATGGTCTAAGTTGTCACAAGATTTGGGAAGTTTTAAGAGGTTTAAAAGCCTAGCTGTCAATATCTACAACAGTTATGGAGGCAAAGGAAACAGGTCCTTGAAAAGAAGGTAATGTGGAGTGGGTAGCCTCCATATTGATTAAGAAGGGGACGGACTTACCCTCCACTGTGAGAGTTACCTGAAGCTTGGCCTCCGTGATGGTCTAGGGGGCTTCTGAGGTGATTGGGCAACATCAGTCTTCAGCCACTAAGCTGAAAAGATCTGGGAAGGAGTCAGTCAGACAGCTTTGGGCCAGAGTTCCAGGGGCTCTGGGAGTGGCTGCCAGGTGAGTTGAACAGTCTGATTTTCAGTGGGGTCCTGCACTGATGGGACACAGCTTAGGAGGAATCCTGGGCTGCGGGCACTCCTTTGTCTGGTGGCCAGATTTCTGGCACTTGTAGCAAGCTCCTGGGGGAGGCAGGCCTGGAGGAATGCCCGGCCACTGTGGTTTAGGCATTTGGAAGTTCTTGTGTGCTGGAAATGTGGCTGGGGTTTGTCTCACAGTGGAGGCAAGGAATTGCAACTCAGAAATATGTTGCTACTTGGCTGCCTCTACTCCATTATTGTACACCTTGAAGGTGAAGTTAATTAAGTCCTGTTGTGGGGTTTGAGGGCCAGAATTTAATTTTTGGAGTCTTATTTAATGTCAGGAGCAGATTGGGTAATAAAATGTATATTGAGAATAAGACAGCCTTTTGACCTTTTAGGGTCTAGGGCTGTAAAGCATCTCAGGGTTGTTGCCAAACGAGCCATGAACTGGGCTGGGTTTTTACATTTGATGGAAAAGGCCTAAACGCTATCTGATTTGGGATAAAGAAAAAGGAGCATTAACCTTGACTATGCCTTTAGCTCCAGCCACCTCTTTAAGAGGAAATTGCTGGGCAGGTGGGGGAGGGCTAGTCACAGAACAAAACCATAAGCCAGACCCCGTGTGAGGAGGCGAGGTGATGAAAGGATTATAGGGTGGAGGAGCAGAGACTGAGGAAGAATTGGGACCTAGCTCGGCCTGGCAAGGAGGGGAGAGGTCAGATGGGTCTGCAGAAAAGGAAGATTAGAAAGACTCAGCAATGCTTGGGGTTGGGACTGAGGGGACAGACAGAAGGGAAAGAGGGAATATTTGGGATGAGTTGCATTGGGAACAGAGACTAGGGAGGGACCGATGTGTAAAAGAATGCCTGGATGTCAGGCATCTCAGACCATTTGCCCATTTTACGAGAAGAATTATTTAGATATTGTAGGATGGAAAAATTGAAAGTGCCATTTTCTTTCTGGCTACTTGGAACCACTGTCAAGTTTGTATTGGGGTCAAGCAGCATTGCAGAAGAAAATAAGGCACTTAGGTTTTAGGTCAGGTGTGAGATGAAGAGGTTTTAGGTCTTTAAGAACACAGGCTAAGGGAGAAGAAGGGGGAATGGAGGGTGGACACTTGCCCATAGTGAAGGAGGCAAGCCCAGAGAAAAGAGAGAGTAGAGACATGGAGAGAAGGGGTTAGGGGTTCTTGCACCCCAGAAAAGCAGAGAAGGGGTAGAGAGACAGAGAGAAGGGGTCGGGGGTTCTTGCCCCCTAGAAAAGTGGTACTTGCCACTAAGGGTGAAGGAGAAGGGTTTGGGGGTTTCTTGCCCCCCAGAAAAGCAGAGAAGGGGTAGAGACATGGAGAGAAGGGGTTGGGGGATTCTTGCCCCCAAGAAAAGCAGTACTTGCTGCTAAGGGTGAAGGACCAAGGCAGGCATCCCTGTGTGGTCAGACACTTCTGAAACATGGGTGAATAATCAGGCAGGTGTCCTCTCATGATTAAACACCAAAGGAAGACTGTCTTCCCAAGTCCGTGATGGCCGCCGGAGTGTTGGGTCCACGGACAAAATGCGTCTCCTTCATCTCTACCAGAAAAGGAAAGGAACTGAAATTAAGAGAAGGGAGAGATCGAAGTGTGGCACCAAGATTGAAAGGAGAAAGAGGTTGAGGGATAGTGAGAGAGGTTGGAGAAGGGAGTAAAAAGAGGCTACTTACCAGATTTAAAATTAGTGAGATGTTTCTTGGGCTGGTTGGTCTGAGGACCAGAGGTCATAGGTGGATCTTTCTCATGGAGCAAAGAGCAGGAGGACAGGGGATTGATCTCCCAAGGGAGGTCCCCCGATCTGAGTCATGGCACCAAACTTCACTCGCGTCTGTGTGAAGAGACCACCAACAGGTTTTGTGTGAACAATAAAGCTTTTTAGTCACCTGGGTGCAGGTGGGCTGAGTCCAAAAAGAGAGTGAAGGGAGATGGGGTGGTGCTGTTTTATAAGATTTGGGTAGGTAAAGGAAAATTACAGTCAAAGGGGGGTTGTTCTCTGGCAGGCTGGATTGGGGGGTCACAAGGTGCTCAGTAGGGGAGCTTTTGAGCCAGGATGAGCCAGGATAAGGAATTTCACAAGACAATGTCATCAGTTAAGGAAAGAACCAGCCATCTAGATGTGTACATGCAGGACGCAGGGGATATGATGGCTTAGCTTGGGCTCAGAGGCCTGACAATTCTAAGTGAAGTAACTTAAGAATGAAAAACCAAACATTGTATATTCTCACTTAAAAGTGGGAGCTAAGCTACAAGGACGCAAAAGCCTAAGAATGATACAATGGACTTTGGAGACAGACTCTGGGGGAAGGTTGGGAGTGGGGTGAGGAATTAAAGACTACACATTGGGTACGGTGTGCACTTCTCAGGTAATGGGCACACCAAAATCTCAGAAATCACCACTAAAGAACTTATTTATGGAAAAAAACACCACTTGTTCCCAAAAACCTACTGAAATAAAAATAAATAAATGAATAAAATAAATAAAAATAAAGTAGACTTTTTATTCAGTATATAATTGAATATTGTTTATTTATCCCAATTAACAGGCTTTTAATTCATGTCTTTAGATAATTTACATTTAAATAATTGATATGGTTTAGATCTGTGTCCCCACCCTAGACTCATGTCAAATTGTAATCCCCAAGGTTGGAGGTAGGGCTTGGTGGGAGGTGATTGAATCATGCGAGTGGATTTCTCATGAATGGTTTAACACCATCTTCTTGGTGCTGTTATCATGATAATGAGTGAGTTCTCATGAGATCTGTTTGTTAAAGTGTGTAGCACCTCTCCCTTCTCTCTTACTCCTACTCCTGCCATGTGAGATGCTTGCTCCTTCTTTGCATTACACCATGATTGTAAGTTTCCCAAGGCCTCCCCAGAAGATGAGTATATACCAGCATCAAGCTTCCTGTACAATCTGTGGAACCATAAATGAATTAAACCTCTTTTCTTCATAAATTACCCAGTCTCAGGTATTTCTTTATAGCAATATGAAAAATAACTGTGGTAATTATTGATATATTTGGGTTAAAACTATATTTTGCTATGTGTATCCTAATTGTTCTCTTTGGTTTTTGTTTCTGTTTCCTTCTTGGTTTGCTTTCTCTAGATTTAGTTAGGTACTTTTATATTATTCAGATTTATATTCACTCAGCTTATTTATATTATGTTTTGTATACGCCTGTGTCTATAAGACACATCTTTAATTAATGAGATGCTACCTTCAATTATTTTTATATTTCTTCACATGCTATGTAAGAACTTTACAAATTATATTCCTAATTCACCCTACCATTCTTCACACTATTGTTCACATACACTTTATTTTTACCTATGCTATAAACACAAAATATATTGCTACCATTTTTGCTTTTGTTTTTAAGAATAATTAAAAATAAGACAATAAACATTATTTTAAATGTTTTTATTACATTTACACGTATCTTTATTTCCTTGTGTTAATTAGCTTCTCTCTGGTACATGCATTTTCCAGAATTTCTTTTAAGCATCTTGTAGTATATGTCTGCCGATGATAAATTCTTCATTGTTGTTTCAGAAATTCTTTTTTTTCCTGTATTTTTGAAAACTGTTTTTGTTGAGTGCAGAATTTTGGCTTGACAGATGTTTTTCTTTTAATATTTTAAACATTCTACCCCATTACCTTTTGATACAAGACAAGAAGTCTGCTCTATTGCTTACCTTTTGTTTTTTCTCTGCCTGTGATGTGGCTTTTTCTTCTGGATGCATTTACATGTGTACATATATGCATACACATACACATACACACATACACACCTAGCATTATGATACTTAAACCATTAAAATAAAAATAAACAGATAAAATTTTGTTACTATAAGGTATTCATACTTTCTGTTAAACAGTATAATATTTTTTGAAAGTTAACTTGATTTAGTTGTAAATCTATATTGCAAACTCTAGAGTAACTACAAAAAAAGTAAAAGAAAGAAAAAATACAACTTATATGTAAAAAGGAAGAGACAATAAAATCATACAAAATACTCAACTAAAACCATAAAAGACAAAGAGTGAAAGACAAAAATAAGAACAAAAAACAAGGGCAACAAATATAAAACAGTAATAAATAGGATAGATATTGTTTATATCCAACTTGGTAGGATCCTAGTATGGAATTATGCTCTAGTGCTATGATTAAGCCTCAAATTTTAGAAAGGGACTGCATTTCCTGGGTCTCAGGTATGTGAAATTCACAAGTACTCCTCCTCCTCCTCCACCTTTAGTTTGGGGCCCATCACATGCTCCAATCCCTCTCCCAGTAGGGGAGTTTTATTTTATTTTCTCCCTCTGTTTTTATGCACGGAATGCAATGAATTCTCAGCAATATTCTAAAGGTGAGTTTTTTTTAGTTGCTTTTTCATCGCATATTAAGAAGTTTATCCCATGAGAAAAGGGAGAATGGTCTGGACAGTTTCATGTCCATCTTGTGATGGCTGCTGTTTATTCACCTGGCCTATATCTGGAGGCAATTTTTCCCAGGACTCTTCTTAGGTTTCCTTGTGATAAACTGAAAAGGTTTATAGGGTAAAAAGTTGTGACCTACTCCTTATATTTGGTTCACAGGGGCTTTACACTCTCCTATCAGCTTATGCTAAGCCTTTCTCAATATGTTATCTTTTAAAAATCAGTGTACAGAGACATCTCTTCCAATCATTTGCATGTAATCTCACCCTGTAGGTGCCTGCTCTCCTTTGATTTTGGGTTACTTGTTTGTCCTACAATTGCAGCTCTCTGAAAGTTTCTAAAAATATCATGAACTTGCATTTTACTCAGATTTTTTTTTGAAGCAAGGATGAAACTAATGAATTTTCAAGCTCTCTACTTCCCTGAGCAAAAACCCAGAAGTCTTCCTTGTTTAAATCCAGTGTTTTACCTGTACTCTGAAACTCATTTCTAATAACCATCTCTGGGATATCCCTTTAACCATTACCTTATTTTTACTTGTAGATCCACCATCTCTCTTGGTAGGCTATTCTCCTACCATTTAAAAATATTCCTGGAGCTTCCTTTCCCTAATAACCACCAAATTTGAAACTACCTCTTTATTTTCCTGATATCATTGAATCTCTTCTTTCATTATGAATTACTGACATCAGATTTCTTCCCTATCCACAACTTTATGGGTACTAATGTCTGATTTATTTATGTTTGTTGTCCAAATGTTTTAAAATATTCTTCTTCTGAAATTTCTAGACATGGCACTTACCAGGTTATTCTCTTACTTTTTTCCAATTATTACTTTTTCTGCCTTACTCCAGACTCTGCTTGATTTCCTACTTTTTTTCTCTCAGAAAATTCTTATGTTTATAGTCTCAATTTTCATCATTATTTGGTGCATGCTAGATTCAGGTGAAATCAGACTTTGAGCCTGAGACGTACTTTTAGGCATTTATTATGGGAGGGTCTTGAGATCAAAACCAATGAGGGAAGAGTAAAAAGTAAGTTTGGACAGAGTGAGAAGTTGGGCTGTAGCATAGATTTCACAAAGACATCTGCATTCTATGACACTCTGGAGCAAAGATAATTGTTTAGGATTGTCTCTCAATGTGGAAAGTTGAGCCAGGCCTTTGGCACCACTTCTATCCTTTCTCCACCTCACCAAAAACGCCCCCAAACCCCACAGCCTAGGCAAATTCATTAACCAGTCTTTTTATTTTATATGCTCCAGAGAAGAAGCTATGACCCTGTGTATGGTAGTTCTCTTTAGCCAAAGGCGATGTGTGACTAAGGTAATTTTTCTATGATCTTTTAGTTGTCAATAGCCTCAGAAGCTGGAGGTATTAATGTTTTACTCTGAAAATAGAATTTTGGTGCACACCACAGTGTCCATTCAGGTGGATGACCTCAAATCTACATAACAAAGACTTATCCCTCACCTGATTTCTCATTTCATGCTTTCTACATGTTACATGGAACAACTACAGAAGGTGTAATATACACATAATAAAAATATTAGGAGAAGAGAGAAAGAAACAAAAAAATTGGAAAAATAATGACAGAAAATTTCCCCTGTATAATATAAGACACCAAACCACAGATCAAAAAAGCTCAGAGAACCTCAAGGTGGATAAATGCCAGAAAAACTACAACTAGGAATGTCATTTCAAATTACAGAAAATCAAAAATAAAGAAAAAAATACTGAAAGCCAGAGGAAAAACACCTTACCTAAAGAGGAGCAAAAATAAACATAGCATCCAACTTCTCTTCAAAAACTATAAAAAGGTGTATGGAGTGACATCTTTTAAAGCATTGAGAGAGAGAAAAAAATGGAACTTAAATGCATGTTACTAAGTAAAAGCAGCTAGTCTGAAAAGAATGCATACTCTGGGGCTACAACTCTATGACATACAGGAAAAGGTAAAATTATGGAGACAGTTAAAAGATCAGTGGTTAAGGGTTAGGGAAAGGATAAACAGATGGAGCATAGAGGATTTGGGGGGCAATGAAACTATTCTGCATGATACTGTTATGTTAGGTACATGTCATTGCACATTTTTCCAAACCCATAGAATGTACGACACCATGATTGAACCCTAATGTAAACTATGGACTTTGCATAATGACATGTCAATGTTGATTAGTCAATTGTAACAGATGTATCATTCTGGTGGAAGATGCTGATAATTATGAAGGCTATGCATGTGTTGGGTATACATGAAATTTCTGTAACTTCTGCTCAATTTTGCTGTGAAACTGAACTGCTCTAAAAATATAACCTATTAAAAATATATAGATATATTTACTATAAAGCAACAGTATTCGAGACAGTGTGAAATCGACAACAGAATGCATGAATCTTTTTCTCACTTTCTCTTTCAGATTAGAAAATTTTTCAAATGAGATTTGATAAATATTACTGTTTACTCTAAAGTTATGTTCCTGATTTTAAAATATTTAGCCTTTTAAATTTTCTCAGTAATTTGTTTTGGTTTAATACATAAAGAAAGCATCTAAATTGCAACTCAATAGTTTTTTATTGCTTCAATGCCATTAATTTCATAATTCTCACCATCTTCATACATTTGTAATGTTTAGTTAATTATATAAAAATTATATACACAAGTGTAGAAAAGTGAACTGCTAATGATATATGTCTTGGTTATATCATCCTTGTCAGAAGAAAAGCCCACTGGGGCATACAGATATTTCTGACATCCACCTGCTTCTAGGATAAACTATATTTGTGAAGTATGTTTAACTATGTTTCTTAAAGAAAGAAAGTTTTCATTGTTGAAGCAAAAATTTTTAATAAAACGTATCCTATTTGTTTACAGGGTCAAAAAAGGAAAGCCTTAAATTGCAGTATGGAATACTAGATATTCACTGTCTTCTGTTCCTAAAGGAGAGTAAGATAAATTCTGATGTATGTGTATGTAGACTTTGGGAGTGTTATGGGTTGAATTGCATTCCCTCAAAAATTTACATGTGGAGACCCTAACTCCAGTACCTCAGAATATTACTTTTATTTGGAGAAAAGGCCTTTAAATAAGTAATTAAGTTAAAATGGAGTTGTTAGGGTCAGCTCTAATCCGGTATTACTGGTGTCCTTATAAGAAGATATTAGCACACAGACAGAGAGACACCAGGTCTAAGCATGCACAGACCAAGGGGCCACTATGTGAGGTTACAGCAAGAAAATGGAAATTTCCAGGACAACAAGAGAGATCTCAGAACAAATTAAACCTGCCAATATCTTGATCTTGGACTTCTAGCCTCCAGGATTATGAGAAAATTAATTTCTATTGTTTAAGCCACTCAATCTGTGGTGTTTTGTTATGGCAGCACTAGCAAACTAACAGAGGGAGTCTGTCTGAATATATTATTAATGTAGTTCAAGAGAAGGACTTACTGGTTCTAAATCACCTGGCATTGGGCAAGGTGAAATAAAATAGGTACTATACCTATAATCATGCCTGGTACATAAAAACACTCAATAAGATTGTCTATATCATTACAATTAATATTACCTTCATTTCAAAGGTGATTAGTGAGCTGGGTTGTTAATCTCAATAAGGAAGGCAGCTGTGTTTAGTGAGCTAGCATTGTCCAAGGCACAATAAAAGACCATTCAAAACAATGAATCTGAACGGCAGCAAAAGGTTATATCTACAATGGCACTGTTGCTTACCTTTGTAGCATTTATCAGACAATCCCCCCTTTGCTTTGTGAAACCTCACCTGCGTAGGATTCTTAGAAAGTGTATTTATAGGGCAGACAAATGGAGATGACATTGGACTTGTTTCATCATGTGGGCCTTGAGAGGGTTTTAAATAATTTGGAGAAATAAGTCATGTAACTGAGGGCATCTCTGAGCCTTAGGTAGGTTCATACTCATTTGACTGATGTCTATTTGGGAGTCATTTTTAATAGATTTTTATTGATCTTTTAAATTGATCTTTTATTAATATATAATTCCTTGGTGGGTTACTGATAAAATTAATAAATCTTAACTTACATCAAGGACTGAAAGAATATTTGATGGATATTTTAAATAATATATTAAACTCTAGACAGAAAAATGTAATTCCTTATAATTTATAATGCTTTCATTATGAATCAGAACTGCTGATATCAGAACATTTCTTTATATTATGTACCACTAAAATTAAACTTCCATTAAATAAATGCTAGAAAAATGAAAGCATGTTATATTTTGGTTATTTTCTTCTGAAATACTATACGTAAAATGGATATTACTAAGCTAATGTGATGATTCCATATGTTCGGGAAAAATAAGCTTTTCATTCCTTTTCTTAGTAGAAAGGGTCTAGAAATGCCAGGTTTAATCTAATTAACTTTTATTATTAAAGGAGCTTAAACTTCAAAGAAATGAAACTATTAAATAGATTAAGAAAAAATATGTGAATTGAATCTCATTTAAGGTTAAACAACTGCTTTGGGTTACATGTGTAAGCTGTTTCACCTATTTTTTCCTTAGGAATGGGCTTCTCTAATTCTTTTTTTTTTTTTTTTTTTGCAACAACCAAAAATCTGACAGGAAAACAATTAATTTTACTTTAATGTCTCTTCATTACTATCTATCCTATCATTTTAATCAAAGCACTATGCAAAATTTGGAAATATTCAAATGTCCATGGAAATTGTAGAATCTGTTTGTGTTTTATCATGAGACAAAAGTAATTGAGTAAAATACTTGGCTAAGGGAATTGTTAACCTTTTCTCTCAACACTTATTTAATTTCATTTAGTTATTCATTACCTAACTGTTAAACAGTTACATAACTCTAAAGTTTTCTGACCCTGGATCTAGATCATTTGCTAACAGGTGAAATAGGAAAGAAGAAATATCTATGACTGGCCAGTGGCCTGGAAGAATTAGCCAATGACATCTTTTTCTGGGGTTGCATTTCTAAGTGAAAGGTGGCATGTATATAATGGCTACGATATATCATACACAGGATGATGTCTCCAAAGTACTTCTGCCACAACTCTAATACTTGATTTTACTGTCATCTTCAGGAGTTACTATGACTTTAGAGAGCAACAGTAATACAAAAATAATAACCCGAACAAAGATTTATAATTGTCATTTCCTGTCACTGCCATTTTGAAGAATCAATGTCACAATAAAGAATGAAACATTATCTAAATTACATATTTCTCAGTATAGGCATATATATATAATAATCACAGATATTGATTGGGTGCCTAACACCAATATTATGATTCTTAATGGAAACTTTTTATGTAAACTCAGTAAACAGTTTGAAAAGAAAAATGAAGGATTTTAACATTCAATTTCTGGTATCATTTATAGCTCGCTCCTAGGTCAATTTTTATGTGATCATCTTTATTTTACCCTTGGTCTAAGAAAAACTTAGAGCTTTTCACGCAGAAGCTTTTATATACACAAATGAAATGGCATTTAACATAGTAGCTGCAACATTTTTTTTTCCTGGAAGAAAACTTGTATAAATAAGTAGAATAAACCATTTGGTTAACCTCCGTGAAAATCATAGCTACTCTAGGAATGTTCACTGTGCACAATGGTGCCAGAAAAACAAGTTGTTTGCACAAAAGTGTGACAGCATCATCCAATTCTCTGTAACAGAGCAAACCATTTGCTTTCAAGCAAATATTGAATAAAGAGAACGTTGAATTTTCCATTTAAGGCATAAAGGTTTTAAAGTTACAATAAATTATTCCATTTCATGGTAGAATTTTAACACTTCTCCCTAATTTGTATATATAAAAGGATTTTTGGAATATACCTGACAAAATATGGCTTAAAAAGTGAAGAATTCATTACTTGAAAAAAGTGTCAATTTAGGAACATCATACATTAATGTTTTTGTGTATTTTAGATTTGTTTTCTGTATTTTTATCTTATTAACCTCCACTGGTTTTCTCTTCATTTCTTTCATTTAACAAAATATTTTGAGAGCCTGGAACTAAGGTAATATTGTTGGAGAAGATATATAAAACCATGGTGTACTGCATATTATTTCTGTGTAATAAATTATGCCCAAACCTAGCAGCTTAGCACACGTTTATCATTTTGTTGTTTCTGTGTGTCAGGAATCTGGGCATGGCCTAGGTAAGTGCCTGTTACAGTTCTGTCATATGATTGCAGTCAAGAAGCTATGGGCTGGGGCTGTCGTTTCTTCTGAAGGCTCACTTCAGGAAAGACTCATTTCCAGGTTCACCGTATGTTTGTTGCCAGGTCTTAATTCCTGACCTAGTGGGCTTCTTTAGTACCTGGAGTCTCCCAGGGCAGGTGACCCAAGAGAGAGGGAGAGAGATTTAAATGTACCTATGAGAGAAGGCACAGTTTTCTGGTAACCTAATCGATGGGGTGACATTCCATATAACTTTTATTGTTTTCTGTTATTTGAAACAAGTTCTTAAACCCAGAGACCACAGTAAGGGCAAGGTACTACATAAGGGCATGAATATCAACAGGCAGGGATCACTCACAGCCATTTTCGAGACTGCCTGACTATAACGAGCTTCTCCAGTAGATATTTTCAGCTTTAGGTTCCTTGGTACCTAAATTACCATGCACATAGGATATTAATAAGCAAATTAATGAACATAACATATATATTATATATAAATAAGCAAATTAAGGAACACATTTATATATAATACTATATATAATATATTGTGTATATATATTATATAATATAATATATTATATTAATATATATAATATATTATATTATATATTTATATATAATATATAATATAATATATAATATATATAATATAATATTATATATATAATATAATATGTTATATATAATATAATATATAATATAAAATATTATATTATATATATTTTATATATATTATATAATATATTATTTTATATATTATATATAATAATATAATATATATTATTATATAATTATATAATATATAATAATATATTATATATAATAATATATAATATATTATATATAATATATAATTATATATAATATATTATATATAATATATAATTATATATTATATATTATATATAATTATATATATTTATATGTTGATATATAATATATAATATATATTATATGTAATATGAATATATATTTTATATATACAATATATTATAATATATATAATATATTATACTATATATAATATATAATATATATTTATATTATATATAATATATTATAATATATTATATATTATATAAATATATAAATATATATTATATATAATATATAATAATAAATTATAATATAATATATCTATGTATTTTGTCCGGATCTCTCAGGGATGAACAAATAAATATTGTATACTGCACCATTTTAAAAAAGTAAGCATTAAATATGTCTTAAGAAATTTATTTCCTGCAAAATCATATGCAAAATTCCTTACCATATTTCCATTTCCAAGTCTTGCTTGGGGTTCAAATGTCACACTGCACTAGCTACATGGAAGAGAAAGGAGAGGAGTGCTACACAGAGTGGTTTAGAAAAAAAATTTGTTCTCTTTCATTTGTGTTGAAGCTTTCCATTCTATTCTACTATGATTGATGTTAGAGAGTATTAGTTTGTCTTCATGCTCCTGATATTTTTCTTTCTTCCATGGAACACAATGATCACTCCAGTGTCAGTTTATTATCTTGGTACTTTGGGAAAAATGGGTTTTGTAAACAGAAGGAAGTTGGGTAGGTGTGTTGAGAGGATATGTTGGGGTTAGGACTGATACTAATTCCTCTTCTGTGTGGAAGGTCATGGACTTCTAGTGTGATATGTATTGACTAAAAAAGTAAAGAAAAGTGGTATTTTTGCACATTCTGAGCTTGTGGTTTAATATTCATACTCATGATACAGGCTTAAACCTGGCCCCCTTAGCTTTCCAAGAATGGGACTGCAACACAAATAAAAGAAAATTCTAGACATTGGTTATATAACATAAGCTACCTTGAAAGAATGGAAAGTTTCAGCTACAAAAATAGTTGAAAAACACAAAGTTGCCTTCTCCAGTTCTCTTTTTTATAAAACTGTCCTTCCTTCTAATAAAATTCCACTTATTTATTATAATAAGTAGTATGCTATGTATGTGACTTGAGGATAATAATTATGTTATATGAAGAAAATACATGTTGCTTTCTTCTAGAAATTAATTGAATATAAAAGTCAAGCAAGGTTTTTTTTCACATAATCACACCAATTGCATTTTTTTTTGGTTGCACAGTAATCCAATAATTTTAAGTGCTGTATTTACTTAAAAATCTCTCCTACTCCTGAACATTTTAGGTTATGGGATTTATTTTGAAAGAGCTGACTGATGCATAAGAAAGGTTAACTGTGGATTTGCATGGGGGGGAGATATCAATCTTTAAAATTTTTTTAGAACAATTCAAATGTCATATATTTCTGCTGATGAGTGTTCATTTCCTCAAATAATTTTTCTGTGACTATGTGGATTTAATTTACCTGATACATTTCTTTGATGAACTCAAAAGAGTATAAGTTAAGGAGATGAGACATGAAATCTCAAGCAAAAAGAAAATAAAAATACTGTAGGTTTCTTCTTCATATCCAATCTAAATTTAGGTGAAATTTGTCAGTGGGAGGTTAAAAAATAATTAGGTATTACAATAAAAACAGATATGTATATCAAAGGCAAAAATTTGAACACAGATCTCCACAAGGTTTCCAGAAAAAGCTACTTAAACTTAGTTAAGCAAGAAACAAGCACATGTCAAAAGATAAGGTGGTCTTAGCTGTTATAAGACTTTGTCCAACCAAGGACTGCACAATGGAGATTCTGTTTTGAATGTATAAGTGTAATTAAAGGAATGACAAATATTATTAATTCTGTTCACTTTTTCCTAATTGTGAAAATGGCTAATTCAAAATATTAGAAAAATACCGTTTAATAAAATCAAAATTACAAAAATGATTTTGAAAAATTTAAGTCAAATTATAAAACATACAATGTACAACACATAACACTTGCTCACTAGGTAGTCCTCAAGAACCAGACACATACCACATTCTCTTTGTATTCCCTGCACAAAGTAAATACAGGACATACAACGAGCATCAGGTAAATATTTAGTGAGATCAAGAATAAGATGGCATCCAGAAGATCCAAAGATGTCTAAATTATAGTAGTCACAACTGCCATTTAACAGATCATTCTGATTACAGTGACTGCGCTCTGCATTTTAGAGGTTTCATCCCATTTCATCATCATCCAAATTAGAGTAGGCATTATTATTCCTATTTTAATAATAGAAAAGTTGAGCTTCAAATAGATAAAGTAACTCAACAGGGTGATATAATAAGTTTAGGGACAAGGATTCAAATGTAGGTATCTGAGATGAAGCCAGCACACTGGAGTATGCCATGTGGCCCGATATGTAGGGTCCTTATCCTGTAGGCAGCATAGTCTTGCAGATGACCAGTTTTCTCAGTTCTTGTTTCTGGTTTCTAAGTTATGACAAATTTTCTCTATGCAATTTGTTATAACCCTTTACAGGTTTATTAGAAAGCTGAAGGTGGAATATTAAATTATGTCATTATAATATATAAATAAATCAAACAGATGAATTCAGAGTAAATAATACTGAATAGGCAGCAGAAGCAAATTATTTAACCTAGTACAAGAACTTTTGCTATTTAGGAATTTCTTCCCTTCAGTTAGATTTGGTTAAACCAAATTAGAACTAAACTCATTTTGAATTGTGTTTAATCTGCCCCTGAAAAGTTGACATGTATGTGAGTAGATAGGCCATGACAAATGGTCAAGAACTAAGTTTCTAGGTACCTATTCCAAACACTAAATCTCATTAACTTGAAAATGTCTGTATAAAAGTGTGGTCCTTGTTTCTGAGTCTCAAATAAAAAATAAAATATGAATGGGAAAAAGCTATAAAAGGATCTTTTAACACAGACATTTATAATTTCAGAATTTAAATTTTAGTTTCATTTTTAAATTTTTTTTTGAAAAACATGGTCCTAACACAGGAGTCCTATCACTGTATTTATTAACATAGTGCTACAAAAAGAGAATCTTAGAATAGCAAGAATATTTGTGTGCGTAGAATTAATACCTAATTTCATGGATTGATCTTTTCTTTAAACATTTGTAAAAATTTCCAAAAATCATGTCTTCTTCATTATAAAAATATAAAGACCCCTCTTCTTCATATCATATTTAGCTGAGTTAGTTATGTAAATTGATGAACTCTCAGTTAACTATCTTTGGTTGGCTAAATGAATCCAGTTTATATCAGAGAACATTTAATTTAAACTAATTATAACCACTACAACACTATTACAAAGGTTCTGGAGCAGTCTTATCAGTTTCTTTCTTGAATTATTCCTTGGATTATAAAATAGGAATCCCTCTTAAACATATGCAGATTATCTAAATTTAAACAGATACCTCTTAATAAGGTATCTCCACGAGAAGATTGTCCTATATTGGGCCACACACATTTTTTTAAACCATATTCATTGTCCTTCACATTAAATATGGGAAAGACAAGGGAAAAGAGATTGAGTTTTTTCTCACCATCTTTTCAAATCCCTTCTTCACGGAAAATAGTGGACATACTGAGTTAGGTGTATATTATTTCCTCTGCACTGGAAAAAACATTTTTCACAGATGCAAGAAAGGCTTTTTTCTAAAGCTTCACATCCCTGAAACCATATTGAAGCCTAATTTTGGAGCTGCAAAAATAGGCCTACGATACATTTGGCAGTATTGCCTAAAGCCTATTAACCTTAAAGCATGGGTTCAGGTGACTACATGTCTCCACTTTCCAAACATTCAATAGTCCCCTACTGATAAGATATTTGAAAGAGGGTAATGAAGATTAACTTAATAATAATGACCTGGAGACTAACAGATGCCTGAAGAAGAGGGTTTTAAAAAATTATACACAAACATATGTACAGTTTATATTTACTAGACAGAAGAAATAGTCTTAAATACTTACCAGGGTTTTACTCCCTCATTGCCTTTCTCAAATACTAGCAGCCATGGGTTGATTAGGTTACTACTAAGTATGGCTAGAAGTGTTAAACATGAGCATGGACATTTGTTGAAGACTTGTTGCTACTCTGAAGCATTTCTAGAATCTACTTTTTTTAATGAAGAATTATTCAGAATGTGTCTTAAAGACTATCTAAGCCGTCATTTATTTGCTTTCAACCATGTACTACTTGTGTGAATAGGGAGGAAAATTGTTCAAAGAACTCCCACTGAAAAGTTGGAAACATCTCCAGGGACCTTGAAATGTCTGTAGCTTTGACTTCGATTTTACTCCAGCCATTCTGAAAATGAGTGAACTTCTTAACTGAAAGAAAAGAACATAATAACAATTGTTTATGCTTATCCAGATACACTTTTAACAAAGGGAGAGAAACTCCAAAGTAGTAATTGGCTTACTAAACAGTAATGCTGAGCAATAATTCAGCTTCAAATGCCAGATGCAGACTGCTTTTGCTTAAGTCTTGGATTTTTCACTTATTTGGCTCTGTGCCCTGGTGATTTATTTTATTTATTTTATTGCTATATCTCAATTTCTCAGTTGAATACTTAGTGTGGATTTCCCATGTTTCAGGCTGTTTTAAGCACTTTATCTGAAGTAATTTAACTCACAAAACAATGCTAGAATGTAGGTAGTATCTTTATGCTGGCTTTACAGATAGGGGAACTCAAACTCAGAAGTTGTAAGTAACTTGTGAGAGTCACATAGCTGTGAAATAGGAAAGCAGAGATTTTAACTCAAGAAACTAGGGTGCTAGGGCAAAGCCTGTGATCTTAACGTTTTCATAGAGTACCTATCAAGCTCTTAACTTGGATCTGACACAAAATGTATGCCCAATTTCCTATAAGGACAATCTTTTTTTAAAAAATTACTCATTTGAAATAGCACAGGCCCTCTTATTCTATATTTTGTTTCAAGATGAAACTGTTTACAAACTAACAAAATGGAAAGGATAATAAAATGTCAACAAAAGGTTAGCAGTTTTTTCACTAGATTATGCAGTTTAAAATAGATTGGGGGGTGGTAATAAAAATGCCCACCAACTGTGTCACAATTGTTAAAAAATATTCATGTATAAATCCTGTAACTTGAAGGAGAAAGGGTTGTATGCTGGAAATAAGATGGGCTCTGGTATTAAACCTATTTAGGCTCCAACCTTTTTTTTTTTTTTTTTTTTTTGTCTGAGACAGAGTATCTCACTGTCGCCCAGGCATGAGTGCAATGGCGCTATCTCTGCTCACTGCAGCCTCCGCCTCCTGGGTTCAAGCGATTCTGATTCTCCTGTCTCAGCCTCCCAAGTAGCTGAAATTCTAGGTGTCTGCCACTACACCTGGCTATTTTTTGTAGTTTTAGTAGAGATGGGGTTTCACTATGTTGGCCAGGCTGGTCTCAAACTCCTGACCTCGTGATCCACCCGCCTCGGCCTCCTGAAGTGTTGGGATTACAGGCGTGAGCCACCGTGCCCAGCCTGGGCTCCAATCTTAATTTACTAGTTATGTGACTTGGGAAAGTTATGCAGTCTACGTAAGACTTGGTTTCATCATCTGAAAAATGGGATTAATAACACTTAACTAATAGACAGATTAAGTGAACTAATGCTTAGTATGGAAGATAATGTGTACAGAATGTATCCTAAGTATGTCCTAAAAGGCAGATAAATATACACACTAGAAGGGCCATACATTTTAATAAACACGAAGTGAATTTTATGATCTGTGTTGCAATGTTTAATTTGAAAGGCAAAATGAAAAGCCAAAAAAGAATCATCACATGGAAGCCCTGTATATCTCTTCCTAAATTCTTTTTGGAGTTTCTCTTGTTTCATTTCCGCTTTCATCATTTGTCATCTTTCCAGTTCTTTTGTCCCCTCTTTAAATGTAATTAGGACACCACAGAGCTTGGACTACATAGCCGTGGAGTTAATTTGATTGCTGCTCACATAGGCCTACTGGAGTTCACTCACCGTGCCTCCAACTGGTAGCAAAATGCCCACTGCAAGCTAAGAGGCCCTTAGTGGTTTCCAGGAAAGATAGAGATTTTCAATAATAACTTCCTTAATGTAGCTCAATTGCTAAGATGTTTTAATTGAGAAACAATCTCAGTTATATCTATCTTCAAATTTGTTGCACAGATAATTTTTCCTTATTTACTTTCTTGACTGCTTGTCTCCTACCAAATTAATGAGAGTTTTCAGGTGTTAACCACCAGAGGGAGCCATGCAATGTTATCAATATATTTCAAATTTATGCTGACAGGGAAAATAGAATCAGTTAAATGTTTTATTTACAGTACTATATAGTTCTATATCCAAAATAAAGTCGCTGCTAATTTATTTCAAGCACTAAATGCACGCAAAATTGAACAATTAACATGAAGTCTTTTTATTGTTCCATATTTACCATTTCATTCAAAAGAGAAAGTCCCCTACGGTAATATTTTGTGCTTGAATAAATGAAATATTTCTGGAAAGAAGAAAGATACAAGAGAATATTACTTTCCATTTATAAATTCAGTGAAAGAAACATTCACACGTAAGAGAATAAACTCTAATGAAAGGGAACCTAGGATGACTGTTAGCAGAAAGTCAGATATTTGTATGTCCTGTTAGAGCAAAGTCATTTATGTGGAGCTACAAAAGAAATAAAAGAACGTGGTTCACTACCATTATTTACAGCGTCTGTGAAAGAAGGGAGATTGGGCAGATATAAAGCCACTTTGGGACACATTCTACGTTTTTATGAGGGAGGAAAAGAGGATATATAACTCTCTCCCAACCCCCTATCTCTACCTTATGCTCTCTATCATCTAACCTTTCCCCTTCCTCTCACCTTGCACAGAAACACTTTAGGGATGTTGTATAGAAAGGTCTGATGCTTTTCTTTACCATGGACATATAGCACCAAAAAGTATGTGAACAGGCAGACGCATCCATGTAAATTCATTTTTTCTGTCACTCACAAAATGCTCTTTGACTCCCTGAGTTGAAGCTTAGACCTAATAATTGTGAAACTTGTATAATGGAATGCATCTGTCAGTCACCCCATAGGCTCCTGCAGCAATGCATCCCTTCAATTCTTTTCTGCCAGCAGTAAGAAAGTCATAGATGGAGGATTATATTTTTCTGTTTACAGAGCTCTTATCATTATGAAGAATTGGAGACAATTTGGAGTAATTTAACATATAAATATAAATTTTCATATTTATTAAAAACAATGTTTTGGCCGGGCGTGGTGGCTCACGCCTGCAATCCCAGCACTTTGGTAGGCTGAGGCCGGCGGATCACGAGGTCAGGAGATCGAGACCATCTTGGCTAACACGGTGAAACCCCGTCTCTACTAAAAAAAAACAGAAAAATTAACCGGCTGCAGTGGCGGGCGCCTGTAGTCCCAGCTACTCGGGAGGCTGAGGCAGGAGAATGGCGTGAACCCAGGAGGTGGAGCTTGCAGTGAGCCGAGATTGCACCACTGCACTCCAGCATGGGTGACAGAGCGAGACTCCATCTCAAAAAATATATATTAATTAATTAATTAATTAATTAATAATGTTTTAACCAAAAATAGATGTTTTTCTTAAACGTGAACTGAATGGAAATTGTATTATCAAAATTAAGGGAACATCTTATATGGACTATGCAAGCATTATCTCACTAAAGAGGAATACATAATTTAAACAATTATTTTTGGAATGTTAACAGCAGAGAAAATATATTTAGAGTACTTTCATGTTGTTTGGCAGGGGTGGAGCATTATTTAATCTAAATGCCTTCTCCTGGACTAAGTATACAAGTTTAATTATTAATATTATAAGCTCTACTGATTACTTAAGTCTGTAGGTACAAGTGAATCACAATATTGTATCTTATAAAACCTTCCAAGCTGATCATCCTTCAGTTTAATTCATGAATAATTAGCTGACATTCGTAAGTAAAATAAAATGCAACTTATACTCATAACAAGAAAATCACTTTCTGTTTCCTAAAATAAGTAGAACAGTATATAAGTTTTGTTTTCTCTCTCAGGTAAAGTAAGAAATGAAGCGCATAACAGTTAAAAGTGGATTCTCTATTTCTCTTTAGGGGTATCTGTATGGCCATGGTAGCTATTTGTGTTCTCATGCATAGAAATTATAAAAATAGCTTTTAGGATTGAGATCAATTTGGAAGACATTATTTACATCCAAACTTGTGAAATTTCCTCTTTCCATAAAAAAGTCATTTTGGTTAGATATTTGTCAAAGTTATCTTTTCCTAACCTACCTGGTATTAGTTCTGTTATCCCTCATTTGAAAAAGAAAAACAAAAACAAAAACAGAGATTTTATTTTGTTAAAAACAACTTGTGGTTGGTGCTGACTTGTGGAACAACTTGTGGAAGGCATCAGCACACCTTCCACTTTGGATAAGACAATATCAATAAAATACATACATTTAATAGTTATTTTTCCCAGTTGGAATAATTTTTTAAAATCTTATTTTTTTTCACTTAGGATTTGTTATTACACTTTATTTCTTTTATCTTTTATATTTATTTTGAATGAGAACATACACCATTCTTTCCTGTTATCTGAGTAGCAGATTGTCACATACTTGTTTTGGAGGAAAGGATACAAAGAGATTACTTTGGGGAATAATTAGATATCAGAGACAACAAAGACAGGCTCTTTGACAAGAAAGTGTACATATCTTTTAAAACAGCCCATTTTTATAAACTCAGTAAGTAAAAGTTTACGAAGTATCATCTTAGAATAGATTTCAAAACTTAAAGGCTCATCTTCCCTCCCTGATAGATATTTTAAATGTTGTTTAGATTTCAACAGCTCAACAATTTTGGCTATGAGGAAAATGTATATATTAAGGTTACAGTTCTCCTTTATAAATTAGTGGAAAACATTGAGATAGAAAATTAATATAGAAAGTCAGAATTACCTGAAAAATTATAGCTGAAGAAATATCCTTGTCTGTTTTGGAAGCTGTCATTGTTTTCTAAATCCAATTCATAGCTTCCAAAGGAATTCAAATGCAGTCTTGGAGATGAGAAAAAATGCTTTCATATAAACCTGAACCCTTGGTATTCAATGAGATGGAAATGTAGTAGTCAGATTATATACATATTCAGTACTAATAAATATGTGGGACATAGGTTTCTATTAATACAAAAAACTATCTTTTTATTAATATTATTTTTAATTGATAAATCATAATTGTATGCATTTATAGGGTGCAATGTGGTATGTTGAATTTGTTTATAATATGCAATGATTATCAACAGATGACTGGATTTAAAAATGTCATATACACATATATGTATACAATGGAATACTATTCCACTTTACAAAAGAAGAAAATCCTGTCATCTCTGACAACATGAATGAACCTAGAGGACATTATGCTAAGTGAAACAAGCCAGGCACAGAAAGACAAATACGTCATGATCTCACTTGTATGTGGACTCTAATAAAGTCAAACTCATGGAAGTAGAGAGTAGAACAGTGATTACCAGAGGCTGGGGTTGGAGGAGAGTGAAGGATTGAGGAAATGTTGTTCAAAGGGTGTAGATTTCCAGTTAGATAATTATTTTCTCAAAAGCATTATTGATGGGCGATTTTCAGGTTACATGTAGGCTAAAGGGAAAAGTGAATAGTTGGGACAGTAAAATTTCAGTGAATTTTGCATTGACAGAGTTGGCTCTGGCTGGAATCTTGTTATAGACGAACAATAGATCAAATAACCTAAATTGAGTGTCCCAATTGGTGTGACTAGTAGTAGCTTGATGTCAGACAGAATAAGATTGGGAAAAGTGAGTATTTCTTTGGGAATGTAGCAAAGAATTCATGTCCAGATAATCAATACCTCATAGAGCATCTATCTATCTATCTATCTATCTATCTATCTATCTATCATCTATCATCTAATATTTATATATATGAAAGACTTAGCAAAAGGTCTGACACACACTAAATTATAAATATTAAAAGAAAAGTAATAAAATACAAGTATTTTTATCATGGGTATTATTATTATTATTTAAAGAGACAGGGTCTCTATCTCTGTCACCCAGCCTGGAGTGCAGTGGCATGATCATAGCTCATCATAACCTCAAACTGCTGAGCTCAAGCAATCCTCCCACCTCATCCTCCTGAGTAACTGGGACTACATGCATGCACCACCATGCCCAACTAATTTTACTTTGTTTTATTTTTGTAGAAACAGGGTCTCACCATCTTGCCCAGGCTGGTCTTGAATTCCTAGGTTCAAGCAATCCTCCTGCCTCAGCCTCCCAAGGGACTGGGATCACAGTTGTGAGCCACCATGCCTGGCCTATTATGGAAATTATTCAATGGTAAGTTCAAAACTAAATATAGAAGGCAAAAGTACCTTCCTGCTAGAGAATAAATGCTTTGTTAACTGTTCAAGTACTGGGGAATAAAGAATAAAGAGGCAAAGTTTAGGTTTAGGTACTAACTCTGAAACTTACTAGGTTTAGGTACTAACTCTGAAACTTACTAGATCTATGGTTGGTCATTAATTTGCAAAAATTCTCTGAACTTCACATTCTTCATTTGTGAAATGCATACAGAATTTCACAAAACAATTTGCAAAGAATGTAGCTTATCGTGAGAACTCAATGACATATCATTTGTGGAAGGCCTCAGTACAAGTTAAAGCTCTGTACAAATAATATTCTTCATTTTTATAACTACACAAACATGCCATCTTGACATAAATTAGCTGATATAAGCACTGTGGTCCTTTTCTGACAGTCTTGAAAATCTGTTGTTCAACATGGTCAGGATCATATCCATTTTTTATTCTTTCCTTCATTCCATGTAAGGCCATATGAATCCATAAAAAGCCCAAGTAATTTCACACTTACAACATTTCTTTGTGTTGCTATAAAAATATGGCACCATCTGAAGAGAAGATAAGAAATAAGAAAAATGGAGATTCTTCTTATGGAAATAATATTGTAACATTTTACGAAAAATGTACTTCTTAATAATTGCCTGCATTGTTTATTTCAATCATGATTCCTAACAGAAATACCTTACCTTTAATTCCTCCTTGATATCACTGATTTAAAACCTGCCTTATTAGTTCTCTGCCATCTTCCTCTTTAAATGCAATTAAATATACATGGTATGTTAGTGAACATTATCTTCAGTTATCTTCGAGATGTTTTCTCTATGGTTTATTCCTGGGAAAGGATATCACATCTGTCTTAGTTAGCTTGGGCTGCCATAACAAAACACCATAAACTGACTTAAATAACAGAAATTTACTTTTCACAGTTCTGAAGGGTGGAAGTCTGGGATGAGGGTGCCAGTGTGCTTGGGTTCTGATGAGAGATCTTTCTGGCTTGCAGATGGACACCTTCTTGCTGTATCCTCACATGGTGGAGAGAGAATGAGCAAGCTGTCTTGTGTCTCTTCTTATAAGGAAACTAATCCTATCATGTAGGTCCCCTACTCATGACCTCATCTAAACCTGATTACCTTCCAAAGGTCCCATCTCCAAATATAAGCACATAGAAGGTTAGGTCTTCAACATGTGAATTTGAGGGGACATAATTCAGTCAACAGCATTCTGGTACTGGGCCCCAAATTCACGTCCTTCTCACATACAAAGCCCATTAATTCCACCACGACATCACTAAAACTCTTGACTTGTTTCAGCATCAGCTCTAACATCTAAAGTTCAAAGATTCATCCAAATATCATCTAAATCAGACATGAGTGAGACTCAAGGTAAATTCATTCTGAGGCAAAATTTCTCTCCAGCTGTGAACCTATGAAACCAGACAAATTATGTGCTCCCCAACTTCAATGGTAGGAGAGGCATAGAGTAGACATTTCCATTCCAAATGGGAGAAATATGGAAGAAGGGAGAGGTGACAGGTCTCAAGCAAATGCAAAATTTGGTAAGGCAAGTTTCATTAGCTCTTAAGGTTGCATAATACCCTTCTTTGGTTAGATGCTGTGCACTGCAGGCCAACTAAGGTGGCATCCTTATCCCCTTGGCTCTTCTGAGGCAGACCCACCCCTTAGCCTTGGTGGGGGAGCTCCATCCACAGCATTGGTCCTGCTCTTTTAAAACCAAGATAGAGGATGAAGCCTCACTCCTGGGGTCTGTATACTCTGACTTGTGGTGAAATTGGTTGTCATGATGATTTCTAAATGACCATTGGGGTACTACTTCCTTTGACTGAATTCAATCTATAGTACCGTATTCCATACCTTCTTCTCCTGATCACAACTCCTTGCTTCAGATCAGTATCTGGGTTAATTTTTTTATTAAATTTCTTTCTTTCTTTCTTTCTTTATTTTATTTTTATTTATTTATTTATTTATTTTTATTTTTTTAATTATTATTATTTTTATTAAAATATTTTTTATTCTTTTAGGAATGTGCCATATTATCACTGTTAAAAATGCTCTTTGCTCTAATCAAGGACTGATGAAGAATCTATGAAAGAAGTTAACTATGAATGACCTCTACCCACCTCTAGGGAAAGCAAGTCATGCCAACCTACAAGATGATGTGGTAGGTTTTTTTAAATTAAAATACAAATATGATTTTTAGAGAGATTAAATATATGTTGTATACTATAAGCAATATAACATGATCACCATACTATGGTATATATTGTTTCAGTTGTAACATTAAATCCAAAGTCTAAATTTTTTTTAATTGATGCATTGTAATCCCAGTAGTGGGTTGGGGTTGCTGGGTCATATGATGGCTCTATTTTTAATTTTTTGAGGCAATTCCATAGTATTTTCCATAATGGTTGTACTAATTTACAATCCCACCAACAGTGTGCAAGTGTTTCCTTTTCTCCACATCCTCATCAACACGTGTTTTCTTTTTTTCCTATGGTAATAGCCGTTCTAACTGGAGTAAGGTATTATCTGATTGTAGTTTTGATTTGCATTTTCCTGATGATTAGTAATGTTGAGCATTTTTTAATATATCTGTTGGTCATTTTTATGTCTTCTTTTGAGAAATGTCTATTAAGCTCTTTTGGCCATTTTTAAATCAGGTTATTTGTCTTTTTGTTTTTGAGTTTTTAAAGTTTCTTACATATTCCAAAAATTAAACCCTTATCAAATGTAAAGTTTGCAACTATTTTCTCCCATTCCGTAGGTTGTCTCTTTATTCTGTTAATTGTTTCCTTTGCTATGCAAAAGCTTTTTATTTTGAGGTAACCCCATTTGTCTATTTTTTCTTTTGATTGTCTGTGCTTTTGAGGTCTTATTTTAAAAATCCTTGACCATGAACAACACTTCAAAGCCATGAAGCATTTCCTCTGTGATTTCTTCTAGTGTTTTCATAGATTTTTGGTTTTACATTCAAGTTTTTAACCCATTTTTAGTTGAGTTTCTCATATGGTAAGAGGAAAGAATTAGACTCATTCTTCTGCATGTCAATATCTGATTTTCTCAGCACCTTTTACCAAAGAGACTATCTTTCCTTCACTGTGTATTCTCGGCATCTCCGTTGAAAATCAATTGGCCGTATGTATGTTTATTTATTTCTGGGCTCTGTATTCTGCTGTATTGGTCTATGTGTCTGTTTTATGCCAGTACCATGATATTTTGGTTACTGTGTCTTTGCAGCATATTTTGAAGTCAGGTAGCATGATGTCTCCAGCTTTGTTCTATTTTCTCAGGACTGTTTGGCCTTTGGGGATCTTTGTGCTTTTGTAAGAATTTTAGGATTTCTTTTTCTATTTCTGTGAAGAATGTCATTGGTATTTTAATTGAGATTGCATTAAATCTGTAGATAACTCAGGGTAGCCGGGTCTTTTTAACAATAATAATTCTTCTAATCCATGAACATGGACTATTTTTCCATGTATCTGTCTTCAATTTTTTTCATCAACGTTTTACAATTTTCAGTGTAGAGATCTTTCACCTCCTTGGTTAACTATAGTTTTAGGTATCTTATTTTCTTTGTAGCTATTGTAAACGGAATTTTTTCTTGATTTTTTTCAGATAGTTTACTATTAGCATATAGATAAGCTACTAATTTTTGTATGGTTTTTTTTGTATCTTGCAACATCACTGAATGTGTAATTGTTCTAATAGATTTTTTTGTAAAGTTGAAGTCTAAACTTTTAATATCTATAGATTTTCCTTTTCTCTCATCACTTTTTTCCATGCTTTCAACAATCCAAAACAAGGAATTTAAATACAATTCAACTTTTTGTTATTTGAACATTAAGTTATTTTTAAGTTTGGTCTCCTGAGCTAACTTTCAATATATGAAAAAAGAGCTTAAAAGTATTTAGAGAGGAAAAAATATAGACAATTGAACAAGAGATACTAATGTGGGGAAGGAAAAAAATATGGGAACTCTTTCTTCCTTAAGCTTGCATTTTTATTATATATTCTAAATTTTATATAGCTTTTTCTTTCATTTTCCACCATTGAATCACCAACAAGGAAGAAGAGTGATTGTTAAAAATGAACACAGGAAATAAGTGTGGCTGGGAAAATAAAGATGTTAGGAAAAACCAGAAAATGGAAAAAAAAAATCTGGTGAAAGGCTTACAGAAAAGCATGTAAGGTAATAGAGTCATCATAACACAAAATTTAGAGGAAAAGTGAGATAAAAATTTATTCCTATTTGTCTGAAAACAAATGAGGGAGAGTTAAGGGTTTATGGAAAACACTTCCCATATAGAATCTTTTATTAGTTTGTCCATTCATTCTTTTATCTCTTTACCCATCATTTATTCATTAGTTTATTTGCCTGTCTCTTATTTCGTGAATTGACTACACAGATGTTCCTCAACCAAGGATAGGATTAGAACCCAAGAAACTCATCATAACCTGAAAAAATCATAAGTCAAAAGTGCATCAACAACTTAAAATATTTTTAACATTTGATGGGTTTATCCAGACTTAACCCCATTGTAAGTTGAAGAGCATACTGAATGCCTATCACTTTTTGCACCATTGTAAAGTTAGTCAAACCTATCATAAATCGGGGACCATCTGCACTAAAAAGAAGTATTCATCTGTAAAAAATTTGTGATTCATTGGAAAATTATGCACTGCCTAGAGCATATCCTCCCAGGTTATCTGATTCTATAGAAGTTCTTTCACAACTTTCTAAGTTTTAGATAACTGGTGGCAATGCAAAATAATTCTTACCTATAGACATATAAATTCTATCTATTGGAGGTTCAGTTGTCCCCAGTTGTGGACATCCGCCCATTCATTTTGTAGCAGGACGAGCTGCAGACAAAACCTCTCAGACACTGAGTTGTAGAAGGAGGGGCTTTATTCAGCTGGGAGCATCGTCCAGCTACTGTCTCAAAATCTGAGCTCCCTGAATGCATAATTTCTGTTCCTTTTAAGGGCTCACAACACTAAAGATTTCACATGAAAGGGTCATGATTGATTTGAGCAAGCAAGAGGTATGTGACAGGGACTGCATGCACCGGTGGTCAGAGAGAAACAGAACAGGGCAGGGAGTTTCACAGTGTTCTTCTATACAATGTCTGGAATCTATGAATAACATCGGTTTCTAAGTCATGAGTTGATGTTTAACTACTGGGTTTAGGCCAGGCAGGCCCAGGCCTTGTTTCGGGCCTGGCGCTGGGCTGCCTGTCTTTGGTTTTACTTCCTTGTTGTTTTGTTCTTAAAACAGGTACTGAGTATAAAACAATATAAAACAATATGAGAGGGTCTTTCTCTTCCTTCAATTTTAATATTCTTGATTTATAATGTATCTGTTCTTTGGATTCTCCTTTGACTTGATTGTAGCATCTTACTAGTTCACTTATTATTAAGTTAAATACAAATTTTTTAACAGATGTTCATTTATCACATGTATTAGGTTAGTGCAAACGTAATTGTGGCTTTTGCCATTACTTTTAAAAAATTCAAATTTTTTTGCCATTACTCTTAATGGGAAAAACCTCAATTTCTTTTGCACTAACCTAATATATGACAACCATGATTTACTCATCTAATGAAAATTTTATTTTAATAGTCCTCTTATTTTCTAAATATTAGCTTTTCTGATTTTCTTTTGGCGACCATAGGAGAGGTTAGTAGGGTGAGAATTTGTTATTTCAGTTCTAACCTCATGCTTTATTATTACTAAGGAGATACTGCTTTGGATTTATCAGCTGGCATCTTCAATGTTCAAAATGTAAAGTAATGGATTAGCATTATTTTTATCAGGATATATTCACATGTGTGGAAACAAGTGGGTTTCACAGTACAGAGATTTCATATCTTATTTCCTAAAGCCAGGATATATCTTTCAACTAGACAATTCACTGTGGTCCTCAATCTCTCTTCCACTCTTTCTGATTTTTCTAGTGTTATTATACTTTTAAACTAGCTGATAAAACCACTGAGTTAAATCCATCTACATACTATCAAACCACCCGATTGTCCCCTAACACTTTACCTACTGGGGTAGGATAGTATTATCCTTCCCAGTTTTGTCCTTTATCCTTTACTAATAAGGACAAAGCTCTGATTTTTTTATCTTGCCCAAATTCCTATTTAAGGAGTCTGGGGAGCCATGCCCTACAAACCATAAATTCTCATCACATGGGCTTTACTTGTCCCTATATATCGTGACTTACTTTCCAATCTGACTCTGGCATAACATTATGAGATGAGGAAATAAATCAAAATATTTAACCCCCAAACATGTTTCTATATCTTGAAATGGCCCTGCAAAGCCATCCTTTGTGGGGGAAAAATCTGCATCTGTAAAGACTTTCTATTAACATAGCTAGATTTTTTTCTTCCAGGCCCTCCCAATCTTGAAGAGATTAACTAAACATCTAGCACCTTTTAACTATCTGAAGAGGAAACATTTGCCATCTATTGTTTCTAAGGGCAGCCACTATAAGACTTTAAAGGAACCTTGGTCTCCACTATCTTTTATCTTAACCTGAACATTTCTTTCTAAAGATCCCAGGTCTTTAGACAAACTCAACCCATTGTCAACGAGAAAATGTTTATATTTACCTATAGCCTGGGAGTCCCCCATTCCCACTACCCCCCTCCCCCGCCCAGCCCACTTTGAGTTGTCTTGCCTTTCTGAACCAAACAATGTATTTCTTAAATGTATTTGATTGATGTCTCATGTCTCCTTAAAATATATAAAACCAAGCTGTACCCCTACCACCTTGGGTACATGTTCTCAGGACCTCCTGAGGGCTGTGTCACAGGCCATGGTCACTCATATTTGGCTCAGAATAAATCTCTTAAAATATTGTACAGAGTTTGACTCTTTTTGTTGACACTGAAAATCACATAATATTTAAAGCAACTCCTAGAGACATTCATATTTTTCTAAAATATTCAAAATCCATATTTACATTTAAATATGGCAATTATAGGTTTTCACTTTACTGTATGCTGTACGTAGAGTCAATCAGTTTTATAGTTACATTTGAGGAAGGGGTAATGCATATTTTGGTAATATGCCTTCTGTGCTGATTTCATTATAAAATTAATTTTGTCATAATGTCAGCAGAGTTGCCAAAAAAGTGGAAAGGTGATTTGAAATAAAAGAGAAGAAAAAAAAAAAGAAAGAAAAGGAAGAAGAAGAAAAGTAAACACTCTGCAGTTCCATGAATAAATGTAGACAGATCCTCTCATCATTTTAAATCCAGAGGGGATTTCCTTCTGGTAATTTACAACTGCATCAAAGAATTGGTGGTTATTTTAAAAATTACCTTAGGCAGGGAAACAAAATACCTTAAATTAATATCATTAGAATTGCTCTAATAATAGAGCATTTTAGAAAAATGTTTATTAATTTATAATAAATAAGACATTACTCGCTTGTGATCTGCAGGATCAAACATTGATTTCTGATTTAAAAATGTTATTTTGTTGTTTCATTTCAAAACTGCTAAAGAAAGAAAGAACAGAAGTATATTCAGAAGTATATTCTGAATGTTGTATTATTGATTCAGTTCATAGACACTCTTGTACCTAACTGGCTTTCATGCTGTTTAATAATCCTGGAGCATCCTGGTCACGTTTTTCAAAACTGTACTGAAGGAATGCTAACTTATCCATTAAGATAAAAGGCCCCAAATATCATTCCTAACACAAAGGGATTAGGGTCTTTTTATGTAGCATCACAACCCC